>NC_134689.1:158526841-159186007 GCF_050947455.1 Rhinoderma darwinii
TATATATATAAAATGTGTGTGTTTTTTTTTCTGTAATGGTGCAGTGTTAGGGCTTATTTACACGAGCGTGTTAAACGTCTGTGGGTCGGCCGTTGAAACAGCGGCCGTCCCACGGACCTATGTAATTCAATGTGGCCGTTCACACAGCCGTTGTTTCAGCGGACCGTGTGATGGGTCCGTGCGAAAATTGGACATGTCCTATCTTTTCACTCATCACGCATCCCTCCATAGACTGAACTATGGGGGATGCGTGACATCGCGTCCCGCAGCACTGAACACGGATGCACCTCGGACGTGAAAAACTGCTGTTTTTCATGTCCGAGATGCGCAGCGCTCGTGTTAATCAGGCCTTCGCTGTAGGCAGATTTCTTTGATTTATTCTGTGCTGCATTGCAGGTCATTACTTTGCACTATCCATATGTTTTTCTCTGCTAGGATTACTATTCAGAAGTTCATTTACTACAAAGTAAGTGATGACTGATCAGGCTCAGGCAGAGGACAAATAAAGGTACATTGTAGGAGACCTATACCTTATGGATAAGACACTGTAGTGTCTTATGTAAACTTTCTGTTAGACTTCATGGATGCATTATAAAATTAAATTGCCTCAAGGGTTTGCGTAAGTTGATGATCTGGCTGATGTTTTTCTAGTCTAAAGATAAATGATATTAGGAAATAAAGTTGAAGTGTGTGTGTGTGGCTGAGCTGCCCAAACTGAACATTTTGATCTTTTATCCTTGGCTGTGTATAGTACACAAAAAACTTCAAATAACCTGTTTGACTACTGAACACTACAGCAGAAACAAAAAATTATGAATGAATGAAGGGAAAATATACTTATGTTCCTCACGGAAAGTGATTCATGACACTGGTGTGATCAACATCGGGGAGTAGAGGAAGGTCTATTACAGGTGCAGGATATATTTTAAACCGTATTAAATGAGTTCATATAAAGACTTTCATTTTAAGGAGAAATCATTGGTGGTGGTGGTGGTGGCTAAAAATCATGAAATCCATTTCATAACATTAAAATGCAGCATAAAGCAACACCACCACCATTGTACAGGCAGTAGGTGGAAAAAAATGAAATAAAGATGCAGCCCAGCAAAAAATCAAAAGCATAGAATCCAATATGATGAAAACACTTGTCGATGAAAAAGTTAAGAGCGGAGAAAAACAAATAGAACTAATATATCAATAGTGCTTGAAATGTGAGGCCGGCGTTTATACGGTTTGTGATATTTCCCAGCTCTTCTGAGTAGTCAAAACGGCTACCTGGTAAAAGGTGAAAAGTCTCACTACTCCATCACTGCTTATTAGCCTAGACATAAGAAGACCTCAAGAACAATGAGAATGGTAATCATCACTTTATCTACATTGTCTAACGTTCATTCGCTCCGCATTTTCATGTAACCAATTAATGGACAATAATTGTGAACAGTTGAAATTCAGTAGTCCATTTAGGCTGATATTTATCCCATGTCTACAGTTAGCTTGAAGATCTGGCACTCTTGTTTTACTCCTGTAAATTCAGAATTTCTTCCACAGGGGTTGACTGCAATCTCTATTCACTGTGTATACAGCCCCACTGACCTGAATAGGGTTCATTTATAGGGTGTATCTTCAATAAAGGATGCCGCCACAGAAGGTATAAACTTTACACAGCAAGCAGGATAAGCATTTTGATATTTAAAATTGGATAAACTAAACACCGCAGAGTAATAGAAAATTGAGATCTTACTATTTCTATGTATCGTAAGTTCTGCTTAAAGAGAATCTGTCACTAGTTTATTAATGCCCTATCTCCTAACCAATCTAATAGTCGCTGACACACTAATAATTAGTGTGATTTTTTAAAATAAAAAAAACGTTTATTATTTGCAAAGTTATGAGCATTTTTCTAAATATACTAATGTGCCTCTAACAGCCAAATAGGAGGTGACTCTTTCTTTTCACTCTGGGCGGTGTCATGTTTTCTGTATGACGCTGTCCAATCGGCATACAGCTTCTCCCCCTTCCCTGCCCAGCTACACAGCCTGATCTTATAATATACAGCGTCCATTCCCGACTGTGTATTCAACTGCTGATATCTCCGAGCTAGAACTGATCCTGGTGGGATATGAAAGATTAGAATCTCCTCTTTCATATGACGCCAGAACCACTGTTCTAGGTGGTCCACAACCCGAGATATGACTTTTTGAAATGAGCCCCCTTCCCTCCAGCCTCAGTCTCTCACACTGTGTGAAGCAGCTTCATGCTGATAGGACAGCGTCAGAGACTGTGAGGTAACTCCACCTCAGCAGAATTGCTGATGTTGACGCCCATTTGTCTAGTATAGCCTAATTTACATATTTAGAAAAAAATGTATGACTTTTAAAATAATAAACGTTTTGGGAGACCATTTTCACTAGCATTATCCGCGTGACAGCGCCCATCAGATTAGCTAGGAGATAGGGCATTACTAAACTAGTGACGGATCCTCTCTAACTTAAAATTTTTGATGCTCTTTGACTAATCCCTACAAGAAGTTAGATGATAGATGAAATATTCAGGTCGATGTAATAAATACATTACTTGAGGGGATTTCTGAATTTTCTTATCCTCCCACTAGCCCTAGTTGCTTGAGTAACAGATTAATCTGCCCTTTGTTTTAGGTGGTTGAAAATGGGAGGTGGGTGCAGCTTGCAGAGTCCTAACCTAAAAGTAGTGTATCGCAGGTGTCACATCACAGCCAGGTAGTAACCATAAGCAGCAGAATAAAATAACCATGCCGTTTCTAGTCTACTGCTTTTGTATTTAAAGGCAGAAGATGGGAGAGATGTAAGGAAAGAAGTCATGAAATAAATATTGACGTTGTCCTTATCTACCAATGTGGCGCCTTAGAACCAGGACATGGTTAATGGTGACACAGTATTTGCTAAAACATTCTAAAAAAAGACAAAAAAAGGGGGCAGATAAGATTTGTATGTATGTGTTGGTTATGCAGTACATGTCATATATTTTGTCTGCAATGTTATTTAGTATTTTGTTTTTCCCGTGCTCTGCTTTATTTACCCTATGATCCCTTCTTTCTTGATCTTAATTGTTTGCCTGCTCCCTCTGCTGGAGTCTTGGCTCAACTGAAAAGAAAAAAAATGTTTCCTGAAGATTAACCAGTTAGGTGGTGTTTGCTTTGCAAACAGATCATACGTCTGCTGAGCCCTACTAGCTCTTTGATGCAAATAGTCTTTCATGTTCAAAGGAAGTTTTTTTTTTTCTCCCCTTTTTCTTTATAATGGATTTTACAAAAGGTAACCTGAGCAATCCTCTGTAAAGGCAGACAGTTTTACAAGACGTAAGAATATGCTGTTGCTATCAAAGTCTAGAAAACATTAAATATATGCCAAATGGAAGGATTTCAGGCTCATTGCAGGAGTCTTATAGTAGACAAAGCACTTAGGTGCAACCTCTTGGAAATGGGATAAGACCAATAATGAGGCTGTCTTTATTCTTGAGGTAGAATAACTAACTTTTAAAAGGGCAATATTGTATTGAAAAGCCCAATTCAATTCTAAAAGCACCACGGCACAATATGTTCTCTTTCTTTTGAGAAAGCATACAATAGTGTATTTATTGAATGGGTAGCCCTGCCGGGTGCATCATAGAGGTATTCAAGTATCTGGTATTTTTGCGATGGCTAGTTAAACAATTCCAAAACAAGCCACTTATGGTGTACTTTATGTTGTATATTCTATACCTTTTTGTTTTTATTGCTACAAAACATATGGTAACTTTACTTGATTATTTCATTGTTAATGTAGGAAAATAAGAATAAAGAATAGAGACGAATAAGTACAGTATATTATATCTAGTATAATAGATATATGACTGTTTGTTTCATTACTCCAGATGATCAGGACATTTATTGACTCTCCTGTAGTAGCTTTGTGGTTTGCACTGGGATCATGTATTCAATTCTGGCTATGAAAACTTTATATATCCTTCATATGTTTGCAAAGATATGTGCATCTTCATGGGTAGGAGCCTATTAAAATGATACATTCTGTCTAGTAAAAAATAAAGCTTAACCAGCATATGGCAGTTTGAAACCATATTATTGGGAATTTCAGCAACAATTCGATAACAAAAAACATTTGTTGTGTTTTTATACCCTGGTCAGATTAAAGGATGTCTACCTGTCACTTCAGTGGTGTTCGATTGTTTCACAGGAGCAGTCTGGGACGGCATTTCCTATTGAGAATAGTAGAAAACCCCTCTTTCATCAGCATTCTTACCAGTGGCTAATGGTATTTCTACTTTTTTTTTTTGGTGGAACTTGGTCTCTGCTCAGCTTTTGATTGTGTAAAATTGTCAATGAAGGTTAATGAATTACTACGTAACAAAACAAAGACGGCTGATAAAGAACTCTAGGAAGACTATAAAGAGTGCCGTGCTAATTGATTTAACAATGTTGGGGTAGGTTCACACCTGCGTTGGTCTTTCCGTTGTTCTGCTCCGTCAGGAGCAGAATATTCTGGTAGCGCCGGTTCCTTTTTTACGACGGACACCACCATTGACTTTATTTAATGGGTACCATCGGAGTGTTCGTGGTATTACCAGAAACAAAAGCACAGCATGCTGTGTTATTGTTTTCGGTATTTTCGGCTTGATCTGTGATGAAGGGCCCTAATAAAGCCTCCAACACAGTTGTGAACGGCTCCTTGGTTACATGAGGTGAACTTCATGTCTAAAACTGAATTCACACACCGCATTTAGCCTAGGTTTTTGATGTTCATTGTGCAAATGTAAACTGGGAAGGGTGGGTTCGGAAAAGAAAATGCGCAGGAACATCTTTAGTCTTTTATTTATTCTTGTTCGCTTTTATCACTGGGCAGGATGGATGTGGCTATTATTTCCAGTTATTGTCATATGAGGGTGTGTGGCTATTATCTCAGAATGTTCTCAAACAAGTGTCGATCTGGTTTGAAAGTTCTCACAGAACACACAAACACTAAATTGTTTAGAGACCCTGTTTTTTTTTGGTGTGGTTGTCATACAGGATTTCAGTAGTGAAGGAATAGGACACTTGATATTACTACCTCTTTTTATCTAACTGGTGAGAGTGCTTGGATTTACCGGATGATGATCACAGTGCAACCCAAGGCTACGGTATAAAAACTTCTGGCCTGGAGCACATCCTTTTTAACAGAATATGATCTCACATGGGTGTTTATCAGTATATCGGTAGGCTGCTCTTGTCATTTGCTATTATCTGTGTCATTACTTAGCATTGTACTGTAAATTTGTAATTGATGTCATTTGGTTCTGTTACTGTCAGTTGGTTTATAGAAAAAAAATTGGGAGATTTTGAAATAATGAAAAGCTTTTTACTATGTTTATTAGCTAGATTTGTTTCTATAATACATATGATATCTAACATATGTGTCATACTGGCATTGATCAAATAAGATTAGGCTAGTCAGTGCTATTAATGTGAAACATAAAGCATTGTAATTATAAGTCCTACATGTTGTAGTGTAATTGACCCTTTAAGAGCCAGCACTGAAACGTTTTACGTATGGCTCCTGATTTGTGTTTACAAGAAATGTGTAATACATATGTGCAGACAAGATTTCCTGCCTCTAAATTGTTACATATCTTTACATCTGGCAATGACGTTAGATCCATCTGATAGCTTATAAAATCCACCAAGGACAAATGCTTTTAATAAAATAGCCTTGACCTACAATTTTATGTAATTGTTTAAAATGTGCTCTTGCATATGTTTATTCAATACAGAGTACATGTGTGAATTGTATTAATTTATGAATGACTTTTCCTTCAGATGATATTTAAGAAACTCGCGTTCATGGAAGTAGAAAATGATCTATTTTGTCTTGGCGATCATCCTAATACCGCCCATACGTCCAGTTATGATCGGAATGATTTTTTTTTATAAGAACATGTTTTATGACATAAGATCATAACTTACCTAACAGTACTTACGTAGCTACCAAAGGTTGTTCTGTTGTGTAGGTAAAAAAAAGTCTAAATTAACATCTCTTAAAAATACAGTATTAAAAATGATGCAGATTGTTCAGAGGATACATTTATTTTAGTTCTACACTGCCCATGTGTTCTCTAGGCACAGGGGCCCAGTTACGATTATAACTCATGCTTGCAAAGACATTAAGGTAATAACTCATTTTTATTTTTACTAAACTAGAAAGGTCAAAAGATGTTGCCACATTTTTGCTCTAGTTGCAAAAATGTTCCCACTTTATAAGGTGCAGTTCTGCACACTGATATGCCAGCCTGCTCCCATTTATATTGGCAAGGAGGACAGGGTGAGGACTGGAGTAACCAGCAGGATAAAGGGGACATGGCTTGGCTGCCAAACTTTCATGTTTGAAACAAGAATTATTTCTCAATGAGTAGTAGTTTTGGTTTGTTACAAATGAACTGTTCTTTCTTTGAGACTGGCTCCTTTCCCCCATAATAACATTATCTGACCATTTTATTCCTCCAGCATTTGTAAGAAAAAGTGTTGCTAAAGGAGCATTATTTTTCATTAGTAACTTATTAACAAAGATTTTATGATGCCTGAAGCTATCACCCGTGACACATTATGGGCATACACTACATGCATTTAATAAGGGACGCAGCGCACGTTTTACGGAGGTTTATCACAATGGTTTGTGTGAGCCGTGAAGTTATTGCCTATGTTACAAGGCAGACACTGTGGGAAACTTTCCAATAAATTGGGAAAGAACTATAAGCTATGTCCATGGAACCAAGTCAGGCCCAACTGCGTCCTGTAGACATGACTTGTGGTTTCCTCTGCCAGGAACTACTGTGCAGCCCCATCAGGAAGTGTTCTCCACAGCAATATCTCATTACATGAATGTTTTATGGGTCATTTCATGTACTTAATGCAACCTAAACATACCTGTGGAAAAGAGTGAGTTAAATGTGGAAATATATTTTATTTTAAATTTACGTTGTATAGGAATGCGCTCATGGGTCACCAAGAAGAAAACACACACTGAAACAGGCATAGTTAAGCTAATATACAACAAACAGGTGAAATTGTAAACTATTTATTTTATAGCGCTGTTAATGAATGGGTGTCCAACTTTAACATCCTGACGGCCAGGGAAAGTAGTGGACAATAAGACATCTCTTGTTGTAAAGGAAGATGGATTCCTATCTCCGTTAATGTGACACTTGTTGCTGCATAACTTAGGGAAGGGAAACGTTATAGTCATTGCACATGTCAGTGATGTCCCCAATTCTACAGCATGTCCATACACAATTTAAATTGTTATTCTTGACAAGCCATTCACAATACAGCATAAGTGCAAAAGTCTTCAACACTAAACTAAAGATTTTTTTTAAAATAATGGCACAAAACAATTTGAAATAAAAAAATTACTATAAAAAAACATTAAATACTAAAATAAATTAAATCAATATTTGATGTAATCATCCTTTGCCAGCATCAAGTCTCTTTACAAGCAGTTTAATAAAGAAATCAGCTGAAAGCTCCAAGCACCTTGGAGAACTTGCCATACGTTTTCAGCAGACTGGCTTGCTACTATATCTTTTAGGTATCCCAGTTGTGATAAATTGGAATCTAAGGCTTTGTGAAGTCTGACATGTTGCAGTGCTCCTTCTTCTTTTCACTGGAGTCGTTCTTTATGACCGCGGCCATATGTTTGACTTCCTTTGCTGCAGTGTGGAGTTCGAACCAATCAGATGCCTGCCTAGATGAGTATCTGCTGATACTCTGAGCATTGAGCAGGGGCATACATAGAAATCACTATTCTACATGCTCACTCACTGTCCTGCAGCATGTGTAAGAATGTGTGGTTACCTAAATACATTATAAACATTGAACAATCTATTGGTATTTCGTTACTTAAATAAAATGTGAGAGTGAAGTTGTTGAGACTGTTGCACTTTTAACACCTTAACGACCAAAGTTGCATATGGAATAGAAAAGCCTCAGGTCGGGTGCCTGGCTGTCGGAGACTGCTGCTCGAGCACCCAGAAAGGAAGGCAGAGCATTTTTTAAAGTTTCTGTCTCCTTGATCTGTGCATACACAGCACCACTGCCTCTCTTGGTCCTGGCCCTTAATATACCCCCAGCTGTGTTTGAAGCCCTCGCTCTGAAACAATTCCCTTAACTAAAGCTCCAGGCACACAATCGTAATTTTCATCCGTAATTACGGAATCCGTAATTACAGGTGAAATTGCGGACCCATTCATTTCTATTGGCCACAGACTCCTTTCCGTATAATTACAGATGTGTGTCCGGTCCGTAGAAATGATCCGCAAAATATAGAACATGTCCTATTCTTGTCCGCAATTGCGGCACAGACTCGCCCATAGAAGTCTATGGGCGCTACGGCAATTGCAGACGGCTACGGATGTGTATCCGTAGCCAACGGATCAGTATTTGTGGACAGTAAAAACCCTTATGGTCGTGTGCTTAAGGCCTAAGCCATGGTATATATTGAAATATACAGTATACTAAAGTGGCCACAAATATAAATTTTATTGTAGGGTTTATCTTTAATGTTATTTAAAAAGAAAAATGTATTTGATTTTGAAAATTTTTATTTTTTAATCTTCTTTACAGACTAAAAGCCCAATAATAAAAAGAAAAACAACCAAGTACTATATGTCAGATTTGCTAAGACTGGCGTTATATCCGCCAGTCTAAGAATGAAGGCTGCTATAGTAAGATCTGATAAATTTATTAAAAGGGACACACCTTTTAAGAATTTCTCGCATCTACGGCTGTCCGTGTGCCAGAAAGGAAGCTGTGCAGATTTCCGCTATAATTTATGCCTGTACTTTTATTGGGCAGCAACAGGGGGCACTCTTTTGCTAAGCTCCATTCTCTTTTAAAATATGCCGTTAAAGAATCAAATATCAAATTTTTCATGTAAATTTCGACTATTTTTGCTACATTTGCAATTTGATAAAATTGGTAAATTCCCCCCATGCATATAAAAATAGTCTAAAAAAAAAAAAAAAAAGCCCTATCTGTTACACAAAAAAGGCTGTAAAAATCACTTTAATAGCATAAAAAATACACAAAAAAAAGTTATAACTGTTCAACCAGCAAAAGTGGAGAATCACTAAAAAGTGTCTGATGAATATGTGCAATATTAAGGGGTTAAATACATTTACTGACTGAATTTCCTTTCTTTACCTGCAGTGATCTCAGTATGAACAACATAACCAAGCTGCCCTCTGGCACATTGCATACCTTGCATTATCTTGAGGAACTGTAAGTATGTTTTCCAAACTGCTTTGGACCCCTATTCTTGTATTTGCGTTTAGAATGAGATTGAACATTTCAGAAACTGTCAGCTTTGACATGTTCAGCAGACACATTGGAAACATTTGTTTAACAAAAAAAATTCTTGTGATTTGTAAAGAGAAAAAAAATCACAAGGGACAGGGCTATAGGCTTTTGTAAGCAGTGGCTCAATCATGCAAATATAAAGTTTAAAACCTAAGCTGGAAAGTATGTTGGAAATACTTAAGCAGCAGGATATTAAAAATTTCAGGGCTTCTCATGTTTATTAAAATAGACAGTAAAGTTATAATGAAAAACGGTTGTTTGGGTTTGGTTATGTCATGAACATTGAAAAGCAAGTTTTATTACAGCATAACTAACTAATTTTATTTTATAAATAATCTCTCTATAAATGTGATTTCAGGAGAGCCCCATGCTAATTTTATATAGTTAAACACACGCTGCATTCTTGTAACTCATTTTCAGGTTTGCAGTGGCGACTTGGGAACTATATAATGTATTTGTGCTCTAGATGTCTAGGTGGCTATGACTACTTTTTAGCATTCAGGTTTGTTGAATATTTCAAGTTGAATTTGGGAATATAATGTAAACACCTTAAAAGTGATGATGTGGAGCATCTTTTAACATCAGGGATTTTCATTGTGGGAAATCCCATATTAAAATATTATTAGCTGAATTGCCACCCTTGCAAGACTGAGGGGAGATCAAATGGTGAAGCGCCCCCAGTTATTAGTGAGGGGAGGCTGGGTAAACATTTTTTACAGCAGTGATAATAAGCTAAACAGACAACCTAAACGCAAACCCTTATGGAACATAGCACCCAAAAAGGAATAATATGCAAAAATTATGCAAAAAACAGAAAATCTTTATTAGATACAATATGCAATAACATAATACAGAGTAAAAGGATGGACCATACAAGGAGATAGAAACCGTAAGGTCAGATGTAAAAAAAACAGATGGCCTACAGAGACAACCAACCATCAGTGGCCAAGAACCACTCGAATAACCCACAACAATGAGAACATATAAGGTGAATCGATAAAGAAATAACATGTCCACATATGAAGATTTGTATATATGGTAGTGCTAAGTGAGCATGTAATAAATATCCACTTATTATATGTTCTCATTGTTGTGGGTTATTTGAGTGGTTCTTGGCCACTGATGGTTGGTTGTCTCTGTAGGCCATCTGGTTTTTTGACATCTGACCTTACTGTTTCTATCTCCTTGTATGGTCCATCCTTTTACTCTGTATTATGTTATTGCATATTGTATTTAATAAAGATTTTCTATTTTTTGCATAATTTTTGCATATTATTCCTTTTTCGGTGCTATGTTCCCTTATGGTTCGCGTTTAGGTTGTCTACTTGTATTTTAGGAAACCCTTTTTACGCCTTTGGTTTGGTTAGAGGTTTTTGTAGGTTGTTCGTTTACAATAAGCCAAACAGTCAGTTTTCTGGCTGCACCAATCTCTGGTTTAACAACTTTATTGACTACTTCTGCTTATTTTAATGTTAAACTATGGGAGAAAAAACAGATGCACGGCGCCACATAGTGCAGATCACCAATGGAGTGATGTTGAATAGCAGATAAGGTCAAATGCTCACCTATGTAAGTTGTGCAAATTCAGGCACAACCCTGATGTAAGCTAGAAAACAATTTTATCCGGAGGGTCAGCTGCAGGCAGGTCCCAATCGGCACATGATCTGCAGTGAGATAATGATTTTTAATAATACAAAAAATGGACCATAGGAAGGCTCTGCTGATATAAATGGAATAGAATCCAAGTCAAAGTATTGTATGAAATAATAATTGATTTATTAAGGCTATGCGATTCGACGCTGAACTAACGTCTTCATCCAGCCTGATGAAGACGCTAGTTCAGCGTCCAAATGTGTAGCCTTAATAAATCAATAATTCTTTCATACACTTAGAATTGGAATCTATTCCATTTATATCAGCAGTGCCTTCCTATGGTCCATTTTATGTACTCTTAAAAATCATTATTTTAAAGAGACTCTGTTACCACATTATAAGTGCCCTATCTCCTATATAAGGAGATCGGCGCTGTCATGTAGGTGACAGTAATGCTTTTTATTTAAAAAAAAACAATATTTTTTCACAAAGTTAGGAGCGATTTAAGTTTATGCTAATGAGCTTTCTTAATGCCCAAGTGGGCGTACTTTTACTTTCGACCAAGTGGGCGTTGTACAGAGGAGTGCGTGACGCTGACCAATCAGCATCATGCACTCCTCTCCATTCATTTACACTGCACTAGCGATATAGTTATATCGCTATGTGCAGCCTCATACACAAGCCCTAACATTACTAGTGTCCTGATAATGAATACACATGACCATCCAGCCTGGACGTCATGTGTACTCAGAATCCAAACACTTCTGACTCTTTTTTTTGTGAGATTCCGGCAAGAGAAACCAAATCTCGTTTAGCTCCGAGATCTCGCGAGATTCCGTATCCGTTGCTGGAATCTCACAAAAAAAGATTCAGAAGTGTCAGGATTCTGAGTACACATGACATCCAGGCTGGATGGTCATGTGTATTCATTATCAGGACACTGTAGTAATGTTAGGGTTTGTGTATGAGGCTGCACATAGCGATATATCTATATAGCTAGTGCAGTGTAAATGAATGGAGAGGAGTGCATGATGCCGATTGGTCAGCGTCATGCACTCCTCTGTACAACGCCCACCTGGTCGAAAGTAAAAGTACGCCCACTTGGGCATTAAGAAAGCTCATTAGCATAAACTTAAATCGCTCCTAACTTTGTGAAAAAAGATAGTTTTTTTAAATAAAAAGCATTACTGTCACCTACATTACAGCGCCGATCTCCTTATGTAGGAGATAGGGCACTTATAATGTGGTGACAGAGCCTCTTTAATGTTACACTGAGTTCAAAAGACAGATTAAATATATATTTTTTATTTTGGCATGGACTTCAAGCAATGGTGGTAAAGCCCAGGCCTCACTATGTTGTGGCTGGTGGGGCCTGAGTAGAAAAAGTTTGAGAACCTCTTGTTTAAAGTATCTGCAAACCAGAGCTACACTCTGACTTCGAAGTAGTTTATACTGGCATTCATTTCACATGATGTCAGTCTGCTTTAACTGGCATAGATTGAGTGTTGGAAGGTGGCACAAGTGAATTTGATTCTTTAAGGTTATTCACCCGCATAGTAAAATGTCAGTGTTTCTATCCTATTTTGTTGTATATGAGAAATGGCAGGATTTATAAAGTAAAACTGGTACAAACACAAATTCCATGTGGCCCATAATGACAATGGAAGGTTGTGAATTAATGTGGTTTCTGTGCATGACATATTCACTTTTCCTTTGTACCAGTTTATAAATATCCTCCCATTGTGTTTATTCATGAACCTGTAAACTAAAGCCACATATATTTTTTTGGACCAATCAACCCAATATCAATATCTAAATGGTTTTAGTTGACCATTTACACACAAACCTTTTGGTAGGGGAAAAAACAATTTCTACAGGAAAGAACCATCATTTGTAATTTTACCAAAATCAAACCCTCCTATTCCCTATAATTTAGTTGTCTTCTCAGATCGCTATTCACACAATACAGTCATAGTGATAGTGGTGATTTCTATGCTGCCCATACATCTAACTCCCCCCCCCCCCCCCCACCCAAATAAGGACAATAGTAAAAAAAAAAAGCACAGATTATAAACCTTATCCAGACTAAGGCTTTATTCACACAACTGTACGAATTCTCCTGTACGATGCCATATATTTAATGCCTGAAATGTGATAACATCTTGTCACAGACATGAAGGGAAACTATTCCTGAAAGGATTTGTTTAGGAAAAGTATTTTTCTGTTTTCCTTTGATGGGTATTGTCCCTTTATTATGGCATAAAATATATAGCATTCATATGGCCATCGCCAAGTTTCTTATTTTGGCTATAAAATGTTAAAGGGGTTTTCCAGGATTTTTTTATTTATTTTTTTAAGCCAGTCTTCGCATTTAATTGTTTAAAAACAAAACAAAAAACTGCAAGGGAGTGAGAAAGGAGGGAGGCATGTACAGACCTGAGCGCTGCTGCAATGTTTATATGCATCGGCGCTCAGGTCAGTGGGCTCTGTAGTTAGTCATGGAGTTTTTATTAAAACAATTATAAATCCCTCTTATTCTACATAAATAAGAGGGCTAGCTTAAAATAATAATAATAATAATAATAATTATCCCGGAGAACCACTTTAAGGATCTTGACAGATCCGGAAGGATTCTGTTGGAACAGATGCAAATTCTGCATTTTAGCACCAGTTTGAATCTCCGAAGTGAACAGGATATGTTGATCGAGTTGTTCTATTTAAATGTGTGAAAAAGTAAGCAGAACAGTGAATGAGGCTGAAAACAAATATTGTTATTTAACAGCAACGTTTTTCAGATCGTATTCTTACAATCATTTAAGAAATATCCTTGACAGTTGTTCCTCCCCTGTCAAGACTGTGAGAGATGATGGCACATGAGGTTGTGTAAACACATTATTATCTTTTGAAACCTTGATTTATTTTCTTCTGTACTGACATGGAAAATGTGTCTCTAACATACGGATATGAAACAAATGTGGCCAATTTCTTATAACAAAACTGTGGAGTTCTTGTGTATTTGCTTTAACTAAATAGTGTTAATAAACCAAAAGCCCAGGCATGTTTGTAGAAATATATAAAAACGTAACTGTAATTCGAGTTAGTGCTCCATCGAAATATTCAACTTCAACCCTTGCTTTTCACAATTTAGTGTCCGTTATATATCCAATACATCATCCAGATTACTGCATACAAAATATAAAAAGTATCTAAGTATATACTAATTGTAATGTCGGGGTAGGGAAACAGACAAGTGAGCCCTAATCTACCCGCCACTCAGTCCCTGCCTACTTGCAACGACCCGCCCTAGGCGACGGGGTACAACTGGGCGACGGTCCCTACACTCAATAGGTGCACGACAGACAAACAGACAAGGGTACAAAGAAGCCAGGGAAATGGGGAAGTTGCCCACGGGAACACCGTGAGCAACAAGCGAGGTGAGCGAGCCGAGTCAAACCAGGAGATGAGCGAGGTACAAAAACGCAGAGCAGAAGAATGGTCAGTAAAGCCAAGGTCAATCACAAGCAGAGGATCAGTAGTTCAAGAAGCTGCAGCAGGGCCAGGAAACCAACAGAGAAGAATCAGAAGCAAAGGAGGAACAGGAAAGGCAGGTATAAATAGACAGAGGGCGGGAGCTAGCTCCGTCTGGCCAGGCTGTGATAGGCTCTCCCACTCCTAAGCCTGCCATCCTGAGTGGTGGAAGATGGAGTCAGTCTCACAGACATAGAAGCAGGTGCAGACTGATTACCTATGGGCGTCGACACAGAAGTTGTGTCTGGCAGATCCTTTACACTAATATAATGAGCTAGGAGAAACCAGATATACTGTGTTGATGGTGGGTTTCTTGTCCTGTCTATATCCATATGCTTGCATATATACTGAGAAATGTTTTTGTGTGCGGATCCATATTAATAACTTCACTAAACCATAGGTCAGCTATATACTCTTTGAAATATATGAAAGAGAAATCTTGACTTGAAGGTGACAAAGAAAACTGATTTGGTATTTTTAGAAGCGCATCTTGTTGATTTAAGATTAGAGTCCCTTAAACGTTGTATTAGGGTATTGCGGAGATAGCAATACCAAATGATAATGTTATTATGAGGATTGCTCCTGGATTGCAGAATGTCAAATCCCCTTGCATATGCTATTCAAGACACATTGCCAGAATGCATCTTTTCCTTTATAGGCACAGCCTGACATAGAAATACTTTTTTGTGAAAGATATTGGGGAGGGGGCATGGCATGCTAGCAAAGCAGAAGTTCAGCTCCAATATTACCTGTTTACATCCAGACTAATCCTGCAATCCTGTTTGCTGAAATGCAACAGAATACCCTTCATCGTCCTTCTTACCACTTCTGGAGCATTTTTAAGTGTAAATCTTTCCCTCAGTTGCCAGAACACCGCAGCCTAATAAGCGGCAAAGCCATGGCCTAAATTGCTGCCACACTGTGCCCATGTCAAGCCACCACATGCGGGGCCCACGGGATAATACACAGGTGCTGGAAAACCATCACAACTCCATAATCGTACCCTGCGCAGGCTCCGTCAGCGCTTATCGTCGACCTCAAACAGCTGCAAGGCTGAAGCCCTGGCACAACTTCAAGACGGCAACCTACCTTAATAGCGAAGTCCCAACCCAGAGGACCTATGTCGCTGTTCTAACCTTCTGCTCCTGCCAGAGGATGCATCTAGTAACTCTCCAACCTCCCAGTAAACACAGGAAACATGGAAATCCATTTTGCCTAACCGGACCGCTCAACTGCCTGCTAGGAAATGTGAATAGTCTTTTGCTCCATCAGGGAATTAAAGCACCACCCTTGCTCCTCCACCTACAGTTAGATTACAGCTTAAGCTCAGCTGGACCGTAGTGAGTAGGGGCTTTGTCACAATTTTTCCCAGGCTTCCAATGAGGTGGTCCACTTCATCTCCAATAAGGGGTAATCCATATGCATTTTACCACACATCAAGTGCTTGTACCACTTTATTTTTTATTAAGGACTTTGTCCCAGAAGAGCATTGCTCTTACTTTTCGACAGGCCTCTCAGGTACAAGATTGGTGTATTAAGGAGGATTGGCTAGTTTTGTGCTATGCTCTAGCCTGAGCCCAAAGTATAACCTTTAGCTTTCATTCGCATTGTAACATGGTCAAGTTTGGTGTAGAGAGGGTCCAAGGCCATCCTGATCCCCAAAGGTCAAATGGCACTCAAAACAACTTGCATAACTGCTCCAAAAAAAGACAGCGGTAGCAAAGAAATCAAATTGGCATGTTCCTCACAGACTGCTGCGGAAAAACTAGAAACACCAGTAATAGACTAAGAGCCTGAAAGTGAGACTGGAAAATCCTTGTCCTATGGAGTACTACAAACCGCTCCTTCCCCAATAAAGTTATCACTTGAGCTTTGGATCCTGTTTGAAAGAAACTTTCTGACTTCAGGCAAAATGTGCGCTATATTGGCCACAGGGTAGAGTCCCTGGAGACCACTCAATTTGCTATATTAGAATAAAATTTTGCCTCTATAAAAGAATTCTCCACTTGCCAAGACCATATTATTTCCCTCTATTTCCCACTTTTCTGGTTAATCATGACCATCGTAGATGCCATAACAACCTCCGCATATAGGGTTTGCCAGACGGTGCATCCCGTATCTATAATGCCTACCATAAAACATTTTTTTATTGATCACTTTGGCACTGATGCTGCTCTGGATCTCGCCCTTTATATGTTTGGATCTTGCACTAATACCTAAACCACTGATGGATGAGTCCTCCAGAGATATTATTTACCATCTGCATTTTCAAACCAAAAAGGCTCTACTGCTCAAGACAAGAGACCATCCGCAATTTGCTTTTGAATGAGCTAACGTCTCATTCTTCTAGGACTTGTCCCTTATGGCACTCCAAAAGCTGAATGTTTTTAAATCATTAAATGACTGTCACGGCAACAAAAATCTTCTCTACAAGGAGCTATTTCCATTAGGACTCGTTCTCTTTTGGTGGCATACCGTACATCTTGTAATACTCCCACCTAAAGGTCTATCAGAGATTTCGGATCACCTGGAGATTGAGCAGATGGACATCTAAATTATGTAGAGGCTCTCAAATTGGGCCCTGTGGGCTCTCAGTAGGAATTTCAAGTCACCCAAGTCTAAGAAAAAAACTGCAAGAATCGCCCCTACAAAAACAGGGGATCTCAACCGTTCCAACTCTGCCAAATTCACTTGATCTCCATGTTGATCTAATACTATACAATGCTACTATTGCTTAATGTTGCTTTGCTCTTGTCTTCTTCCAGTGCAGTAGTTTCTGCTAGTACCTCCTCTACACCTTAAATTTCATATATTACTTATACTTTTCCATATTGCACTAGCATTACTGGCTGAGGTCATGCTGTCCTAAAAAAAATGTGGTATATACTTGGTTACTTATGTTTTCTCTTGTCACACTATACTGGGTTTGTGACAATAAACCTTGTTATTGACAATCTTCCTACCTTCTCCCCCGTTGACTTACATTGTTGTGTTCATGATTGCTATAATGTTTTTATTGCTAGACATGCTTTCTTACTATTTGCTCACTAGTTATGGGGTATGGTTAAAATAATTTGCATCCTATGTGCAAAACCGACATACTCTTTCTTCCAGAATCTCACTTCAGACCGCAACATGTCCCATTGTACATGTTTCCCAACATGGTACCACAGTACACATACCTCAGCTTTGCATCACCTTCTGCAGACATGTACCTTTCAAACTATTCACTTCTACCTCGAACCTGGAGCGGGGAGATACTTATTTCTGAACGGTTTCACTTCCAACTCCCCGGTGATCTTTACTCACCTAACCCTTCCCAAAAAACTGGCTGAGATCTACACTGAATTTGTCCCCCCCCCCCCCCCCGTTTGGCCTTTAAAGCCGTTTTCCCATTAGAGACATTTCTGACATCCACAGGATATGTCATAAATGTCAGTTAGAAGCGGGTGCCATCTCTGGGACCCGCACCTATCTCCAGAACGGGGCCCCCTAAACCCCTTTCAGTTCCTGTGTGTTGCGGCTGGATGAAGTGAATTCCGACCATGAAAAAGGTTATATGGCCGCGAGTTACGTAAACAGAGTAGCTTGCTGAGCTACGCTGTTTCCGTAAGTCCCATAGAACTGAATGGTAGTTACAGAAACCGTGTAGCTCGCATACTAAGCTGCTTCCGTAACTGCCATTCACTACTATGGGAGTTACGAAAACCGCATATCTCAGCGAGTAACGCTGTTTACGTAACGCCCGACCATATAACCAGAAAGTGGCCGGGAGTCCGCAAGATCAGACAAAGCTAGAACGGGGTTTAGGAGACCCTATTCTAGAGATAGGTGCAGGTCCCAGAGGTTTGACCCGCATCTATCTGACACCCTGTGGATATGTCCTAAATGTCTCTCATGGGAAAACCCCTTTAATCCTCCATTAGATACCTCCAAACAAGTAAATGCGTTACTTCATAAAGCCTTGAGAGAGATTATATTAACCCTTTCTGTAACTCACCTGACGTTTGGAGACTCCATAACCAACAGTAAAAGACTACAACTTCTTTTCCTTCTCATATCACTAATATCCTACGCCAGACTATCTTTTTATTTTTGAACGACATCTGAAAACTTGGGTACACGCTGAAATTGGCACCATTACTATTTCAGACCATGCCCTTCTAAGCCCATACTATAGGAAGTGCATAAGCTGGTAGTTAGGGGAAAACGTATGGCCCTGGGCAGCAGACTCCAAAAACAGAGAGAGAGCAAAATTAACGCTCTCTCAAGTGTATATGTATATGTATATATATATATATATATATATATATATATATATATATATATATATATATATATATATATATATATATATATATATATATATATATATATATATATATAAATAAATAAATAAATTTTAAAAAATATGCCCCGGGCGATAATGGTACGATGCTGACCTCCCTCCTTATCAAAAAGAGAAGTCTTATTCGAAATTACTCAAGCTGTACTCCCTAACATGGGTTCCAGAGCCACTCACGACAGCGAGTTTAAAGGACTCTATGATGTCCTGTACAACCTTTTAAGCAGAAAGGTGCTCCAGTTGATCCTGGTGCCAAACTGGAGTACATTAAGTATATCCTTAAATCCTACATACTTTCCAAGATTCTCTACGTGTTGCAGACAGTGCTAATCCACCCCTCTCCCCCACTATCTTTTTTTTTTTTAAAACCATGCATTGGCTGTTTTCAAATTCCTACCGAGTGGCAAACCGCCGAGACCTGCTCACCCAAATAAAGGCGAGAGGCGGGTTTGCTTTGCCTGCCCCCTACATTGATCTAGAGAAATCTCTTTTAGGGCTCAATAATCTTATACTTGGTCACCATCTAACCCTCACACTGCTCAGCAAATCACCACAAGAGGTACTCAAGGTTTGGCAATTTATTTAATCTTGTGATGTCACATGGTCCTCTCTATACCCTGTTTTGCCCCTCCACCCGTTTCACTCCGTTCTACATGTATGACCCATTGCTTCATTGCAACCTTGGCCCAGACTGGGAGATCTTCAACTTAAATCAGCTTTCAGGGGTAACGTTATTTTATATATTGAAGAGTTAGTGGATGAGTCTCTGACACTAAACCTTATGTTCCTTCAGAAACTAGCTTTCCTTGGAGCCTGGGATATGTAAAATTCACAAAGGAGATATCAAAGTTCATCTTTGCTCACTCTTGCAGTTTCTCTAGCTGTATCAGAATACCAGAAAACTCCTTCAAAATATTGACTAGATGGTATAAGACACCTCTATTCTTGAAGAGGGCTCAGCTATCCTTCTCTGATGTCTGCTGGAGATGTCAATCAGCCCATGCTCTATGTTCCATATTTGGTTTTCGTACCCTGGCCTGGAGGACTTCTGTCGTCAGATGAGACAGACTATCAGAAAGTGTGCTCAGTGAACATCTCGCTCTTTCCAGAAACGGTAGTGTTATGGGTTCCTACACCTCAATTTAGGCCATCTAGTTCCAATTTAGTGACCTGGCTACTGACGGTGGAAAAACTGGTGATCCCTCGTAATTGCTATCTGTTAGTCCCCCTTCCATTCCTGAATGGATGGAGAAAACGAATCAGGAACTTCTTGCCTGGAAGAAGAATTCCCACGCTCGATAGCTGTTAACCTGGGGCAAGTGGTTTGTCTTAAGAAGAGATTGCCTCTCAGTTACCTAGTTCTCTATTCTTTTCAATTCCAAAGTAGAATAATCGCTTCTCATACTCCATTCCTGTAACGTATTCAGAGTTTCAAATTGCATGTCTAGTGCAGTTATTTTATAATTTTTTGTGTTTATGTATTGACTTAGTTTATGCAGCACTTGTTTTTGTCAGACCTGCGTGTCTAATTCAGGATTGTGCACCATTGTCATGTGGTCTGTTTTTTTTAAATTCAATAACAGAGAAGTGGACTGAAGTAAGACGGGCCTAGAGGCTAGGGCCGGCCTTAGGGGTGTGCGACCTGTGCCTTCGCACAGGGCGCATCACTCCAGCAGGTGGAAAGGGGCGCTGCGCTGGCTCCCTTCCCCTGCTTGTTTCAGAAGCGCCTGGGCCTGGCGACTTAGCAGTCGCTTTTCCGCCCGGGCCCGTCTTCACTCAGTGGCCGTCGCTACTCCTGTAGCAGCCATAGCGGCTGCTAGCGGCAACACCGGGCATGAGGGTGGTGGCGCAGCTAGCAGCCGCTGCGGCTGCTACAGCGGTAGCGACGCCAGTATAGCAGAGCAGGGAGGTATCTCCCTGCACTGCTATCTACTAGTGCCACTGTAGCTCCTTGAAGGAGCGGAATCCCCGTGTTGCCCGGAATTGCACTCCTTGATGTCTCTGTCCATATATGGACAGTGACATCAGGGGAAACTCCTGAAGCGGAATCCCCGTCCACAATGATGTCACTGTCCATAAATGGACACAGACGACAAAAGCTTTTCCTGGAGTGGAATCCCTAGTCACAGCGTCAATGCTGTGGACAGGGATTCCGCTTCAGGAGTTTCCCCTGATGCCACTGTCCATATATGCCCATTTTTTTTATAAGAAAGTGTTTTTATTGTGCAAAAGTCGTCCAAAATACCTGCGTTCTTAAGGGGTTAAAAATGTCCTAGCGTGTCCTATGCGAACCAATTTATCTCCGTGGTTACAGACTACAAATAAACACCACGACACTGTTTCTTGCTAACCTTCATCCTAGCATTCATGCATTTGTGGTCAGGTCAGGTCAGTATGTCACGCACAGTATGTGGGTTTTCATTTGTTTTTGTATTTTTTTAAGTCCTACTTTAGGCTGGGTTCACACTGAGTTTTTTGCAGGAGGAAAATCTGCCTCCAAATTCAGTTTGGAATTTTGAGGCAGATTTTCCTCGGCCTGCACGCTGATTTTCGCAGCGTTTTTCGCTCGCAGCCATTGAGCTACGCGAGATACGCTTTCTCTGCCTCCCATTGATATCAATGGGAGGTCAGAGGCGTGAACGCGTGAAGATAGGGCATGTTCCTTCTTTTTCCCACGAGCCGGTTTCCGCGTCAAAAAACGTGTAAAAAATCTCAGTGTGAACTGGACCTTAGATTGCTAAAATAATACACTGCATTCTCTGACGCACAATGGAGACAATGTTTTTCCCTTTCCAAGAAAGCTTCGATAGCCATACGAGCTCAGGAAACTAGCTATAAAATTATTTCCAGGTGGTATCGGGTCCCCACTGCCCTACATAAATGGTACCCGTCTGTACCTGACACGTGCTGGCATTGTGGGGTGACGGTTCTCCGAATTATATCAGAAGTTACTGGGGTCTCGGTCCCTAGCTCACCCGAGGCAGCCCTTTTATTCATGTTCCCTATGCCATTACCCATAACGCTCTCTACATAGACACCTCCTCCAAGCTGCCAAATTAGTTATTCCCCGCAGGTGGCGAACGGCAGTCCCTCCACTGTTGGATGAGTGGTTCCAGGAGGTTGCCTTACTACATCGCATGGAGCACCTTCTGGCTCATTCTGCGGCTGCTTCTGCCGGATACAAGGACACTTGGTCTCCATGGCTTATGTTCCTTTCTTCTTCCACCTACCGTAATACGGTGACTTGAGATACACTGCATATCCTCTGCCATGGGACTTCCTCGGGGCGGGGACTACATACATGTGTGGGGATTTGCTTGCTCTAATCAGGTCTCTTCAACGTGCTTTGCTGCTTCTTATTTACTCATGATAATCCAGAACCGGAGTCCAGAACCCCCCCCCCCTCGCCTCTTCTATGCCCTTGTCTGTTTCCCATTATATCTTCTCCTTCCCTTCTTGTGTCTGTCTCAAGCGGTCATTGGCTTCCTGCGATTGCGCTCGCCCACTATTGCATTTTAGGACGTCCGAGACGCTGAACTGTTGTATCTTTATTTTATTTCTTAAGCAGTGCTCCTTCCTCTTATGCTTCCTCAGACAGTTGTAGTATTTTGCGCTTTCAATACGATGTGATGCCCTCATTTATCATGTTCTTTCTATTGTGGGGATACACTTTCCCCAACTGTGTTTGTACCTGTTTGTATTAAAACCAATTAAAATTTTGAATATGAAAATAATACACCGCAATACTTCTGTATTTATTTATTCATCCATTTATTCAGTTATCATACGTTCTATACGTTCATACAAGTTTAATAAACAAACCAAGTTCAATGCTACATACAGCAGAGTTTCTCTAGACATTTGGCTGTGCCTCGTTCACTTTTAAGACGTTAAAATTTTAAAGAAAAATATACCATTTATACATATTTTCTTATTGGCAGCAAAAAAAAGCTTTCTTAAAAAACTGGGTGAAAAAAGAATCTCCAAAGTCAAGTGCAATTAAGATCCAACCAAGAGGTGCACAATTGACTCAATGTAAGAGAAAAATTGAGAGTTTTTCTTAAGTACTCACGGGGCAAAAAAGTTACATATCTTTATTCAATGGTCAAGTGGCTTTCCTAAATATATCTAAAAAAAAATAAGAACGAACATGAGAGACGGGGGGGGGGCGAGTCAATTGGGGCAGTGGAAGTGGTTAGGGAGGTTATAAAGTCTGATCTGTTGGGTAATCAAGACTATTAATATTTTACTTCTGTTTATTTCAGGCATTCACTGTGTGAGGGAAGCCCAATTGAGTGGCGCAGTCATTTTATACATCATGAAAAATATAATAGTATTATGATATAGCATCCATATCCTTAGATAATAAGTAGGCTATTCCAGATGTATTTTCTACATAGTTGAAGTAAGGTGATGGGGAGTAATATAGATGTCTTGTTATTTATACCATGGAGGAGACCACTCACGGAGGCATCTTCTTGTAGAGGATGTTATATAAGGATGATAGCGTTACCATACTTATTATTTTACCTTATTGTGAAACTTTCTCTAGATCATTAGTGTGTGTGTGTGTGTGTGTGTGTGTGTGTGTTATATATATATATATATATATATATAACACGTGCACGTGCAATAAGTACTTATCTAATCTGACTTCTCTTTTCACAATGAAAATTATCCCAGTTCCAGGAGCAAAATTATTCGGCATAAATGAAAAAAGACTGTCTGCAGTGTAAAACATCAGCATTTATATAAATGTATACATTAAATGTAAAATGTAAAATGATATCACAACTGAAAGGTGTGTGTTAAAAACGTGCTAGAAGTTTTCCACATGGACATCAAACAGATCTTAGCTCTTCTCTGAAATGTGAACCATGTAATGTTGTAATGTTGAAATCTATAATCACCACCTGGAGTATCTGGACTTATTCTTCCTCTTTAGGTTCCTTCTCGAGGCAAAGTAGGTCCTCTAGCAGTATTAACATCAACATATATATCATGGAGTTCTGCAAGTTTAGTACAAACTACGTAGTAACCCACACCTATAATTAAGTAGCTTTATAATATGAGCAAAACAGTGGAGTGAAAGGGTTGGGATGTCATAAATAAATCTGAGATGGTGTGAAATACATATTAAAATGTAGTAATGGGTTCTTATCTGGCAGATGCTTAATGACACGATCCACATGATATCATCTTGTGTACTCTTGGTAGACACAGGATAATTATTTTGAGCCATTACCACCGTAAATAGTAAATTGTTTGAGAATATTCATGCGAAAGTATCAGGTGTATGGAATTATTTTTATTTTTTTAGAAAAGTTCATGTATTTTTTTAAATGCCTACATTTATTCCAGTATATTAACTTCCTTTATTGTGTCTTTGTTGTGAATAGTAGATTGTAGTATATACACTAATTTGTATCCTACATTTTTGCTTAGTATAAAGCCCCTAGGGCACAGATGATTTCTGTGTGAAGCTAGTTCTGAATAATACATCCTTAGTGAGCTGTGTATTTTATAAAGGGTAAAAGGTACAGTAAGATTAATTTTATTGACATTTTGTCCATGTCTCTTGGTTTAAAGCTAGTATTTCATGACCCCTTATTCTTTCTTTGACAATGCCAAAGGGGCCGATTAATTTATATTAGTAAAAAATCAAATAGAAGCTGAGAAAAGAGACAGAAGTATTTATCCTACACAAGTGAAAAATACCTGGTCTCATATAGCACTAGATGAAACACCAAAAACATAAATGTGGTGCAGACGGCTGACTGTAGACTAACTTGCGATTACAAAAAATATACCTACCCGACGGTCAACCTTGAGCCTACAATGAAAAGTAGGTCTCCTAGGATAAGGTCCTCTGCCAGTGCATTTAAAATGAATAAGAAGGTCAGAAAAGGATATACCTGCATGGAACTTGAGGTAAGTATATTGGCATTTTAAGAAAGGGCTAGAATTCTCTAAAATGCCCAATAAACTGACCCACTTGTGATTATCAGGATTATACCTCAAGCTGTGACCTGATTATAGACATTTGTATCAGACATGAGGTCCTCAAGAGCTGACAAATATAATTTTCGCACTACAGAAGTTTATTGGCACCCTGTTTCAGACGGCCATAATTTAAGTATTCATATTGCGGATGGAATATGTAGACCTTGCGCTATTTTACTGAACTAAACTTATCACTGATCACCTTAGAATCTGAGTTTGTTTCAGTAGTTCCGCAGGTAGTCCAGCCATTGTGGCAGTAATACAGACGCTCAAATGTGGCTTCAACACTCACCCCCACAGGAAATCACCTAAAATTTCACGACCAACAATTGGTCACTTAGCTGCTGAGGAATGATTTTGACACTTGTAATGGCTGTTATTACAGTATTACTAGTAGGAATAAAAAGGAAAACTAGGTCAGTATCCTACCCTCCAACTTAGGTTGAATAGCAGGTGTGACACTAACTCCTAAGGACTATTTTGCAGGCCCTGCGGCAGAAATGGAGCGTACCTGTTTGTTAGCATCTCAAATTCTATACAAGTCTATGTTTCCTGTGTTTAAACAAAGCACAGATATCCTGTCTGATAAGAAAGGCATTGAAAATGAAGACTATGGAAACAGGCAAGGAGTGTTTCTGATAGTAACTCAAGCTTTGAAATTTTGCCTACAAAAAAACTTGACTAAACGAATCAGAGTATCTGTGAAGTCTAATGAAGAAAGCCAAAAGAATATGCTGCCAAAAACAGTTGATCATTGTTCAAAGCGGGACATATCCACTTTCTTTTGAGATATTAAAGAGTTTGTTCTGCTCACACAAAGGTAGGGCCGAGCTGGAGAACTGCCAATTGATTCTGTGTTCCTCATCACCATTGTGCAGTCATTGGGAGCAGGTGCTTTCACGGAACAAGGGAGAAAAGTGAAAACACATGCATATAGTGGTTCTAATATGGAGGTGTTATGGATGATCCATACAGAAATTAGCTTTACGTTAACAATAACAATTTTTATTCAAATTAAAGGAGACAAGAGGCCTTATATTTAAGCCAAAGCCAATGCAGCTGGACAGAAATCGAAGACCTTAATTTCTAAGAGATTCACTAAATTCTTTACTGCTAGATATTTCAATGTTGCGCTATATGAATCATAATGTGGCCCAGAATATTTTAGAGATTACGTAAACACCTGTTCATAGGGATGTCAGGAGAGAAAGTAAATGGTTTTGAGAATACCATGGAATGATAGGGGCTGGATAGCTAAATGTCAAAATCCGATATCCGCTACACGAGATAAATCTGACTATACGGAGTGGTAATCATGTTCTGTTGAGCAGGTAAACCCTTCTAATATCCTGAGGCTACCCATACACAAAATGGCTCGAACCTTATGTTTTTTTCTGTGTATTTGTCAGAAAACGGGGTTAAATACATTGATAAATCTGTTCCAATGACTCAGCATGCTCAACTCTGCTCTATATACTATTTAACTGTGCAAACTTAAACATCAATAGGTTGTAAACAGGGATACATGTAAGTACATGAATAGAAGATTTTTTTTTTTTTCATTAAAGGGAACCTGTCACCAGCATTTCACATATTGAACTATACATATCCCTCACTGGCCGCTGCTATAAAAAGTTCATTGCCGTTATCCCCTCTCCTAAACTCATCCTCCGACTGTAAATAACGGTCTGCAAACATTTTGCGCCTTTTATTGTAATAATCCGGTGTCCCTTTGTGCGCACACCCCAGAAGAGAACATCAATGCGCAAGCGCAGGATTTTGTGTGCTGGGTGAAGGCGAGGAGCTGTCAATCAAAAGTAAGGAGGCGGGGTAAACTCAGAAAGACTTGAGGAATGAAGATATGACTCTTTTCAAATGAAGATTTGACTCTTTTATGCTCATTTGCATACGGTGTGGGAACACAAAAAAACTGAATACTAAACTACAGAGCCGACTAGGAAGACAATTATAGGTTATATAGAAATGATTTTTCACCCACTACCACTGCTGGTTTAATAGGTGAAATGCTGGTGACAGGTTCCCTTTAAATGTATTTGTTTAAACTTTTTTCTAAAAAATCCAGAAAGAAGCATTAGGCTGTGTTCACATATGTGCCTGAGGGGGACCGTCAGGCGCTGCCGGCTTTTGTTGTGCAACAGATTCGACACATAGTTTGACTTCCTTTATAAACAGAAGCCACAACACTGATGTGAAAGGAGCCTTAGGGTGTATTCAGACGGTGCGGTCGAATTGAGGTTTATTACTGTGATAACTGCAAATTCGTGGCAAAATGGTGGTTTAGTTTGAATACACAATTACCATTCAATGCCATCAATACAATAGTAGGTATATCATCACAGGATGCATCCTGTAAGTCTATACAATTTATATTTATTGAATTGCCATAATTCAGAGCTCTGTTTTTGCATCTGGCAAGCAGTGGCAGATTAAGTAGACCATAGGCCCTGGGTTGTTCCCCAAACTTGGGCCCCCCTTCCCCACAGCTGCTCTGCCGTGTCTATAGTGAACACCACCCTTTTGTGCGAGCATTGACAAATGGGTGTTACGATTCTCCTTGTCAAAGGGCTGTTTCCCTACATACTGACAGTATCACACTTCCTCTTGACAATGGAATGGTAACACGCATTTGTCTATTAGTCCTGGATACACAAAGATATGTAGAATACAAGGATTTCCTACAACAGACGTGTCAGGAGAGGGGACAGATCCCCTTTAGATCCAGTGACTCACAGGTTATGTCTTCTCTGATGGGAGTCGTTTTCTTTTCTTCTCCATCTGACGCAGACCGTTATGGTGACTTCTCCTGATGAGACATCTTTGCCCATCACTTCTGCAGCCATTTCCAGCCTCTATAGAAACACACAAATTTAGACACCAAGGCCCAGAACCATACATTAAAGGGGTTGTCCGGGCACAGACCGTTTTTTATACTGATGACCTATCGATGTGCCCGGACAACCCCTTTTACTCAGACTAATAAATTTGGACCCCAGACTAGATCATAGAATACATACAGACCAAGACCTTCTAAACTATTGCAGTCTCCAGTCTCTGCGTGCTTGAGACCCCTGGATTAGATGAACATATGGACACAATAGGTGCGGTGAATCAAGTCAGACGCCGCAAGAACTGATTACTGTCTGCCAACATATCTGAATCCCATAGCATTTTATCCTCAAAATTTCCATCCCTCCTTTAGCACAGACATTTAATATTTTTAAAGTATTAATCGTTCGCATATAACAAGCCTTGTATTATCAAAAATTTATTATCATGTTATTCATTGCCCAAAAGTGAACTCCAGGTCCAAAAAGAAGTGAGTAACATATTTAATATTTTCCCCAACCACAGTATAAATCCTGGTATCGCAGCGTCTTTTAAATGTGTTTTTTTTTTGTTTGTTTTTTTTTAAAATATGATATAGCCCAAGGCTTGTTATAGCATGTCAGTACTCCTATTAAAATACATTAGGTGTCAGAAGAGAAGCCATCATCTCAGGAAGACAAATCAAGGGCTTTTTATGTCAGGAATCTCACAGGGCTGTTGAATGCTGAGAAATATGTTCCAGATAGTTTGTGTAAGATGAATGAAGCACTTTGGAGTCCAGCAAATGACTTCATCTTTTCAAGCTAGTGAAGAACAAGCAGATAGTATCTCACACTTTGCGATGATAAAAGTGCTGCATTTAAGATGTCCACAGCTTTATCCAGCTGTACATGACCCCTTTCCTTGGCAATTATTCATTGTCAGTTTGGAATTACAATTATATAAGGATTATTTTCAAGAGCAGCCCGTATACTGAAAGATTTACAAAATTTTTGTGGCATTGATCATTATATAGTAATGAAGATATTTATTTATTTTATTCTATAAAGTGCTCTTAAAGGCGCACAAACATAAAATGAATAAAGGTTTATATGTTCATAAAAATCTGTAGCCATTAGTATCACATGCCGTCTGCTTTAAGATAACTTGGGTCTTTCCCCTGGAAATAATTATAATGTCTGGGCCTCTGTAGACCCAGCCGTATAGACAGGAAGTTACCCCCCATATTCCCATTTTAATCCCAATGTCTTCAGTTCAGGTATATGCCAATGTTTAACATTACTATTTCTTTTATGTATCTAAAAGTGGATGTTTCTCTACACATGGAGGATGTAACCATTTTAACCATATTCCATTGAGTAATTGTTAATTGATCAATAGTTCGGATATTGGCTTTTTGGGTAGACAGACATTGACAGAATTCATCGTGTGTACATGAAATGTCCTTTTTAGGATTAGAACCTCAATCCATACGGCATATTAGTTCAGTACCGATCATTTTATGCTTCCTGAAAAAAAAAATTGCCCTACTAGACCTCAAGCATACCATTCAAATATGTCTTCTCCTCCAAAAGCTGTTGACAGATGACACAAACATACCACATTTCTGGGATGTGAAGTCAGTCACAAGATGCTTTGATTCTGACGCAACGAGACAGGATCTTGGAAAAGAAGGAATAGCTTTTATTTCAGTATGAAATTATTATAACGAGGACTACAGTTAACCATTACCCAGACACCGTACTGCCTGTTTCTCCTGTCAACAACTTTGAGGACAGCATAAGGTAGTGACCGATACGCTGATTTCGCTTATTGTATGTGTTAATATTTACTGTTTTTTGTTAACTCGCAGTTTAAACATTGCAACGTGATACGAGTGCTGGGAGGAAGGAGTCTCCCACAGCTGCCGCTCCCCCCACTTAGCCACCACTAATTGACCGCTTTCTCCCTATGCACAGTAATGGGGAGAACTGTCAATCAGTGGCTGGGCAAGGGGAATGGCAGTTCATGAATATGCCTGACTTCTTCAATCCTGAGCTCGCAAAGCACTGCAATGTTTAAACTGTAAGTTCGTAAAACTCACTTAACATTCACGTAGAAGTGACAGACCACTAAAAACAGTGTAGCTGTCACTACTTTATGCTGCCCTCAGAAAGGGCAGCATGAAGTTGCTGACAGGTTCCCTTTTAGTGACGTATTGCTGCAAAGATTGTTAACATTAACTATGCATCAAAACTCTGACAGCCAGTTAAGCTAAGCTCAGCGCTGTGCTAAATCCGAGAGAAGGAGCTCTGCTACAGCCTTAAAGTGTAAGTGTCTGTCTTTTATATGAAGTTATGAATATAAATGCATCAAGAAGATTCGGTGAGTGACATACTATTTTCTTCCAATTTTCTACATCGATACACTGTGTCCATGTTTGCATATGTACTAAGCACCACTGAGAAGCTGCACTGATGCCGCACCTGTGGTACGGACATTCGTTTGTTGGGATTGCTTATATGCAATGTGAATGTGCTGGTTTATCTTTCTCTGTATGAGTGAAATGTTGTTTTTAGGTCCAGAATTCTGTGCTCATTAATTTCATAATATATCTTTATAGTGGGTCAGAGCTCCATTTATAATTTTTTTTTATATAGGGCTTCAAATCCACTTTATAGACCTAGATTTAAAAGAGCATATTCTGACTGCCTACAGCCACCACTAGCAGAAGGTTACTGAATACTGTTCAGATTTTTTTTATTTTTTTTTATTAGGCACAATGTATAAGCGCCTAAGCTCCCCCTTGTGATGGCTGAAGGCAGCAAAAACTTTATAATTTAACTATGGGGGAAATTTATCTTTCTGGCGTAGAACAGTTGCAAAACGGCCTTTTTACATCACCATCCCATCGCAAAAAGGGGACAGGGCCACAGCAGCCCGACAAATTAATTATAATTTACGCCAGAAACTGGCGTAAATTATAGTGGAAATCTACGCCTAGCTGGCCTAGATTTCCTTCTGTGGAGGCGTAGCCCTGTACATTGAACCCCCCATTAAGGCTATCCCCCACACACCCCAACCAATAAAAATGATTGCTTACCTCACAGCTCCTTTTCTCAGCTCTGGGTTTAGTCCGGCTCCCTCATCATATTGCGGCTCATATGACGTACTGATGCTGAGCAGCTACAGAACGTTGTAAGTAATTCAGCACTGATGCTCGCTGTCAGGACCTTGTATGAGCCGTGCTGCATGCTGAGGGACCCGGAGGGAAAAAGAGGAGCAGTGAGTATGCTTCTTTTTTATTTTATGGTTAATGGGAAGGGGAAAATGGATGGCGCTTGGATGCAGTCATTGTGCCACCACGCCAGTCTTAATAAATTTCCCTCCTATGCCTCTGCCAGGGATTTGGAACTGTGTGTTAGAAAAACTGTGCTTTACCATTATAAAGTTATATTAACCCCTTAGTGACCAGCCCATTTTAGGCCCTAATGACCAAGCTATTTTATTTGTTTTTCTATAGTCGCATTCAAAGAGCTATAACGTTTTTATTTTTTCGTCTACATAGCTGTATGAGGACTTGTTTTTTGCGGGATTAGTTGTGCTTTTTAATGGCACCATTTTTGGGTACATATAATTTTTATATTAACTTTTATTAACCTTTTTGGGGGGGATTATAAAAAAAACTGAAATTCCGCCATTGTTCTATGCGTTTTTAAATTGACGCCGTTCACTATGCGACGTAAATAACATGTTACCTTTATTCTATGGGTCGGTACGATTACGGCGATACCACATATGTAGAGTTTTTTTTATGTTTTACGACTTTTGCACAATAAAAACACTTTTGAACTAAAATTATTTGCTTTTGCATCATCGCTTTCCAAGAGCCGTAATTTTTTTTATTTTTCCATCAATGTAGTGATTTTTTGGGCTTGTTTTCTGCGGGACAAGACGTAGTTTTGAATGGTACTCTTTTGGGGTGCATGGGACTTATTGATTCATTTTTATTATGACTTTTTTGGGGGGCAATGGAAAAAAATTGCAATTTCGCCACGGTTTTTTGCGTTTTTTTTTTTACGGTGTTCACCTTGCGGTTTAAATGACATATTAACTTTATTAATGGAGTCATTACGGTCGCGGCGATACCACATATGTGTACTTTTTTTTTTTTTTTTTACACTTTTACTAAATAAAACCACTTTTTATGGAAAAAAATGGTTTTATTTATTTTTTTACTGTACTTTTTATTAATAATCTTTATTTCACTTTGATGACTTATTTTATTAGTCCCACTAGGGGACTTTACTGTGCGATCTTCCGATAGCTGCTATAATGCTCTGGTATACTTCGTATACCAGAGCATTATTGCCTGTCAGTGTAAATCTGACAGGCAATCTGTTAGGACGTGCCTCCGGCGCGTCCTAACAGGAATATGTCCAGGGCAGACCTGGGGGCTTTTATCAAGCCACCGGCTGCCATGACACCCCATCGGAGACCCGCGATTTCATTCGCGGGCCGCCGATGGGTGACAGAGGGAGCTCACTCCCTCTGTAAACAAAGTTAAATGCCGCCGTCGCTATTGACGGCGGCATTTAACGGGTTAAACGGCCGCGATTGAAGTAAACTTCGATCGCGGGCGTTGGAGCAGGAGCTCAGCTGTCATCAGACAGCAGAGCCCCGGCTCCTGCCTGCACGGGAGACCCGTGCAGGACTTAGACTAGGCTGACGTGAAAAGGCGTCAGCCTAGCCTAAAGCCCATTAGTGACCGACGTAAAAAGGCGTATTAGTGGTCACTAAGGGGTTAAGAAATAAATCAACAACAAATTTTGGATCTATTTACATTTAAAAAAAATGGTGTTCAAGGGTGAACAATTATTTAAAGGCTATGTAAACTTTTACAATAGAAAGCATTTTTTATTGTTCATTTGCGTCCTAAATGAAAATTAAGCCATTTTCTAAATAGTCTTCATTAAAAACTTCTTACCATTTGGTTGCTGTAAAGTCTGTGTAATTCCTGTAGATACCTGGTCTTCTGAAAATTGTAACTCAAATCCGTCCGTCCACTGCTCCTGATGGCTGACGAAACTTCTCACCACCACCCTTATTTTTATGTAAAAGAGAAAGCATCAGGGAGGGAAGGAGGTTGTACCTGGCAGATCAGAGTGTGGAAATGGGGGAAAAGCATCCAAATTTCCAGTGAAGGCACAAGCTTGTCAGTATCAGAGTAAAGATAGGGAGGAAAGAGCGCGTACACACCCACAGTAGTCTGCAGGGGGCAAAGATCATACAGGCGGTCCGTTATATGCTTTCCCCTCTCCACTGTCTGATCTGCCTTGTACAAGCTCCCTTCCTGCTGCTATCTCTTAGGGTATGTTCACACGCAGTGTTTTCAGGCGTATTAACGCCTGAAAAAACGGAAGCTGAACGCCTACAAACATCTGCCCGTTGAAATCAATGGGAAAAAAAGCATTTAGTTCATACGGGGCATCTTTTCACGCCACTGTTTTAAAAAACAGAGCGTAAAAATACACTCCGTAAAAAGAAGTAGCATGTCACTTCTTGGGGCGTTTTTTGGAGCTGATTTTCCATTGAACACTATGAAAAACGCCTCAAAAGAGGCCTGAAAAGAAGCTCCAAATTAAAAGAAGCTTAATTTTCAGCTTCAAAAATGCCTGAAAATCAGAGGCTGTTTTCTCTCAAAACAGCTCCGTAATTTTCAGCCGTTTTTGACACCGCGTGTGAACATACCCTAACACTTAGGGTATGTTCACACGCAAACTCAAAAACGTCTGAAAATACAGAGCTGTTTTCAAGGGAAAACAGTTCCTGATTTTGAGAAGTCTTTTGAGCAACTTGCGATTTTCGCTGCGTTTTTGGAGCTGTTTTTCTATAGAGTCTATGAAAAACGGCTCTAAAAACGGCTGAAGAAATGACATGCACTTCTTTTTCGCGGCCGTAAAAAAAACTTCAGTTTTTCAAAACGGCCACGCAAAAAAACCGCCTGTCGGAACAGAACGTCGTTTTTCCCATTGAAATCAATGGGCAGATGTTTGGAGGCGTTCTGCTTCCGATTTTACGGCCCAAAAAACGGCAGAAAATAAGCTATGTGAACATACCCTTAGAGAAGGTAGGGGAAGAGAAGTTGAGTCAGCCTCGGCAGAAGCAGTGGACTGACGGATTTGAGTTAGAATTTGCAAACCAGCTGTCTACAGACATTAGAGCAGCCAAATGGTAGGACATTTTTAATGTAGACTATTGAGATAGCTGCCTAATTTTGCATTTAGGAAACAAACTATGTAAAAAAAAAAAAAAAAACAGTGCGAAGGTGTCCATAGCCTTTAAGCCAATTCAAAATTAAAGTTCTAAAGCAATAAATAAAAATAGCCACGTTTCTCACTAAAAATGCAAAACATTATTTAACAAATAAGATGGTATATAGCGGCCAACTTAGCTTGTACTAAAAATCTATAAACTGTACCTGGTCATCAAGGGTTAATATGTATGTGGTTTTATTTTTTGACCTGTCTGTCATAGTTTCATAGTAAAATGACCTGTTTGTTCTTTGGAAGCACTATGGCTTCAATCATTCTAGTTCAATAAAAATATATAACCTTGACGTTTTTGTGTTCTGAAATTGATGGTTGTAACTTGTCTGGCAGCGTGTGTGTCTAGGAATATGTGTGTCTGTATCTGGGCTACTCAAGTATAATTAAACTTCACTAGTATGGAGGGCAAAGTACTTTAGACATGCAGATGTTGATGCAATATATTCTTTAAACATTTCAGTTACAGATAAGGCTTACTTTTTACATAGTGTCAGTATTGTCATCATACAGGTATAAACAAATTATTACAATTGTGAACAATTATTCAAACTGGCTATACACTTTTATATACAGGTCCTTCTCAATGAATTAGAATATTATCAAAAAGTTAATTTACTTCAGTAATTAAATTAAAAAAGTGATTATATTATAATATTATATAGATTCATTACACACAGAGTGATCTATTTCCAGCATTTTTTTGTTTTAATGTTGAAAATCATGGCTAACCGTTAATGAAAATCCAAAATTTAGTCTCTCAGAAAATGAGAATATTATATAAGCCCAATTTCAAAAATTATATTTAATACCGAAATGTAGGCCTATTGAAAAAGTATGTACAGTATATGCACTCAATACTCAGTTGGGGCTCCTTTTGCATGAATTACTGCATCAATGCGGCGTGGCATGGTGGCGATCAGCCTGTGGCACTGCTGAGGTGTTATGGAATCCCAGGTTGCTTTGATAGCGGCCTTCAGCTCATCTGCATTGTTGGGTCTGGTGTTTCTCATCTTCCTCTTGACAATACCCCATAGATTCTCTATGGGGTTTAGGTCAGGGGAGTTTGCTGGCCAATAAAGCACAGTGATACTGTCGTTATTATACCAGGTATTGGTACTTTTGGCAGTGTGGGCAGGTGCCAAGTCCTGCTGGAAAATGAAATCTGCATCTCCATAAAGCTTGTCAGCAGAGGGAAGCATGAAGTGCTCTAAAATTTCCTGCTAGACGGCTGCGTTGACTCTGGACTTGATATAACACTGTGGACCAACACCAGCAGATGACATGGCTCCCTAAACCATCACTGACTGTGAAAACTTCACACTGGACCGCAAGCAACTTGGATTGATGCCTCTCTACTCTTCCTCCAGACTCTGATACCTTGATCTCCAAATGAAATTCAAAATGTACTTTCATCTGAGAACAGGACTTTGGACCACTGAGCAACATACCAGTTCTTTTTCTCCTTAGCCCAGGTAAGACGCTTCCGACGTTGTCTCTGGGTCATGAGTGGCTTGATACAAGGAATGCGGCAGTTGTAGCCCATGTCCTGGATACGTCTGTGTGTGGTGGCTTTTGAAGCACTGACTCCAGCCGCAGTCCACTCCTTGTGAATCTCCCCCAGATTCTTGAATTGCCTTTTCTTGACAATCCTTTCAAGGCTGCGGTTATCCCTGTTGCTTGTGCACCTTTTTCTACAACACTTTTTCTTTCCTCTCAACTTTCCATTAATATTCTTGGCTACAGCACTCTGTGAAAAGCCACCTTCTTTAGCAATGTCCTTTTGTGGCTTACCCTCCTTGTGGAGAGTTTCAATGGCTGACTTCTTTGTGCTGATTAGAGTGTGACAACCATGAGTCTACAATCTTGAACTTTTACCCAATATTCTAATTTTCTTAGAGACTATATTTTGGGTTTTAATTAACTATTAGCCATAATCTACAACATTAAAAGAAAAAGACAATTGCCTTCAGATGACCCCAAAGATAAAAGTCTAAGGGGCTCAGATCGGGAGGCATTTCTTCTGCGGTGTTGCTATCAGTGTGTGTGAAGAGTGGGAGAAGAGGGTTGCATTGACAATCCAACACAATGGGCAGCACTTTGAACACATTTTATAAGTGGTCAGAAACTTGTAAATAACTCATGAAAGAATAAAGTAACGTTAAAACCAAGCACACTATTGTTTTTCTTGTGAAATTCTCGATAAGTTTGATGTGTCACATGACCCTCTTCCCATTGAAAAAACTAAAGTTGGATACAAAATGGCCGACTTCAAAATGGCCGCTATGGTCAACACCCAGCTTGAAAAGTTTCCCCCCTCCCATATACTAATGTGCCACAAACAGGAAGTTAATATCACCAACCATTCCCATTTTATTTAGGTGTATCCATATGAATGGTCCACCCTGTATATCAAATATGAGTTTCACTGTTTGAATTGAATTATTGAAATTAACTTTTTGATGATATTCATTGAGAAGGACCTGTAAATGTTGGCATCTCCCACTGACAATCTATTGTGTATTGGAGCATTCCAATTGCCCTGGCAAATGTCGGGCAAACGAGGATCGGCATGTTGGATTTTAACATTCATAATACTTTGTTTTGCCAAGATGAGCTGGTACTAGTAGTGTTTGGCAGCATGTTATCTCCCTTTCCCCTCCTAAGGCTATGTTCACACGGAGTATTTTGCCGAGTTTTTTGACGCGGAAACCGCGTCGCAAAACTCGGCAAAAACGGAACGAAAACGCCTCCCATTGATTTCAATGGGAGGCGTCGGCGTCTTTTTCCCGCGAGTAGTAAAACTGCCTCGCGGGAAAAAGAAGCGACATGCCCTATCTTCGGGCGCTTCCGCCTCTGACCTCCCATTGACTTCAATGGGAGGCAGAGAAAGCGTATTTCGCGCTGTTTTATGCCCGCGGCGCTCAATGGCCGCGGGCGAAAAACGGCGCAAAAAACTCTGCGAAAATCGGCGTGCAGGGAGAGGAATATCTGCCTCAAACTTCCAAACTGAATTTTGAGGCAGATATTCCTCCTGCAAAATACCCCGTGTGAACATAGCCTAAAAGCTATCTTATGTGTGTTGCCACGCTTAGTAGTCAACCAGTATCCAGTATAAGGTAAGACATGTTATACCACAAGTATGAAAACTTGGTCTCATTGTCCATAGTCATAAGCTTTTATTTTCTAAAGTACCCTAGGAAAATGAAGCACACTCTTTGATTCCATAGTTAACTATTTAATTTTCCTAAGGGTATGTTCACACGCCCTATTTTCGGCCGTTTTTCGGGCCGTAAAAGTCTCTGAAAAACGGCCGAAAAATCGGAAACTGAACGCCTCCAAACATCTGCCCATTGATTTCAATGGGACAACGGCGTTCTGTTCCGACTGAGCGTTTTTTGCGGCGTTTTTTTATGAGTAAAAAAACGGCCACGAAAAAGAAGTGCAGGACACTTCTTGGGACGTTTTTTGAGCCGTTTTCCATAGACTCTACTGAAAAAAGCTCCAAAAACGGCCGTAAAAAACGCAGCGAAAATCGCGAGTGCCGCAAAAAACCTCTGAAAATCAGGAGGTGGTTTCTCTTGAAAACAGCTCTGTATTTTGAGACGTTTTTGACTCTGCATGTGAACATACCCTAACAGTCGGTGAAGCAGTCTTGAAGATGAATGATGAACATATAGTAGTGAAGGGCCAAATATGTTACAAGCATAGAAACATGCATTATGGTTATTAAAGTAACAATTGAAGTCAGTATTCTTAAAGTCACAAAAACTTAACACACCAAGCTAGAAATGTCTAACTTTTATAAGGCGTTAATCTGAACCACTGGTGCAGTGCCAGTTCTTATAGTGCAGAGAATTATTACCACAACTGACTTCTACATCAAAACGACTGTCACTACACTACTATACAGTAAATCGAGCAGCTGTTTCATCCAATCTTTTCCCCTATTAGCTAAGGTCATTTTAGGCTGAAGAATACAATATGTTTGGTGTTGTTCCAAATTTGGGACTTATACCCAGTGTCAAAACCACTGGAATTTCACAGGCAGCCCATGTGGCATGAAGGATTTTCTCTTTTTCATCCTAATGCTCCTTAGTCTAAATCAAACAGCCAGTAAAGTGATGAAGCGAGGTTTGGGAAAGTGATTAAGTATGTGAAATACTGAAATCTCTAAAGTAGCCATACAGGCAGCTCCTACACCGATTTCCCAGACAGCTTGTGCAATACATATCCGTTACTATCCTGCAGGACCAACAACAGATGCCGAGTACCAGTTATATACTGAGCTAAAAGTTGCCATTTCAAAAGGTGCTGCACCTTCGAATATTTGCCCTGTGTTGCGATTTGGCATGTCTAATGTTTCTTGCTAACTCTGTCGAATGATGCTTCAGGGAGCGATGCTTCTAGGGGAGAATACTTCTGTAATACAGCATCTGATCATGCAACAATTTGGAAAACCTCTGTGGTTTATCATATGAAGTCAGAGGCAAACAAAGGGACAGAATGTGGCCATAGATTTCTATAGAGGTTGTGTCCATGACGCCGTAAAAAGGTTTTGTTTTTTTTCGGTTCCTTGCAGAATCAAAGGTTGTACAATTTTTTTTTTTATATATTTTGTGTTCCACCATTTTCAAGATCTTTGCAACTATATCAAATGTAGGTAATCCTGTACATCAACAGCAACTGCACAGATCTCTCTGATCCAGGCTGTTTAGCTAACAGAGATTTGCCTAGACTGGGTACCATGTATAATTTAGGCTGTTTTGACACGTTGCAGTCAAAATGCAGGGTTTTTTGTGGGGGTGTTTTTTTGGCGCTACAATATGGCTCGGATTTGCTGTGGTAGCGGCAAAAAAAACAAAAAAAAAAACGCCTAAGTGTTTCAGTTTGTTCTTTTATGAATACACATGTATGGATGCCATAGTTAAAGTAACAGTACTGCATTCCATTTTTCTTTTACATTGCAGTCAATGAAAGCTATATCAGTAAAATTTTCAGTATACACTGTATTATAAAAAATAAAATAAAAATTCATGTATTGAAAAGATTAAAAAAACTGATATATTTATTCAATCAATTTTTGAATCAGTTTTAAAAGTTGTATGAAAGAAAAAAAAAAAACTCTGCATTCTTGACGAGATCTGGAACTGTAAGGCTGGATTCACACGAGCATGTACGGTCCGTAACACACTGCAGGGAGCCGGGCTCCTAGCACCATAGTTATGTACGATGCTAGGAGTCCCTGCCTCTCCGTGGAACTACTGTCCCGTACTGAAAACATAATTACTGTACGGGACAGTTGTCCCGCAGCGGGGCAGGGACTCCTAGCATCGTACATATAACTATGATGCTAAGAGCCCGGCTCCCTGCAGTGTGTTCAGTCTGGGACTTGAGGCCGAATTACGTTCCGTCCATTACGGATGTAATATGCTCGTGTGAATCCAGCCTAACTCACATTGACAATGTGCGCCAGCAGTTCCGATCTGGTCGTCTCAGTAGGGACCAGTAGTGAACACTGGATCATGAAATTCTGGCTAATTGTTTTTTTAATTCCTCGGTTGAGGGAAGGTCAGGGGCATTTTGTCTACTTTCTGAAACTGGGGTTTTAGTGTTTTTCATTTAACATCATTGACATAGGAGCTTGCTCACCAGTAAAGCACAGTCTGTTTAAAATAGGTGTACCGTATTTTCCGGACTATATAACACGCAGTTTTTAGCAAGAATAAATCTTGCTAAAAAGTCCATGCTTCTTATAGTCCAAGGGACCCGGCAGCATCGGGCCCCCTGACCGCTCCTTACTTAACCTCTTCCCGACCCGTGATGTGCCGGCACATCATGGAGAGGGGAGAGGATGATGTATGGACCGGACTCACGCGCTGTGCCCGCGACATACACTGCAGGTGTCCGCTTCTGACACGCTGCTCTAATGGCCAGGAACAGCGATGGCGCTGTTCCTGGCTGTTTAACTAGTTAAATGCCGCTGTCAATAGCGACCGCAGCATTTATAGTGGCTTTCCCATGAAGAATATTTATGACATATCCACAGGATATGTCATAATTGTCAGATAGATTCGGGTCCCACCTCTGAGATCCACATCTATCGCTAGAATGGGGCCTCCTAAACCCTGTTCTATCTTACCCGGCTCCGCTGTCTTCCGGCCACTTCCTGGTTACATGGTCGAGTTACGGAAACTAATAGTAACTGAATAGTAGTTACGGAAACAGCGTAGCTCACATGCTACGCTGCTTCTGTAACTGCCATTCACTACTATGAGAGTTACGGAAACAGCGTAGCTCAGCGAGTTACGCTGTTTCCATAACTCATCCATGTATTGTACCAACGATCTAATGATCGCTGGTTCAAGTCCCCTAGGGGTACTAATAAAATGTGGAAAAAAAAAAGTTAGATACATTTTCACGAGTAAAACAAAATGTAAAAGTTAAAAAAAAAAACCTTTTCCCATTTTTCCCCAAGCACAATGTAAAAATAATTAAAAAAAATTACTGCATCCGTAAAAGTCTGAAACTATTACAATAAAGCATTATTTGACTCACACAGTGAACGGTGTAAAAAAAATACATTTAGAACCCCAAAATAATTGTCTCTTGGTCACCACAGCGCTAAAATGAATGAAATAAAAAGTAATAAAAAAAAATCGTATGTACCACAAAAATGGTACTAATAAAAACTACAGCTCGTCCTGCAAAAAATAACCCCTTACACCGCTCAAACTATGGAAAAATACAAGATGTGGTTCTCAGAATGTGGTGAAACTGAACAAATTATTATTTTTTTTAACCAATAGTTTTTTCCTATTTTCTGTTGTCTAAAACCTGGGTTCGTCTTAGTCAGGTGCATCTTATAGTCTGAAAAATACGGTAATTTATGCCCATCTACAATATATCATATACCAGCTACATGGTCCACACTACTGAATTGAATCCAGGTATAGGGTTCATTGCACTATGTGAGGAGCAGAATATATTATGGTAATTATTCTTAATACTTTGCAGTTCTTAAAGGCTGTCTGTACTATTTGAATTCATTTTATAATTTTTTTGAATTTTTGATCCCTGCAAAAGTGTGGTACACCACTATACAGTATATGCAGACATCTTGGCCCTATATTTTCTGTATAATTTGATTCCTTTAATTTGTGTCATGTTTACATATATTTTTCGTATTGTTAATAATTTTTAATTCATTTCTTTTATTTTGTGCATAAATATATATAGTATACTCATTTGGAATATTGTGTGTGTGTGTGTGTGTGTGTGTGTGTGTGTGTGTGTGTGTGTGTGAAAGTATGCGTTTTATTTTTATTTCGCTGTATGGTGTGTACAGAATGTTTGAATGTGGCTAGCTGCTCAGGAGAATCAGAGGCATGCATGGAAATCAATAAATGTGCATCGATGCATTTTCAGAGCTTGGTATCCAAACTGGCAAGGGTTTCTGTTGAAGTTCTTAATTTACCGCAGGGAGATTGCATGCCTGGCAAAAATATTAGTGAATGTTTTCTATCTCCCAAAGTTTTCACTGCTACTGAACAGTAGATTCTACTTCATCACCTGAGAAATGGGCGCTAATGGTTAAAGTCAGGTTTCACTACAGCACCACAACTGCAGTGTGGCTCGTGCATTTTCTACAGGTTGGGATCTCTAAGCTACTTGTAGATTCAAAGACCAGAATGTGCTACATAAAAGTTGGTCTTGGCACACCACACACCTTTAGTACTTATAGGTGAATTGGCTAGATGTGCGTATGCTTTTTAAGTGAACTTTTTTGGCATGCTCAGGACCTTCGTCAGACTGCGGAATCCGAGAGATGAACAAGGGAGACCATGAGGTGTGATGCTGATCGCCGTTTATCAGACATGACTGATCATGGTATTGCTTGCACATCTCTTTGATTCTATGGTGCCATGAGTTTTTGGTAACCAAAAAGACCTTTTAGAAAGTAAGGTACAGAATCATAGTGAGACACAAGTAGTAGAGCATAGCCAGATCAATAGCAAAGGTTAGGTCCACAAATATTGGAGCACAGACAAATAATAAATTACCTCATACCATAAGGCAACTAGGTAAATGCAATTCAGTTTTATGGGTTTAGAATTTTAATACCAGAACATAAATATAAGGCATTCTCAATTGAGCAGTGCACTGGAGAATTCTATAGGGCTTTGTGGCAAATACTTGCCGTTCACTTCAATGAAATGTATATTAAGCTTAAGTGGAAAGATCACCTGATGACCCCACATATCTGCCAAATGCGGTCATCCACTGTCCAAATTTTTATTATGTTTGAGCATCCTGTATTGGACTTTATGGCTATGTAATGATTCGATTTATTACTGGCATTATACATATTTAAATTGAGGGGAAAAATATTTCCCAGCTTTTTTCTACCATAGTAGTTATATTACCACAGCATTCCTGAGTTATCTCTTGCAGCTGCATATCTCATTTGTTCCTTACCTGATGTCATTGCAATTATTATTTTAAAAGTATCTCTAAATGAATGAGTTTAGTCGCCATCACAATCTTTGTTATAAAACCGTAGATCTAATGTGGACAAAAGTGTGCGGAGTGCGTTACCCAATGCAATATATAACCAGTGAGTATTCGGAGAGAGAGTATTTGGAGAGCATCAGCAAACTTAGATACTTAGGGCCCTTTTACACAGGCCAATTATCGGGCAAACGAGCATTCACAGAACGCTCGTTACCTATCATTACCCTGTGTAAAAATTGCAACGATAAGCCGAAGAACGAGCAAACGCTTGTTCATCGGCTGATCGTATCGTCTCTGCAGCCTAAAATATTATCGTTGTCGGAAGCAACGTCATCATGTGCTGATGACATGATAGAAATATATTGAGCAATCTGAGTAACAAGCGCTATCAACAACTTGTCTCGTTGATTGTTGATCAATGTTACGGCCAAAACGGGCCAGTGTAAAAGGACCTTTTCTTGGTTTATTATCTAGATCTAATAGCAGAAAATCGGATATAAACCAATATTTAGAATAGGTCCAAGAAGCATAGCCGTTAAAGAAAAATGTCCCTGTGTAATGACGGGGGTGGGGAGACAGACAAGTGAGCCCTAATCTACCCGCCACTCAGTCCCTGCCTACATGCAACGACCCGCCCTAGGCGACGGGGTACAACTGGGCGACGGTCCCTACGCTCAACAAGTGCACGACAGACAAACAGACAAAGGTACACAGAGCTAGGGGGAGAAAGGGGCAGTTGCCCACGGCAACACCGTGAGCAACAAGAGAAGTGAACAAGCCGAGTCAAACCAGGAGAGTACGAGGTGCCAAACGCAGAGCAGGAGAGTAGTGAACAAGCCGAGTCAAACCAGGAGTGTATGAGGTACCAAACGCAGAGCAGGAGAGTAGTCCGTAAGCCGGGTCAATATGAAGCAGGGTCAAATAGTTCAAGAAGCTGCAGCAGGGCCAGGAAACCAAACGAGAAGAATCACAAGCAAGGAGGAACAGGAAAGGCAGGTATAAATAGACAGAGGGCGGGAGCTAGCTCCGTCTGGCCAGGCTGCGATAGGTTCTCCCACTCCTAAGCTTGCCATCCTGGGTGGTGGAAGATGGAGTCAGTCTCACAGACATAGAAGCAGGTGCAGACTGATTATCTATGGGCGTTAACCCCGAAGCTGTGCCTGGCAGATCCTTTACACCCTGTATAATTTTTTGTATATTTTAGGCTGGATTCACACACATTTTTGTGCGTTTTTCATGCAGTTTTAAGTGTGACCAGATGTTATATTAAAGTCTATAATAAAATATATATGCGCTACACACTATTGCGTTTTGGTTTGTAGCGTTTTTGACATGGCATGCTCTTGGTATGACATTGTTTCAGACGTTGTTTGAGTCCGTACACCGATACATTTATTTCCGGAAAAAGCTGAACAGACATGAAGCGGCTGAGCGCTCACACGAGCGCTTCAGCTGCTTCGTTTTAGCGATTTGGTGGGATTCTCAGTGCTCGGACCCCGACCAATCCAAACTTCTGACCTGTCACTATGACAAGTCAGAAGTTTGTCAAACGTTTAGCTACACTCAGTGGCGTAGCTATAGGGGTCGCAGCGGTCGCACTTGCGACCGGGCCCCTAAGCCTGGGGGGCCCACGGGCCCCCGTTGCCATACTGTATGCTTCCAAAAAAAATCTTCTGTGCCGTAAAGCCGGCACTTCCTGGTTACGGTCACATGGTACACTTAGTGTACCATGTGACCGTGTTGTCACGTGACACATCTTACGGACAGTGGAGTGGAAGAGTCGGTGCCGAGGACTCCAGGTGAGCTGCAGTCTGTGTTGTAATGTAATGTGTTGTGATGCCTTGTAATGTATTGTGTTGTATTGTGCTGTTTGCGGTGGAGAGGGGGGGGGCGTTAAATCACAGCCCCCCCTCCTCTCTCCACCGCAAACTTCACAATACAACACAATACAGTATAGTACACATGACTATGAGAGCGGGGCTGCGGCTGTGTAATACAGCCATTGCCCCGCTCTGGAGTCCTGCGCGCCGTCAGCATGATGTGATGCGGACGGCGCTGCACTAATGATCTGCGGCACTGAAGACAGAACATGGCACCCCCATGTTCTGTCTTCAGTGCCTGAACCGCCGCTCATTAGTGCAACGCCGGCCGCATCTCCTCATGCTGACCGCGCGCGCACTTACTGTCAGGAGCGGGGCAATGACTGTATTACACAGCTGCAGCCCCGCTCTATAACGGCGGAGATCAGAGGAACCTCTCATCTCCGCCGCTATTCTCCTGAATGCTGCGATCAAAGCCGACTGCAGAATTCAGGGGAAAATGAGAAGGGGGATGCCCCTGGATCGTGTCACAGGGAATTCCTGTGACGCGATCGAGGGCCATACCATATATGGGCAGACAGCCCTGGGGTCTATTGAAGGACCCCAGGGCTGTCTTACCATATTTCATGTTAGGGCATACTGAGGTATGTCTTAACAACTGCCTGTGTACTATCCGTACACAGGCTAATGTACTGACATATATCTGATATATGCCAGTACATTAAAGTTTAAAAATAAAGTAAAAACAAAGTATTGTTAAATAAAAAAAACACACATTCACCTTTTTTACAATAAACATTAAAATAGGTCTCAATACATAAAATACACACATATTGGGTATTGGCGCGGCCGTAATAACCTGCACAACGATTTTTTTTGCATTATTTGTGATGTGTACTCTGTAAAAAAATAAAATAAACTGCTTTCTATCACTTATTGTGAGGCACAAGGTGTGATGAATTTAACCTCCATGTGCCTCACATTAATAGTAATTAACCCCATCATGTACCTTACATATTAACCCATTATGACTGAGAAACATGACGGGATTAATTACTATTAATCGTGCCTCACATCAGAAAACGAAATAACTTTTTTTTTTATTACTGTAAACGAAGTATCGGTATCAAAGTCCAAATTTTGGTATCGTGACATCCCTACACTGTGGGTCGCATCCCCCTGGGGGTTCGTGTGAAGACCTCCGGGGGGTCGCGAGTCACTCACCGAGGTCCCGGTTCCATTCAATCCTGGAGCAAGGAGCTGGCATCTCCTTGATCCAGCATTCACTGTGCCCTGAGCGGCTCGACGCAGGCAGGCGGGATGTAGCGACATCATCGCGCCTGTCTGCGCTGAGTCACTCATAGCACAGACCGGAGGAGGCGAAGGATCCTGCACCCGGCGTGGGAACGGGGATAGGTAAGTAATTATGCTATTTTTTTTATTATGCACATATGGGGGCATTATACTGTATGGGGGGGCTGATATTGTGTGGGGGGCATTATACTGATTGGGGGCAGATATGGCATGGGGGCTGATAAGATGGGGGCATTATACTGAATGGGGGCTGATATGGGGGAATTATACTGTATGGGGGCTGATATGGGGAGCATTATACCGTATGGGGCTGTTATGTGGGGGCATTATACTGTGTGGGGGCAGCTATGGGAGCATTATACTGTGTGGGGGCATTATACTATGGGGGCTGTTGGGCAAAGCGTCTGGGCATAGGCACGCACAGGGGTCTGATGATAATGATGATGGTGGTGTTGGGGAGTGGTAGGGGGGCCCAAGCTGAATTCTTGCACCCGGGCCCATGAGCCTTTAGCTACGCCCCTGGCTACACTTTAATGTGTAATCTAATGGCACCTGCTGTATTACCAATTACAGTCTCCAGATAAACAGTACTGTTTTTGATGATAGTCATTCTTTTAAAGAGTAACTGCACTTTCAGAAAACTTTTGATATGTCGTAGCGACATACCAGAAGTTTTGTTCGGTGGAGGTCCAGATGCTGAGACCCCCACCATCGCTGAAATGAAGGTGCAGACGCGCTCCGCTAGCTGCTCTGCAACCTTTGGCCGTGCTCAGCGCTCCTCTTCAACCTGAAGACAGGCTCAAATAGAAAATCTATGAGCCTGTCTTCATCCTAAGGAGGAGCGCTGAGCACGGCCAAAGGTGCCGAGTGCATCTGCACCATCGTTTCAGCGATGGTGGGGGTCTCATCACCTGGACCCACACTGATCATAATTCTGATTTATTGCTATGACATATCAAAAGCTTTTTTGAAAGTCTATTTACTCTTTAAATAAGATGCATTTTATATTAAGGTTTTTCTTGCATCACTACTTGTCATTCAGTGTTTCACAGCTTTGCCGTAGTGCACCGCCAGGTCAGGCTGACTTGTCTCTTGGCACACACATTGAAAGCATATATGATGCTATATAGAGGACTTGCACTACAGTAAACAAAAAACATATACATTTCATTTGGCTTCTTATAGAGATTATTCATATGTATTTACTTTATGTCATAACAAGACAAGATGGTAAGACAGTTACGACTGGCATGTCTGTTTACCGAATAGTTGTTATGCATTAAGATGAATTTTGCTCAAATGAGTTCCACATGATGAGAAATGGATTTACTTATGTTGGTTTTTTTTCTTAAAATCTTTGCAGACGTCTTGCAGGAAATGACTTGACATACATTCCCAAGGGAGCTTTTGCTGGACTCAACAGTCTCAAAGTTCTGTAAGTAGATCAAGCACTTGTTATGTATATTTCCGATTACTGTTCCTAATTGCCTTGGGCCACTAATTATAGTATTATTGCTTAAATTGCTTGAGCGTTTAAACCAATAAACCAGAGCACTTGCTATTACACATGAACTATGTATATAACCCTGTAGGTAAAATCAAGAAATAGGTATGCTGTGACTTCAAAATCAACTGTAAAAACATAAAATACAGGAAAACCAAATAGATGATATGCATGTTATGAAGAAAATCCTGTGAAGATGGCTTGCATCTGACTAGAAAAACGTCATGAAAACTCAACCTAACAGTAGTTTCTATATTACCTAAATTGAACATACACCCAGTAATCCTGTGATTGTAGCAAGTACCAAGGCTGGGACCCCGAAGCACTCTGCGGTTATCGGAGATCAATCTCATTATTTTAAAGAAAGCATTATGGGGTCCCGATTAAAATCAGTAGGTTTCTGTTTAATGCATGGATGGCAGTAGCCCCAGGGCAAGAGCTGCGCTTTGCAGTAGCTTTCTGCTCCGGATAATGTTGTGGGTCATGATTGGGTACCCCATTATATTTCCCCCATATGCACTTTAGAGGCCATAAAATTAATACTGAGATCTGGAAAGTTCTACATCTTGCTTAAATGAATTGTCATCCCTGTAATACATGGGCACCAGTGGTCCCCCAGAGCGCGAGCTGCTCTTTGCAGTGGCTTTGGCAAGTTTGCACCTCGATTGAAGGACCTCTTTATGTCATACATACTTACATTTAGATCAGAACCGTTCCAGTTTTTGGTGACCCTTGAAAATGTCTAAGTAGGACAAAATATAGTAAAAAAAAAAAAGAGCTAATATTGAGACACTGTGAACTCCCCAGTCCTGGTTGGTTCAGATTCTTAAATGCGTTATTGGCCCTGTTCACACTGAGTTGTTTTTTTTACACGGAATCCGCGATGAAAAACGCGCCAAAATACGGCTGAAAATGCCTCCTATTGATTTCAATGGGAGGCGGACGCATTTTTTTTACCACGAGAGGTGAAAAATGCTCGCGGTAAAAAGAAGCGACATGACCTATCTTCGGCCGTTTACGCCTCTGATCTCCCATTGACATCAATGGGAGGCAGAGATAGCGTATTTTGCGTCATTTAGACAGCCCCTGTTTATAAACCTTGTTAGTGCATATGACTGCAATAAAGGGAGGACCCCTGCTCAGGACACTGTTTTTTAGCCAGAACAGAGGACAGAGCAAAGAGTGTCTGTCCCTCTGGAGCACGTTCCCATCTGTGCGTTACATAGAGAAAGGAACAGTCATTGACTACTTCATGCAGCGATAGAAGCTTCGTCGGGGACCATTCACTATTTCTGAATTCGCTGCAACTGTCACATCCCACAACATCTGAAGAAACTCTATCTGTTCTCTACATCATTTCTTTCTGTTCTTGTGCATTGGAAGTGGATATTAATATCTAGTTTACATTGTAGCAGATGGACTGTCTGAGATTAGGATCCAGAGCTGGTATAACATGTGAATAGATACGTTAGACACTCACTGAACCCACTGTCATTTTGTAGTGACTTATGCAGATTTTAAAATGAGAATGGCTTCCTTTGAAAATGCAGCTGAGTAAATATCTCTGCATGGTGTGTTGTTATTACCGTTGTGTAACTAGCAACTGCTATTGAACTCATTTTGTTTCTAAACAGGTGAATACCTGCCAGCAACCTACAGGAATCTGCTTGCTGATGCATCCTCCTTTAGTTTATCTTTAGCTCCCGGAATCCTTTGGAGAATGCCCAGACTGATGTTTAAATATTGAAGGATGAAACTGATTCCATTGTTTTTTATGTTTGTTTCGTCTGATACCCTTACTTATGATTTAGACAATGCACATGAACATACGTTTTCCATTTTTAATCGTTTTCTTTAATGGTGTCCCAAAACTTTTTTTTTTTTTTTTGTCTTTTTATTAGGATGTTGCAGAACAACCAGTTAAAACAAGTTCCAAGTGATGCTTTCCATAACCTTCGCAACCTTCAGTCTTTGTAAGTACAATATAATGAAAATGACAGGCATCAATAATGAGCTAAAATAGTGAATAAGCAGGGACACAGCACTTCATAAAGTAGTATGTTGGTTCAAAGAGTGGCTAACACCATAAAACAATAGTTTATCTGCTCACCTTATGTTGTTGTGCTAAAGGCATAATAGTTGTAAATGCATATAAATGAAGGGTGCTGCAAGAGTCCTAGATGTCTCTGTTTGGTTTCCTCAAACCACCGGATTCGTAGCAAGAATAAAAATAAATAAAATGTCTTCCGGACTGTTCTTCCTGGCAAATTATTAATAATCCGAATAGGTGTAGATTTAAATGTAGGAAAAAAAATTCTTTATTAAAATCTCTATTTGCTATGTGTTGTGACGATCAACCCCTTTCTCAGACATGTCTACATTGTCTAAAGAAAGGTGTTGAATTCCGTAATGCGTAACAAATAGGGATTTTAATAAAAACTTGATTTTACCACCTTTAAATCTACAGCTGTTCAGATTATTTTTTTATTTTGTTGGGAAGCGCAGTCCAGAAGAAGACATATTTTATTTATTTTTAATACAGGCTTCAATAATGTCAATCATGATTTGGACAAAGTATGGGTAGAGGATCATTCCACTTAATTTCAATCATTGTTTTAAAAAACAATTTTGTATTCATTTTTATCACCATATATGCTAAGCACATAAATAGCTGTATAATATACCTAACCAAAGCAATATAGAATTTTAAGGCGGTTGAAGAATTTATAGCATATCCACAGGATGCCAGATAGGTGGGGGGGGGGGGTCCCACCTATAATAATAATGATAGTAGTTTTATTTGTAAAGTGGATCTCTCCATTAAAGTCTATAGGAGCTATGTAAAGAGCCGTGTGATCTCTATTGATCCTATTGGTAAAAGAAATTGGTTGTATCTGTGAAAGGGGTACCTGTTCTCCCGATAGATGTAGACCCCGGAGGTGTATATGTCATAAATGTCTTTGAATTACGTAATGTTTTCTACCTATCTTCATAAAATAGTGGTCTTGAAAATAGGAAAATGTTTGAATAACTTTATTTAGTTACTCCATTAGACAGAGTGCCAATTATCAGAAGCATTTCTAAAGCGTTGGCTAATAGCCGTAAGATGGAATAAGACTTAGAACAGAAAAAGGCACTATGGCAAAAGGAAGAATAGTGGTTGCAACTTGGATTTCTTTGTTTATTCAAGCTGGTCTGCGCCCCTCACATAAAGGTGGGCAATCTTTCGTTTCCTGTTTCATACTGCTCACCAGGTGCCTCTTGCATTTTGGATTTGAACAAGGAATGCAATTTCTGTAACAAGTTAATCAATTAGGAGGACAGTGGATGGGGTTAAGAGCTTTAAGGCAACAAAGTAACCTTCACAGAAATTCCCCCCAAATGGAGGCTTTTGTTAGAATCTGCATTTGAAGTAGGTAATGTTTTGTGTGCATTGTGTAGCACAATTCGCAAAGATCAGGTAACCCCTATTTAAAGGCAGGAGCAGCTGAGAAATGGTAAATGGTAAACGGTAGTTAACTCACTATCACAACTGCTATCTTGTCCTTTGTTCAGAAAGAAAATGACTTGCATTTGTCTATTATGGAAAAATTCCTGAGAGGAACTGAACTCCTAACTTTTCAGAGAAGCGGAAGACTGCCACATTGTATCGAGAGGGAAACACTTGCTTGTAGCCTAATACACATTTGAGTTGGAAATAACACAACACATTACTGTATGTACCAAGAGAGTAGTATGACCTAATTAGTTGCTCAAAGCATCTGATTTATTATGGGAAATATAGAGTTAATTAGCGGTTTATTTTCGGAGAATATATTTGAGGAAAATACAAAGATTAATGCTAGCCATGTAGACGCTTTCTTAATACTAAACACCTATATGTTTTTGGTAATTAAACAATCACCTCTCAATGACTGAAATCTGGTTTCATGGTGTCCTATCTGCAGACAGCATGTTATAGCGCAGGAGGATCTGAGCAGATTGATATATAATTTTGTCTAAAAAGATACAGTATAACTAGTAATTTATTGACTGAAATCTTTGTTCACTCTGGGCTTAGGAGTCCAGTGGGCGGTCCTACTCACTGCCTACATGCAGACAGATGTTGCTGTCAATCACTAAGTAGGACCGCCCACTCCTAAACCCAAAGTAAGCAGAAATTTTAGTCCATAAATTCCTAGTTATACTGAATATTTTATGACAAAATTATATAGCAATCTTCTCACAAAAAGATTATGATGTTCAACTTGACAAATTAGCTATAAAGTTTATTTCCCATTTAAAAACTGGCTACAAACCCTGCTCTATTCACATTACCACCTTTTTATCTACATATCTGCATGCCAGCCCCTAGTTCAAGCACAAGTTCTCCAAACTTCGCTCAGAACCGGGAGCCATCTTTCATAACTACATTCAACGTAACAGGTGCAACCCCCATGCCTTCTTCTCTCCTAGGCCCCTATGTGAATTATTGCCTGTGACTACAACACTTATACCTGTTCGGAGACTAGACTCTGATCACTGGGATTTCAGATGATGTCATTGGATTGATAGATTCAGGCAGCATGATATCATTGGGAGCATAATGAAAATAACTAATCATGTTACTTAACATGTTGTATCTGTTAGGCTGTGTTCACATCAAATCGGCAGTCTGTGGCATACGTCGTTCATAGGCTCCCACCGTAACAAAATTATTCTGTGCGCTATACCTTCCCCCCCCCCCCCCCCCCCCCCCCGTTTACTGTATACATCTGTATTTAATAGCATAGTCTTCTACGCTATTCTATACAGCAATAAAAATAGATATGCTAACGAATACTGGCCTGGAGTATACCAATAGGGCACTCTTTAAGGTTGCAACGTGATGTTTGCCTTACATAAAGTAAAATGTTGTCACAAAACTTTACATTTAAAGACATATTTACATGTTCAGGATTCTGTCAGGATTTAGACGCAGATTCACGTCTAAATCCTGACAGAATCCGCTCACATTCCACTGGCAATGTATTTTAATTGATATATATTCATTCATACACTTAGAAAGATATCTGCACCGAATAACGAACACACTGCAGATTTTAAAATCTGCAGCATATTATTCATTGCCACGGATTCTGCATTAAGAAAACACACAGATTAGATTCCATTTGTTTACAATAGGGCTAACCCGAATGCGGATCTGCTGGCCGATCCACGGCAGAAATCCGAGCGAAAGCTGCGGGTTTCTGCCGCTGATTTTTTTATTTAGAAATCCACGCTGAGTTTGCCATAGGCAAATACGTGATGTGTAAACAAAATGCTGTTATATTATGTAACTTCCATTCTGTAACTTGAATGATAATCAGTAATAAATTAATATGCAGACAATGCAAATGTTTTTATTCTAGAGGTGAAATCATAACATTTATACATGTATTTAGTGTTTTCAAGTGATTGTTCCAATAATGAGAGACCATTCAACAGTTAATTAAACTCTGTTCACAAGTTTGTCATGACCAAATTGTGGTGCAGTTTTTTGGCCGGAATGTCCGCTGGAGAACAGAAAATAGAAGAGGAAAAATTAAAAAAACGCAAATACTTACCCACTGACGTACTCCAGACCGGCCTTCTAGGATGACATTTCATCCCATATGACTTCTGCAGCCTGTGATTGGTTGCAGCAGTCACATGGAATGAAACGTCATCCCAGGAGGCTAGCCTGGACGAAGAAGCACCGAATTCTTGTTAAGTAAAAGATTTTTTTTTCTGACGGGCAATTTTTGCTGGGGAATCGCGCTTTTCCGCCGCAAAAATTGCAACATCTGCTATTTGTTGCAGTGATATTACCTCCCCATTAAATTTAATAGGAAAAACTCTCAACAAATAAACAGCAATTACGCAAACACAATTACATGCTGCGGATTAAAAAACCACACCACGCAGGTCAACTTCTGAAAGTTTTTTTCCGCTTATCATTTACGCAGCATGTGGATGAGATTTGTTCAAATCTCATCCACTTTGCTGCTACTGTATTATGCTGCGCATTTTCCACAACTAAATCTGTTGCGGAAAATCCTCAGTATTTACACTACATATGAACTCGCCTTTAGGGTATGTTCACACTACTTATTTCCAGCTGTTTTTCGGGCCATAAAAACGGAAGCTGAACGCCTCCAAACATCTGCCCATTGATTTCAATGGGAAAAATGGTGTTTCGTTCCGAAGGGGCCTTTTTTTGACGCGGCCGTTTGAAGAATTGTCCCCCATTGATTTTAATGTGAGGCAGGGGCATATTCTTACGGTTCTCGATGGGAGGCAGAAAATTCCTGCGGCGCTAGTTTCTGAGCATTTGCATCCGTTTTTTTCCCTGACCGTTTTTTAATCGGATGAATTTTTTGCACTTTACTTATTTTTTTATTATTATGGTCTGTCCCTCAAAGGTCAAAAAAGACCTTTTTGGAACTTTTAATATTTTTTTTCTTTCTTTTACACCAGGCTTTTCCCCTGTAACTGGGGCTGCACAGCAGCCCCAGTTACAGAGGTAATCAGCCCTCTCACAGTGACGATTGTCACTAATAGGGCTGTGCTGGGTCTAGTTAGACCCAGCAACAGTCTGCCACTAACGGCACCCGGCGATCATGTGACCAGTCACATGATCACCGGGAGGAATAGAGACAGCGCCGCTGCTGCTGTCTCTATTCATATACACAGCGTTCATTGAGCGCTGTGTACAAAGACATCGGAGAAGACAGGAGCAGCGAAAGCTGCTTCTATCCTCTCAGGGTCCCCGGCAGTCTCTGACAGCCGGAGATCCGATATTCAGCTGCCCAATCGCGCGGGCAGCAAGTTAAAACCCGAGCCGTAAAAACTCTATGGCTCGGGTTTTAAGGACCCTGACCGCTGGCCGTAAAAACACAGCCAGCGGTCGGGAACCGTAACAAGCAGGGGAAGGGAGCCAGCGCAGCGCTCCCTTCCACCTGCTGTACACCCCGGCCCTGCCACACAGTATCTCCAGCGTAGCCATTCGTCCGAATGGCATCAACTCCTCCTCCTCACATGCACTCTGCGCTGTGAGGAGGAGGAGAGAGTGCACGAGCGACGGTAGAACCGGCCATCACTCGGGACACATTCCGGTGATGGCCGTGTATTACCCGGCCCCATAGACTTCTATTGGAGCCGGGCGGCCGGGTACCCGGCCGAAAATAGGGCATGTCCCATTTTTTTCCCGGCCCGTCAAAAAATCGGTCGTGTGAATAGCCCCATTAGGGGTCTATTATTCCTAATGCAGCCGGGTGCCGGCCGATTTATGAACGGCCGGCACCCGGCCGGGAAACCCTGTCGTGTGAATCCCGCCTTAGTTTTGCTCATTCATAATACATCATATTGCCAAAAGGAGCTGAAAACTTAAGAGAAAATCATATTCCTGGATTTTTGAGGTCTGGGTCCTATTTGGTTGGATGATTTCCAATAATCTAGGGTCTTCCTTAAGACTTATACGTCAAGTGCCTTATGAGCACAACCTTTTATACTTTTAATACAAGTTTTATCAATATTTCTGTTCATATTCAGTGTCTATACAAGTGAACACATAGCTGAAAACTCCAAAATCATGTACAGTGTTCCAACCAGTGAAATAAAACAATTCTTGCCTTCAAGGTACGTCTGGATAAAACATGCAAACATTTCAGCTTTGTCCATTTGTTGATAGAAGTTTGACTTGTTTGGTTTGATAATCTACATTTTCATTGCAAACATTTGTCAGAATTTTGACACCTAGAGTTTAAATAAAGACCTTGAGTGTTTAACAGTGGAAATTAGCGCAGAGGCAAACGGCGTCTTTACATATGTGTATGTAACGTGTATCTTATGCTGGAAGTCTAGTTTTTTTTTATTATTTGCTAGTATTTAAAATGCTTTCATACAGTAGTTTGCTAATCCACCATACGCAACCTAGTTATATAATTTATATCCTAACACTGTATATGCAAACATTTAATAAATATATTCTGACAGCTGCAATGAGCACAATACAGTGAATTTGTGATTGTCTGTGTCGCACAAAACAATAATGAGGGCGGATTAACAGATTGTTGTAATTAAAAGTCAGGGGAACCCATGAACGGAACCCAAACTAAAACAAACAGAAACCATAGGTTTTCGTTTGTATCAACATTGATTTCAATAATGACGGAGCCGATGCAAATGGTTTCCATTTGTCACCGTTGTGTAAGGTTTCCGTCGTTTTGACGGAATCAGTACTGTAGTCAACTCTAGTCGACAGCGCTATTCATGCCATCAAAACGACGGAACCCTTACACAACGGTGACAGGCGGAAACCATTTGCATCGGATCCGTCACCATTGAAGTCAATGGTGATGCAATCGGAAACCTGCGGTTTCCGTTTGTTTCAGTTTGGATTCCGTTCATGGGTCCTGCTGAGGGAAAGCTCAGACGGAACCCATGAACGGAGTCCCGACGCAGATATGAACGAAGCCTTATATAGTTAAGAATTTTCTTTTAAAATGAAAAGAAACGCACTTCAAAACATTCAATAAATGAATACAGTGGAATAATCTATCCAGTATAAAGAATCTAGTATGAAAAGGTAGTCATCTGTTTTTTTGGTTGCTCAATAGAGTTCGGCACACGTGACCGGAAACTGTCACAGATTCTTCCACCATGTGCAATTTTTATCTGCACTCCGGTCCCATACTACAGCTCTTAGCTGACAGACCTGCTGTGACACGTTTTCCTATAGGACACTGAAAGATACTCTTTTTCCAGAAAAGACAAAAATTTCTGAAAAAATTTCTACAGAAAAAAAAGTTTCATTTTAGATACTATATGTTTTTATAAAAGACCCCCAACGTGTTTTCCTTTTCTAGATCCATCTGTAATGTCTCAATGACTGGTTAGTTTCATCCGCTCGGGAAGACCATTATTGGCTAATTAGCTCCTTTTGTTTGAAAGGTCCGGAGTCCAGGTCAGAAGTCACTAGTGCTGCGCTTAATGAAAGACGGGCATGTAGAGAGGGCTTAGGGAAACAAATTGCTGCATGTAAAACGGAATAGGAGGTCAGTAAAATCACTGAAAGTGACCTCTATGACTTCTGTCTTGTGGAAGATCAGAACATCTTCTGCTATACTCTGATATCATTAGATAACAATAATGTCACAACACAGTGCTACTTGCAGCAAACACTCTAAAAGTATTAAGGGTCATCCAAAAGAGGAGAGCGCCTTGTAAGAAAACCTTTTTGTAAAGCTGTAACTCGATAATTACACTTGACTTTATGGCATGGTGTTTGGTTTTGATCTGGTGAGATCATGTTTAGTTTTATTAACCATTTACAAGACACTCAGACAAATATGCTGAGTAAAAACTGGTGGAAATATTAAGCAAGATTTATTTTTTCTTTAAATTACCACACATTAACAATCTTTTTATATTTGTTTTCTTACACTTGTATGATAAATTAAGTCATCATTCACTACCTAAAGTGGGAATACAGGGGAGTTTTGCCTAATGGTTTTAATGTACTTACAGATGTATCCTCCCTTAACTTATCCCTAAACCCGACATATCCAGAGATATGTGCTGCAAGATGTTAAACATGTAAAAAAGAATGTATACCTCTGATGGATGTCATCCGTTGCCCATAGACTCCCATGTAAAAAAAATTGTATACTTTAACATATACTAGTCCTTCTCAATGAATTAGAATATCATCAAAAAGTTAAGTGAAACTCATATGTTATATAGATTCATTACACACAGAGTGATCTAGTTCCAGCATTGTTTTTCGTTTAATGTTGATGATTATGGCAAACAGTTAATGAAAGCCCAAAATTTAGTCGCTCAGAAAATTAGAATATTTATTTAAGACCAAAAATTATTTTTAATACCGAAATATTGGCCTACTGAAAAGTATGTACAGTATATGCACTCAATACTTGGTCAGGGCTCCTTTTGCATGAATTACTGCATGAATGCGGCGTGGCATGGAGGCGATCAGCCTGTGGCACTGCTGAGGTGTTATGGAAGCCCAGGTTGCTTTGATAGCGGCCTTCAGCTCACCTGCATTGTTCGGTCTGGTGTCTCTCATCTTTCTCTTGACAATACCCCATAGATTCTCTATGGGGTTTAGGTCAGGCGAGTTTGCTGGCCAATCAACCACAGTGATTCTGCGGTTATTATACCAGGTATTGGTACTTTTGGTAGTGTGGGCAGGTGCCAAGTCCTGCTGGAAAATGAAATCAGCATCTCCATAAAGCTTGTCAGCAGAGGGAAGCATGAAGTGCTCTAAAATTTCCTAGTAGACGGCTGCATTGACTCTGGACTTGATATAACACAGTGGACCAACACCAGCAGATGACTCGACTCCCCAAACTATCACTGACTGTGGAAACTTCGCACTGGACTGCAAGCAACATGGATTGAGTGCTTCTCCACTCTTCCTCCAGACTCTGGGACCGAGATTTCCAAATGAAATTCAAAATTTACTTTCATCTGAAAACAGGACTTTGGACCACTGAGCAACAAACCAGTCCTTTTAAAGGCTTAGGAAACCTTTGCAGGTGTTTTGTGTTGATTAGCGGATTAGAGTGTGACACCATGAGTCTACAATCGTCAACTTTTACCCAATATTTAAATTTTCTGATAGACTAAATTTTGGGTTTTCATTAACTGTTAGCCATAATCATCAACATTAGAAAAAGAAAATGCTGGAAATAGATCAGTCTGTGTGTAATGAATCTATATAATATATGAGTTTAACTTTTTGAATTGAATTACTGAAATAAATTAACCTTTTGATGATATTCTAAATCATTGAGAAGGACTAGTATTATTTTTTTTACTGGATGGTGCACTGCATTGGTATCATGACAAATTGTAAAACTTAACACAGTTCAAGAAAAGTTAATGGCGGATACATCTGTATGTAGGTCCAAAAATCTGGCTTGCGTCGGTGTCTGTATATATACTGCATTATGACAATATCTCATAAGTACATGAGCCCTTCCTTCCCTTTTCTATGAGAAATCCTATAAAAATGTATCAACATCGTGAGTGTTATAACACTGTTTCAATGACTCAATTCTTGCGCTAGCAGTGAGGCCATGAAATTAAGCCTATGACAGCCTTAAAGGCAACAGTAAGGTCAAATGGATTAATAATCTGAGTGACAGCAAAAATCTCATTTACATTGAAGTAATGACCATATCACAATTGGAGTATGTTCACACGGCTTATTTACGGACGTAAGTTGGGCATTTTCCGCCTAGATTTACATCCGAAAATGCGGCTCGATAGCGTCGGCAAAAATCTGCCCATTCATTTGAATGGGTCTTACGATGTTCTGTTCCGACGGTCATTTTTTTTACGCCCCGCTGTCAAAAGGCGGGGCGTAAATAGACGCCCGTGTCAAAGAAGTGCCTGTCACTTCTTCAGACGTTAAATGGAGCCGTTTTCCATTGACTCCATGGAAAACCAGCTCCATTTACGTCCGTAATTGACGCAGCGAAAAAGCGCCTCAACATGCCATTACGGCTGAAATTACGGAGCTGTTTTCTCCTGAAAACAGCCCCGTAATTACAGCCGTAACGGAAGCTGCCGTGTGAACATACCCTTATCCTGCAAATAATAAAAGTTTTGTTTTTTTTGTCCTTCCTCTAGGCGATTGGATGCCAACCATATAAGCTACGTGCCACCAACCTGCTTTAATGGTCTTAATTCACTTCGTCACCTGTGGTTGGATGACAATTCTCTGAGTGAAATTCCAGTCAGGGCGTTGGAAACTTTGCCAGCTCTTCAGGCCATGACATTGGCGTTAAACAAGATTCACCACATACCAGATCATGCATTCAGGAACCTCTCCAGCCTTGTGGTCTTGTGAGTTTGTCTATGTGTACATTTAAATGTGGGGCACAACTTATCACTAGAACATAAATAGTACGGTAATCATTTGAAGTTTATAGAAGAGGTAACACATTATAGGTGCTACACTACATCATTATATGAAATGAGAAATAGAAGCCTATGATGGAAAAGGAAGGAGTAAGGTAAAGGAAAATTGTTTTAATGTATACATCATATTAAAATATTATATTATAAATTCTTATGGGAATATTCAATTAAATTACTATGTACTTAGACACAAATCTTAGACTCATTTGCTCCTATCTCTAAATGGGTCTAAAGTTTGGAGCTTCGGGCTTTACCCAATTACATGACTGTTGCACGGAAGTGAATGGGTGGTGACATGACCGGTCAATTTGCTGTGAGCTTGTAGAGGACGCTGCTAAATGATGTATTCTAAAAGGGTGGGTGGGACCCTTTATAAATTTTCTTGAGCAACCATTTTGATTAAGACATCCGGGTAAAATAGTCGAACATCACAGTACTTGTTCAAAAATCTAGAAAAGGAACGTTCTTGCGACAGAAACTTTGAGGCCCTGTTCACACTGAGTTTCTTGGCGCTGATTTTGACGTGGAAACTACGTCGGAATCCGTGCCAAAAAATGTCCGAAAGCGCCCCCCATTGATTTCAATGGGAGGCAGAGGCGTGTTTTTGCCCAGCGGCTTTTAGCCACTCGAGGGTGAAAAAAAAAGCAGCATGTCCTTTCTTGCCGCGTTTTCCACCTCTGACCTCCCATTGAAATCAATGGGAGGCATATATAAAAAAAACATGCGCCGCTAGTTTCCGAGCATTTTTCATAGCGTTTTTTGCTTGCGGTCCTTTCATTAGTTTCAAGGCCACGGGAGAAAAATGCAGCGAAAACCGCAGCAAAAAAAAAAACGCAGGCTGGTCAGAATCTGCCTCCATATTCCTGAATGAATTCTGAGGCAGATGTTGTTCTGCCTGCAAAAAAGTGTGAACAGGGCCTAACTGGGTCCTTTTGGATGAAACACAGTAGGAAAGATTCTCATATATATTGATAAATCTCTTCACCTAGCCTGTGTTTGGACAACAGGCCTTAAAAACATACATTTGTTCTTAAGTTAATCCAGTGTTTTCCTTAAAGTCACAATCCTGTCCAGCAGTAAAGTATGTAAGACACATAGTACAGAGAGCCATATTGTTTAAAACTTGTAGGTTTGCACATTATACTGCTGCATTTTAATACACCTTTCAGGAAATTGTATGCCAGCAGGAATTTCCATTTCTCTTTGGTGAAAATATTTCCCTGAGTAAAATGTGCTGCAGGCAGACATTACTTTGGGTTCTTTTTAGTTGCAGAAGCCTCCCGAGACACATAAGAAAATTTTGATATTAACATTTGAGTCACAACTTTTCTTCTACGGGTCTAAAGAAGTTATTGAGATATTTTTTTTACACTAGAGTGTAATAAGTTTCTAATAATGTAAGCGGAATGTTTTAAACAGACCCCATTTTATGGGTTTATGATCAATTTTATATTGTAGGAAAGACCATGTTTATATAGTAATTTGTCTGACATACTTTTCTGTCAAAGATTCTTCACTTGTGAATTGTACCTTTTCAGGCAATTGTCCAATTCAGATAATGCATTTGATTTCATTAAAAGACCTATGGATTGTACAGTGTTTTATTATTCAGATTGCGGTCTTCGCATTCGTATGGCAGAATAAAGAGGGACATAGAAGAAGCAATACAGCACATCTTCACTTTAACTTATTCTTTTACTCCACAACAGCTGCCAATCTTTTTGAAGGAGGAAAGTGAAAGCCTGAGGAGCATGCCCTCCAATAAATTCTTTAGCAGTGCTTGACTTGTATACAATAAGTGCATGGTTGAAAACACGTTTCCTTAGAAGCTTCCATTTAAGACGCTTGCATAGGTTCACTGTGCCCAGCGTGCTATCCTGACTGTGCTTTTAATGTTCCCCTGCAGACATCTCCATAACAATAGGATTGACTCCCTGGGAAAGAAATGCTTTGACGGGCTCCACAGTCTGGAGACTTTGTGAGTTGACCTCTTATTTGTTTCAGTCCTTTCACTGTTTTCATTGATATTTTAAAAAGAATAAAAATAGCTCAAAAGCCAAACATGCGTTTTGGCTTGCCTAATTGCCAAGTGTTTAGTGCAATTGTTCATATGATGACTGTATAAAACAAATCCTGTATCTAGTAACAATGCCTCTGAGATATGCCTTCTGTACCATTTCTGAACTATTATTAATGCTGAAGACCTATGAAAAGCTCACGTATAAGATCTACTATAAAGCTGATTCTACACCTGCTGAATAGGTTTTTTATTTGTTTTTGATTTTATTAGATTGGCCTCTAAGATGACCTTATGTCTTAAATTAAAGTGCATTAAAGAGGTTGTCTAGGATTAGAAAAAAAAGGTCTGATCTTCTACAGAACCAGCGACATACCTGTCCATCGGCTGTGTCTGCTATAGCAGCTCATCCCCATCCACTTGAATGAGCTGCAATATCAGACACAGCCATTGACATAAGTGGTGCTCTTTGTGGGAAAAAAAACAGACCCCTTTTTTTCTAATTCTGGACAAACCCCTTTTAAATGGACAATACATTTTCAAACAACTTATGATAATCTAATAGTATACCTGATATACAGGGTGGGCCATTTATATGCATACACCTAAATAAAATGGGAAAGGTTGGTGATATTAACTTCCTGTTTGTGGCACATTAGTATATGGGAGGGGGGAAACTTTTCAAGCTGGGTGTTGACCATGGCGGCCATTTTGAAGTCGGCCATTTTGTATCCAACTTTAATTTTTTCAATGGGAAGAGGGTCATGTGACACATCAAACTTATCGAGAATTTCACAAGAAAAACAACGGTGTGCTTGGTTTTAACGTTACTTTATTCTTTCATGAGTTATTTACAAGTTTCTGACCACTTATAAAATGTGTTCAAAGTGCTGCCCATTGTGTTGGATTGTCAATGCAACCCTCTTCTCCCACTCTTCACACACTGATCGCAACAGCGCAGAAGAAATGCTAGCACAGGCTTCCAGTGTCCGTAGTTTCAGTTGCTGCACATCTCGTATCTTCACAGCATAGACAATTGCCTTCAGATGACTTCAAAGATAAAAGTCTAAGGGGGTCAGATCGGGAAACCTAGGGGGCCATTCAACTGGCCCACGACGACCAATGCACTTTCCAGGAAACTGTTCATCTAGGAATGCTCGGACCTGACACCCATAATGTGGTGGTGCACCATCTTGCTGGAAAAACTCAGGGAACGTGCCAGCTTCAGTGCATAAAGAGGGAAACACATCATCATGTAGCAATTTCAGATATCCCGTGGCCTTGAGGTTTCCATTGATGAAGAATGGCCCCGCTATCTTTGTACCCCATATACCACACCATACCATCAATTTTTGTGTTCCAACAGTCTTGGAGGGATCTATCCAATGTGGGTTAGTGTCAAACCAATAGCGGTGGTTTTGTTTGTTAACTTCACCATTCACATAAAAGTTTGCCTCATCACTGAACAAAATGTTCTGTGTAAACTGAGGGTCCTGTTCCAATTTTTGTTTTGCCCATTCTGCAAATTCAGTGCGATGATCTGGGTCATCCTAGTTGAGATGCTGCAGCAGCTGGAGTTTGTAAGGGTGCCATTTGTGAGTAGCTAATATCCGCCGAAGGAATGTTCGACTGATGCCACTCTCCAGTGACATGCGGCGAGTGCTGCGCTGTGGGCTCTTGCTGAATGAAGCTAGGACAGCCATTGATGTTTCTTTATTAGTGACAGTTTTCATGCGTCCACATTTGGGCAAATCCAACACTGAACCAGTTTCACGAAACTTGGCAAGCAGTTTGCAAACTGTAGCATGGGTGGTCTCGTAGGGTGTCTTGCATTGAAATCTGCTGCAATGACCCGGGTACTGCGTTCACCAGACATCAACACAATTTCTGTCCGCACCTCACGTGTTAACCTCTGCGACATGTCAATGGCTGTAAACAAAGAGAAGCTTGTAAATAACTCATGAAAGAATAAAGTAACTTTAAAACCAAGCACACCATTGTTTTTCTTGTGAAATTCTCTAAGTTTGATGTGTCACATGACCCTCTTCCCATTGAAAAAACTAAAGTTAGATACAAAATGGCCGACTTCAAAATTGCCACCATGGTCAACACCCAGCTTGAAAAGTTTCCCCCCTCCCATATACTAATGTGCCACAAACAGGAAGTTAATATCACCAACCATTCCCATTTTATTTAGGTCTATCCATATAAAGGGCCCACCCTGTAGATCAGATTCTTGAATTTACCTTCAGTTAAAATTCAGTTGTTTTAGCCATGCGCATTCTATGTAAAGTTATTGCCACTAGGTGTCTCCATTCCTGTAATCTGCTGGTTAGAGACTACTGCAGATGGTGGGGGGTGTCACTTCACTGCCGGTCCATACATGTCTGAATAGGGGAGGGGTGAGCAGGCAGAGGAAACAGGATCAGAGGACGAAAGAAACAGGCTGCTGATAAGATTTCTATGTCACCCCAGTGCTGGATTCACAGCTACACTGCTTATTATGCTGTATAATGCCCTCTATGCTGCTACAGCTTCTATATATATATATATATATATATATATATATATATATATATATATATATATATATATATATATATATATGTGTGTGATAGATAGATAGATAGATAGATAGATAGATAGATAGATAGATAGATAGATAGATAGATGAGAGCAGGATCCTCCTCTTCTCTGTGTGCAGTGTATAGAAGACACAATAGCAGTTAGGCTCCACCTCCCACCTCAGAGACAACTGAGAATTAGCGATAATCTGCAGAGGGGAAAACTGCTAAAGAAAATTGCAAGTCATAATGGTCAGAAATAGTGTTATTTCTTATGTATATACATATGACAGCTTGTTCTGAAAAGTTAGGTATGCTTTAAAGGGAACCGGTGACCAGCATTTTACCTATTAAACCAGCAATACCTGGTAGAAGTAACCTATAATTATCTTCTAAGTAGGCTCTGTACCTTTTAGTATTCCATTTTTTTCGCGCTGTATGCTAATGAGCATAAGAGTCATATCTTCGTTCTTCAAGCCTTTCTGAGTTTACCCCGCCTCCTTACTTTTGATTGACAGCCTCTCCCCCCCCCCCCCCCAGCACACACACTAAATCCCGAGCTTGTCCTGCTCTGGTACGGGTGCACAACGTACACCATAGTGGCGCATGCGCACTAACTAGATTTGAGGCCTGAACAAAGCAGGGAAGAGTATTGGACCATAAATGATGGGAGCATGCGCGCAATCTCAAACGAGATTTTGGCATTCAGGCTGGGCCAGTTTTCGGTGGGCGGGCATAAATAAGGAACAAACAAGACTACCGGATTAGTACTATAAGGCCTCATGCACACATCCGTGTGACGTTGAACGGCCGCTAATGAAAGTTTCCGTGAATCACGGACCGCACATGGTTGGCTTCTGTGTGCAGCCCGTTGTTTCGGTCGAGACTGTTCCGTCAAAAATGGGCAGGAGTAGGACCTGCAATACTTTTGTCTGAACGGCCGCACAGTTCCGTTATAACAACGGAAGTGTGCATGGCCCCATTGAAATGAATGTGTCAGGGTGCTATCCGTTAAAAAAAAAAACGATAAAAAAGACCTTAAAGATGCAAAATGTTTGGAGACCGTTATTTACGGTGGGAGGAGGAGTTTAGGAGAGGGGTTAACCGCAATGAACTTTTGACAACAGCGGCCAGCTTGGGGTGAGTAGAGTTCAATAGGTGAAATGCTGGTGACCGGTTCCTTTTAAGGCCTTGTTCACATTACTGTTAAGAGCCTCGGTCTATGGCAGTAACCTAAACAGAATCCTGACATCCCATTCTAACTCAGTGGGCTCCGTCAGTCACTGCTTGCATCCGTCATATGACGGATTTGGCACAGCATCATGGCTTCCACTATAAACAGAAGCCATGATGCTAATTCGAATAGAGTCTTAACCTAATGTGTATAGTGGTAGTCAACTGTCTCGCAAAGGCAGATATGGGAGGAAATAAATATCGGACAAGTTGGATTTCATTTTAGCTAATCTCTTGCCCTGGAGAAAAGTGCTGCCACTTACCACCCTACAGTAAACATGCATGCTGGCATGATCCAAGTGTTCATATACTGTATATGGGGAGGTCCATAGAGAGAGCTGTTGGCAGGTATCTTATGTGTATGGCCAACTTTACATCCAACACAAAACTTATACACGTTAATTTTTATTTCCCTGCTGTTAAGGGGAGCTTTTTAGTGTTTGTTACGTATTAATATTGTACGATCTGTATCTGAATAATGTAAGTTACATATGTGTTCAATATCTGCCGGTTTTACTTATAAAGTAGTTGATGCATGCTGCACGTTTTATTCTGTATTTTGTCGTAGAAACTGACAATTATTTGACAAATACATCTTATGCATAGCATATCTAGTCTACTATTGAGGGTCTTAACTACACAGTGGCTTTAAAATTGTGCACATATAGGAAAGGAACCCGAGGCAAAAAGGAAAATCAGCCCCCTCTTGCTGTTGGTTCACATTCCGCATCTTGTGACAGAAGGGTTAGCTGTACTTCCATCCCATGTAGATGAGAAGAGTAGTAGAAACTGCGCTGAACCACATCTCCCTTGTGTGTTAATGGTATAGTGAATGTGAGGAAGGGGAGCACTCTTAGTTTCACGTCACCCATTGTGAAGTGTAATGCAACTGATTTGCCACCCTCCTCATAGCAACCATAGTTGCTGCCTCCATGTTACGTACACTTTTCGTGTTGTACCAGCTTTGATATGTAACCTATAGAACAAATAGTCTGTAAACCGTTACACCTAGAGAATGCATTTACAATTAGTTTTATTTTATGTTAATAAATGTATTAACCTTTGACATGTCATATGCAGGATATCCTCCTTTGTATAAAAAGGTAAAATGCTTGCTCCGGTAGTAATGCTTCCCATGTAACTGTTCACAGTCGTGTTCTCTTCTCTAGCGCCTTGTTTATAGGGCTATCAAGCATAGTAATGTTCTAATCTGAACTAGGAAAGGTGGAAGTGTAACTCGCTTTATGTCTCCTGAAATAATTGTACTGTCTTTAACTCTGAAGTGGCACCAGCCAGCTTAGAAAGGCTTAAACAAAGTACATATTTTTTGTTTTTTTGGCAGCCCATTCTCAGCGGTAGCGCTTTCTTTTACAAGGATTATGCACATAAAAAGCCTCTCACAGACTCTGAAAAGTGATTTTTAAACGGTGTTTATAATAACATAGCTTTTATATCCAGAGTTGATGTAGAGAGATCTGTGCCCCCCCCCCCCGTACCACACAAGCTTGAAATGTGCGCATCAAAAATGTCAGATATAAAAGGTACACCCAGACAGACAGTGGGACCTCACTATTTCTGTACCAACTAATATGAGTGTGTAATTGACTACTTACTACAATATATTTTGTATAATTACCATTAAGTTACATACTGTTATTATCAGCATAGTGTGACCTAAAAAATGGTTCATTCAGCTATACTATCAAAGCCCAAAGGGGTTTTCCCATCTTATAAAGTGATGGCATATCACCAGGATATGCCATCGCTTTATGATCAGTGGGGGACCGATCTCTGGGACCCTCACTGATCCTGAGAATGAAAGGAACACAGTGCAGATTTTTTTTTTCCCCTGCACAGCAGCGCCCTGGCCAACCACTGTACAGGGAATTGCAGCTCGACCTTATTCAAGAGAATGGGGCCGCGGCAGTTCCCTGTACAGCCAGGTGGCCCGGAGTGCTACTTGCAGGAAAAACTTAGAAGAGGATGCAGTGCCAAATTAATGATGCGTCCTCTTCATTATCAGGATCAGTGGGAGCCCATAGGTTGGACCCTTACTGATCATAAAGTGAGTGCATATTCTAGCGATATGCCATCACTTTATAAGATGGGGAAACCTTTAATTCCCTGAATTTCTTTAAGACGATCAAAAGTGTTATGTAAGAACCCCTTCATTGCATGTTCTATCTTATTCCTGTATGTAGACATCGTTGATTTAAGTTACTGGCCCAAAGCCTGTAGCTTCACTCCTCCAATGTTAGCATGGTAACATTTCCTTTCTAGTCATAAAGATATAAAGGGGATCCACATCCTAACTACCACTGTTCAAGATAGATAGTATGTGAATGTTAATTTGTAGTGTGAGCTGAGCCAGCGACATCACCGCTGGGTGACAGCTGTATGTTACAGCTGGCACCCTGAGGTATCGGCCAGGACCGGAGCTAGCCTCCGATCCGACCGATTAACCCCTCACATGCTGCGTTGAATAGCGATCGCAGCATGTGAGGAGTTTATAGCCACCGGCGCCCCAGCAACATGATCGCTGGGTTGCCGGTGGCTGCAAAGGCGATCGGAGGGTTAATGCTTACCTCCCGGTCCGCCAGCAACGGAATCCTCCTATGCCCCGTCGTCGGCGGGGCCCAGGAGGCTTCCGGTACCATCGGCAAGATGGCGCCGGCTCAGCTTCCGGCTCAGAAGCTGAGCCGGCGTCATCAGCAGTGGGTGTCCGCTGTATGTTACAGCGGACACCCCGATCTATCGCCAGGAACCGGAGCTAGCTCCGATTCCTGGCATTAACCCCTTCGATGCAGCGATCCATTGTGATCGCTGCATCCTAGAGGTTTGTAGCAAATCGGCAGCCTTGCCACGCGATGGCAAGGCTGGCGACTGCTACCATGGCAACAGGAGCCCTAACAATGGACTCCTGTCTGCCATTACGTAAGCTGATTAGGCCCCGCCCAGAGTTCTAATACATTGCACTACATAGGTAGTGCAATGTATTAGAACATCAAACAAACTGTTGGACCTTCAAGTCCCCTAGTGGGACTAAAGAAAAGTGTCAAAAAAGTGTCAAAAAAGTAAAAATAAAAGTTGTAAAAAATACAATAAAAGTTTCAAATAATAACACAAAACACAATCGCCCTTTTTCCCTTATCAAGTCATTTATTATTTAAAAAAATAATAAAGCCATACATATTTGGTATCGCTGCGACCGTAACGACCTGAACTATAAAAATATTATGTTATTTATTCCGCACAGTGAACGCCGTAAAAAAAATAACTAAAAAATACTGACATAATTGCTATTTTTTGGTCACTTTGTCTTCCAAAAATTGAAATAAAAAGTGATCAAAAAGTCGCATGTACCTAAAAATGGTACCTATAAAAACTATAACTCGTCTCGCTAAAAACAAGCCCTCAGACAGCTCCGCCGACGAAAAATGTAAAACCGTTATGGCTCTCACAACTTGGCAACAGAAAAAATCCATTCTCTTTACAAAAGTTATTTTATTGTGCAAAAAGTTGTAAAACATAAAAAGTGCTATAAATTAGGTATCGCCGGAATCGGACTGACCCGCAGAATAAAGGTAACATGTAATTTATAACACGTGGCGAACGCTGTATAAAAAGAACTAAAAAAATATGCCAGAATTGCTGTTTTTTGGTCACCTTGCCTCCCCAAAAAAAAAAGGATAACAAGTGATCAAAAAGTCGCGTGTACCCCAAAGTGGTACCAATAAAAACTACAGCTCGTCCCGCAAAAAAAACAGCCCTCATACCACTACGTCTATGAAAAAATAAAATTAGTCAAGGCACCAATAAGCCAGGAAATAAAAATATGCAGTTGTGCAGCCCGAGGGGAACATTTCTTCTGTTTCAAGTGGCGAATTATCAAGGCCCCTAAAATTAGGGATCCAGGAAGGGGAGGGCCCAAACATATCTGCTGGAAGTGAGGGCGCCCGTATTATACCAGGACAACACTTCCCAGCAAAATTCCCCAAACTTCAAAGGTGCCGAGTGCGGACCAAAAGGGGGATAAGTAAAGACCATTTATTAGTGCGACACCGGCCTGTGCAGAAAGGATTGTGTCACAGCATAACACACATCTATGGATTATTTTATTGTTTTTTTTTTACCCCACTATACCACCTGACTATGCCCCTTATATACTCCGCCCGCCTTACATGTACCCCCACATTATAAACGGAAACACCAGTAAGACTCCAAACAAAACTACTACAAGCAAAATCCACGCTCCAAAAGCCAAATGGCTCTACCTCCCTTCTGAACCCTACAGTGTGCCCAAACAGCAGTTTACTTCCACATTTATGGCATCGTCATACCCGGGAGAACCCTTTTAATAATTTTTGGGGTGTGTGTCTCCAGTGGCACAAGCTGGATAGTGGCATATCTATTGAAAACCCATTTTCACTCTGCAACATCACGTGCACACCAATTTCTGCCAATCACCTGTGGGGTTAATATGCTCACTACACCCCCTAGGTGAATACCTTGAGGGGTGTAGTTTCCAAAATGGGGTCACTTCTGGGGGGGATCCACTGTTTTGGTCCCACAGGGACTTTGCAAATGCGACATAGCGCCCAGAAACCAATCCAGCAAAATCTGTACTCCAAAAGCCAAATGGCGCTCCTTCCCTTCTGTGCCCTACTCTGTGCCTAAACAGCAGTTTATGACCACATATGTGGTATTGTCATACACAGGAGAAGTTGCTTTACAAGTGTTGTGGTGCTCTTTTACATTTATTTGTTGAGAATATGAAACATTTTCAGCTAAAACTACGTCTTATTGAAGAAAAAGGATTTTTTTTATTTTCACTGCCCAATTCTAATAAAATCTATGAAACACCTGTGGGGTCAAAATGCTCACTACACCCCTAGATGAACTCCTCAAGGGGTGTAGTTTTGTGAATGGAATCACTTTTGGGGAGTTTCCACTGTACTGACACCTTAGGAGCTTTGCAAAAGTGACATGGTGTCAAGAAACCAATCCAGCAAAATCTGTGCTCCAAAAGCCAAATGGCACTCCTTCTCTTCTGATCCTTGCCGTGTGCCCAAACAGCAGTTTATGACCACAAATGGGGTATTGCCGTACTCCAGAGAAGTTGCTTTACAAATGTTGGGGTTCTTTTATTCCTTTATTTGTTGAGAAAATGAAAAATGTTGAGCTAAAGCTACGTCTTATTGGAAAAAAAGGATTTTTTTTATCTTCACTGCCCAATTCTAATAAAATCTATGAAACCCCTGTGGGTTCAAAATGCTCACTACACCCCTTGATGAATTCTTCAAGGGGTGTAGTTTCCTAAATGGAGTCACTTTTTTGGTGTTTTCACTGTTTTGGTCCCTTAGGGGCTTTGCAAATGCGATGTGGTCTCCGCAAACCATTCCTGCTAAATTTGAGCTCCAAAAGCCAAATGGCGCTCTTTCCCTTCTAAGCTCCGCCGTGTGTCCAAAAAGCCGTTTATGACCACATGCGGGGTATTGTTTTACTCGGGAGAAATTGCTTTACAAAAGTAGTGGTGCATTTTCTCCTTTTAGTCCTTGTGGAAATTAGAAAAAATTAGCTAAACCTACATTTTCTTTGAAAGAATGTAGATTTTCATTTTCACGGCCTACTTCCAATAATTTTAGCAAAAAACCTGCGGGGTCAAAATGCTCACTATACCCCTAGATAATTTCCTCAAGGGGTATAGTTTCCAAAATGGTGTCACTTTTGGGGGATTTCCACTGTTTTGGTGCCGCAAGAGCCTTTCAGATCCGACATGGAGCCTAAAATATTTTCTAATAAAAAGGAGGCCCCAAAATCCTCTAGGTGTTCCTTTTGCTTCTGAGGCCTGTGCTTCAGTCCATTACCGCACTAGGGCCACATGTGGGGTATTTCTAAAAACTGCAGAATCTGGGCAATAGATATTGAGTTGCGTTTCTCTGGTAAAACTTTCTGTGTTACAAAAAAAATAGATGAAAAATGAATTTGAACATTTCACATCTAGTTTGCCTTAATTCCTGTGAAACATCTAAAGGGTTAAGAAACTTTCTAAATGCTGTTTTGAATACTTTGAGGGGTGAAGTTTTTAAAATGGGGTGACTTATCGAGGGTTTCTAATATATAAGGCCCTAAAATCCACTTCACATCTGAACTGGCCCCTGTAAAAATAGCCTTTTGAAATTTTCTTGAAAATGTGAGAAATTGCTGCTAAAGTTCTAAGCCTTGTGATGTCATAGAAAAATAAAAGGATGTTCAAAAAACGATGCCAATCTAAAGTAGACATATGGGTGATGTTAATTAGCAACAATTTTGTGTGGTATTACCATCTGTCTTACAAGCTGATACATATAAATTTAGAAAAATGCAAATTTTTGCAATTTTTCGCTACATTTTGGTGTTTTTCACAATTAAATACTTAATGTATCGAGCAAATTTTGCCAGTAACATAAAGTCCAATGTGTCACGAGAAAACAATCTCAGAATCGCTTGGATAGGTAAAAGCATTCCGGAGTTATTACCACATAAAGTGAAACATGTCAGATTTGAAAAAATCGGCTGTGTCCTGAAGGCCAAAACAGGCTACAATATAGTTACATTTTATACATGGAGCTAAATATAATTGTATGGTAGAACCTATAAAGAAAGTAAACCTTAGGCTTCTAATTGGGATTTCTTAGCATTTCCAGCCTTGTAAGAATTTACAAGCCGCAGTTTATGTTTGCAATGTTCTGCATTGATGCGCCCTCTGCTGGGATCATGTGTGTCAAGGTGTTCTTTCTCCTCAATTTTAGAGACCTGAACTACAATAACCTAGACGATTTTCCTGCTTCTATCAAAACCCTCATGAACCTTAAAGAACTGTAAGTTATTGTACAATATTTACAAGAGGAGTGCCAGCTAAATACTGTAATATGTTTAGAAAGGTTATTAATAAAAAATATTAAAAAGAAGATGGCGTCGGGCATGTGTATGTAGATATACCTTTTCTTATGCTATTCCATACAGAAGCATTTTGCAAATAAAGTATTTATTACTAGGAAAAGGATTAGTGGTTCTACTACCCTTTTCCCTAGTAATAAATAGTGACGTTTGTAGTGTTACTCAGCTGATGTAATAATTGAAAATATCTCAGTGGATATAATTCCCTCTAAAGGAAACAAAAGTATCCCACGTAGTATATATTTTTTTTATATAGGAACAGCACAACCAACGGAAGACATATGTCACTGTATGCCTCTACAGTGGCATATGTTGGGAAATCTTTCTGACCCCTCATTCAGCTAAACCAAACACGTTTCTTGTGACGTTCGGGAAATGCAGACAATTTTTAAGCCAACATTTTTCGCACAACTATGGCGTGCGCCAAAGTTTGCACCTTTTTTTAGGCCAGAAAACTGGCATTAACCTTTTGTAATAACCCCCCCCCCCCCCTCCATGTGTTATGTTCTAATGGTATTCCCATAGTGTTGTACAGTATAAGGCCTCATGCCCTCTTCAGTTATTTTCTTCATGGTGCTATCCGTTTTTTTTAATGGATAGCACACTGACACATTCATTTCTATGGGGCATTGCACACTTCCGTTGTTTTAACGGAACCGTGTGGCCATTCCGACAAAAATAGACCAGGTCCTACTCCTGTCCGTTTTTGATGGAACAGTCTAGGCCATTCCATTCATTTGGTCGGTTGGAACAACGGACTGCACACGGAAGCCATCCATGTGCGGTCCGTTTTTCACGGATCCGTCATTAGCGGGCGTACGACGGGCAACGGATGTGTGCATGAGGCCTTAAGCAGTCATGCTCTACAATTTACTTCATAACAATATTTAATCCAGTCATCAAAGTATTAGCAGAAATGTCCGACTCGATTTAAAGCAATAATAGAAGAAATAAAAGCAGAGCTCCTTTATATAACATTAAGCTAGATATCTGCAAGTATTGCTAAGCATGTAGCACAATGACTTTGGACTAGTGTGAAATGAGTATTTACTATGTATAGTTAGATTGGTATTGTGGAAAGGAAGTGAAGAAGTGTATACATGGTCCTTCCTGAATATGGTCCTTCCGTAAAAATGGTAGTCTAGCATTTTCTAATGTAATTGGCTATTGGTATGATTGTTTTTCAACATTTATTGTTTTAGGGGATTCCACAGCAACAATATCAGGTCTATTCCTGAACGTGCATTTATTGGGAACCCTTCACTTATTACAATGTAAGTGGACAATGGAATATATTGTGTATTAATGTAATGTTTATCGTTCAGGTTCTGATTGTTATTTCCTATGAACATGATTGTGAGGTTGGGAACAGACTAATTCTACTATTGTAGCATAGTAGACACCAATGTAAAAAAGACGCAAAGAACAATTAAAACTAACAAATGAGAAATTAATTTATTAATGAGAATTGTGATAATATTAATAATTATGACTGCCTAATGGAACTCAAGAATATATGACAAGGTAGTAAAATATCAAATCGGCTCAAATATTCGTGCCCAGGCAGGTTTAAATCCCATCTCAAAATTGCTTCATACGAATTAGGTTCATATCTGCTTGACTCAAGTAGATGTCTACTATATGATTACTAAAAGTTGCAAAGGAACATGTAGAACACAGTCATATAAATTGCTGTCATTTCCACATGGGTCTGAAAGGAATGTGATTAATGTAAAACAAGATAGGAAATAACATAATCACATTCGATACAGGCTTTGTGCAACACTTGGATTGAGCTGAGAGGAGTGGTTTAGAACGTAAGGGCCATTTAAAGAAAAAACAAAATTCACCGCATTGTGGCTGTATAATCCTATAACCAAAACCACATTCCACACTGGAATGATTAGGCAATTGAGCAAGACATAAAACAGTACACAATGCTGGTAAATCAAAGAAGACAATTGTAATTCAGATGCTGAGCAGCACACAATGTTGAAAAGCACAACCCCAAGGGTCAGAACACCCAAAAAATACAAGTTAACCCTTTCAATAACCCCAACAATTAGAAAATTGTTATTAGTCTTTTATTGGATGTCACTAAATCAAATTGTGGGTATCATTTACACCATATAGTATATAACATAGTATTATGATTTTCTGTTGCACAAAGGCTAAGCATATTGCCCTGGAAAAAGCAACAGATGATTTTGCCTTACTATCACTGTCTGGGGCGATCTTCATTTAATGCTTTTGCCACAGTCTATGTACCCTGTATTAGTATATATTAATATACATGCAGAGAGATGGAGAAAGATCTAAACAGACAGCTTACACATGCATTTCAGGCTACTTATCTAGTGTACATCTACAGTTGTCTAAGGAGTTATTGAAATTCAATTATTTTTTTTTTATATAATCGGTACGTCTTAAAGGCTATGGACCAATAGCAGAATTCGTTTTTTTTACTTAAATGGTTTTATTTAGTGATAAAAAATCACTTTTTTAATTGACTTTCATTAAAAAATATGTACTGTTTCACTTCTGCAGCTTCTATCTATCACAGTACATAGAAGCTGCAGAAAGCCGCTCTGAGCCAAATCCATCAGTGACCTGCACTGAAGGCTTGGCTGATAGCGGCTCCTGTGTGCTTAGAAAACCAGTGTTGTAAATATATTTGTATTCTCTGTTTCTTGCAGCCACTTCTATGACAACCCTATTCAGCATGTTGGGAAATCTGCATTTCAGCACTTGCCAGAGCTCCGGACTCTGTGAGTTGTTAGGATGTTATATAAATTATTTAAAATTGTTGGCTCAAGTCGGTCATGAAAGACAGTTTATAGTCAAGGACTTATCACATAACTATGTTGACTGTGTGTAGAGAACTATAGAATAATGGATTCTTAGTGGTATACTAAAAAAAAATCTGTTTTCTTCTAAATGTCCATCTCACTTTTGTTTTTGTTTTTTTCATATTTTTCTAAAAGTTTGATCTGTCCCAAAGTATGGACTTAGCACAATACATGACTGAAGACTAAAACACCATGTTCTTCACTAGTGTTACTCTGGATATTTAAAAATGTTTAACAAAAAGGATATCAGCACAGGTATACTAAGACTGTTGTTTAATATGCCAGTCGTAATAATTTAGCCCCATCTTGCTCTTGCAGACTTCATACTAAGAAGGGTACACCGTTTAACCAATTTGTTGCATCTTCTGCTCTCCAGAAAGAAAAATCAATGCCAGCTGGTGTAGAATTCCCCTATAGTTTCTGGCATAAATTATACTAAATGTGTCGGGCCATGGGTTTCTCTGTCCCTTCTGCTGAGCGCCACCCACTTGTTTTAATGTGCTGTGACTTTTGAATCATCTGCAACTTTTTAACACCAGAAAACGGGCGCAGAAAAGTTGATAAATTCCCCCATTGTATTTTAATGGTGAAGAAAGTGACACTGTACCAGTCATTCTTGTTATGTGTATTTTACAGCGACAAGCTCAAATTTAAAATATATATGGAATACAATTGCATTGTGATCAAATGCCTATTATACATCTATTAACCAAACTACTCCAAATAGGGTAGGGCAGAATGGGAATTAGAATTTCCCATAGCTGCTCTTTTTGTGGTGTTAGCAGAATACAGATATAATTTACAATGCCTTTATTCTGTGAATGGAAATATAAAATTGTGAAGATGAGCATCAGCACATCCCAACAGCAACTCTCCTCTCTCTATTGACAGTGTGGCCATTATTGAGTTCAGGTGTTTGAGCCACAACTATTGCAAACAGGTACATAAAATCAAGCACGCAGCCATGCAATCTCCATAGATAATCAATGGTAGTAGTGACATTAGTCGTACTGAAAAGCTTAGTGATTTTTAAATGGGTCACTTTTATAGGATGCCACCTTTTCCGATAAGTCAGTTAGTGACATTTCTGATGGGCTAGATCTGGCATGGTCAACTATAAGTGCTATTATTGTGAAGTGGAAACATCTAGGAGTATCAGCAGCGGTAGACCACGTAAACTCAGAGCTTCATAAAGACATTGTTTAAGGAGTTTGGTGTGGAGGAACTCCAGTGGCTGCACAGAGCCCTGACCTCAACCTCATCGAACATCGGTGGGACGAATTGGAACACCGATTGTGAGCCAGCCCTTCTCATCCAAGTGCTTGACCTCACAAATGCTCTTTTGGCTGAATGACCTCAAATTCACATACACATATTTGAAAATCTTGTGGGAAGACTTCCCAGAAGAGTAGAGTCTGTTATAGCCTCTAGGGGACCCAACTCCATATAAACACCTATGTTTTTGGAATGGAATGGCCAACAAGCTCATGTAAGTGGGATGGTCAGGTGTCCACATATAGTACCTTTGGCCGGATAGTGTATATACATTGTAAATGGTAGCTGTATTCAGTGCATGGGAGCAGCCATTGGGTTTTCTTAAATTCCTAACTGCTGCTCTCCACTTTTACTTAAATCTCTCACTCTTACTTGTAAGAGGAGCAATTTGGACAATAGTTGTATATTTGAGAATTACTTACAAGGCAATTCCCTAATTTTGTAAAGTGCCTTTAAATGTTTTTATTAAAGGGTTATTCCCATCTTCATAACGTGATGGCATATTGGTGTGGGTGATACGCTATTAGTTTTTGATAAGTGGAGGTCTGACCTCTGGAACCTGCACTTACCCTGAGAATGAAGGGGCCGCAGCGCTGATTTAGTCAGTTTTTTCCTGCACAACTGTGCCATGGCCGCCCACCATTCAGGGAACTGCAACTCCGCTCCATTCATGTAAATGGGGCTGGCTGCAATTCCCTGCACTTCTGGGTGGCTATAAGTGCCGATGTGCAGGCTAAACTTAGAAGGGGATGCAGTGCTAATTCAACCCTGCGTCCCCCTGATTCTCAGGATCGTGGGGGTCCCAGAAGTTGGACCCCATTGATCATAAATATGGAAGATCCTAACGATATGCCATCACTTTATAAGATGGGAATAACCCTTTAAACATTGTTGAATTATGTCCCACATTATATATTAATTATCAACCAAGCTCCAGGATAAGAGTTCATAGCCTATAATGGGTGTATATGGCAAACAATTGTGTGCTCCTATGATAGACTTGACGTGGATTATTCTTTATTATAAATTTGAAATAAAGAAACAAAATCTATATGGAATATAATTTTTACAATCCTGGTTTCCCGAATTCCTTTTATCTCCCATCTCCAAAATCGAACCGCTTAGAAAGAGTTTCATTGCCTACATTTTTCCTATAAGATTGCTTGGGCTTTCAATGCATATAGCCCAATAGAAACCTCATCATTCTGGAGCTATCATGTTAAATCAGTTCATTTGTGCATTCTTTTTTGTGAATTTCTCATATTTCATTGATCTTCAATGTTTTACTTTTCTGATCCACCTTATCAAATATTTTCTTATAGTATCCTCAATGGGGCTTCTCAAATTACAGAGTTTCCTGACCTGACTGGAACCACAAGCCTGGAAAGTTTGTAAGTCTTCATTATTGGTCTTACAATTATTAATTGACAGGGATGTAATATCAATGATGTATCTATACTTATTACAATATAATGGTGTTTTCACAGAACCTTGACAGGGGCACAACTAGTCAGTCTTCCGAGTGTGATCTGTGATCAGTTGCTTAACCTTCAAATGTTGTAAGTACCACAGAAACTATATTATTTTATGGTATTCACACTTCGACCTGTATTAGTAAATCATTCCCTCTATGTGAATAATTCCTTTACCAAAGTATACATCCTCCCCTGCTCAAATAACTGTTATTCTATTCGGGGGAAAATGTGCCTGAAGCAAAGATAAAAAGTAATATAAGCACTTTTAAGTGATCAGCCAGCGATCTACATGATTATTAAAATATATGCAGTAACCAGCTATTACAGGAGAATAATTTGCTACCAATAAAAACAATAATTTATATGAATCAAAGAATAGTTTGCCATGAATGTGACACTTGGTTTGATCTCAATTCTGCGCTTGGCAGTTCATGCTGGGAGTGCAGCACTGTTATGGGAGAGGAAGAATCAGATTTCAGTGCAGATTATCTGTGTGCTCTAGGAAGGAATTTTACAGTTTTTAGCGCACTGGAATAGCTGCCCTACATTAAATCCCTAGCCCAGCTCGGTGCATGCAATGTCGTAGCAGAGGGAGGGGGATTGTTTTGCGGAATTTGTCTGTGCTTGTTAAGATACGGTTCAAAGGTAGTGAATGGTCCAAGGAATATTGAGAGCAGCCATGAAAGAACACGGTTTGTTCTATATTTCCAGTAATTAGAAGGGAAAAAAAAATGAGTAGCACAGGACACAGAGCCCCAAACTGCTCATTTACTGGACTCGTATTGTGTGTGTGCAAAAGTTCTTTGTGTATGAAAATCACTGACTGCAACTGTGTTCTCTGCACACCATAAAGCATCTCTTCTGTACACCATGCCATCATGAGCTCTCCTATTCACATTCAGCAATTAAAATTCACTCAAGACAAAGCTTCCCAGCTGCGGACTGCAGAGGCATCTGAACACCCCTTGTCATCCAATATGTTCTCCCAGGCTTATGACAAGAAACTTGGCTGGCACTGCAACCTGTCTCCATAGCTTTGCTCCAGTCTTGGATACCATCTACCCACCATCAATGGCAATAGCATAAATCCTGTGTGAGGATATAAACTTCTGAGGATCGGTCATAACACTATACAATCTGGAACCTGGATATATGAAGTAACCAAACACAATCGGCGCATATATCATTATGTACAAATGACATTTGATAAGGATTAGACATGCATGACTTAGCTGCAGACTCCCAGAGTGCCGATTTAGTTTGTCTTTAACCTACACGGAAAAAAAATGATAATTTATGACAGCAGCTATTAGATCATTGGGAATACATATGGTGTTCCTTCACTTGGCATTTTGTGTATTAACACTGATTACAATTTATTGCTTTATTACCCGTGTGAGTGTTGTAAAACTTTCCATACACTGCCATACACATTTGTACATTAAAGAGGAAAAATTATATTTATAGGCATGTTGTGTTTTTGGTCTGTAACGCCTGTTTCTATAAAGAATAAGATCCAAGTTCAGTGTTCAAAAAAAAAACTGTCTCGTAGAAACATTAAGCACATAGTGATGTTCTGAAAGCCAAAAATGTGGAGTATTTACAAGAAGAAAATTATTAGGCAGAGATTTATGTGATATTTATTACACTCATTATTTTACTCTCTATTATTAGTTTGGAGACACAGTATTACACTTGTGATGGAAGATTGTTTGCTTTGTGCTAGTTTATTTCCATAAACACATGGGTACATTTGTATAAAACTATGTGGCTGGATAAATGTGCATCAGGAGTTCCTGCTTCTTATGCTCATCCAGGACCCAGATGTCAGGTTTTATGGAAACCGCTCTAAGTGTTGTTCTTTTCTGTAACTAGATAAAAGAAGAAGGAAAAAAAAACATGTATTCACAACATATAAGTGGTAATTATGGCTAAGCTCCATGGCAAATATAACATATATAGCACAAGGCGTTATTTGGTTCCTGTCCCTTTACCGTGTACAAAGGTGTCAAGGACACTGCAACAGTATCAAACTAGTCAGCAGGAGTAGGCAACAGCAAGAATTATTTTTGTCTCCCGTAAGGGTAGTGACCCCACAGTGCATTGCTATCTAAGGCCTCATGATTACGGCCGTGTCCGTAATCACGGACCGCAATTGTGGGCATGGCCATCCGGATTTTCGGCCCGTGCTCCCATACAAAGTATGCGAGCACGGACCATAAATAGCAAAAGATAGGATATGTCCTATCGTTTGCGGTACACTTCTACGGCCCGGACACTTTCCAGAAAATAAACGGGAAGGTGTCCGTGAACAATAGAAGTGAATGCTTCTGTAATTACGGTGCCGCAATTGCAGACGATTTTTACGGTCGTGTGCATGGGGCCTAACAGAGCATGTAAAAAGGTTACATTACCTCTTACCTTGTCGGGTAGAAAAGAAGGATGGTCTTCTTCTCCATGTTGCGCACTAATAGGGGATATTGGAATATTGTCTAGTTTGGACCAGGAGAAAAGAATGAGAGTAGGTCTCTTATTCATATCAGAAGGAATCATGCTAACAGGTATTGATGGAAAAAGAAAGCAAGAGGCACTGGCTTAAAGGGAACCTAACACTAACTTAATCTGCCTTCTCTGGGGGCAGTATAAAGTAGGGACAGACATGCTGATTTCAGCGGTCTGTCACTCGTTTCTGACAGTTTCATGATTTATGTTAACTTACATTTTGAATGTTGCAGCACGAAGCGAGCGCTAGGAGGAAGGACTCCGCTGTATTCATGAGCTGCTGCTCCTTCTGCCCAGCTGCCAATGATTGACATCTTTCTCTCTATGCACAGTAATAGGAAGAACGCTATCAATCATCGGCGGATTCAAAATGTAAGTTATCTTAAATCACTAAGGCCTAATGCACACAACCGTGGAGATTTTGCGGCCCGTAAAACCACAGATCCGTTGTCTGTAATTGAGGTCCATTTGTAATTGATGTCACCAATTTGTGCCAACCCGCTGAGGAGGTCTAATAATCCGCAAATATGGACAGTAAAATGACATGTCCTGAGTTTTTGCGGCACGTATTTGTGGCTCCCATACTGATCACCCCCTGAGGAAGCTATCTTAGCGAAACGCGCGTTGGGGCGCTACTATATCGGGCCGCAGTGTGGGGCTACAACATCACTCATCCCTATGGGTAAGCTTGGATACATACTGGGTAACATGTAACAGACTTTTCTGTTACAAGATTACTATAGATGTTCGATCCCTCTTTCTACTTGTATTTACCTTGACTTTGACTCTTTCTTCTGGACTTTTCCCTTATTTGCATAAACCATGTAATCCTTTTACTGTGGGCACCCAGGAGAACATGGTTTTGTATAAACCCTCTGTCTCCCCCAACCGGACTTGTTATTTCACAAACTAGGATACATGTATGCTCATAGGTTATCATCTAGATACCTATTTTGGTCTTCGTGAGGTATATACAATTATCAATAACTATCACATGCAAGCTTTTCTGGATTTAAATCATTTGATGCAACCACACAGATTTTTTAGATCTTAAATTTTATATTATGTCATTTTATATTGTATGTTTCAATAAAATGTTGTAATTATTTTCTAAAATAACTGTGGCGTTTTGGCTTCTGTTTCTCCAACTGTTCCATATAAATGAATGGTTCTTGTGCTATCCGCAAAAATGCGGATAGCACACGGACAAAAATAATATGGTTTTGTGCATTAGGCCTAAACTATCAAGTATGAGTGACAGACTGCTGAATTCAGCTTGTCTGTCGCTACTTTATGATGCCCTGTGAGAGGATGGCATAATTTGGATGGGTGACAGGTTCACTTTAAACTTTAGGGGAATGTGGGCAAAAAAAAATGTGTAGATGGATATTTACCTACATTTTAGTTTGACCTTTAAAGTTTACATCAGCTACAAATTCTTGCACTCATGATAAATCGGACTGGTTTGCTAAGCTGGACTGTAGGCATGGTAGACATAACAATGTATTAAAATGAAATGAATCGTGGTGAACATATATTCAGTGATGAGGATATTGTGTCTTGTATTAGCCAAGATAAAATAATAAAATACCTAAACCCAAGGTATGTGCTTGAGCTCATCCAATGAAGTAATAAGTGCAATTCCAACAATGTGATCACCAAACATGTCCACTATAAGGCAGTCCAGATGTGTCTGACATGCGTTCAATTATATCTGGCTCGTGTCCAGTTCTCCATAACTGTGATTAATTGGGAATACTTATATTTATTTACGTGCTATAGTAAATTTTGATGATGCAAAGTAGCATTAGAGCACTTAAGAGGTAATTTCATTTGCTTTGAAGCTGCCGAAAAAGCACAGAAAGCTCTTATTCATGTGGGAGCTTCATCTGTATGTAATTTCATTGCCTTTCTTGGACGTGCCTGTATTGGATTTCAATCCGAAACGTAACTGTAGTGCATACTGGGGAAGCATGGCTGGATCCATTCATTTAAATGTGTTAAATAGACCTGATTGTTTTATTAATATTTATCTTTCATGCCTTACTTTATTAGCCAGTTTCCTCCCACTCGCAACTGTATTTTCCTTCTGTACTTTTGGTTGTTGATCAAATATGTAGCATCACTCTGGAGCTAAAACACATCATTTCTTTTTTTACAGGGATTTGTCATATAATCTTATCAAGGATTTACCCAGCTTCTCAGGGTGTCAGCGACTTCAGAAGATGTGAGTATTTATTACAAGTGCAGGTGTTTTACAGTTAATTCTTTCACTTCTACTTAAGCCTTCCAAGCCATATCACTTCAATAATGAAATGTCTAACACCATTAGCCCCGTCATGTTTGGGTTAAAGGTGATATGATTGTGCAGAAAGGTTTGTTATGAAATTTCACGCTTTAACTCTGCACTTATAATTTGTCTGTCATTTCAGAGATTTGCGTCATAATGAAATCTATGAAATTAGATCCAGCACCTTTCAGCAACTGACTGTTCTGAGATCCTTGTAAGTGCTTTCTACATCTTTTACTTGTTTGATCCTATTTTATTTAAGGCTTTTAAGCACTATAATTAAATATACCATGAAGCTAACAATATATTAAAAAGGACACATTCCTCTTAAAAACTGGTAATCTCTTGTGGCAATTCAATGGCTACATAACCTATACATTACCATTGATATTAAGCTATGAAACATGTCTTCTTGAATAAACAGTATATATGATATCTGTTCACGATATAATTCATTTTCTGTGATTTTAATTTTTCACAAGTTAGATATTTAGAGGACTAGGAATAAACACAGACCTTTTCTCTGTGCCAACTTCAAAAGCAACTATGTTTTTATATGTGTCATATGGTATACAAGCTTTTATTGGCATATCACCGCTACCTTCATGCCTGCGTTGAGGCTTTCTGTTGTTCTGCTCCATCAGAGGAGCAGAACAAGGGGAAACCAGAAGTGATGGCTCCGTTGCACCACAGATACCACTGGCGGCTTACGGAACCGAGTGACTTTGACGGGTTCTGCAGAATTTCCATCAGGGCGGATTCACACGAACGTGATTTGCGTCCGTGCAGCCCGTATGGTTTTCACGCGTGTCGCACGGACCTATGTTAGTCTATGGGGCAGTGCAGACTGTCCGTGAGTTTTGCGCAGCGTGAGTCTGCTGCGTAAAACTCGCGTCATGTTCTATATTTCTGCGTTTTTCGCGCATCACGCACCCATTGAAGTCAATGGGTGTTTGAAAATCAGGCATGCCCCACGGAAGCACTTCCGTGGGACAAGCGTTATTCGCGCAACAGCAGTAAAAGAATGAATGTAAACAGAAAAGCACAACGTGCTTTTCTGTTTACAAACATCCAAACGGAGTGTCATAATGATGGCGGCTGCGCGAAAAGCACGCAACCGCGCATCCATATGAACAGGGCACACGGAGCTGTCAAGTGCCTTTTGCGCGCGCAAAACACAGCGTATTTTGCGCGCTCAAAACGCACACGTTCGTCTGAATCTGGCCTCAGGGTGTCTGTGTGGTTTTACATGAAACAATGCTGTTCTATTGTTTCCCGTAATCTCTGCCGGATATGCTACGGAGGCCCTTAACAGAGCCTACTACCCTGATGTGAACAGAGCCTGAGTCATGTCCCCGTTTTAAAACTGTCGGTTGTTAGGATAAAAAAAAAATTGTAACATGTTACTATGTGTAAACATGGCGTATGATTTTTCCGCCAGGTTTTCTAATGTATTTACTCCCTACTTATGTTATATCACACTTGTCATACAACCCAGTGCTGTAATCATTGCTATCATTTCTATGTACCCAGGGGTGGAATTCAAATTTTTAACAACAAGTTCCCTGTTTTGCGGACAAAGATATACGCGTCAGGGGGGGCCGCGGTGTACTCGGCCCATTTAGTTACACAGTGAGAAAGGTGGAGGACAGTGCGGCGTGCGCAGTAAGCCGCGACAACTCTTCCGGCTAATGCACAGATACGATGCCAGGAGCAAGCTCAATACATCTATACAGCACCAGAACAAAGCTCAGTACATATAAACCGCACCAGAACAAAGCTAAATACAACACCAGAACCAAGCTCCGTACATATATACAGCACCAGAACAAAGCTCAGTACATATATACTCATCAGAACAAAGCTCAGTACATAAATACAGCACCAGAACCGAGCTCAGTACATATATACCCACCAGAACAAAGCTCAGTAGATATATACAACACCAGAACCAAGCTCAGCATATAAATACAGCACCAGAACTAAGCTCAGTACATAAATATAGCACCACAACAAAGTACTGAGCTTGGTTCTGATGCTGTGTATATGTTATGAGCTTCTCTGTGGTGGTGTTTATATGTATTGAGCTTGGTTGTTATGATGTATATAACTCCTGAACCAAGCTCAGTAAATATATACAGAAGGAAAAGAGAGGAAACCTCCAGCTCACCTTATATGTAGATTTGTACTACTGGCCGCGCACGGATCCTTGTGTCGGCACACGATGGGAAAACCGCAAAAAAGAAAAGGTTGGGTCCAGCACTGGTGTAGATAAAACGGAAACTTTTTCCAAGTTTTATTCGGTCATAATTTAAAAAGGATCAAAATAGAATGAGATCCTAGAGTGCAAGGAGAGGTTTCAACCAAATAGGGAGCCTACGCGTTTCAGACGCCTCCTGCGTCCTTAATCATGGCTTGTGTTGCATCAGAACTAAGCTCAGTACATAAAGACAGCACAAGCACAAATGAACCTCCGTACAGAGATCATTTGCAAATTCAGTTTAACCCCTGTCATATAAGATTGTACGGCATAAAACTACAGCTCCCAGAATAGCCAGAATGATGGTAAAGATATGCTGGGAGTTTCACAAAAAAAAGAACGATAGTACTTCTCAGTCACAGGGAGAATAAACATTTACATTTAGTGACTCACTGGTGACGACTTCTCAGATTGGAGTCGTTCTTTTTCTCTGGATCTCTATGATGACTTCTCCTGGCCATGACTCATTTCTGTAGTTTGCCGCTCAGATGTTTTCAGCTTCTCACTTTTCCAACATTTCCGCACCTATAAACGAAGATAAAGTTCTCATGGTGTCGCACTCTATGCTCCTAAATCTAATAGTATCATACACTGTGCTCCTGAATATAATAGTATCATACACTGTGCTCCTAAATATAATAGTATTATACACTGTGCTCCTAAATATAATCGTATCATACACTGTGCCCCCCGAATATAATAGTACCATACACTGTGCCTCCGAACATTAGTGCTACACACTGCTGAATATAATAGTACTATACACTGCGCTCCTGAATATAATAGTACTATACACTGTGTCCATGAATAAAATTGTGTCAAACACTGTAAAGTAATGCACCACACACAGCGCCCCTTGTAGATAGTGCCCCTGTAGATAAAGGTCTTTTACACCTGTCGATGTTCGGCCGATGCAGCAAGCGCCGATCAACGATACATCGTTGATCGGCGCTCGTTTGCTGCTGTCACACAGATCTATGGATGGGGACGAGCGGTCGTTACTCCGGTCGCTCGTCCCCTTACATTATTATCTTGTCAGCGAGTCTCCCTGTTTACACCGGGAGATCTGCTGCCGACAACGAACATATTTTACTTTTTAAAGACGATACGACCACAGATGATCGAGCGTTTGCTCGTTCATCTTCTGATCGCTGCCCTGTTTACACATCGAACGTTCTAAGAACGCTGGTCTGCCCGATAGTTGCCCAGTGTAAAACCCCCTATAGTGCCTCTCATAGAGCCCGCTGTAGATAGTGCTCCCCATAGTGTCCTCTGTAGATAGTGCTCCCCGTAGTGCCCACTGTTGATAGTAGCGTTCCCTGTAGATAGTGCCCCCTGTGGCGTACTTTGTAGATAGGGCCCCCTGTGGCGTCCCCTGTAGTTAGTGCCCCCTATATAGTGCTCCGCTGTAGTTGACATCATCGCGCCGACTGCATCCTCACTAAAGCGCCGAATGGCGAGGCATCATGTGCCTCGCCAGGGCAACGCTAGTGAACTCCATTGTATCCGCGTCCTAAGGGCGCGAATACAATGGAGTGCAGGGGACCAGTTCCGGTTTCCGCTTCATCCTGGTTCTGCGAACTGGCTGTAGTTTTAACAACCAGTTCGGGCGAACTGGCCGGATCCCACCCCTGCATGTACCTATTGCACATGTACTAATATAACTATTATCTTCTTTTTGCATACAGGGACTTGGCCTGGAACAAAATAACATCTATTCATCCACACTCGTTTTCGTCTTTGCCATCCCTTATTAAACTGTAAGTCGTATTTTAATAAGATTAACAAAATCCTAACTGATTGACTATTGTAAAAGTGGTATTCATGTTTTATCAAGTGTAGGTAATCCTTTTTTAATTAAAAGTTATACAATTTTCCAAGATACTTTTCTCTACTAATTCCTTGTAGTTTTCAAGATCACGGTTTGCTGTCATTTAATAGGAACCTCCCAAAAGATACAAATCTGTCCATGCTTACCGTGCTAGCAGACATAGCTCTGATAACTGTACTGGAACTACTTGTGTGATCATGTGATCATTACATGGCCTGGACAGATTTGTATTAACTGGAAGTAAAAAAAAGTTTATATTGAATGATGTTAAAAACTGAGGAATTGATGCAAAGATTATAATGGAGATTTAATAAATATCCTTTTTTTTTTTTTTTTATTTTTTGCTAAAACTGGAATATGCCTTTTAAATGTATAATTCCTGTGTGCCTTATGCACAACTACCAATTAAAAGTTTATTAATTTTCCTAAGAATATGGGGTATAAATTAGATCCAGTAACTAAGAAGTTTATAGACATTTTGTCATTTTACTAGTCCTTATAGCATCTTGTCTATTCAGTGAGTTTCAAATATAAGATAAGTTGCGTTATATTTTAAGAGGGGAAAAAAGTTCATACATATTGACTGAGTTTATCTAAACTATCAACAAATATTTACAACTACCAGCGATGTCATGAATTACATAGTTATATAGTAATGGATTGTAATGCAAAATATAAATGATTCTGGGCTGACCGAAGTGCCCATAATGCTCAGTGATGGGAGCTGTTGACTGTATGCCTGGCTGAACTTAATTTTAGTAGAAAGAGAACTTCTTCATTCAGTAAGCCCTGCCTTTATAATACAATATTCCCGAGAAAGCTTAACTCCATTAAAAACTGGAAGAATCCGCAGTGACCACAGTTATTACTAATATTCTCCTTCCCATCATTTTTTAAAGGCTACAGATATTTTTGCACGTTTGCTTCCTAATTTCAAAATTAAGAAACTTTCTAAATAGACGTTAATAAAATTTCCCTACTATTTTGCTTTTGTAGAGTCTGTAACTCCTTTAACCAGGTTGATTACCCTGCTGCTTCTAACATAGATCCGACAGCAAACTGTTGCTGGCTGTGTTGGCTCAGTCTGCTTTCCATCTCCATTCTCTTAGGGCTCATTCAGGCGAGCATGTATCAGGTCCGTGTGACGGCCGTTAAAACAACGGCCGTAACACGGATTCATGTATTTCAATGGGGCCCTTCACACGACCGTTGTTTCAACGGAGTGTGTGATGAGTTAGTGAAAAAATAGGACATGTCCTATTTTACTGCGTGTCACGCATCCCTCCATAGACTGTAGTTTATGGGGGATCCATGACAACGCGTCCTGCACAGGTGCACCTCGGATGTGAACATAGAGGGTGTATTAGGAGAAAGCAGTACAGGAATGACGCCGTGTTAGTACATGCCATCTAGTGAAGGAAGCAGCATCCTGGACAAACAGAACTCACATCCAGCATGTGTTCCCAGTAGGGACACATCCACATTAGTAATGTCTGAAACTAGGAGCCGGTTGTAAACTGAATATCAGGGGGTATGAAAATGAATGAAGAAATGGAGATTGCAGTCAGAAACTAAGTAAAACTTTTTTAACTCCATGTAAACATTAACATATGTAAAAATATTTTTCTCTACGCCTCAGCCTCTTCATTGTTTACATGGATTTATTTTTTGTTTGTACTTGCATGCGCCTTTACATTCGTAGCGGTTGTGCACGGTATTGTAGTGTTGTCCCATTTAAGTGAATGGGACACTGCTTCAATACCTTCTACAGCTGCTACGAAAGTAACAGCGTGTGCATGTACGAACAAAAATGAAGTCGATGTAAACAATAAAGAGGATAGGCCATCAATTTTAAATACCTTCATAACCCCTTTAACTGCAGTCATCAGATGATGAAAATGGTTGTATCGTACAGAAAATATATAGAATCAGACTTTGGCTGCTGCTCTATTCTAACTATGTATGGCCATTTTTATATTTTGGGTAGAAAGAGAAAATACTAGGGTGCATGTGGATTAAATACTGACTTGGAAAATGTGGGTGTTCATAATTAGATTTGATTTCCATGTTTTTTCTCTTAGAGATCTTTCTTCCAACCATTTGACTTCATTTCCTGTTACTGGCCTACATGGTTTGACTCATCTAAAGTTAACAGGAAATGCAGCACTGCAAGAACTGATTCCATCAGAACATTTCCCAAAACTGAGGTGAGCAGGTTATTGTAGTATTTGCATAATCCTATACATATATCCCTTAGTTTTGCATGTAGGGATCTCTAGTTCCCAACTTAGAATGATGTATGAACAGAGTTGAAGATGGGATAGCGAATTGCAATGCCTCATTCATGTAAAATGCTCTTGCCTCAATTATGGTTCAATTGTTCAAAAATTTGGGCTAAAAGGGAAGTATGTTCGTTTAAGGTTGCTTAAAAGGGTGGTCCGAGACTTTAAGAAATGAAATAGGCTTTTATTTTCTAAAATAAAAAGAAAAGAAACAATACTCATCCCTTCCCTTTTTCGCATCCCTTGGATGACATATGTCTTTTTTCAACCGTACTAACTATGTAACTCACCTGTTAAATCCCCTGCCGCTCCAGGTGGTCAGTGCGAGTCTCTGTTTACTTGTCCTGCAGTGATGACATGTGATACATCTACGTGACCACTACAACCAATCACTGGTCTCAGTGGTTTCGTACTGTACATGCAAGCATCACCCCTGAGGCCAGTAATTGGCTTCAGCGGTCATGTGAACGTATGTCATCGCTGGAGCGGCAGAGGATTTAACAGGTGACTATGCTAATTGTAAGGTAGAGTATTGTCCACTGTAACCTGTATACACTCCACAATACACATGCACAACCGGCAACCTACAATTCTGGAGCTATACCGTGAAGGAAATAAGTATTTGATCCCTTGCTGATTTTGTAAGTTTGCCCACTGTCAAAGACATGAACAGTCTAGAATTTTTAGGCTAGGTTAATTTTACCAGTGAGAGGTAGATTATATTTTTAAAAAAACAGAAGATCACAGTCAAAATTATATATATTTATTTGCATTGTGCACAGAGAAATAAGTATTTGATCCCCTACCAACCATTAAGAGTTCAGCCTCCTCCAGACCAGTTACACGCTCCAAATCAACTTGGTGCCTGCATTAAAGACAGCTGTCTTAAATGGTCGCCTGTATAAAAGACTCCTGTCCACAGACTCAATTAATCAGTCTGACTCTAACCTCTACAACATGGGCAAAACCAAAGAGCTTTCTAAGGATGTCAGGGACAATATCATAGACCTGCACAAGGCTGAAATGGGCTACAAAACCATAACTAAGACGCTGGGTGAAAAGGAGACAACTGTTGGTGCAATAGTAAGAAAATGGAAGACATACAAAATGACTGTCAATCGACATCGATCTGGGGCTCCATGCAAAATCTCATCTCGTGGGGTATCCTTGATCCTGAAGAAGGTAAGAGCTCAGCCGAAAACTACACGGGGGAACTTGTTAATGATCTCAAGGCAGCTGGGACCACAGTCACCAAGAAAACCATTGGTAACACATTACGCCATAATGGATTAAAATCCTGCAGTGCCCGCAAGGTCCCCCTGCTCAAGAAGGCACATGTACAGGCCCGTCTGAAGTTTGCAAATGAACATCTGGATGATTCTGAGAGTGATTGAGAGAAGGTGCTGTGGTCAGATAAGACTAAAATTGAGCTCATTGGCATTAACTCAACTCGCCGTGTTTGGAGGAAGAGAAATGCTGCCTATGACCCAAAGAACACCGTCCCCACTGTCAAGCATGGAGGTGGAAACATTATGTTTTGGGGGTGTTTCTCTGCTAAGGGCACAGGACTACTTCACCGCATCAATAGGAGAATGGATGGAGCCATGTACCGTCAAATCCTGAGTGACAACCTCCTTCGCTCCACCAGGACATTAAAAATGGCTAGTGGCTTGGTCTTCCAGCACGACAATGACCCGAAACATACAGCCAAGGCAACAAATGAGTGGCTCAAAAAGAAGCACATTAAGGTCATGGAGTGGCCTAGCCAGTCTCCAGACCTTAATCCCATCGAAAACTTATGGAGGGAGCTGAAGATCCGAGTTGCCAAGCGACAGCCTCGAAATCTTAATGATTTACAGATGATCTGCAAAGAGGAGTGGGCCAAAATTTCATCTAACATGTGTGCAAACCTCATCATCAACTACAAAAAAACGTCTGACTGCTGTGCTTGCCAACAAGGGTTTTGCCACCAAGTATTAAGTCTGGTTTGCCAAAGGGATCAAATACTTATTTCTCTGTGCACAATGCAAATAAATATGTATAATTTTGACAATGTGATTTTCAGTTTTTTTTTTTTATATAATCTATCTCTCACTGGTAAAATTAACCTAGCCTAAAAATTCTAGACTGTTCATGTCTTTGACAGTGGGCAAACTTACAAAATCAGCAAGGGATCAAATACTTATTTCCTTCACTGTATGTGGCACACAATGTCTTTATGTGTGGGGATAGTCACCAGTGGTGGATTAAGTAGACGATAGGCCCACCGCCGCCCTGCCACAACATGTCTATAGTCAAGACCACCTTTCTGTGCTAGCCAGCCGCTATCCGCACCACTAGCGCTTGTCTATAAAGTTTTCCAGCATGGCTCCGGGCCTGATGAAGGTCGCCTTTGACTAAAACGTCGCACTCTGCCACTGCCATTAAAAACAAAATAAAAATAACTTTTGTTTTAAAAATTGGTGTGCCGGATAATCTTTTATACCCAGTTGTCTTAGTCCTGGGCTACACAAAATGGAATACAAGTATTTCCTATAACCTACATGTCCGAAGAGGTGGTAGCTTCTCTATAAATTCAGTGACTCACAGGTGATGTCTTCTCTGATTGTAGGTGTTTTCTTTTCTTCTCTATACGGCCCTGACCACCTTGTCGACTGCTGGCAACTGCAGAGTTATAAAATAAATTCAGGCCCAAGACCAGACCCTTAAATGAATCAAGACCCCAAGCGAGGCCATCTTAATTATTCCATAACCCTAAATTATTCCAGACTGCAGACAAGCCCCCTAAATAAATTCAGACCCTAGGCCCATAGATTAGCACAAACCTCAGAACAGATCCCTAAATTCAGACCCCATGCCGGACGCTAGAATTAATGCAGACCCCAGACCTTCTAAACAGTCCCCAGACCAGACCCACCTAAATGAATACAGACCCCAGAACAGGCAACCTAAATAACTGCAGACCACAGACCAGGCCCCATTAATGCAGACCCCCTAAACTAATACAGATTCCAGACCAGACCCCATAAACTAATAAAGAGCCCATATATTTATATAGTAGCTCACACTCTTCTCTGTAGAGCCTTGCTGCTCTACTCCCTATCATCAGAACCTGCCCACATGGTCATTTGACCTTATGTCTGCAGGTCCTGCACAATACAGTTTCGTCACAGTGTTTGTTGTGATTCATGGCAAAAAAGGCAATATGCTTAACTCTTTGGGCGGCCATGGGCCCCCTTGGAGCATCGGGCCATGGGCAACCACTCCAAACACAACTATGATAATCCTTTACTGACCGTCACAATGCACACTAGAAGTGATTTCCCAAAATTAGTGCAACAGAAAAGTGTTGCCATTTGCCGACAGCAACCAAGTAGATTGTAGCTTTTGTTTTGTAAAGGTACTCTAGTATTCAAGTATGATCTCTCTAGTCAATGGGGAGAAAACCCGTCAGAGAGGAGGAGATAGGGAATTGTTCTGTCTAAAGCATATGTCACTGTGGTCACGCTGGAAGCACAGATGCTGTAGTAGAAGGAACATGTAATACTTCCACAGCAGTCTAACAATTTGCTTGCTGTTTTTACTATGAGTCATTGAAGCAGTATCTTAGCGCATCACAGCCACATTGCCTTGTTTGCACATGAATGTGATTTAGTTCTACAACATTATGTGATGTTGCTATATAATGATATCTTATTCCATATTCCTTTCTAGCTCTAACTTCATTTAGAAAAATATATTTATGGGAGCTGTAAAGATTTCATAAATAAAGCTCTTTTTACCTTGTGCACTAAATCTGCTATACGATTGCAATATGCATTATTCTAAACATTTTATTGTAACTCCTTTAAGTAGTACAGTAAAATAGTATGGACCAAAAAAGCTTCTTATGCACTCCTGCACTAGAACAAGGGGGAATATATTAAGTTTAGAGTTTCAAACATCGGTCTTAAATTGATTTACGGCAACGGAAAATGTGTTCAAAAAATATATTAAGAAATGCACACCTCTTAATATATTTGGCGCATCTTTGGCTGCCCGTGCATCAGAAATGCAAATCTATGTCTGCTATTAGCAGGTGTAGACTTGCGCCATAACTCACACCAGATTCTGGCGTAAGTTATGATAAATCTGTTGTTCCAGTGGAGGCCCAGCCCCATTCGGATAAATTCTGCCACCTTGGAAAGTCGCAAATTTTAGTTTGACTATGGCAGACACCAAAATGTGGAACTTTTTTACGCCAGAAAACTGGCGTAAATCTTTTGATATATTACCCCTAGTGTTTATGATACTTTGGGAACATGCACTTCCAAGAACTGTCTATATTTTTAATAACACCTGAATGTCGCCTCTTTCATAAGTTTCCAGGTTCCTTTTTTTGAGGTCCATCCTATATCCTATCCTTTTTTCATATTTTTCCTTACACGTTAGATACTCTATTAAACTGTCATCGGGACCTCACTACTATTGTAGTAAATGTTATCGCATAGTTGTATTTGCGAAGTACATTTTTCTCATACAATGGAATAGAGACATGGAGTGCCTCATACAAATAAGCATAGAGGCATGTTATAGCACGCTTTTGTTTTAGTACATTTTCTATGTTCGTAATTTATCGTTTTTGTTAAGCATTGAAAATTACAATGAATAGCATAAAGAAAATATGTCTACCACATTGTGTACTAGAGCAGAGAGGTAGACAATAGTTAGCACGCTAGAACTTCCCATTAATCTCACTAGTGCTGAAGCTTGCCATCATCAACATTCTTGCACTTTAGTAAAACAAAGGCTAATGTGACTATGAGTACAAGTCCAATAACTCATCACAGGTACTTTTATTTACAGACAAGTAAGGAGAAATGCCAAGAAATAAGGCTTCAATTATATTGACTATATCATTACCAGAACATCATGCCATGTTTTATGGCCTTTGTCTTTTATGAAGTGCTGCCAGGCTCGCTTCATTTTGCCTTAATGAACAGCTGTTGTTTACAAACAACTATTTCCTGACACCAGATTGGATTAACATTTGACAAATTCTGCCACATAAAGTTGTCCAATGAACAGTACCAGTCGGTATTTCCATCTAAGACATATATGGCATTTCCACAGGATATGTTATAAATGTCTGACAGATGCGAGTCCCATCTCTAGGGTCTCACCTATCACCTTAACAGGGGTCACTCGACCCCCGTCCTGCCTGGTGAGATGGCTGCCGCATAAAGGTGGAAAAATCAATGAACAGGTGGTCAACTTTCTTGGCTGTTTACATAGTTCACACAGGAATCAATAGAAAGAGCCTCGCGGCCACCTCTCTATTGTTTCTCCATCTGGTTGCGGCGACCTGCAGACTAAAGTTAGGATCCACATCTATTGATATGCCATGATGAGATTACCCCTTAAAGGCTGGAATCACACACGCAGTTTTCGTGGCGGTTTTTGATGCAGTTTGTTGAGCCAAACCCAGGAGTAGATATAAAAGAGAGAAGTAGCAGTTTTCTGTATACCTTTCCTACAGTTTAGATCAACTCCTGGCTTTGGCACAAAAAACTGCATTGAAAACTGCATGTGTGATTCCAGCCTTAAAGCAGTTCTAAATGTTTTTATATAGTTGCTCAAACTTGGTCAAATTCATGTAAAAGAAAATGTAAATATGGGGGTTTTCCTCCTATTTTCATGGCTATGTCCAAGAATATGTATAGATTTATAAAAAAAAAAATTAGAAACATTCTAACTAAACCCCACAACTATAATACATGTATATTTGTATAGTAGCATAGACTATAGAAATGCGTAAATCTGTGAAACTTAGCTTCTCCTGCGTTCTGCAGAAAGGTACGTTTTCTATTATGGTGCTTTCTTTACCTGATCTAAGACCATGGAGGCTGGAGCTTTTTAATACAGATCCCTAGTACTTTCTTGAATGTCTAATATGAGGGTAATACGTCTCCATAATAGGAAATTTGCCCTACCCATCTGTATTTTCTTGACTAAACAACAACCTTAGATTTAGAACCCTTTAAAATTAGTTCAAATTCATTCATCTACATCAATCTTACTTTCAGAAGGAACTGTCTTCTGGTAACTCACTAAATTTGACAACCAGATTTCTCCTGAATAAAGATGGGTACAATAAATACAATATGTATGGGATCTAGTTATTCATCTTGGGGAGGGGGGCATTGGTCATGTTGAATTATTTTGGCCAGCACTTCATTGTTTTCCCCTGAATGGACAGTGCCTAAACATCTTTCAGCCAGCAGTTACAGCTATGCATACTTCAACATACTGTATAACTCATCGTATAACTAAATACAAATGGTACTAAGTTTAGTCTTGATATAGAAGTTTTGTTTCACTGGTCTAGTCAGCATCCTAGGTACAAACACAAGTTTTCTGTATTTACGTCGCTCCTGTAATCATCGTGACATTGTAAGCAAGTGCCATGTTTCAGGTTTCATTGTTCATCAGAGAAATACTTACCTACATCTTTTTAGATAAAAATATTTGTCTTAAAGGGGGTACAGCTACTTCGGAGAATCCTTGAAAAAAAATTTCACTTCCAGGGAAGCCCTACTCGAATTTCTGCTTCAAAAAGGCATAGGGGCAAGTGAATTGAGAAAAGACATAAGCTCATCAAGTTCAACGTACTCTTTTGCAATGTTAAGGCCCCAGACAGACAGCCACCCGCATTTTCGGCCCGCGCTCCCATATAAAGTATGGGAGCACGGTCCGTAAAAAGCAAAAGTTAGGACATGTCCTATCTTTTGCGGAGGCTTTCCACAGTCTGTAAATATACGGGAAGGTGTCCGTGTTCAATAGAAATGAATGGGTCCGTAATTACGGTACGCAATTACAGACTAATTCTATGGTCGTGTGCATGGTGCCTAAACCATAGGAAAGCAAAACTCTCATGAGAAACAAACTAATTCACCTCATTTACAAGGAAGAAATCTTTTTTGACTGAAAAATCTGGCAATCAGAATAAATTCCTGGATTAACAACCCAACTCCAGTAATCTAGTACCTATAACTTGTAATATTATTACACCCGAGAAAAACATCCAGGTCCCTCTTAAATCCTGTCACTAAATTAACCTTGACAACCTCCCCTGGCAGAGAGTTCCATTGTCTCACTGCTCTTACAGTAAAGAATCCCCTACTATTTTGGCCAGCTCTATAATTTGTCTAAGATATGGTGTCCGCTTTTCCGAGCATTTTCGAGTAGACTGAAATCAGTTAGCCATCTCTACTGTAAAAGTTACAATTCTTGCTGTTGCTGTATTTTAGAACCTGGGTTCTAAATGAACCCCAGTGTTCCTAGGAACACTGGTTAACACAACTGGTGCGCAGACATACAACAGAAATCCAGATACAAAATTTATCAAAATTTGCCAAAAATTTGAGTGCTGAACTTTTTACTATTTTGTAACTTTTTACTATTTTGTGCTGTAGTTTTGCTATTTTGCTTTTCATCAGTTCTATGAATAATTTCTGCAAACCGCTTACTAGTCACAGCTTACAAGTAATCTTTTTTTTTTTTTACATTAAACTGAAGTTCACATCATGTCATACTATATCATGTTGCATAAAAAAGTAGGTAAGAAACACTCCAAACCTATGTGACTAGATACTCTGCTGCATTTGTAGAGCTTCGTCATCAATAGTTGAGATACAGTTAATTTAATTGAATAATTTAATTGTATTTATTGTAATATAACATTATGTCATGCTCCAGGCAATTCTCCTTAGGGGGGGCCTAAGGGGTTTGCCTGTCTTCCAAGGATTCGTAATGCAGTAGCTTCAGTGAATGCTTTCCCTATTGCTCAGCAGTGCATGTGACATCATGTGACTTACCAGCCAGCTGTCAGCCTTGTATAGAAAGCTGCTTAATGTTGTATTCTAAGAGGACTGGAAAGGGGTGGGGACTTAATGAATATTCATTAGCAGACATTTTGATTAAAAGGGTTTTTCATCATTGAATGTTATAGCATATGGCTAGGATATGCCATTACATTCTTATTGGTGGGGTCCGACCTCTAAAAACCCTGCCGTTCCTGAGAATGAAGGGGCACCAGCAGTAGTTTTTCCCTGTACAGTGGCTCAAGTAAATAGGGATTTGCTGCAGTTCCCTGCAAAGAAGCTGGCAGGTAGTGAAACTGTGCAGGGCAAAAGTTTGAAGAGGCCGCAGCACTGAAGCAGCACTGTGGCTCCTTCATTCCCAGAATCAGACGAGAAAGTGAAGGTATATCGTAGCATAGGAAAAAAACCTTTAATCCCTTATTGCATTGTCACGTACATGTACTTGACAAGCGTTGAAGGGAAGTATGGAACACGCTTCATACTGAGCGGACTGTATGTTACAGTAGACACCCACCTCACTGCAACGGGTGGAATCAAAGATCACTTTGGTCTTGCCCATTTAACCCCTTAGATGCTGCAGTCAATAGCGATGGCGGCATCTATGGCATTGGAAAGAGGGGGCAGAGGCAGTGCTTTATAGGAGACTCAAAATCACGATATTCTGCAATACGAGTAGTTGGATCGCTGGTTCAAGCCCTATAGAAGGACTTAAAAAAAACATAAAACAGTTAAAAAAAATTAGAAAAAAAGTGTGGGAGGATTCCTCCAGCTCACCTTATCGCATGTATAGACTTGCACACGGATCCTCGTGTCGGCACACGTAAGAAGTCAGGAAAAAAGAAAGAGATGGATCCAGCGCTGTGTCCTTGAAATTGTATTTAAAAACGGAAACTATTTCCAAGTTTTAATGAAAAATGAATAAATATAAAAACAGGTAACTTTGTAAATGGATATTCTCAAGAAAATTTCGTAGGATATGTGGCAGTATGTGCGGTGCCTACGCGTTTCTGACGCATACAGCGTCCTTAGTCATGGCTTCTGCTGAGTCACTGTAGTCAGTCTGAGAATTTATAGTCAGTCTATTTTTAGAAACAATTAATTGCGGGTCACGAATTAGGGAACTCCCAAAACCAGTCTGGAACGCAACTCACTTCCTGTCAGACATGGATACGAAGGAAATAAATAAGTGAATTAAATCCCTTTCAAATAAATCAACTTTCAAAATAGTTTGTGAAGTGAAACCCCACAAGATTGAAAAGATCGTAACTATTTGTAAAATATAAATGTAAGTGTTGGATGTGTGGAAAAAATACAAGGAATATTACACAAATTATTTTTACGAGCTGTTCCCTACGAGATTAATTGAAAAAACTGACTGAGAATATGTAGTAAATAAGAATAAAAAAATGAGATTAAAAAATGTAAATATTGGACAAAAACCGAAGGAGAAAATTTGTGAAAGAAAATCTTTCTGTACTTTGAACTGAGAAACTGGATAAATATAATATGTATGTAACAATTCGATATAATGCAACAAAATTTAAATTCAAAAGGATTAATTTGGTGTTTGGATATATTTTGCTTTACATGTAATTCATTGCTTTTAATAGGTGTATCGATTGTATAAATTGTCGGGAATTACATGTAATTACATGTAATTACATTGCTTTTAATAGGTGTATCGATTGTATGAATTGTCGGGAATTACGAGGACACGACTCATGCTAGTTATGAAAGGCAAGTATGTACACTAGAACATCAAATTTATAAAATTTATAGTATATCATAATTCAGACTATGTTCAATAACAATGTTAGCTTGTAACTCTAATGTATTATACAATGTATTCTCAGAATAAAACAGCTAATTGAAATGTCGGGAATTTTGAAATGTCGGTAATTTCAAGAATTAAGCAGAAGTTAGTACTAGGGGACAAAAGAATTGTAATTAGCTATTAAGCTAATTAAATAAAATTAAGATGATGTGTTTTTTGATGTACAAAATTTGACTCTGTGATCAATGACAATATCAGATTTTTGTAATGAATCTTGCAATGACGACAAATCTTATAGCCATTAAAGAAACCCTGGTCATTCATATATAAATATAACTTCGGTGTAATTGACTTTTTATGTTATTTTTGTTTTCAGTATACGTATCAACTGATTAAGTTGAGAGAAGTTATTTGGAAGCTAACATTGTTATTGAACATAGTCTGAATTATGATATACTATAAATTTTATAAATTTGATGTTCTAGTGTACATACTTGCCTTTCATAACTAGCATGAGTCGTGTCTTCGTAATTCCCGACAATTCATACAATCGATACACCTATTAAAAGCAATGTAATTACATGTAATTACATGTAATTCCCGACAATTTATACAATCGATACACCTATTAAAAGCAATGAATTACATGTAAAGCAAAATATATCCAAACACCAAATTAATCCTTTTGAATTTAAATTTTGTTGCATTATATCGAATTGTTACATACATATTATATTTATCCAGTTTCTCAGTTCAAAGTACAGAAAGATTTTCTTTCACAAATTTTCTCCTTCGGTTTTTGTCCAATATTTACATTTTTTAATCTCATTTTTTTATTCTTATTTACTACATATTCTCAGTCAGTTTTTTCAATTAATCTCGTAGGGAACAGCTCGTAAAAATAATTTGTGTAATATTCCTTGTATTTTTTCCACACATCCAACACTTACATTTATATTTTACAAATAGTTACGATCTTTTCAATCTTGTGGGGTTTCACTTCACAAACTATTTTGAAAGTTGATTTATTTGAAAGGGATTTAATTCACTTATTTATTTCCTTCGTATCCATGTCTGACAGGAAGTGAGTTGCGTTCCAGACTGGTTTTGGGAGTTCCCTAATTCGTGACCCGCAATTAATTGTTTCTAAAAATAGACTGACTATAAATTCTCAGACTGACTACAGTGACTCAGCAGAAGCCATGACTAAGGACGCTGTATGCGTCAGAAACGCGTAGGCACCGCACATACTGCCACATATCCTACGAAATTTTCTTGAGAATATCCATTTACAAAGTTACCTGTTTTTATATTTATTCATTTTTCATTAAAACTTGGAAATAGTTTCCGTTTTTAAATACAATTTCAAGGACACAGCGCTGGATCCATCTCTTTCTTTTTTCCTTAAAAAAAATTACTTTTCCCAATTTTTTCTCTAAAGTAATGTTAAAAAAAAAATTATTAACATAACTGGTATCAACATGTCTGTAAATGTCCAAACTATTACAATATAATGTTATTTAACACGCAAGCTGAACGCTGTATAAAAAAAAATGTAAATGTCAGAATTGCTGTGTTTTTATGTCAAATTAGCTCCAAAAAAATAAAATAAAAAGCGATCAAATGTCTCATGTGCCCCAGAATGGTACCAATGACAATTGCAACTCGCCCCGCAAAAAATAAGCCCTCATACCACTCAACCAACAAAAATATTAAAAAGTTATGGCTCTCAGAAAATAGCGACACAAAACAATAGTTTTTTTAGCAAATCATTTTTTTCTTTGTAAAAGTGGTAAAACACTTAAAAAATCTATACATTTTATATTACCGTAATTGCATCAACCCGTAGAATAAAGTTAACATGTCGTTTTTACCGCATGATTAACGCTGTAACAATGAAACAAAATGGACAGTGGCAGAATCGCTGTTTTTTGCCTATTTCAGCCCACAAAGATTTTTTTTTTTTCAGTTTCCCAGTACATGATATGGTTAATTTAAATGGTGCTATGAAAAACTGCAACTCGTCCTGCAAAAACAAGCCCTCATGCAGCTATTCAGAGGTGTCACAGCGTAAATTAGGTGTGTAGAAAATAATCCATCGGAGGCAAAATGTAGAAACCTCATGGGCGCTGGTGAATAGGTTACTAAGAGAGAACAGTGTAGTTTATCTGGTGAAGATCAATCAAGATATATGCTGAAGCCAACACTTAGCGCAGACAGTAGCTATTTAATGTATCTCAAGTATGAGGGTGCAATAAAAAATGGATTTTCCAAGTGCCATTACTTTGAATGCTTGTATTGCGGAATGCCTATTGGCTTCTTTTGATCTTCTTCTCTATTTAAATGAAGTACATCAGAGCGCTCTTCCATAAACGCACTGTACCTATAACATTACTGTAACAATACACTTAACTGAGAAAGCAATCTGCTGTTACTTACTCTCTATTAACTAGACAATTTCTGTTGAAGTTAGCCATGAAGTTCCACCAATTTACCTCTATAAATAATGTGAGCATAGATAGTGTAACAATACACAAAGAGGGAACGCTTGTAAAAGCAGAATAATTGTTTCCTGTGTTCATTCGTTTCAATTATGTGATGCCCCATAATTCAGAATGGGAAAGCAATGCTTGTCACACATTCCTTCTGTGCCTTTGTACATTTAAATAAATAACAGGACATTAAATCATCCACTTGCTGAAAACATGCACAAGATAGTTGAGATTTATAAGAGCGTTGGGCTATAATTGCAGTAGTTCTTAAAAGAAAAGATTACATAAAATAACTGCAATTAAGAAGGGCAAATAAAAGTCACATAGCCATGTAAGAATCAAAGAGGAGGCAGTAAATAATATGTTGTGAAGACACATACAGTCTGTGTAGGGCGCTAGAAAGCTGAATACATTCCTCAGAGCCATTTATTTGCAACTGTCAGTGGTAAAATAAGTCCGTATTGTCTCCTATTAAGCATTGAAAAGGCAAACTGTGTATATAACCGCTCTCTGAACTCATACATCCGAGACTCCAAGCGGCACATTACCATCGCCCTCTAGAAGATTCCATTACTGTCTATATTTGGTGACTACAGCAAGCACGCAACACATACATTCATGAAGTCTATAAAAAAAAAAAATAGTTGTAGAAACATCAGTGAGCATTATTATTATTATTTTATACTTTATATACCTATTTTAATAAAGTATTTTACACGTCATGGTTGTTGTCCTACATTGTTAACTATTTCAAGAAGTGGCGAGGCTGCTGGGATAGCTGTGCAAGAAGTCTCCTCCATGTACTATTATTTTGACTATATAACATGGATAGTAAATTCTACGGTTATGGTTATATAATTCCAATTATTTTAATCAAGCAATAAGGGCTTGAAGTGGTAAAAACTAATCTGTAACCTGAGAGAGAATCTGATACCGTACCTAACACATTCTTGAGTCTTTGGGCAACAGCTTGCATTGCTTGTGCGTTTTAAAGGATTCCAGTGTATTTCCTTCTGATATGATAAAATGTCTGCACACACTTGTTAGGCCTCGTTCACATGACATTAAATGCCTACGTTTGACGTATACTCCAGGAAAACCTCCCAACATATACGTTTAATATAGGCTGTGACGGATGACTAATAGTGGTATCGTCACCATAAACTAGAATGGTATACGTTAAACCTATATGTCATGAACTCTCATGACCCTGTTCATGATGTGTACGTTTAACAGATACCATTATAGTCTATGGATGACTGATGCCACTATTCGGCACCCATTTAACGTATGTGTCACCAATATAATATAAAAGTATCTTTTCAACATATACATCATTAAAAGCTATTGAAAATCCCATGAAGTATAGGTTAAACAGTTACCTGTGACATATGCCAGACAGTGGCCTATGTCACCCATAGGCTCCTGTGTTTAAAAAAAATAAAATGTGTACCATGGTGTATTTACGTTTTTGGGTGTGATCATTGGGGATGGAATAGCGTACTCGTATAGATAACAAAGCACATGCTACAATATTATATATAACACCAGTTATTGGTCAAATCATGCTTCTGCATAAAGACCGGTAGAGGGGTGCATGTCACAAAGCCAAATGTATAAACCTACAAAATAATCGCAAGACATCACCAATATTCTGGAAAAATTACGAAAAAACTTTAATAAGCATACAAAACAAATTAATAAAAAGTGTCACACATTTCATATTGCAATATCACCGGAGTGAAATACACAGGGTAAACGCATGTCCATAGCAATATGGGTACATCTAGCATATGAAGTGTGTCGTGCTAAGCGATGTATGAATTCATAGAGAAATGTACCATATATAGTATAAATTACCTTTGCAAAGTTGTAGGGTAGGTGAGGACATGGGCAAGAGGCTAAATGGAAACAGTGATGGTACTAAGTACAGCACATGTTCAAAGAAATGCAGCATATGAAATGACATGCCTCAATACATACCCATCTATATGACACAACCAGGATGACACCAACCCCGACGCGCCTTTCGGGAAGGCCGACAAAGGCTGTGCTGAACACATAATGTGAAGGTGGCCTTAGGATTATATCTGATCTGACATCATTAAGGCAGGTGTGGAATTGGAGCAGGGAGTAATTGACCTATGATGTGGGGATAGAGACTCATGTAACTCAACAATAAATGTGCTGAAACATTGCTGTCACGTTGGCCACGTGGACCCACTGGGCCATACCGCCTTAACGATATGGCAGCTGGCCAACAAGACACAGGTCACAGTCTATAGTTCGTATAGGTGTACCTGTGGTAGATTGGACAGTAGCAAGACAGACTCGGCTGGGACTAGGCGGCAGGCACCAGGCATGGTGTAGCAGGACAGGCGTGGTACTCAAAGCAGCACGACTCCAACTCAATACGGCACTTGGACCAGGATAGCACAGGATACAGGTAGCAGGAACGGGAAACACTGGGAACTGGAAAACACTTAGGAGACCATTTGCAAAGACAGACTAGGGTAACGACAACAAAGCTCAGACAATGCAGGGAGGGGCAGAGCCCTTCTTATAGTCCATGGTGATCTGGGAGCAATCAGCTCAATCTCACACATGTGTGCGCTCTGGCTCGTTAAGGCTGGACTAAGCTCGCGAGTGCAGCCTAGTGGTGGCTGCAGAACAGGACGGCCGCATGTGCAGACATCTCTGGAGAGAACGGTGTCGACAGGATGGGAGGAGTTCGTGGTCAGCGACGTTACATTTGCTATATGATTGTTTTAAAACCAAGTCCATAAATGGTGCATATGTAAACAAGTACAGCACATTTGATATATATAGCCGTTATCTTCAATAGTAGAACAAACGTCCCCAAGTAACCATGGTCCCCAAGATCTTATATACAGATCTTCAATACCAATATATAACCATAGTCCCCAACATCTTATCTGCAAATCTTCAATACCGGTATATAGTACTATTAGAGATTAGGTGAATGAGGCTACTTTATTACAGACACCACTTGTCTAACTTCCACCATCGGTTCTCCGCCTCTTCTCTGAATAGGACCGTCTTAAGGAATCATACAATTCCAAATAATAACAACAAATGTCAAAATGTGGTGGTAGACATATAATATGTTTCATCTATGTATTACTAGAATCGTGAACATTTTTTATGATAACTAAACCCAAACGAAATTAACCTGTTATCTTGTTATATCGGCAGGGTTATGGAAATGCCTTATCCCTATCAGTGCTGTGCTTTTTCAATCTGTGAGAGTGCCTTCAAACAGTCAAGTCAGTGGAGCAAAGATGACAATGGCAGTGCTGATGAGTTTCCTCGAAGGGATGTGGGAATGCTACATCTACAAGGTAAGACACATTGTGTTTCACCTGTCCTGAGAGACTAATAAACACAGAATTTAGGAGTTGGACATTAGAAAGGATTAGCTCAATGGGTCTTCATGGGAAAATTGTCTGATTTATTGGATTTTAGTCCCTGTTTGCAGAAGAAACTTTGATCTTTTGCAAAATGTCCTAAGAAGCTTGAGTCAAAATCCTCATTTATAAATTTCAACCTATATTTTTGCTTTTGTTTTATTCTTTCCCTGGTAATTGTAATATCACCACTACTTTTTGATGGAAATCCCAAGAGATTGCAACTATTCTAGGAGCTGCTAATCACTGTGTCCCTCCTGATGGCATTACCAAGTGTTTATTCCACTTTTTACACAAAACAGCTTGCCAATTTAGGTCCAAGGACTTCAAGCCGGTTACTTGTCCCTATTATACAATGTGGTCTATGGCATATTTATACCACTACAAATTATCCCGTCAGTGACATTAGAAACAGAGTAGGAATACTGGTTGAATATGGTAGATTTTGTTATGGAGGCTTCACTAGACTAATGTAAATACATTTACCCTCAGATGATCGTGACTTTGATGATTTCCTCCTTGATTTTGAAGAAGATGTAAAAGCTCTTCACTCCGTGCAATGTACACCGTCTCCAGGTAAAATGAAATCTGTGTTGCCTACTAGTAACATGGTTCTGTCATTTATGATATAGGGGATACATTACAAAAAAAACCCAGAAAAGATAAAAGAAAAGTCACCTAATTTATCTTGCAGTACTGTATCAAATTTTGTACTCCTTTTTTTGTTTTTATAGAAAAATGTCAATAATAGAATTTTTAAAGATACATAATGCTTTTAAAGTCATAAGTGACAACTTCTCTGAGCATATTACTTGCCATTTAACCATTCTCTGACAAACTAAATTGAATGCCTTGACTATACGAAGCTCTAGTAAAAACTTGTATTTTCAACCTATTTAATAAGTAAATAAAAGGTATCACTGACTATAGACTCTGACTCTTTCTCTCTCTCTCGCTCTCTCTCTCTCTCTCTTTATTATATATATATATATAATTATACAGTACTTTGCAAAAGTTTTTGGCAGTTGTGGAAAAATGCTGCAAAGTAAGAGTGCTTTAAAAAATAGAAGTGTTAATAGTTTGTTTTTTTTATCAATTCACAAAATACAAAGTGAATGAACAGAATAGAAATCTAAATCAAATCAATATTTGGTGTGACCACCCTTTGTCTTTAAAACAGCATACATTTTCCTAGGTACACTTGCACAAAGTCATGTATTTTGAAGAATTATAGTCAGGTGTATGATTAACCAATTAACTGTAACAGAAACAGCTGTGTAGGAGGCTTAAAACTGGGTGAGGAACAGCCAAACGCTGCTACAAAGGTGAGGTTGTGGAAGACTGTTTCATGTTATAAATCCAACATGGCAAGACTGAGCACAGCAACAAGATACAAGGCAAAGATTTCAAAGCAGACTGGGGTTTCAAGATGTGCTGTTCATTCTCTTTTGAATAAGCACAAAGAAACAGGCAACGCTGAGGACCCTAGACGCAGTGCCAGATCAAAGACACATCATGCTTGCTTCCCTTCGATATTGGAAGATATCCAGCAGTGCCATCAGGTCAGAACTGGCAGATACCAGTGGGACCCAGGTACACCCATCTACTGTTCGGAGACGTCTGGCCAGAAGTGGTCTTCACGGAAGAATTGCGCCCAAAAAGCCAAACTTTCGACGTGGAAACAAGGCCAAGCGACTCAACTATTTATGAAAACATAGGAACTGGGGTGCAGAAAAATGGCAGCAGTTGCTCTGGACTGATGAGTCAAAATTTTAAATATTGGGCTGTAACAGAAGGCAGTTTGTTCATCAAAGAGCTGCAGACCGGTACAATAATGAGTGTCTGCAGGCAACAGTGAAGCATGGTGGAGGTTCCTTGTAAGTTGGGGGCTGCAGTTCAGCAAATGGAGTTGGGGATTTGGTCAGGGTTAGCGGTGTCCTCATCAAGTCTGTTTGGGATAACATGAAGAGACAGTAAGATTTGAGGAAGTCTACATCCACAGAAGATCTGAGGTTGTTCCAAACATCTTGAAAAACTAATCAATCTGCCGAGTTCCTTTAAAAACGGTGTACAAGTGTACCTAGAAGAATTTATGCTATTTTGAAGGCAAAGGGTTATCACACCAAATATTGATTTGGATTTCTCTTCTGCTCATTCACTTAGTATTTTTATAATCGACAAAAAAAAAACTATAAACACTTCTATTTTTTTATTTTTTTTAAAGCATTCCTACTTTGCAGCATTTTTCCACAACTGCCTAAAACTTTTGCTGTGTGTGTGTGTGTGTGTGTGTGTGTGTGTGTGTGTGTGTGTGTGTGTGTGTGTGTGTGTGTGTGTATATATATATATATAATATATGAAAAATTACATCAATTTGGCCAGTTTATAATGATTGATTTATATATTTTTTTATGTTATTAATAATATCAGGAAATTTTGGCATTTATTACAGGACCATTCAAACCTTGTGATCACCTGTTTGGAAGTTGGCTGATCCGAATCGGAGTGTGGCTGATAGTTCTCCTAGCCTTCATTTGCAATGCCTTGGTGATTGCCACAGTCTTCAAACATCTCTCGTATATTCCGTCCATAAAGCTTCTAATTGGCCTCATAGCCATTATGAACACATTGATGGGCCTTTCCAGTGGTGTCCTGGCCACTGTTGATGCTTTGACATTTGGAAAATTTGCTCAGTATGGGGCTTGGTGGGAAAATGGGGTTGGTTGTCAGATAACTGGATTTCTGTCCGTGTTTGCAGCAGAAACATCTATCTTCCTCCTCACTGTGGCTGCACTTGAGCGAGGACTTTCTGCAAAATGTTCTAAGTTTGAATCAAAATCTTCATTTATAAGTGTCAAGCTATCAATTTGCTTTTGCTTTATTCTTTCCTTGGTGATCGCAATGTCACCACTGTTAAGTGGCAATACATATGGGACCTCTCCATTATGTTTCCCACTTCTTTTCGGTGACCCCTCCTCCATGGGCTTCATGGTTGCTTTAGTCCTCTTGAACTCTCTATGCTTCCTTGTAATGACCGTCGCATATACCAAACTATACTGCACATTAGAAAAAGGTGAACTAGAAAATGTGTGGGACTGCTCAATGGTAAAGCACATAGCTTTGCTTCTCTTCACTAACTGCATTCTCTACTGTCCGGTGGCCTTCTTGTCCTTCTCTTCATTGTTAAATCTTACATTTATTAGTCCGGAAGTTATTAAATCAATTCTCTTGCTGATTATCCCATTGCCTGCATGCTTAAATCCTCTGTTGTACATTCTCTTCAATCCACATTTTAAGGAAGATATTGGTGGTCTGAAAAGCACAGATATGCTGTGGAGCAGATCTCGACAAACTAGCCTGTCCTCTATTAATTCAGAAGATGCTGAAAAACAGTCCTGTGATTCCACACAAGCCTTGGTGACCTTTGCAAGCTCCAGCATTTCATATGAGTATCCATCCAGCCCCTCATCATACCAAATGACTGAAAACTGTACATTATCAGCAGCAACATACGTGTCTTGTCACTGACAACATGGCCTCACTGATGATACTGGTTCCCGTACTCCTTAAGGCACAAGCCTTTCCTTATTCACTGTTATTGGGAGAATAGTATCAGTTTGTCTTTGCTGCGTCCATATGAAACCAATCAGCTATGCTATGTCTCTTGGATATTGTCTGAAAGATAAACCTCAGGATTTATCATTAATCTTTTACAGGGTTATCTTGCCTTTCCATCACATCATTTCCCCTAATTAAACCAAAAACTGAATTTCCAGAACTTTGTCAATATACTCCCAGTTGCCAAGACTTCAGTATTCATAATTCATAAAATATGCTGCAGAGCCGCCTTTAGAAAGGGAACAGCCTGACTTCAAATGTATTATACGCAGAGCTGACAATCTAATACCTGCACCAAAGTGACAGAATATTGTTGGATCCAAAACTCAATGGGGGAAATATATTAAAAGAAAAGTGAGGGTCCGGCACTCGATAAGGCAAGTAAAAACTGCAATGCTGTTTATTGATATCAAATAATAAAACAAGTGTTTAAAATTCCAGACGTTCTCTGCTCAGGATTTTAAACACTTGTTTTATTATTTGATACTAATAAACAGCATTGCATTTTTTACTTACCTTATCGTGTGCTGGACCCTCACATTTTCCTTGGATATTTACCTACCTCCGACGTGGTTTCTCTGTCCGAGCACCGATCGATGATGGGTCGTGGCGTCTCTGCGCCAAATATTTTAAAAGGTGCACTTGCATTTTTGGCTGTGCATACAACAGAAATTCAAATCTACGCCTGTTATGAGCAGGTGTAGATTTGCGCCATAATTTACGCCAACTTCTGGCATAAATTATGATAAAACTGTCCTTCTGGTAGAGGCCCTGCCCCCTTTGGCTAAGCCCCACATATTTTCCTCGCCACGTTTGGAAAGTGGTGAGAAAAGTAAAAAGTCTGTTGTTATATTTGCCCCAATATGTTTGCACATACAATATACCAACAAAGCTGCTCTAATACCTAGAGTTTTTAACATTTTGCTTTTACTGATTAGCCATTGCCCTCTTTACCAACAAAGCCTTGAGAATTCCCTCATCTGAGGGTCCTTTTACACCGGCCAATTTTTGCCGTAACACCGAGTACCGATCAACGAGACAGTTTGTTGATCGCCGCTCGTTTGCTCCTTTCGGTAATGTATGACGACGAACCATTGTTACTATGATCGCTCATCCCCATGCATTACCATCATATCTGCAGCACATCTCCCTGTTTACACTGGGAGATGTGCTGCCAACAACAATAGAATTTACTGCTGCATAAACTATATGATCAACCAAAGAACAAGCGTTTACCCGATCATTGGTCCGTGTAAAAAGGCAGTGACAACTCACACAGTGTCCTTAGCTGCCACACATTTCCCATATGTTTATATGTGATGGTTCCTACTGTATTTGGAGTTTTATTATTTTTTTATTTTTGGAATAAGTATCCTATTGGGTATTCTGACAGAGAAAGCACAAAGAGAATTGGTGTTTAATGCATCTAGATTAACACATGCATTATGCTTTATGATAACACTGCGTGTGTCTTCCAGCCTACATTTAAGGGCTAAAGCATTAACCTATTTGTATAGAGTTGCTGAAGCCTTAGGGTAATGTTAAGTGAGATTCTAAAGCAATAATGTAGGTAGGTAAAACAGTGGATTGTTAAATTGATCTCCCAATATAATTGAAGTTATAAATACATGAATGCACTTACTATGCCATGTAGTATCCTGGTCTGTTTACCCAGTCAATTTTATGCATATAGCTAAAGGAGTATGTGTCAATTATAAACTAAATCCTAGTAATTTTATGCATTATGTATCATAATGAGGCAGATTTACTAATACTCCCTTAAGTTTTAGGCAGTTTTAACTTAGACCAGGCAGTCAGAAAATGCGTCAAATTGATCAAAGTGGTGCATGCTGTATGATAAATTTGGCACTTATTTTTTTGACATGTTAGACACTTCTCTCTTTTGTTTACCACCTCTTGGTTGTCCTAGTGTACACCAGTTTTTTCTAGCAAAGTTTTGGCGCATGGTGTTTCATTTTATGCCACGCCCTTATAAACTAGACTACACCCCTTGTCGAGTGTTTTGAAAAAAGTTTCTAAAAGAGTTAATAAATGTGGCGCACAGCATGCACACCAGAATTCTAGCTTAACTTGGACAGTAAACCTGCACCATTGAGTTTATGTGGAAACATATTCTGTGCTCAAATATACTGAAACAATATTCTGAAGTTACATTTTCAAATGAAAAAAATCTACATTTTGTCAGTGAGTTGCCCATATGTTAACGCCTAGAAACACCAATTGAACTTATTGTTCATTGTTAAAAGTCCTACTTTATTCCAGCCATTACAAGGAAGTTGGCACTGAACCACCACTGAGCTCTAATTTACGTTACACGGGTACAATACGTCGTCTAAATGAGGCCTTTTTTAACTTTACACATAAAATTCCTGAGCACTTACAGGAAACTGTTACAATATATGTGTTTCATGTTACATCTTCCTATTAATTTGATGTTCTTTAACTCTGTATAATACATATTCTGCAGGCGTTCATAGAAATCATTAGACATTGATTGGCATGCATTGTTTTAACCCAGTGATAAAAGTTGATTGTGGAGTTTCCCAGGAGTGGCACCTCCTCAATCAGCTGGTCTCCAGTGGAACCCAAACTGGACAACCCCTCTAAATAATTTTACATACATGTTTAGTATTTTATTAAACAGAGAAGCAGTATATCCTAACACAAACCCAACAATCATAACAATACAATGTGTTTTAGTGAAATTGGGTGGATAGTCAGCTCATTTCACAAGACTTGGATAGTTATCTCTACTCTGAATGTCATAGGTTACAGATGTTACAATACAACTTTTTTTATAGCCGGTATTTAGATATTACTATAAATAAGGCTTCAATATTTTTCTAAATAAAAACCAGAACCGCTATATAATCTGAAGGTGGCACAGGTCCCGACATCCTGCCCATACTCCATTCTAAATTTCAGTTAATCCATTATAGAAAACTAAGGGTATTATTTATAATGGTACTGGACCTGGAGGAGCTTCAAGCATTTTCAAAGACAAGGATGATAGACTGAGGTAATGATGTTGTTTGTGTTACTTCATTTATATAAGGGGCCAGATTTACTAAAACTGTCTAGGTTTTAGACTGCGTAAACTTCGACAAGGCAGTCAGAAAATGTGCCAAATTTCATCAAAGTGGTGCATGCTGTAGCGCAGTGTTGCATTTTAAATCACGCCCCTTTCTGCTTAACCATGCCCCCTTTCCCACGAAGTCACACCCTCTTGTTGAGCATGTCGAAAAATAGTCTAAAACAGTTAATAAATGTGCTGCACAGCATGTACCCAAAAATTCTGGCTGAATTTAAATCTTAAATCGAAATCGTTAATCTGCCCCAGAGGTCTAAAATCAACTGTTTGGGAAATGGGAAAACATTGATGGGCAGAACATTGTATAAAATACATATAAATGAACCTGAAGGCTCTCCTATAAATAGACACAAGGTTTTATTTTTATAAGCATGTTTGAAATATTGTGATTAGATATATGTAACTTTGAAATGATAAATACTTAATTTTTATGAGATTTGTAAATATAGAACTGTATTTATTACTTTGGCAAAAATACAATAACATCAAATGGTATAAGTGGAAACAGCTTCAAATGTTTATTCTGCTCTTTGGTTTTATTGAGGTTGTTATCTGTATATACTGTATATAAAAGTCTAGTGTCTGTACATAGGTAATACCTGCTTGCTTTTATAATTGGTTTAACAAATATATGCAATTTGTAATAAAAAATTGTGATGAAAAGAAGAGATTCTCGTCTGTTTCTGAAATATTAAAGGGAGACTCCGGACAAAAGTAAACTTTCCTCACCTGTTATTTTTCTTGCTGCTTCTATCTCTATATATCAGACTGGGCTGGTTGCTTCGCAGAAGTGGGAATCAGGCTCGGTGGCACACTATATCTACTTAAAGAGGCTCTGTCACCAGATTTTGCAACCCCTATCTCCTATTGCAGCAGATCGACGCTGCAATGGAGATAAGAGTAACGTTTTTTGTTTTTTTTTAAAAACGAGCATTTTTGGCCAAGTTATGACCGTTTTTATATTTATGTAAATAAGGCTTTCTAAAGTACAACTGGGCGTGTTTAAAGTAAAAGTACAACTGGGCGTGTATTATGTGCGTACATCTGGGCGTTTTTAGTTCTTTTACTAGCTGGGCGTTGTGTATAGAAGTATCATCCACTTCTCTACACAACGCCCAGCTTCTGGCAGTGCACGGACACAGCGTGTTCTCGAGAGATCACGCTGTGACGTCACTCACTTCCTGCCCCAGGTCCTGCATCGTGTCGGACCAGCGAGGACACATCGGCACCAGAGGCTACAGTTGATTCTGCAGCAGCATCGGCGTTTGCAGGTAAGTAGCTACATCGACTTACCTGCAAACGCCGATGCTGCTGCAGAATCAAATGTAGCCTCTGGTGCCAATGTGTCCTCGCTGGTCCAACACGATGCATGACCTGGGGCAGGAAGTGAGTGACGTCACAGCGTGATCTCTCGAGAACACGCTGTGTCCGTGCACTGCCAGAAGCTGGGCGTTGTGTAGAGAAGTGGATGATACTTCTATACACAACGCCCAGCTAGTAAAAGAAGTAAAAACGCCCCGATGTAACGAACACAATACACGCCCAGTTGTACTTTTACTTTAAACACGCCCAGTTGTACTTTAGAAAGCCTCATTTACATAATTATAAAAATGGTCATAACTTGGCCAAAAATGCTCGTTTAAAAAAAAACAAAAAAAAACGTTACTCTTATCTCCATTGCAGCGCCGATCTGCTGCAATAGGAGATAGGGGTTGCAAAATCTGGTGACAGAGCCTCTTTAAGAGCTATGTGTCACCCATCACAGGCTTCAGCAGTTCCTGTACCACACTAGTTTTGCACAGGGGGTGGCAGAAACTACTACCATCAGCTACCACTGATACTTAAATTCCTGTCACACAGGTATAATATTGTGTAGGCTCCCTGTCTGCATACTTATGGTTTCTCAGCTAATTTAGGAGAATATAGAGAGAATGACAATCACTGTGTCCCCCAGCATGCAGAAATTGTATGGTCTTCAGCTGGTCAGGTAATGCTGTGCTGAAGCATCATAGGATTGATCGCAAAGCTGAGAGGAAGAGAAAGCTGGGGAAATCTAAGAAACAAAATGGAGGCTTTTTTAAAACACAGACAAGGCAGCAATTCAAGAAGTACCGTATACGTAAAAGAAGTGTGCAGACATGGCAAAGTTGTGTTTCCACTGGAGGTCTTCTTTAAATCATGACTGGATAGATCTATGTATAGTAAACTGAATAGAAGACAATGCAATATATAGCAATTTTTTTCTTGTCATATTTCTGAAAAATATGGACACTACAGCGGGCCCATGTATGAATATTGTCATCAAAATAAGTCTCCTTGCTTCACAGCGTAACCAAATTAAAGAAATATTGTTGTAATTTGTTTTATATATATTATAATCCTGAATAGTGCTGACTTCTAAGACCCCCTTCACACTGCGTCTTCCCTGTACATTTGATGTATGTGTCGGGAAAGTACTCGGCACATATACGTGAAACGTACCCATAGGCTCCCATTATACCAACTGAGGTTTTTTTGGCCTCTGTCGGGCAGTATACTGTACGATGGGTATACATTTTTTTTTCCGCTGGATAGAATAGCGTAGTAGACAACGCTAGTGTAACCGAGGCATCCAGTAAAATAACTTACACATATTTTTTAACATGGTAGCCTATGGGTGATGGATGCCACTATGGGTGATGGATGCCACTATAAGGCATCTGTTTAACGTATACGTCATGGGCTTTTCATGAAATATCCGTTAAATAGGTGCCATTATAGCCTTTGTGGGACAGATGCGTTAAACAGATGCCTAACAGTGGCATCCATCACCTATAGCTGCTATTGGTATCCTTTTAACAGATACGTCATTGAAAGGGTCATGAGAGTTCACAATTTATTCATTAAATGGATACCATTATACTCTATGGGTGAGAAATGCCACTGTTCGGAATCGATCACAGCCTCCATTTAACATATATGTAAAATGGAGACCATTAAGTGCACCAGTATATGCATTTAAAGAGAATCTGTCACCAGAATGTTACAAATGTGGGTGACGCGAGCACAGGAGCCCCCCTAAGGTCGCAATGACTACTTCTCTAGCTTCTGGGCGGTTCTTCCTTTGCCTTGAGACTACGGATGTAGCCATCTTTAACTTGACTCTGATAACTTACTGCAGCGTGATATCACACAACAAAAGCCATTGAAAAGTCATTGGAAAAAGTCAAGATAAGAGATCTAGCCACTGTTTATTTAATGCGCTAAAAGTCAAGGTAAAAACAGCTACATCTGTATATCATTTCCCTGTCCGTCTACCAATCAGCTATGGGGTTGTATTTATGCCTGTCTTTTCCTCCTGTCCTTTGCTTGTGAATTTCCTCCTTTTGGTTTCTGATCAAGCTTCTGACATCATTTGCACTTCTGATTCTGGACCTCGAATGAGTACTTGGTCATGCTTTTTGGTTTAAGTAATGCTCCAGCAGTTTTTCCAAAATTGACATAAGTTTTATTGGACACTTTGTGGGGGTGTATCTGGATGATATTCTTGTATTATCTTCCGATTTCTCCTCTCATAACCAACATTTAAGGTCAGTCCTTCCAGTACTGAGGCAGAATTGAATGTATGCGAAATTTTAAAAATGTCTGTTTGGAGTTCAGGAAATTAATTTCTTGGGATATGTTCTGTCTCCTCATGATTTTCGTATGGACTCCACTAAGTTTCAAGCAATTCTTGACTGGGTTCAACCCACTTCATTAAAAGCTCTGCAGAGGTTCTTGGGTTTTGCTAATTATTACCGGAAATGTATTCATAATTTTCCTTCATTGCTAAACCTCTGACGGATCTTACTAAAGTGGGTTCTGATCTTGTTAATTGGAAACCTAGTGCGGTCTCCGCCTTTAAAATGTTAAAACAGTGTTTTATGGAAGCTCCTGTTTTGGTTCAACCTGACCTTTCTAGTCCTTTTATTGTTGAGGTTCATGCCTCAGAAATAGGTGTGGGGGCTGTGTTGTCTTAAGGATCTTCTGTATTGACTAATTTGCGTCCTTGTGCTTTTTTTTTCTCGCTAATTTTCTTCCACTGAAAAAACTATGATATAGGTAATCGTGAGCTTCTTCCTATTAATTTGGCGTTTGAAGAGTGGCGACACTTTCTGGAGAGAGCCAGAGATCAAATTACTTTACTGACTGACCATAAAAATCAGACTTTTTTATAATCCGCCAAAAGACTCAACCCCAGACAGGCTAGGTGGGCCTTGTTCTTTACCAGATTTGACTTCATTGTAACCTACAGACTCGGGTCTAAAAATGTCAGAGCCGACGCATTATCTCAAAGTTTTTGCTCCTCACAGGTCCCCGACTTTCATCCTGAACCTATTTTGTCTAAAGGGATAGTGGTTTCTGCAATATCATCTGATCTTACTACTGAAAAGAATGTCAGCAACTTGCTCCGCAAACCATTCCTGCAGGGAAACTCTTTGTACCTCCTCAGTTCAGATTTCGTTTGCTCAATGAGTTACATGATTCTGTTTTGTGTGGTCATCCAGGGATAACTGGTACTGGTAAATTTGTCTCGCGGCTCTATTGGTGGCTGTCTTTATCTCATGATGTGAGTTCCTATTTTGCGATATCTGCTTGCGATATTTGTGCTTGTGCGAAGTCTCCTCGTACTCGTCCTATGGGTGAACTACTGCCATTGGCTGTTCCACAGAAACCTTGGCCTCATTTGTCCATGGTTTCATCACTAATTTACCTCCCTCTGAAGGTGGACTGTAATTTGGGTGGTGGTGGATCGTTTTCGTAAAATGTGTCATTTTATTCCGTTACCTCAACTCCTTGATTCCAAAACTTTGTTGAAACTATTTGTTGATCAAGTGGTTCATCTGCATGGTATTCCAAAAAAATATTGTCTCTGATAGAGGTGTACAATTTGTGGCTAGCTTCTGGAGGGCCTTCTGTAAGAAGCTTGGGGTACAGTTGTTGTTGTTCTCTTCTGCATTGCACCCTAAGACTAATGGTCAAACCGAGCGTTTTAATCAAACCTTTGAAAAATATCCTAGGTGTTATATTGCTGATAACCAAGTAGAATGGGTCTCATATCTTCCTTTAGCGGAGTTTGCTATAAATAATCACCACCATGTTGCTCTTGATACCTCACCATTTTTCTGTAATTATGGTTTTCATCCTCGTTTGGTTCATGTTCCGCCTCTTCTAGTGATAAACCTGAGGTTGAAGTTGAATCAAATAAACTATTCACAGTTTGGGCTCAGGTTCAATTGAACCTGAAGAACTCCCAAGTAATTCAAAAGAAAAATGCTAGCAAAAAAACGTTCGTTGGGTCCTCTTTAGTGTGGCTCAAAAGGTATGGCTTTCTATGAAAAATCATCTGCGACTAAAGGTGCCTTCTCGTAAGTTTGCTCCTAGGTTTATTGGTCCTTATGAAATTGTTGAAATTATTAACCCCTTCAGGACGAAGCCATTTTTTTCTTTTTAATTTCCCACATTCCAAGAACCATAACTTTTTCATTTTTCCGTCAATAGAGTGGTGTGAGGGCTTATTTTTTGCGGGAGGAGTTGTAGTTTATTTTCGTACCATTTATAGTTACATAAAATGTACTGGGAAACTGAAAAAAAAAATCTTTGCGGGCTGCGGAAAAACTGCGGTTCCTCAATAGGTTTTTGGGTTTAGTTTTTAAGGCTTTCACCGTGCGGTAAAACGACAACTTATCTTTATTCTGTGGCTCAATATGATTACGGTGATACCAAATTCTTTTATTGATAATAAACTTTTTGTTAAAAACAAAATGTTTTGTGTCACCACATTCTGAGAGCCATAACTTTTTTTATTTTTTCACCGATTGAGCGGTGTGAGGGCTTATTTTTTTGCCGGACGAGTTGTAGTTTTTACTGGTACCATTTTTTAGTACGTAGAGCTTTTTGATCACTTTTTATGAAATTTTATTTTAGAGCTAGGTTGACCAAAAAACAGCGATTTTGGCCTGTAAAATTTTTTATTCTTTACGGCGTTCACCGTGCGCATTAAATAACGCTATATTGTAATAGATCAGACTTTTACGGATGCAGCTATACTCATTTGGTTAACTTTTTTTTTTGTTTTTTACATTACTTTATGGGAAAAAGGGTTTTGGTTTTTTTTAACTTACATTTTTTTTTTTCACTACTAAAAACTTTTATTCACTTTTTTTTTTTGCACCCTTTATCAGCCCCCCTAGGGGGTACAATATACTGCAGTACTAACGTATACTGCAATGCTAACGTATTGCAGGATATCGTCATTTTTACAGGCTTAACAGAGGCAGAGTGAAGGCAGTCTTGGGGGCCTTCATTAGGCGCCTGGGCTGCCATAACAACCGTCATCACCCCCCGATCTCTCTGCGGGGGGGCGATGAGCTGTCGGGGGGCCGCCCCCCTCTTTTCAACTCCTCAGATGCTGTGATTGACTGCAGCATTTGAGGGGTTAAACAGCCAGGAACAGCGCGATTGCTGCTCCCGGCTGTTAGTCCCGGGTGTTCGCTGTAAAATACTGCCGACACCCGCAGCATAGGGAGCGCACTCCAATCATCATAATATCACGTCCGGGTGCGTGAAGGGGTTAAACCTGCGTCATTTCGTCTTGCTGTTCCCTCATCCTTCAGGATTCATAATGTATTTCACAAATCCCTCCTGAATTTTTTTTTCCACCATCTAATCCACTAACGAAACCTCCCCCTCCAGTTCTAGTAGAGGGAGATATGGTGTTTGAGGTTCAGAAGATTGTGGATTCTAGAAGGGTCAGGGGTATTCTACAGTACTTAGTGCACTGGAAGGGGTATGGGCCAGAAGAGCATACTTGGGTTCCTGCCCATTCACTACATGCCAGTCATTTGGTAACAAATTTTCATTCAATGTGTCTTTTAAAATCTAGGCCAAGGCTTAAGGGCCTGGAGGTTCCTCGTAGAAGGGGGTTACGATTAGGAAAACACCTGCTCCGTTAAGGTCGCTATGACGACTTCCTTAGCTTCTGGGCGGTTCTTCCTTTGCCTTGAGCTTATCGCTTTTCCCTGTCCGTCTGCCAATCAGCCATGTTCTTGTATTTATCCCTGTCTTTTCCACCTTTCCTTTGCTTGTGAATTTCCTCCTTTGGTTTCTGATCAAGCTTTCTGATTCTGGACCTTGTGTACACTGACCTCAGCTTGTCTCCCATTTACCCTATGCTTACTGTTTTTTATTAACCGCTCCCGGCCGGTTTTGACCTTTTGCTATTCCTGTTATCCTATTTGTCACGGTCACAGGGTATGTGGACCCACTAAGCCGCTCCGCCGTAGTGAAGAGGCAGCTGGCCTAGTCACAGTCTATACAAGATTCTATAGCAGTTCGTAACACACGGGTACCCGAACTAGTCCAGACAGTGGCCGAGGCTTCAGCACGGATGGAGGTGGGTGCAGCAGGTTGAGCCAGATGTGGCGGATAATACTAGACATGGCACACGACACTGGACGTGGCAGAAGATACTGGACGTGGCAAACGACAGTAGATGCAGTAGGACACAACTCCAACACTAATTGGCTCAGGTAAAAGAACACCGCACGGAATACAGGTAACAGGGCACGGGTAACAACTGGAACAGGATAACAGTAAGGGACCATTTGCAAGACTGACATGGGATACACTAATAATGCTCAGGCAAGGATGAGAAGGGCAAGGCCCTCTTTATAGTCCAGGAAATCATTTGTAGTTGATAATGATGATTTCCAAATGTGCGTGCGCTGGCCCTTTAAGACCGGGCACGAGCGTGCACGCGCACCCTATGGGACACCGCGGACTGGAGCGGAAGTGAGCGCTGGCGTCTCCTAGGAAGGAGATGCGAGCCAGCGCTCACAGATCCATGGCTGTGGCCGTCGGGGGTGAGTAAACCCGACGGCCCGCGGCCATGGACGCTACACTCTTGCCTTCTGTTTTTGAACTTTGTTACCCTCTGACTGTCTGGTTTCCAGCTCAAGTTTGCCTGCATTGCACCTCTCGTCCCTGACTACACTCTGCTAAGACAACCTGGGTTCTGAGCAGCAAAGTCCATCTCCCCTTACAGTCGGCTCTGGCGAACACCTCAGAGTAGCCTTAGACGCTGTTGATCGGAGTGGTTGCGGATTTGGGGTTGCGGTTTACGTGCACGCTCTCTCCCGGCAGACTCCAGCAGCCTTGAGGTAATCGCTAACATTACACCACAGTGGTTGCCAGCTGTAATCTACAGCCGACATCCTGCTGCAACGGCAAAGTTCGGAGTTATCTCTGATGTTGGCCATTTAAATCCTCGGCAGTTTATCCGACCGAAGCATCCATGTGGTTGACAGAGGGAGGGGATTCTTTCTGTACCCCATCGCTCCTCAGTATTGTACTTTTCCAGTGAAATTCCCAAACTGTAACAAGGGAAGGACCCAAAAAAGGTGCAGAGTGCATGCCAAAAGTAGGATGAGAAAGGACACCATCAATCAGTGCAACACCTGCCCCGAAAAACTTGGCCTGTGCATAAAGGATTGCTTCAAAGCGTATCACACATCCATAGATTAATAAATGTATTATTTTATTACCCCATTATTATACCACCTTCTTATGCCCTGATATACTCTGCCCACCTTACATATGCCCCCACATTATAAATTAAAATACCAGTAAAACACCAAACAAAACTACCTAGAAAAAAATCTGTACTCCAAAAACGAATTTAGCAGTATGCCCAGTCTGCAATTTGTGACCACATATGGATTATTACCATACTTGATAGAACCCGCTTAACTATTTATGGGATGTGTGTGCGTGCGTGTATCCAGTGGTACAACTTATTTGGCACATCTGGCGAAACATTTTCACCCTTCAACATCCATTGAGCACTAATTTCTAGAAAACATCTGTAGGATCAAAATTTTTACCACACCCCTAGATGAATGGCTTGAGGAATGTTGTTTTAAAACCAAGTCACTTCTATGGGGCTTGTATTATTTCATCTCAAAGCCTCTGGAGTTGTGAACCAATGCTGAGGACTCAAATGCGCATAGTGCTCTGTCACTTCTGAGCCCTGTCATATGTCGAGGCAAAATATTAGGGGCACATGTAGGGTGTTTAGAAAATAGAGCTGTCTTTTAAGAGTGGCACGAGCCAGGCGCAACATATTGGACACTAAAATGGTATCTGAAAAAATTTAAATTTTCACTATGCAACAGCCATTGTGTACTAATTTATACAAAACACCTGTGAGGTCAAAATGCTTACGACACCTCTAGATAAATTCCTTGTGAGGTATAGTTTCCAAAATAGGGTCACTTCTCAGGGGTTTCCACCAGGGGTGGGATTCAAATTTTGTACAACAGGTTCCCTATTTTGCAGACAAAGACATACGTGCCCGGGGGGGGGGGGGTGTTTTGCAGTGTATTTCTATTTTTAATAATAAAATGACACAATTACATTTTGCCAAATACACCCTTGTCGCGTTTTTTTCGGCTGGAATTTCGGACGGAAAAAATGCATCAGAATACAGTTGCAGCATAGTGGATGGGATTAAACAAATGTCATCCACATGCTGTATAAAAATTACGAGCAGAAATTGAGTGGTGCGTATCTTTCGGACCGCAGCATGTCAATACCTGCTGCGGAAAGTGGCCTAAAATGCTGCATTTTTCAATGGAGATGTCTCCATCTCCTAACATTGTGAAAACCCAGCAAAAAAATGCACCATTTTCTGCCGTAAAAACAGCGGGAAACGGTGTGTTTTTGCCCCAGCGGAATGTCTGCATTTTTCAACGGAATTGCTGCAGAAGTTTTCTGCCGCAATTCCATTGTGTGTGGACAAGCCCTTAAAGTCATCACTAAATAAATAAGTTCCCGGTTTAGAATGTTTAACTGGATTTCCACACCATAAATATAATTACATAAGCCTACATACCTACCTACCCACACTCATATTAAACTCACCCATTTCGTATAGACATATATGCGCACATTCAATATCTTAAGACTGCTCAGCCCGTTTAGTTAGGCTGTGCACTGTAAAAAGGGTGGAGGAAAGTGCGGCGTGCGCAGTAAGCCACGACAAATCTCCCGGCTAATGCACAGATATGGTGCCAGAACCATGCTCCGTACATATATACAGCACCAGAACTAAGTTCAGTACATATATACAACACCAGCACCAAGCCGAGTACATATATATATATATATATATATATATATATATATATATATATATATACACAAAACCAGCACCAAGCCCAGTACATATATACAGCACCAAAACAAAGCTCAGTACATATATACAGCACCAAAGAGAAGCTCAGTACATATACACTGTGTTCCAAATAATTATGTACATTGGATTTAAGTGTCATAAACATTTAATTATTAGTTTTTCAATTAAAATCATGGATGGTATTGTGTCTTAGGGCTCTTTGGATCATTGTAATCAATCTCAGACACCTGGGATAATTAGTTTGCCAGGTGTGCCCAATCAAAGGAAAACTACTTAAGAAGGACGTTCCACATTATTAAGCAGGCCACCGTTTTCAAGCAATATGGGAAAGAAAAAGGATCCCTCTGCTGCCGAAAGTGTGAAATAGTGCAATACCTTGGACAAGGTATGAAAACATTGGATATTTCAAGAAAACTTAAGCGTGATCATCGTACTGTGAAAAGATTTGTGGCTGATTCAGAGCACAGACGGGTTCGTTCAGATAAAGGCATAATGAGGAAGACAAATTATTAGGATTAGGAGAGCAGCTGCTAAAATGCCAGACAAATTATTAGGATTAGGAGAGCAGCTGCTAAAATGCCATTGCAAAGTAGCAAACAGGTATTTGAAGCCGCTGGTGCCTCTGGAGTCCCGCGAACCTCAAGGTGTAGGATCCTCCAGAGGTTTGCAAGTGTGAATAAAGCTATTATTCGGCCACCCCTAAACAATGCTCACAAGCAGAAACGGTTGCAGTGGGCTCAGAAATACATGAAGACTAATTTTCAAACCGTGTTGTTTAATGATGAGTGCCGTGCAACCCTGGATGGTCCAGATGGATGGACTAGTGGATGGTTGGTGAATGGCCACCATGTCCCAACAAGGCTGCGACGTCAGCAAGGATGTGGCGGAGTCATGTTTTGGGCTGGAATCATGGGGAGAGAGCTGGTAGGCCCCTTTAGGGTCCCTGACGGTGTGAAAATGACCTCTGCAAAGTACGTAGAGTTTATGACTGACTACTTTCTTCCGTGGTACAAAAAGAAGAACCGTGCCTTCCATAGCAAAATTATCTTCATGCATGACAATGCACCATTTCATGCTGCAAAGAATACCTCTGTGTCATTGGCTGCTATGGGCATAAAAGGAGAGAAACTCATGGTGTGGCCCCCATGTTCCCCTGACCTCAACCCTATTGAGAAGCTTTGGAGCATCCTCAAGCAAAATATATATGAGGGTGCGAGGCAGTTCACATCAAAACAGAAGCTCTGGGAGGCTATTCTGACATCCTGCAAAGATATTCAAGCAGAAACTGTCCAAATACTCACAAATTCAATGGATGCAAGAATTGTGAAGGTGATATCAAAGAAGGGGTCCTATGTTAACATGTAACTTGGCCTGTTAAGGTTTTTTCTGATTGAAAGAGCTTTTGATTTCTGTAAATATGACCTCCTGATGCTGCAAATTCAACAAATTACCATTTTAGTTCTCTTTACAACCTTTAAAATGTTTTGATCAATGTTGTGCATAATAATATGAAACAGTGCATTTTGAGTTTTTTACTTTTAAAAAAAAATCTGTTATCATTAGGAGATTTTTTCAATAAAATTTGCATTATACTCCAACGGTTGATGGCTTGAAGATTATACTGACTGTCATTTGCATAGACTATTTAGGAAAATCAGTGAAAAATAACATTTGCATAATAATTTGGAATGCGGTGTATAAAACTCCAAAACCACGCTCAGCATATACATACAGCACCAGAACTAAGCTCAATACATATATACAGTACCAGAACAAAGCTCAGTACATATATACAGCACCAGAACGAAGCTCAGTGTCATGTCCATGGCCGCGGGCCATCAAGCTCACTCACCTCCTGACGGCTGCAGCCATGGGTCTGCGAGCGCTGGCCCCAGTCTCCTCCTCAGGAGACGCCAGCGCTCACTTCCGCTAACCTCGGCCGAGTCCCGCGCGCACCTGATGTTAATGGTAAATTTAGCCCATGAGTACCCTGGACTATAAGAAGGGCTCAGCCCCTTCCTCCCTTGCCTGAGCATTGTTGTCGTACCCTAAGTTTGTCTAGCAAATGGTCTCCTAGTGTTTTCCAGTTCCCAGTGTTCCCCGTTCCTGTACCTGTATCCTGTGTTTCGTGCTACCTGGTCAAGTGCCGTGCTGAGCTGTAGTCGTGCTGTGCTGTATTCCACGCCTGTCCTGCTACATCACGCCTGACGTCTGCCTGCTGCCTATTTCCCAGCCGAGCCTGTCATTGCTACTGTCCGAGCTGCCACCGGTACGCTATACGAACTATAGACTGTGACCTGTGTCCTGTTGGCCAGCTGCCATACTGTCAAGGCGGTATGGCCAAGTGGGTCCACGAACCCAACATAACACTCAGTACATAAATACAGCACCAAAACCAAGCTCAGTACATGTATATATGTTTTGAGCTTGGTTGTTATGCTGTATATTTGTAATGAGCTTGGTTTTGGTACTGTATATTTGTACTGAGCTTGATTCTGATGTTATATTTATGTACTGACCTTGGTTCTGATGCTGTATACATGTACTGAGCTTGGTTCTGATGCTGTATATATGTACTAAGCTTTTTTGTAGCACTGATATATATATATATATATATATATATATATATATATATATATATATATATATGTACTGAGCTTTGTTCTGGTGCTGTATGTATGTACTAAGCTTTGTTCTGGTGCTGTATATACAGTGAAGGAAATAAGTATTTGATCCCTTGCTGATTTTGTAAGTTTGCCCACTGTCAAAGACATGAACAGTCTAGAATTTTTAGGCTAGGTTAATTTTACCAGTGAGAGATAGATTATATATAAAAAAAAAAAAAAAAGAAAATCACATTGTCAAAGTTATATATATTTATTTGCATTGTGCACTGAGAAATAAGTATTTGATCCCTTTGGCAAACAAGACTTAATACTTGGTGGCAAAACCCTTGTTGGAAAGCACAGCGGTCAGACTTTTTTTATAGTTGATGATGAGGTTTGCACACATGTTAGATGGAATTTTGGCCCACTCCTCTTTGCAGATCATCTGTAAATCATTAAAATTTCGAGGCTGTCACTTGGCAAATCGGATCTTCAGCTCCCTCCATAAGTTTTCGATGGGATTAAGGTCTGGAGACTGGCTAGGCCACTCCATGACCTTAATGTGCTTCTTGTTGCGCCCTCTTTTGTTGCCTTGGCTGTATGTTTCGGGTCATTGTCGTGCTGGAAGACCCAGCCACGAGCCATTTTTAATGTCCTGGAGGAGGGAAGGAGGTTGTCACTCAGGATTTGACGGTACATGGCTCCATCCATTCTCCCATTGATGCGGTGAAGTAGTCCTGTGCCCTTAGCAGAGAAACACCCCCAAAACATAATGTTTCCACCTCCATGCTTGACAGTGGGGATGGTGTTCTTTGGGTCATAGGCAGCATTTCTCTTCCTCCAAACACGGCGAGTTGAGTTAATGCCAAAGAGCTCAATTTTAGTCTCATCTGACCACAGCACCTTCTCCCAATCACTCTCAGAATCATCCAGATGTTCATTTGCAAACGTCAGATGGGCCGGTACATGTGCCTTCTTGAGCAGGGGGACCTTGCGGGCACTGCAGGATTTTAATCCATTACGGCGTAATGTGTTACCAATGGTTTTCTTGGTGACTGTGGTCCCAGCTGCCTTGAGATCATTAACAAGTTCCCCCCGTGTAGTTTTCGGCTGAGCTCTCACCTTCCTCAGGATCAAGGATACCCCACGAGGTGAGATTTTGCATGGAGCGCCAGATCGATGTCGATTGACAGTCATTTTGTATGTCTTCCATTTTCTTACTATTGCACCAACAGTTGTCTCCCCCTCAACCAGCGTCTTACTTATGGTTTTGTAGCCCATTCCAGCCTTGTGCAGGTCTATGATCTTGTCCCTGACATCCTTAGAAAGCTCTTTGGTCTTGCCCATGTTGTAGAGGATTGAGTCTGTGGACAGGAGTCTTTTATACAGGTGACCATTTAAGACAGCTGTCTTTAATGCAGGCACCAAGTTGATTTGGAGCATGTAACAGGTCTGGAGGAGGCTGAACTGTTAATGGTTGGTAGGGGATCAAATACTTATTTCTCTGTGCACAATGCAAATAAATATATATAATTTTGACTATGTGATTTTCTTTTTTTTTAATATAATCTATCTCTCACTGGTAAAATTAACCTAAAAATTCTAGACTGTTCATGTCTTTGACAGTGGGCAAACTTACAAAATCAGCAAGGGATCAAATACTTATTTCCTTCACTGTATGTACTGAGCTTTGTTCTGATGCTGTATATATGTATTAAGCTTTGTTATGGTGCTGTATATATGTACTGCGCTTCGTTCTGGTGCTGTATTTATATGCTGAGCTTGGTTCTGGAGTTGTATATATGTTCTGAGCTTCTCTTTGGTGCTGTATATATGTATTGAGCTTGGTTGTTATAATGTATATAGCACCAGAACAAGTCCCCCGAAGTTCTCCATGACAAACCTCAGACTTCCGGGGTCTGTCTGCAGCTCCATAGAAATGACTTGCGGATCGGTCGCGCTTGTGCGCATGCGTGACCAGCGCGCCTTTCATTTTTATTGAACTGCGCAGACGCCAGAAGTCCAAGGTTTGTCATGGAGAACTTAGGGGGACTTTCGGTCCCCTGTTCTCCTTATCGCTGCCAGCGATCACACATGTATCCCCTATCCTGTGGATAGGGGATGCATGTCTTTTGTAGGACTAACTATAGGCCATTTTTTGTTGGGGGCTGCATGGCTTTACCTGCAGGGGGGTTTAGGGCTGTATGGCGTTATCTACAGGGGGGGCTGTCTGGCGTTATCTACAGGGGGCTGTCTGGCGTTATCTACAGGGGGGCCGTCTGGCGTTATCTACAGGGGGGCCGTCTGACATTATCTACAGGGGGCTGTCTGGCGTTATCTACAGGGGGCTGTCTGGTGTTATCTACAGGGGGCTGTCTGGCGTTATCTACAGGGGTGTATGGCGCTATCTACAGGGGGTGTATGGCATTATCTACAGGGGGGCTGTCTGGCGTTATCTATAGGGGCTGTCTGGCGTTATCTACAGGGGGCTGTCTGGCATTATCTACAAGGAGTGTATGGCGTTATCTACAGGGGGGCTGTCTGGCGTTATCTACAGGGGTGTATGGCGCCATCTACAGGGGGTGTATGTCATTATCTACAGGGGGCTGTCTGGCGTTATCTACAGGTGGGCTGTATGGCATTATCTACAGGGGGCTGTATGCATTATCTACAGGGGCTGTCTGGCGTTATCTACAGGAGGCTGTCTGGCGTTATCTACAGGGGGTGTATGGCGTTATCTACAGGGGGAGGGCTGTATAGCGTTATCTACAGGGGAGGGCTGTATAGCATTATCTACAGGGGAGGGCTGTATGATGTTATCTACAGGGGGCTGTATGGTGCTATCTATAGGGGGCGCTGTTTCGGACTGAATCTATAGGGAGGCACTATCTACAAGGGGGGGTTGAGTGATACACAGAAGAGGGGGTCCCCAGTCAAAAGTTTGCTATGGGGCCCAGTCTTTCCTAGTTACGCCCCTGGTTACAGGGTCCGGGACCATTTACTGATTTAAAGGTTCCAAAATGCCCGCTATAGACAATACCCCATACATTGATATCTTCTTTGACACTAAGAAAATTTACCTGTTGGAGTGTAAGGTATGAGGAAAAGCAAATCTTACAAGGGAGGCGACTAGAAGTCTGATGAACTTAGAACGAGACACTAGCATTACGATTAAACCTTCAGACAGAGGGGGAACGTAGTGGTTCTGGATCGAAAGGCAACCAAAATATGTGTCTTACATTGGTAAATTATGAATACTGCTACAGAACTTTGGAAAGGGATCCAAGCACTTTTTTCATGAGAGAACTAGAGGCGATACTTTTGTAGGTCACAATGATGGTCTCATCTCTGAGAAGGAGCAGGATTTTATCCTCCCACCCTTCCCAACAATACCTACGTTCTATGCGCTCCCAAAGATGCACAAAAACACTGTGCCCCTTTGCGGGTGCCCAATCATCTCAGGGGTTGGGGGTTTGTGTCAAAACATAGGTATATACATTGATATATCTGCATGACTCTACCAATGGTCAGCTCAAAATAAATGTTTTGGATTTGGATGACCAGGTATCGTTGTGAAGTCTTGACGTAGAGGCTCTGTATATGTTGATACCACATAATCTAAGTCTACTAGCAGTCAGAAGTTTCCTAGAGACCATAGACAACTAATTTAGACCTCATAATGATTTTTTTCTGGAAGTCCTGGAATTCTGCCTCACAAAAAAACTATTTCCTTTTCAACTGTTGCTTCTTCCACCAGCTCAGGGTTACAGCTATGGGGAGACCCTATGCGCCTTCATATGCTAATTTTTTCCTGGGCTGGTGGGAGGACACCGTTGTATTTGATGATAGGAACCAAGAGTGGCATCCGAAGATCCTATCCTGGTATAAGTTCATAGACAATATCTTTGTACTTTAGCAGGGTACAGAGGTTGACTTTGGCAATTTCGTACAGCAGCTCAATAAAAATGACTTGAACTTACGCTTCACCTATGAATGTAACAGTTCACACCTGGCATTTCTACATGTTATGGTGGAGAAAAATATGACAGGTAAGATTCACACGTCTTTGCATAGAAACTCAACTTCAACTAATAGTCTCTTGAAATGAGACAGTCACCATCGGGTGGCATTGAGAAGGAAAATACCGAAAGGCCAGTATTTATGACTAACAAGAAATTGCTCCTCTGTGCAAGCCTTAAAATCGTAGGAAAGTGATTTACGGGAAAGATTCCATGTGAGAGGCTATCCTGACAAAACATTGAGGAGGGCCTTTGAGAATGCCATTAGTAGGGATAGGAGGGATCTCCTGACTCCCGAAAAAAAGGACCAGGATAATAACACTTTTCGCATTATCGGCACATTTGACGAGGCACATAATGTAGTCCGGGACATCATATCTAATTACTGGAATGTCCTCCTTGGGGACCCTGATTTTAAGATTGTTCTAAATGATACCCTGCAGATTACCTACAGGAGAGGGAGATCCTTAAGGGACCGTTTGGTAAAAAGTCACCTTACATCAGAAAAAACTAAAATCCAAACGTGGCCTTCCCGCACTGTAGGTAATTATAAATGCGGGGGAATACATTTGTAGACAAATGCAGGTTACTAATTAATCTACGACGTAGTTTAATAGGTCCAGCAGAACCTGCAAAACAAAAAAAATTAAGTTAGTAATATGAAAAATTTAAAAATCTTATACCCACCTACAGCAGACTTCTGTCTTCTCCCCTGCGTCGCAATAGAAACTAGACATCAATGAACTGTAGCTTCTATTGTGGCTCACGGGACCTAGAGATCTGCCAGAAATATTAATAGTTATTAATAATTCTGGCGCATCATGGAGCTCCCCCTGCAAACCTCCCCCGCCCATGCAGTCGATCCGCAAACCTATGAACCTCACTCCACACACACTCCCCCCCCCACACACAAACAGCCCCTCACATCCCCCCAGTACCCTGCACGCACCACTCAATAAATGCACGCCTCAACACCTGCAGACGCTATGCAAACCTCACACACACACACACACGCACGCACACCCGCACATGCACTTTCCCAGCCGCACAAGATCCCTGCACGCACCCTCCCACACGTGTAGCTCCTGACCCTACTCTCCAATGCCCTGTGGCTGCCATATAGCATTTATGCATGTGTCGTGAAAAGACACATACACAGATGCAATAAAAAATGGCAGTCCCCATAAAAATAAAAGTGTCAAAAAAATGATGTGAAAAAATAAATTAAATAGAATATTGAAATAATTAAAAGCACCTAAAATAATTAAAAAAATTGATCACACCTTTCCTTTAATGAATATCAAATAAAAGTTAAATCTTATTATTAGTGGATACCCTTTTCCAGTGATAATTGTTTAAGCACGGGTTGTTGAAATAAAGTCTGTGTTAACTAAGAACTAGTGAAAAAGAAAAAGTTGTGGGGTCAAAATGCTCACTACACACCTAGATAAATTCCTATAGAGGTGTACTTTTCTCAATGGGGTCACTTTTTGGGGCGAAACCATTCCAGCAAAATCTGCGCTCCAAAAGCCAAATGGTACTTTCCTTCTGAGCTCTGGCGTGTGCCCAAACATCAATTCACGACCACATATGAGGTATTGCCATACTCGGGAGAAATTACAAAACAAGTGTTAGGGCAGGAGCGTAGCTAGGGGGGGGCAGGCGGGGCATGTGCCCCGGGCGCAACTTAGAAGGGGGCGCCAGCACCGCACAGTCCATGATGCAGCAGTCTGCCTGGAGAGAGGAAGCAGACACACCGGAGCAGAGCACTGCAGGACAGGAAAACACAGGACAGTGGTGAATACAGTGTAAACAATTTAGTGCCTGGGAACACTAGCGTTTCCAAAATCATAAAATAAATGACATTAGTTTATGATTTTAGAAACTCTTGTATCTCCAGGCACATTCTTTTGACAGGGAAAGTCAATCTGCTCTGCCAGTCAGCGCCTTTCATACACGCAAGCGTCGCGATCACGTCTGTACAACGGCCACTTGGTCTAAAGTAAAAACACGCCCAGTTAGGCATTTAGAAACTAATTAGCATAAAGCTAAAATCGCTAATAACGTGGTAAAAATAGATAGTTTTTCTAAATAAAAAGCACTGCAGTCACCTACATTACAGCGTCCATCTCCTTATGTAGGAGATAGGGCACTTATAATGTGGTGACATAGTCTCTTTAATGTAAATGTTTATTATGCCTCTAATCAGTACTGTAGTCACTGTATAATCTGCAGCGAGATGATGGGTGGTATGATTATGATATCATTATTTTATTTATTTTTTTGAAACGGCAACTTCCAGCATATCCTTACCATTGTTTGGGCCATGCTGGGAGCTGGAAACAATTTAGTGCAAACCTATATGGCAGGGGTTGCACTAAATTGAGCTGTATTTGTAATGGTGTTGTATATATGTAATGAGCTGGGTTCTGGTGCTGTATATATGTACTGAGCTTGGTTCTGGTACTATATATATGTACTGAGCGTGGAAAAGAAATGACACGTCATTGATTGGTAGGGAAAACAAACATGGCGAGGGGGAAGGAGATATCGGGAAAGAGGTTGGGGGGGTGCCAAACGGAATCTTTGCCCCGGGTGCTGGAGAACCTAGCTACGCCTCTGGTTAGGGTGCTTTTTTTCCTGAAATTTTTAGCTAACTCTACATATTGTTGGGGGGGGGGGAATTCATTTTCACGGCCCAATTTTTATAAATTCTATGAAACACCTGTGTGGTCAAAATGTGCACTTTAACTTTTGATAAATTCTTTATAAGGTTTAGTTTCCAAAATGGGGACTTTTTGGGCGGTGTTTCTTAGGTTTTGGTACCTCAAGGCCTCTGCAAACATGAAATGGTACATGGGAAACATCCTAGTGAAAAATAGGCCCCAAAATACACTAGGTGCTCTTTCATTTCTGAGGCCTTTGTTTCAGTCAGGTCCACATATGGGATATTTCTGAAAACTGCAGAATCTGGGTAATACAAATTTAGCTGTGTTTCTCTGTTAACAACTGCTATTTTACTGATCTAAATGGATTAAAACAGAATATCTGGGGGAAAAAATGACATTTGTACATTTCACCTCCACTTGGCTTTAGTTCCTGTGAAACACCTAAAGGGTTAACAAACTTTCCAAATGCTGTTTTGAATACGTTGAGGGGTGCAGTTTTTAAAATAAGATGACTTATGAGGGGTTTCTAATATATAGGCACCTCAAAGCAGCTACAAAGCTTAATTGGTTAAAAAATGTAAAAACTGCTAGTAAACTTATAAGCCATATAACCTTATAACGTCCTGAAAAAAATTAAATTTAATTTAAAAAAAGTATTATCTATTTTAGAAGCAAAGTATTTCAAATTTAGCAAAATGCTATTTTTTACAAATTTTCTTTCATTTCAGATTTTTATTATAACCAAGCTAAAGTAAACATACAGGCCAAAATTCAGCACTAACATAAAGTACTCAGAATCACTTTTTAAAAGTAAAAGCATTTTGCATTAGTATTTGCAAGTCGAAACACATAAGAGGTAAAAATATGTATTGAACATAAAAATTCCTATATACACACAGACATATTTATGTTGAATTTGGAGTGTTTTGCTGCTTTTTTCATGCCTTTTTCTTTGGCGGTTTTTCAAAGTTTTTTTTTTTTTTAGGTAAAAAATGCTGTGGTCAGATTTTAGTTTAAAACCTATAGTTATTGAAAAGGCTACCTGCGAAGCGTTTTGTTTTGTGGCGTATTTGTGGCATTTTTCATTTTAGTGTTTTGTTTTATTCAAAATACAGCATTCTCTGGGTATGGTGTTTTTCTCATAGGCTTCTCTATAGATCTTCAAAAACATGTAAAAATGCCATAAAAAAATCTATATTACATTAAAAAAAACGCTGCCATTTTTACATGGCTTTTTTCATGCTGTTTTTAAAGTTAAAAAAAAAACCTGTGTGAAGGATACCTAATATTAGTAACGTTGCAACAAATGGAAGCTTCAAGTAGTAGTTCTGTCATAAGTTGATCACTCGCTTTCAGTCACTGCATTATGGGAATACTGTAGGGCCCAAATCAGCTTAGCAATATAGCGGAAGTGAGGCTATGTAAACATTCGAAAGCGGTATATATATATATATATATATATATATATATATATATATATATATATAAATCTGTAATTATTATTTTTTTAAATACAAATGTGTATCAGTGTGTTTTGTTAAACGTTATTAGTTTTTATTAAAAATTATTTTTACTTTTTGAGATACAGCTGCTTTGTATCCTGTATATAGAGCAGCTGTATCTTACGCTGAATTCTGTACCCGTCAGTTCCGTGGGACTGGCTTGTTCAGTGAAAGCAGGTCCTGAATGTCTCTGACACGCAGGATCCATCTGTCATCTATCACATCTATGTTATGAACTTAGATGTGATGGGTAACAGCTCGATTCTGCGAGTCAGAGACATTCAGATGTAGATGTTACAGTAGAAATAGAGATTTACTACCGTTCAGCCATTTACTACTGGTAACACTAATGTTGATGACATCACAGTCTGAAGGATGATTTATTTGCTTATATTCTCTGTATGAAATTACATTGTGAATTATCAAGCAGGATGCCGAATTACTAAGATATGTATTATGTGAAAGTGATGATAATGTTTAAATGATTTAGTTTCGTGCAGCAGCCATCTTGTCTGGAGTTCCCATCTTGGTTTTATTGTAGTGAATAGAAAAGTCATTGTTCCTTTAACCCCTTGCGTACCTTCGACGTAATAGTACGTCGCTGGAATAAACTGTCACTATGTGAAATCACATAGTGACAGAACAGCGGCGGCAGCTGTCATTGACAACTAACCGTCTCTGCTACCGGCCTGGGGACCAATTAGCAGTCCCCAATGCCGGCGATTGCTGTGATTGGTCAGTCTCTGAAGACTAACCAATCACAGCCGTCTGTGACGTCGTCTGCAGGAGAAAGCTCCTGTCACTTTCTCTGATCTCCTCACTTCTGTGAGATACGTGAGGAGATCAGAGAAAGCGGTGTAAAAAAAAAACCACTATTTTTATTAACCCCTTCCCGAAAATGGGCGTATAGTAACGCCCTGAGGATGAAGCGGGCACAGGAGCTGTGCTCGCTCCATCTTACAGCCGACATCCCACTGCAACTACAGCGATCACTGTCCTCTCCGATCGCTGTAGTTTAACCCCTTAAATGCCGCTGTCAATAGCGACAGCGGCATTTAAGTGATTGATACAGAGGGAGGGGGCTCCCTCTGCACCCCATTGCCCCCCCGCGCGAAAAATCGCGGGGTTCTGATGGTTGCAATGGCAACCAGGAAGCCTAGCAACGGCTTCCTGGTTGCCAGGTACGGGAGCCTATTAGGTCCTGCCCAAGGCAGGACGTAATAGGCTCAACTGTCAGTTGTAAAGTGACAGTTACAATACACTGCACTACATCAGTACATACAGAAGTAGTGCAGTGTATTGTGCAGGGGATCAGAAGATCAGATCTTCCAGTCCCCTAGTATGTGTAAAATAAAAAGTAAAAAAAAAGTTTTAGATAAATAAATAAATAAATACAAGTTTTACATAATAAAAACAATAATCATCTTGTGTCCCTGATCAAGTCCTTTATAATTAGAAAAAAAATGAAAAAAAAGACAAAAACTAGACAATAGGTATCACCGCGTATCGGCCTGACCTAAAAAAATATCATATTATTTATCCCGCACGGTGAACACCGTAAAAAAAATACCATAAAAAACAATGGCAGAATTTCCTTTTTTGGTCACGTTGTTTCCAAAAAAATGGAATAAAAAGTGATCAAAAAGTCGCGCGTAGCCAAACATGGTACCAATAAAAACGACAGTGTGTCACGCAAAAAATGTATGTACTCCGCACAGATTACATATGCCCCCATATTATAAACTGAAACACCAGTAAAACACTAAACAAAACTACTACCAAGCAAAATCTGCGCTCCAAAAGCCAAATGGCGCTCCTTCTGAGCCTGGCAGTGTGCCCAAACAGCGGTTTATGACCACATATGGGGTATTACCGTACTCTGGAGAACCGCTTAACAATTTATGGGGCGTATGTCTCCAGTGGTACAAGCTGGGCCCAACGCATTGGGCACTGAAATAGCATATATGTGGAAAATGTCAATTTTCAATCTGCAACATCCACTGTGCACTAATTTCTGCAAAACCTTTGGGGGTCAAAATGCTCACTACACTTCTAGATGAATTCCTTGAGGGGTGTAGTTTCCTAAATGGGGTCACTTCTCGGGAGTTTTCACTGTACTGGTACCTCAGCGCAATGCAACATGGCGTCAAAAACAAATTTTGTAAAATCTCCACTCCAAAAACGAAATTGCACTTTTTCCGTTTAGACCCTTGCCGTATGTCCAAATAGCCGTTTACAACCACATATGGGGTATTTCCGTAATCAGGAGAAATTGTGTAACACATTTTGGGGTGTCTTTTCTCCTGTATTCCTTGTGGAAATGAAAAATTCTGAGCTAAAGCTACAGGTTATTGGAAAAAAAAAATGTTTTCATTTTCACGGACCAATTCTAATAAAATCTATAAAACACCTGAGGGCTCAAAATGCTCACTACACCTCTAATTTAATTTTTTCAGGGGTATAGTCTCCAAATTGGGATCACATCTGGGGAATTTCTACTGTACTGGTACTTCAGGGACTCTGCAAATGTGACATGGCCCCCAGAAACCAATTCAGCAAAATCTGAGCTGCAAAATCCAAATGGTGCTCCGTCCCTTCTGAGCCCTGCCATGGGTCCAAACAGCAGTTTATTACCACATAATGGGGTATTTTCGTAATCAGGAGAAATTGCTTTACAAATGTTGAGGTGCTTTTTCTCCTTTATTCCTTATAAAAATTAGAAAATTCTGTGTTTTTTCCAAAAAAAAGTCTCTTTTCATCTTCACAGACTAATTCCAATAAATTCAGCAAAAAACCTGTGGGGTCAAAATGATAACTATACCACTAGAAAAATTCCTTGAGGGGTATAGTTTCCAAAATGGGGTCATTTTTGGGGGGATTCCACTGTTTAGGTCCCTCCAGGGCGTTGCAAACGTGACACGGCACTGAAAACCATTCCAGTAAAATCAGAGCTCCAAAATCCAAATGGGGGTCCTTCCCTTCTGAGCCCTGCTGTGGGTCCAAACAGCAGTTTATTACCACATATGGGGTATTTCCGTAATCGCGAGAAATTGCTTTACCAATGTTGGGGTGCTTTCTCTCCTTTATTTCTTGCAAAAATTAGAAATTTTAAAGTGTTTCCAGAAAAAAAGTAGATTTTCATTTTCACAGACTAACTCCAGAAAATATAGCAAAATACCTGTGGGGTCAAAATGCTAATTATACCCCTAGATAAATTCCCTGAGGGGTGTGGTTTAAAAAATGGGGGTCACTTTTGGGGGTTTCCACTGTTTTGGCACCACAAGACCTCTTCAAACCTGACGTGGTGCCTAAAATATATTCTGAAAAAAGGAGGCCCCAAAATCCAAGAGGTGCTCCTTTGCTTCTGAGGCCGGTGTTTCAGTCCATTAGCGCACTAGGGCCACATGTGGGATATTTCTAAAAACTGAAGAATCTGTGCAATAAATATTGAGTTGCGTTTCTCAGGTAAAACCTTCTGTGGTACAGAAGAAAATGTATTACATATGAATTTTGTAAAAACAAATTAAATTTGAAAATTTCAGCTCTACTTTCCTTCAATTCCTGTAAAACGCCTAAAGGGTTGAAACACTTTCTGAATGCTGTTTTGGATACTTTGAGGGGTGCAGTTTTCAAAATGGGGTGTTTTATGGGGGTTTCTAATATATAGGGCACTCAAAACCACTTCAGAACTGAACTCGTCCCTGAAAAAATCGCTTTTTGAAATTTTCTTAAAAATATGAGAAATTGCTGCTAAAGTTCTAAGCCTTGTGAGGTCATAGAAAAATAAAAGGATGTTCAAAAAACGATGCAAACATAAAGTAGACATATGGGAGATGTTAATTGGTAACTATTTTGTGTGGTATTACCATCTGTTTTACAAGCAGATGCATTTAAAATTGGAAAAATCATAATTTCTTCATATTTTCGCTAAATGTTGGTGTTTTTCACAAATAAGCAATGAATTTATCGACCAAATTTTTGCACTAAACTAAAGTACAATATGTCACGAGAAAACAATCTCAGAATCAATTGGATAGGTAAAAGCATTCCGGAGTTATTACCGCATAAATTGATACATGTCAGATTTGAAAAAATGGGTCTGGTCCTCAAGGCCAAAATGAGCTGGGTACTCAAGGGGTTAATACAAGTAATGTTGATTTCGTATGTTTTATCTTTGACCTTGGTTCCCATGCGAAGTTGGTAAGGAATGGACAGGGAGGGAGATGGGAGGGTGGCAAGTATGTGTGAAGGAAGGTCTCCCCCATCTCCACGGGAACTTTCTGTCCAAAAGAGATAAGACACCTGCAAAACCTAATGTGTGAAGAATTATAATGATGTATCTGGGATGTATTTTATTGTATGCTTTTTATTGAATAACAAATATTGTTACATTGTCTCTGATTGGTTTACCTCAAGCCTACACCCCTTCTGAATTTCAGTTTAACAGTTTGAGTTTGGTAATAAATCCTTCAGAGGAGCATTTTGAACATATCAGCATGTCTGTGTGTTTTCTTCTCCGCTCTCAATATATATCGGTGAAATATCCTAATTAGGATACTGACTAATGGGGTCTGGCCTTGAGAGTCTGTTTGGACTCGTATAAATTTCAGTCTAATATATTTTGAGCGATGGATTTCCACGACAGTAAGGCTGGGTTCACACGACCTATTTTCAGACGTAAACGAGGCGTATTATGCCTCGTTTTACGTCTGAAAATAGGGCTACAATACGTCGGCAAACATCTGCCCATTCATTTGAATGGTTTTGCCGACGTATTGTGCAGACGACCTGTAATTTGCGCGTCGTCGTTTGACAGCTGTCAGACGACGCGTAAATGGACTGCCTCGGCAAAGAAGTGCAGGGCACTTCTTTGCCACGTAATTTGAGCTGTTCTTCATTGAACTCAATGAAGCACAGCTCAAGATTTACGAGCGTCTCAGACGGCTCGCAAAATGCGAGGAGGAGCATTTACGTGTGAAACGAGGCAGCTGTTAACAGTCTGTCTTTTCACACGTAAATGCCTCTCATCGTGTGAACATACCCTAATGGTGCCGATAAAACCCGGAAAGATTGCACGTCTGATAAGCTGTCACTGGAGAGGTCTGGCTTTGCATCTGTGAATTACAAAAAACCGCGGTAGGTAAGGAGCTTATTCTTACACCATTCACACATGTATTGCGTAAGCCTTGGAATCTAGTTGTCAGACGTCACATCTTTTCTGGACGGGGCCCCCTTAATCAGCAGTGGGTTGAAAGATGGATCCAAAAAGGTATGTTGAAGCTTTTTGTGTGGTGAAGGATTGCAGGTGTGTACGTGATCTTAAACTGTTCATATGAAAGACATGAGAGAATTTTTGCCAGCAATTACATTGTTAACCAGAAAAATTGTGAGAAGTGTAAGACCTCCGCCTTTGGCATGCAGTGACGTAGCGCATGGCGGAGAGAAGTCGTAACTCACATGTGAAGTATTTGAAATGAAAAGATTGTAGTCTGGACTGTGAGGAAATAACAAAACCTCTGCTTGCTGCTCTGTTGTAGCGTAATTTGTTATTTAGTTGTGTAAAATTGTTGAGGATTAATAGTTGATCTGTTACCCGTTTGTCTGGGATTATAGTTGGGAGGTACTGACTTTGTAGGTGAGAGGACAGTTGGATAGTTGTGAGTAATATCATGTAGTACCACAGGGGCTTCAATGGTTAAGTCCTGATAATGTAGAATCCAGTGCAAGGAGAAACAATTGTGTCTATATTGAATTTGCACTCAATACCATTACCCAGTGCAACAGGGAAAACTTTGAATACTGTATTAGAAAATCATTTATATTTTCCTAACTCATTGCCAGACAGTGATATTGTGTGTAAGGGTCCATAAACCAGTTGTATGCATTGCCAGACTGGCATAAGGTGGGAATCAGTACAGACTGATTTCTAGCACATGTGATAATCCGGCATATACACTTTGATGTAAAATAACATCCAAGTAATTAAGTCTGTAGTAGTATAACATCAGACCGATGGATTGAATACCGTTGTAATATAACATCCTGTATTCAATGAATGACCCTGACACTTACCCCAGGTGCCACCTGTGTCGTAGTAGTAATTACAGTGAAGGACATTGGTATTGGCTCAGACCCAGAGCCCCTAAAGAAATTATCACCAACATACATAACAGCCCCCTAGACTACAACCCACAGAGTGATTGGCTGAGCGGGGAGGATAATATATATATGTTACCAAATATAATTTGCATGTGAAACCATTGCAAAGTGCTAGAGGAAAGAGTTTGGGATATATGCTACATCACAGGCTGTATGAACCGAAAGACACACCCCGGCAGCAAGTGTTCTGCATAAGTGAAGTGTTACCAACTCCTGCTTGAATCAATGGAGGTTCATGAATGTCGATTGTGTTGAAGAATTTGCTCTTGTAATTGTTGATTGGCAGCATTTTGTCTGTTCTTGATGTTCAATACAGTGAGGGATCAGAGGATCCTACTGCTAGAATGTCTGGAGGAACGACTTTTGATATCGTATTGGTAAGACAGTCTAGGAGATAGACTGGTCTGAGATATCTGTCGGCAAACGTGGGGTGGCCTGTTTCCCTGGAGGTGGGGGATTTACCGGAAATCACCCTACTGCTCTCCGACCATGGGGTCAGGAGGAAGTTGGACAAAGATGCTTTGGGGCACTGGTCCCGGCCAACATTAGAATGAACAAAAGGAGCTGGGGCTTTAATTGTAAAGTATGTGAAGGCAAAATAACACACTGAAAAAAAATTGTTGAAGAGGCTGGTAGCCGTAAGAAGGATGTTTGCATGTGATAAAGACAATGGTTTGTGGAAAGTTGAGAAAGGGAGTGGAGTGGCCAGGACAAGGCATAAGTTAAAAGGACAAAGCAGGTGATTACAGGTGGTTACAAGTAAGATGATGTGAAGAAAACGGAGCAGCCAGGTACATTGCAGTGACTAACGTGGGTCAGAATGGGGGGAGTGTAATGTGAACAGGTGTGATGTGACATCTGTGTGATGTGTGATACATATGTAATGTGATGAGCCATCTGTGTGATGTGTGATGTGTGCAATGTAACATGTGTGATGTGATCAGACATCTGTGTGATGTGTGTAATGTAACATGTCTGAAGTTTGAAACTAATGGCCACAATAAAAGCAGAACTATATTGTATGTTTTCTATTTTTAACAGCAGTAATGTTTAAAAATGTTAGTGTTTTGTGTATGGGGTTAAAATCAGTTCCACTTTTTTTCATTTTTTTATGGAACGTGTCTTATCTTCGCGCACGCGCAGTCGTCTGTAACTACACCAAGCGAGAAAAATATTACAGCCGGCTGGATCTGTTTGTAAAAAGATAAAAGCTATACTGCAGATTAATGTGTTATAATGTGATAAGATTTAATGTTGGAATGTTTTGATATTGATTCAAATGAATTAAAATACAGATATTGTGAGACACGGGGTCTTGAAAATGTATGTGCCCCCACTGTTCCCTATTTTTATGTACAGCTTATTGGTTTGCAGTAATTAATATTACCAGATATATTATTTTCTGTGTTATTGAATAACTAATTACATTTGTCTTGTTTTTTTTTGTTTTCACACACGAGGCACGTGCTATGGTGCTGCCTAAATGTTATTTTTGAAAATGTGAGATGTTTTACAGGTAAATGGTTGCAAGTCATTTTAAAGATAAAATGTATTTTTGTCAGGAGAAAGTAATCTTTTTTGTTCCAGGCTGTTGTGTATTACAGGGGGTTAAATTAGTGCCACCCCGATAGAGTGCCTAATTTTATTATGTCGTTTTGAACCCTGCTACATTGCTTTCGCAGAGTCCAAATAGGAGGGAATGTTGAAGGGACTGATCAGGTAGTTTTGTTTTGTGTTTTATTTTGTTTTGAATTAATGAATTTGGTTCTAGGAGATCTACAAAATGTGTATGAGCTTCAAGGAGTAACCCAGATTAAATGTGTATGACAGTAACCTACATTTTGAGGTTTTTCTGTGTAGATGGTTCCAGATCCTTCCAGAACGGTGAATATGGCACTGGGTAAGCTGTGCTGTAGTCTCCACCCAATATGAGGTATTGTGTAAAAGACCATCCCCCTCCAGCAAATTTACACAGGAGGCCGAGGTGACGTCACTCACAGATGAGTCTTTACAGATTTAGATGGGGAGAAGGCAAAACAAAAAAATTGTTTGAATATGGTTTCTTTTATGCCAGGTTTCAGTAACATATTTTGTTTGTTTTTGTATTAATCAGGTATTTACAGGACCTGGTGGGTGGGATTTATAAGTGTTCGGGATTATCAGATGAATGTGGAACAATAAAACTCCACCCTTTTGAAATGTTCTATCTATATGTGACATGGGTTTCCGATGTAAATTTGTAATGTAGACATACTTCATCATATACAGTATGTGTAGAACAGGATACGAGGCACAAGGTAAATTACCCAGAAACCACTCTCACCTTCTTGTTCATCTCAAGGAGCGGAGCTGGAGGTGCTCGCTGAGGCTGTAACCTGGCAGAAGGTAAGACGGCTGACATTTACACTGACTCTAGGTACGCTTTTGCCATCGCCCACAATTATGGGCCCATTGGTAGTAGGAACTTTATTGGATCATCGGGTAAGCCAATTGAGAGAGCAAGAGAAGACAGACCTGACAACAAGGGTATGTGCAGCCAGGTATCAGTAAATTGGCTTGTCCCTGGATACAATAATGCCACCACTAGGTTTGTAGCAGCCGGCATGATGTACGCACAGCGTGACATAGGTAAAACAGCAAAGGTACCTGTGAAAAGTGCAGCCCGGCCAGATTAACAGTCCCAGCGACTGCAGAACATACAACTACCCGAGGTAGAAGTGTATGACAATGTGCTCGTGTGTGTAGACCTGTTCTCAGGGGGGCCTGAAGCCCGGCCTGTATTTTCCCCACTGCAGACGTTGTGTGTAAGTGCCAGGGGAACAATGTTATCCCAAGTATTGACCTGATGTTTGTACAATGATAAGATGTCAGCAGTTCTCCAGATGTTATTCCAAAGTTAGTTTGTTTAATAATTGTATTTAAGAAGTGTTGTGGGAATATTAAATACTGAAGTTACGTTTCATGTAAAGTTCTGGACCAGCCTTAGCATTGGACTATTAGAGTCATGCTTCAGATAAAAGGTACAGAAGTGGAATATTCCCATTTGAAAACATTTTTAGTTATTTGTTTTTTGTCGTTGTTCTTGTGAAAGGAAAATTCTGTGCAGTGTTTGTGTGTGTGTGTGTGTGTGTGTGTGTGTATATATATATATATATATATATATATATACAAAGAAGAAGAATGAGTTTTCATGTATCATTTCTAGTTATTGCTCAATGTGAACGTTTGATGTAAAGATGTTATTTGTTCATGTTTTTCTTCAAATTAATTATTTGATTAAGATCAATTAATGTTTATACAATGAAAAAGTTTGTTCTCCACAGGAAGAGTCCAACTGGGAGCGGAAGGCGTGAGAACCAGATTCTAACAGAATGTGGACGGATAAGGGAAGGTGAACCGGTAACACCCAAGGCACTCTTGATGGCACTTGCATTGATGGTGTATGACCTCACATATGCCCCAAGACTGCAAGGATCGATTTGGTAAGATCTAATTGGTATGTCGCAGGCTTTACAGCTGTTGCTGCTAAATTCTGTTAGAGCTGTTTGATTTGCCTACAGAACAGTCCTGGCAGACCGGTGCCAACCTTATCATACCCGCCTTCCACGAAGAGAACAGACCTTGAGAGGCCTTCCCATACAATACAAATTAGAAAAGTCATTGTTCCTTTAATACAAGTAATGTTGATTTCGTATGTTTTATCTTTGACCTTGGTTCCCATGCGAAGTTGGTAAGGAATGGAATGGGAGGGAGATGGGAGGGTGGCAAGTATGTGTGAAGGAAGGTCTCCCCCATCTCCACGGGAACATTCTGTCCAAAAGAGATAAGACACCTGCAAAACCTAATGTGTGAAGAATTATAATGATGTATCTGGGATGTATTTTATTGTATGCTTTTTACTGAATAACAAATATTGTTACATTGTCTCTGATTGGTTTACCTCAAGCCTACACCCCTTCTGAATTTCAGTTTAACAGTTTGAGTTTGGTAATAAATCCTTCAGCATTTTGAACATATCAGCGTGTCTGTGTGTTTTCTTCTCCTCTCTTGATATATATCGGTGAAATATCCTAATTAGGATACTGACTAATGGGGTCTGGCCTTGAGAGTCTGTTTGGACTCGTATAAATTTCAGTCTAATATATTTTGAGCGATGGATTTCCACGACAACAGGCATCTCTATGACACCTCATATTTTGAAATTGAGAATACTTGTGGTAGGTTAACAGAATGATTGACACAGTATGATTAAAGCAAGTGCTTAATTGTTTCAGTCTTTTCCTTGTTTATGTGAACAGATGTCCTGACACCACATATTATGACTCCAAATGGTAACATTCTTATGTTCGCTTTGATATAGTAGAATACATGCAGAACTAATCCTTTTGTCCTTTGTCCTAGCGAATTGTACTTTATGGCAAATTACAGTTGAATAATTTCTGACATACACTGAATCATATCCCATGGATGCTATAGTACAGCATCTTAGAGCATAAAAATAAGGCCCAGTTACGCTCTGCATAATAGTGCAGCCTTTTATTTTTTGCAAAAACTCCTCACAAAAGAGGAGTCACATAAAGCTTTCAATTATACTTCTCTTCCCTTTAGGTTCTACTCATTTTGTTTTTTTCTCATATACCCTACATAGCCAAAATTATGTGGACACCCTTCTTAATTATTGATTTCAGGTGTTTCATTCACACCCATTGCAAACATGTGCATACAATTACATACGAGGCCATGCAGTGTCCATAGAAAAATAATGCTACTAGTATGGGTCATACTGAAGAGCTCAGTGGCTTTAAAGGTGTTATCTGGGAACACAAACAAAAAACCACAAAAACACTTCTGCCCACCTTAAGTCATGGCTATATGGAATTTAAGTGGGCACTACTATCATTTTGTTTTACTCACCGCACCCCGATATAACTCTTGACCCGCTCATCAGCGTCTGGTATCTCCTTCTTTCCCCTCTGCTTCTCTATCGCAGCACATCACTATGCTCTTGTAACAGCGTCACAGTATCAGCCAGTCAAGTGTTTTGATGATGCTCTGACACAAACTGGAGGGGGAGACCGCTCTGAGTCACGTGGGCCTGTGTCAACACGTCATCAAATTGGAAAGAACTATGGGACTTCCGGAAACATTTGGACTATGTTCTCAGTCGGCGAACGTTCACTAATTATATGAGTATGAGTAGAGTGCCTACTGCAAAATTTTGTGGAGGATGGATAATGTTCTGGGGTTTTGGCTAGGCCCCTTATTTCCAGTTAACTCCTTGATGACATTAGACATGGGTTTACGTCATAGCTAGCAAGGGGAAGTATGGAGAAGGCTCAGGGGTTGTGCCTGCTCCATAGGGAGCAGGTCTTGGCTGAATGTTATAGCCGACACTTCACTGCAATGGATGGGATCAGCGCTAACTAGCAATATATCTGCATAGGTCAGCTCTTTTCTTGGGACTTGATAAATTATAGAATTTATGTCAAGAGCCACCAGTAGGGGAACTAAATGCATGATATATACAGCTAGTATTTAGCTTAACCCCTTCCCGCTGCAGCCATTTTTAGTTTTTTAATTTTCTTTTTTTCCTCCCCACTTTCTAAAAGCCATAACTTTTTTATTTTTCAGTCGATTGAACTGTGTGAGGGCTTGTTTTTAGCAGGGTAAGTTGTATATTTTATTTGTATAATTATGGGGTACAAAAATCTTTTTGATCACTTTTACAGCTTTCACAGTTCGGGATAAATAATGTTATATTGTAATAGTTGTGACTTTTATGGACACGGCGATACCAATTATGCTTATTTTTACTTTTTTACATTGCTTTTGCAGGAAATGTGAAAAAGGAGATATTTTTAAACTTTTAATAATTTTATTTTTTGTATGTACTTATTTTACTTGTTTTTTACTTTTTTAATTAATCCTTCTAGGGGACTTGAAATCAACGATTGTTGGATCACTTGCACATGATACTGCAAAACTAATGGCAGGGTTTAAGGGGGGCACAAAGATGGCAGACCTGGGGGCCTTTATTACAACACCAGAACCAAGCACAGTACATAAATACAGCACCAGAACAAATCTCAGTGTCACAGTCACAGGGTATGTGGACCCACTAGGCCGCTCCGCCGTGGCAGAAGACACAGGACGTGGCAAACGACAGCAGGTGCAATCCGGATTAGGTTAAAAGCCCCCCGCAGATCTAGCTTAGAACAATTTTTGGCTCCTCGTATGCGATCAAACAGCTCGGAAATAAGTGGTAACGGGTATTTGTTCTTGACCGTGATCTGGTTGAGACCAAGGTAGTCAATGCAGGGTCGAAGAGATCCATCTTTCTTCTTAATGAAGAAAAAGCTGGCCCCAGCAGGGAGGAAGATTTTCGAACAAAACCCCTCTCCAAATTCTCCTTGATATAGGCTAACATAGGTAAAGTCTCTGGCAAGGAGAGAGGATATACTCGTCCACAGGGAAGAGAAGCATTAGGAACCAGTTCAATGGGACAGTCATAATTCCGATGTGGAGGCAACGTCTCAGCCTCTCGTTTGCAGAAGACATCCGTAAAACTGGCATACTGAGATGGTAGACCGGAGAGTGATTGAGGCAGAGGAAGCATAACAGGACCGACTTGTGACAGGCAATGGCTATGGCACCTGGTACCCCATTGAAGAACTTCTCCAGAACTCCAGTCAAGAACTGGGGCGTGTAGGTGGAGCCATGGCAGACCCAGCAGGATAGGATTGATAGCATAAGGTAGTACCATGAAGGTGATCTGTTCTGAGTGAAGAGCTCCGACCCGTAGTGTCAACGGCTCCGTGATGAGCATAATCGGATCGGGCAATAGTGGACCATTCACAGAGGCAACAGCCAGGGTTCTCTCCAGATGGACTGTGGGTAGACATAAACGATCCACTAGATCCTGCTGGATGAAATTAGCAGCCGCTCCAGAGTCAAGATAGGCGGAGGAAGGATGTGACGTCTCTCCGGAGACTATGGCCACAGCAATCAATAATTTGGGAGAGGTTTTAATGTTTGGAAACGTTCCACCTAGAGTTGCCTCTCCAACCAACCCTAGGTACTGGAGTTTCCCGATTTCTGTGGGCATTGGCACACAAAATGACCTTTAAGGCCACAATACATACATAGTCCAGAGGAGCATCTGCGCTGCTTCTCCTGTTCAGATAACCGGACTCTGTCTACCTGCATGGGTTCTTCAGGTAGCGCACTAGGGGAAGGCAATAGTAGTCTCTGGACCGAGGGTGCTGGTCTGTGGACCCGGCTCTCGTGTCGAACCTCTTGAGTGCACCCCGGATTCTCATATCAACCCGGGTGGCTAACAGGATGAGGGCATCCAAGGTAGAAGGAAGGTCGCGGGCTGCCAGTTCGTCCATGATGTGAGAGGACAGACCCTGCCAGAAGGTCGCCACCAGTGCCTCATTGTTCCATGCCAGCTCGGCTGCTAGGGTACGGAAGGAGATAGCATACTCCCCTACTGTGGAGCCCTCTTGCTTGAGGGTCAACAGAGTGGCTCTGGCAGAGGATGTTTGACCCGGCTCCTCGAGCATGGCACGAAAGGACTGCAGGAAGAAGGCTAGGTCCAAGGATACAGGTCCTTGTTGCTCCAAGATTGGGTTCGCTCATGCGAGGGCCTTGCCAGTGAGGAGGGAGATAATAAACGCCACTTTGGCCTCCTCGGAGGGGAAGAGATGAGCACGTAGCCTAAAATGAACCATGCATAAAGGTTAATAAATCCTCTACATGCTCTGGGATCACCGTCATAGCAAGGAGGAAGAGGCAGAGGAACTGTGGATCCGGAACAAACAGGAGGAGCAACGGGCAGTGGCACAGCAACAGCTTCAGGAGGAAGAACTGGGGGTGGAACAGTGAGTAGATCCAGACGGACCAGGATAGAATTCACAGCCTCAAGGAGTTGATCCTGACGTGTGCGTATGTCATGCATCTCCGTCTGTATCTTCTGGACTGCGGTCTTGGGCTGGCCAGCGGGTTCCATGGCCTGAGCGTACTGTTACAGGGTATGTGGACCCACTAGGCCGCTCCGCCATAGCGGAGAGGCAGCTGACCAGGTCCCAGTCTATATGAAAGTCAATAGTAGATAGTAATGCTTGGGTACCTGAACTAGTCCAGACGGTGGCTGTGGCTTCAGCATGGATGGAGGCCGGTGCAGCAGGTAGCGCCAGACGTGGTGGGCAGTATCCGATGTGGCAGAATACTCTGGACGTGGCAGAAGACACGGGATGTGGCAGAAGACACTGGACATGGCAAACGACACTGGACATGGCAAACGACACTGGATGTGGAAAACGACACTGGACGTGACAAACGACAGCAGGTGCAGTAGACACCACTCCAACACTGGTAGGCACAGGAACAAGAACAGTACGGGATACAGGAAGAGGTAACAGGGCATGGGTAACAACTGGGGCCTTCTTATAGACCAAGAAATCATGGCAGATGAGGACGAGTTCCTTTGTGCGTTCGCACCCTTCGGGACACAGCAGAACGGAGCGGAAGTGAGCGCTGGCGTCTCCTAGGAAGCAGACGGATTCCATGACTGCGGGCATCGGGGGGTGAGTAAACCCGATGGCCCGTGGCCATGGACGCTACACTACATAAATACCGCACCAGAACCAAGATTTGTACATAGATACAACACAAAAACCCAGCTTAGTACCTAAATACAACTCCAGAACCAAGTTTAGTACATATATACAGCACCAGAACAAAGCTAGGAACTTATATACAGCACCAGAACTAAGCTCAGTACATATATACAGCACCAGAACAAAGCTCAGTACGTATATACAGCACCAGAACAGAAGAAAGCTCCGTATATAAATACACCACAAGAACCATGCTCAGCACATAAATACAACACCAGAACCAAGCTCAGTACATAAATACAGCACCAGAACCAAGCTCAGTACATATATACACCACCAAAACCAAGCTCAGTAAATATATACAACAGCAAAACCAAGCTTAGTACCTAAATACAACACCAGAACCAAGTTCAGTACATATATACAGCACCAGAACAAAGTAAGGAACTTATATACAGCACCAGAACCAAGTTCAGTACATAAATACAACACCAGAACCAAGTCAGTACATAAATACAGCACCAGAACAAAGTTCAGTACATATATACAGCACCAAAACTAAGCTCAGTAAATATATACAACACCAAAACCAAGCTTAGTACCTAAATACAACACCAGAACTAAGTTCAGTATATATATACAGCACCAGAACAAAGTAAGGAACTTATATACAGCACCAGAACAAAGCTCAGTACATATATACAGCACCAGAACAAAGCGCAGTACATATATACAGCACCAGAACAAAGCTAAGTACATATATACAACACCAGAACAAAGCTCAGTACATAAATACACCAGAATAAAGTTCAGTACATATATACAGCACCAGAACAAAGCTCAGTACATATATACAACAACAGAACAAAGCTCAGTATATGCACTAGTCCTTTTAAAGGAATTAGAATATCATCAAAAGTTAATTGATGTCAATAATTCAAAAAAAGTGTCTCTCATATATTATATAGATTCATTACACACAGAGTGATCTATTTCCAGCATTTTTGTCTTGTAATATTGATGATTATGGTAACAGTTAATGAAAACCCAAAATTTAAGTCACTCGGAAAATGTAAATATTATATAAGCCCAATTTCAAAAAATGTTTTTAATACCGAAATGTTGTCCTACTAAAAAGTATGTCCAGTATCTGCCCTCAATCCTTGGTTGGTGCTCCTTTTGCATGAATTACTGCATCAATGGCGTGGCATGGAGGCGATCAGCCTGTGGCACTGCTGAGGTGTTATGGAAGCCCAGGTTGCTTTGATAGCAGCCTTAAGCTCGCCTGCATTGTTGGGTCTAGTGTCTCATCTTCCTCTTGACAATACCCTATAGATTCTCTGTGGGGTTTAGGTCAGATGAGTTTGCTGGCCAATCAAGCACAGTGATACTGTGGTTATACACTAGGTATTGGTAGTTTTGGCAGTGTGGGCAGGTGCCAACTCCTGCTGGAAAATGAAATCAGCATCTCCACAAAGCTTGTCAGCAGAGGGAAGCATGAAGTGCTGAAAAATGTCCTGCTAGACGATGCGCTGACTCTGGACTTGATTTAAAACAGTGGATCAACACTAGCAGATGACATGGCTCCCCAAACCATCACTGACTGTGGAAACTTCACACTGGACCGCAAGCAACTTGGATTGATGCCTCTCCACTCTTCCTCCAGACTGTGGGACCGAGATTTCCAAATAAAATGCAAAATTTACTTTGTGAAGTTTCCACAGTCAGTGATGAAGCAACCTGGGCTGCCATAACACCTCAGCAGTGCCACAGGCTGATAGCCAAAATGCCACGCTGCATTGATAACACCTCAGCAGTGCCACAGGCTGATCGCCTCCATGCCATGCCGCATGGATGCAGTAATTCATGCAGAGTCGGAGCCCCAACCAAGTATTGAGGGCAGATACTGCACATACTCTTGAATAGGACAACATTTCGGTATTAAAAATCATTTTTGAAATTGGGCTTATATAATATTCCAATTTTCTGAGACACTAAATTTTGGTGTAATGATGGGGTAGGGAGACAGACAGGTGAGCCCTAATCTACCCGCCACTTAGTCCCTGCCTACTTGCAACGACCCGCCCTAGGCGACTGGGTACAACTGGGCGACGGTCCCTACACTCAATAGGAGGGCTGGCCATGAAGCTACGCGACAGTGCATCAGCCTTAATATTTTTAGACCCAGCCCCACCCTTAGGGAGCTTAGCTCCTGGTACCAAATCAATTGCGCAATCGTATTCTCTATGAGGAGGTAACACTTCGGAGGCCTCTTTAGAGAAAACATCAGCGAAGTCCTGAACAAACTCAGGTAGAGTGTTCACCTCCTCAGGGGGAGAAATAGAATTAACAGAAAAACATGACGTCAAGCATTCATTACCCCATTTGGTAAGATCCCCAGTATGCCAGTCAAACGTGGGATTATGCAACTGCAACCAGGGAAGGCCTAAAGCCAAATCGGACGATATTCCCTGCCTCACCAGTACAGAGCACTGCTCCAAATGCATGGAGCCAACAAGGAGTTCAAAAACAGGGGTATGCTGTGTCAAATAACCATTAGCAAGAGGAGTGGAGTCGATACCCACTACCGGGACAGGTTTAGGCAAATCAATCAATGGCATAGCTAGAGACATAGCAAATTCCACAGACATAATATTAGCAGAAGACCCTGAATCCACGAAGGCACTGCCGGTAGCAGACCTACCACCAAAATAGACCTGAAAGGGAAGTAAGATTTTATTACGTTTCATATTTACGGGAAATACCTGTGCGCCCAAGTGACCTCCCCGATGGTCACTTAGGCGCGGAAGTTCCTCCGACTGGTTATTCTTACGCCTAGGACATTTGTTCACTTGATGCTTGTCATCCCCACAGTAGAAGCAGAGACCATTCTTCCTGCGGAACTCTCTACGTTGATGGGGGGACACGGAGGCCCCGAGTTGCATAGGTACCTCCGAGTCTTCCATGGAAGAACAAAGCAACGGAACCTAGGGAGGCATCATGGGGGAGTCAGAGGAGAAAACACAAAAACGTTCAAGTCGTCGTTCCCTGAGACGTCGGTCAAGTCGTACCACTAAAGCCATAACCTGATCTAGGGAGTCAGAAGAGGGATAGCTAACTAGCAGGTCTTTCAGGGCGTTCGACAGACCCAATCTAAACTGGCACCTTAAGGCAGGGTCATTCCACCGAGAAGCTACACACCACTTCCTAAAGTCAGAACAATACTCCTCAACAGGTCTCTCACCCTGACGTAAGGTCACCAGCTGACTCTCGGCAAAGGCAGTCTTGTCAGTCTCGTCATAAATGAGCCCGAGAGCAGAAAAGAAAAGATCAACGGAGGAAAGTTCAGGGGCGTCAGGAGCCAAGGAAAAGGCCCATTCTTGGGGCCCGTCCTGGAGCCGGGACATAATTATACCCACCCGCTGGCTCTCAGAACCAGAGGAGTGGGGCTTTTAAGCGAAAATAGAGCCTACAACTCTCCCGAAAGGAGAAAAAAGTCTTCCGGTCCCCTGAGAACCGGTCAGGCAACTTGAGGTGGGGTTCAAGAGGTGAGGTGAGGGGCACTATCAGGGTAGCATCAGGCTGGTTGTCCCTCTAAGCCAGGGCCTGGACCTGTAGGGAGAGGCCCTGTATTTGCTGAGCCAGGGTCTCAAGGGGGTCCATAGAGTGTCAGGGACCAGGGTAGACTAGGTATATGGGCTTGTGATTATGTAATGATGGGGTAGGGAGACAGACAGGTGAGCCCTAATCTACTCGCCACTTAGTCCCTGCCTACTTGCAACGACCCGCCCTAGGCGACGGGGTACAACTGGGCGACGGTCCCTACACTCAATAGGTGCACGACAGACAAACAGACAAGGGTACAAAGAAGCCGGGGAAATGGGGAAGTGTCCCACGGGAACACCGTGAGCAACAAGCGAGGTGAACGAGCCGAGTCAAACCAGGAGATGAGCGAGGTACAAAATGCAGAGCAGAAGAGTGGTCAGTAAAGCCGAGGTCAATAACAAGCAGAGGGTCAGTAGTTCAAGAAGCTGCAGCAGGGCCAGGAAACCAGCAGAGAAGAATCACAAGCAAAGGAGGAACAGGAAAGGCAGGTATAAATAGACAGAGGGCGGGAGCTAGCTCCGTCTGGCCAGGCTGTGATAGGCTCTCCCACTCCTAAGCCTGCCATCCTGAGTGGTGGAAGATGGAGTCAGTCTCACAGACATAGAAGCAGGTGCAGACTCAATACCTATGGGCGTTGACACAGAAGCTGTGTCTGGCAGGATCCTTTACATTTGGGTTTTCATTAACTGTTCCCATCATCATCATCAACATTAAAAGAAAAAAATGCTGGAAATTGATCCCTCTGTGTGTAATGAATCTATATAATATATGAGCTTCACTTTTTGAATTGAATTACTGAAATAAATTAACTTTTTTATATTCTAATCCATTGAGAAGGACTATTATACAGCACCAGAACAAAGCTCAGTATATATATATATATATATATATATATATATATATATATATGTTTTGAGCTTGGTTGTTCTGATATATATGTACTGAGCTTGGTTCTGGGGCTGTATTTATGTACTGAGCTTGTTTCTGGAGTTGTATATATGTTCTGAGCTTGGTTCTGTTGCTGTATATATGTACTGAGTTTGGTTCTGGTATTGTATATGTGTATGAGCTTTGTTCTGATGTTGTATATATGTACTGAGCTTGCTCTGATGTTGTATATATGTACTAAGCTTGGTTCTGGTGGTGTATGTATGTACTAAGCTTGTTGTGGTGCTGTATTTATGTACTGAGCTTTGTTCTGGTGCTGTATTTATATGCTGTGCTTGGTTCTGGAATTGTATATATGTTCTGAGCTTCTCATTGGTGCTGTATACATGTATTGAGCTTGGTTGTTATGATGAATATAACTCCATAACCAAGCTCAGTACATATATATACAGCACCAGAACAAAGCTCAGTACATATATACAGCACCAGTACAAATACTGCTCAGTACAGAGATAATTTGCAAATTTAGTTTAACCCCTGCCATATTAGTTTGTACGGAATAAAACTACAGCTCCCAGTATAGCCAGAACGATGGTAAGGATATGCTGGGAGTTGCTGTTTCACAAAAAAGAACGATACTCACATCATCTCGCTGCAGATAAAACAGTGACCACAGTACTGAGCAGTCACAGGGAGAACAAACATTTACATTTAGTGATTCACCGGTGACGACTTCTCAGATTCATTCTTTTTCTCTTTACTTTTCCATCTGGTCCAGAACTCTATGATGCCTCCTGGCCATGACCCATTTCTGTGGAAATGGGTCAATTTGCTCAATCAGATGTCTTCGGAAGCTCACTTTTTCAACATTTCTGCACCTATAAACAAAGAGCAAATTCTTATGGTGTCACACTCTATGCCACTTAATATACCCGAATATAATAGTGCTACAGACTGTGCCCCTGAATATAATAGTACCATACACTGTACCCCTGATTATAATAGTACCATAAATTGTACCCCTGATTATAATAGTACCATACACTGTGCCCATGAATAAAACTGTGTCAAACACTGTAATGTAATTCACCACACACAGTGCCCCCTGTAGATAATGCCCCTCATAGAGCCCCCTGTAGATAGTGCCCCTCATAGAGCCCCCTGTAGATAGTGCCCCTCATAGAGCCCTCTGTAGATAGAGCTCCCAGTAGAGCCCCCTATAGATAGTTCTCCCCATAGAGCCCTCTGTAGATATTGCTCCCCATAGAGCCCCCTGTAGATAGTGCCCATCATAGAGCCCTCTGTAGATAGAGCTCCCAGTAGAGCCCTCTATAGATAGTTCTCCCATAGAGCCCTATGTAGATAGTGCTCCCCATAGAGCCTTCTGTAGGTAGTAGCGTTCCCTGTAGATAGTGCCCCATGTACCGTTCCCTGGAGACAGGGCTCACTGTAGCGTTCCCTGTAGATAGTGCCCCCTGTGGCATTCACTGTAGCGTTCCCTGTATAGTGCCCGCTGTAGATAGGGCCCCGTGTGGCGTTCCCTGTATAGTGCCCCCTGTATGTAGGGCCCACTTTGACATTCCCTGTAGATAGAGCCCCCTGTGGCATTCCCTGTAGATAGAGCCCCCTGTGGTGTTCCCTGTAGATAGAGCCCCCTATGGCGGTCCCTTTAGATAGATCCCCCTGTGGCGTTCCATGTAGATAGAGCCCCCTGTGGCGGTCCCTGTAGATGGGGCCCCCTGAGGCGTTCCCTGTAGATAAGGGCCCCTATATAGTCCCCTGTAGTTAGTGTCCTCTATATAGTCCCCTGTATTTACTGTTCCCTATATAGTCCCCTGTATTTACTGTTCCCTATATAGTCCCCTGTAGTTACTGTTCCCTATATAGTCCCCTGTAGTTACTGTTATCTATGTATTGTCCCCTGTAGTTACTGTTCCCTATATAGTCCCCTGTAGTTAGTGTTCCCTATAGTCCCCTGTAGTTACTGTTCCCTATAGTCCCCTGTAGTTACTGCTCCCTATATAGTCCCCTGTAGTTACTGTTCCCTATATAGTCCCTTGTAGTTATTGTTCCCTATATAGTCCCTTGTAGTTATTGTTCCCTATATAGTCCCCTGCAGTTACTGTTCCCTATAGTCCCCTGTAGTTACTGTTACCTATGTATTGTCCCCTGTAGTTACTGTTCCCTATATAGTCCCCTGTAGTTACTGTTCTCTATATAATCCCCTGTAGTTACTGTTCCCTATATAGTCCCCTGTAGCTACTGTTCCCTATATAGTCCCCTATCGATAAGGCCCCCAGCACTGCCCACAGTAGAAGGGGGAAAAAAATGACGTCATCGCCGACTGCATCATCACTAAAGCGCCGAATGGTGAGGCATCATGTGCCTCACCAGGGCAGCGCTTGTGAAGTCAATTGTATCCGCGTCCTAAGGACGCAAATACAATTGAGTGCAGGGGACCGGCTCCGGCTTCCCGCTTCACCCGGTACTGCGAACTGGCTGTAATTTTAACAACTAGTTTGGGAGAACCGGGGCAAACCGGCTGGATCCCACCCCTGCATGTAATAATACCTTGTATTGCCTAGCTGCAGATTCCCCTGTTGATAACAGCTGATCTTTGAGGGTTCTAAGGCCAGAAACAATTAAAGAGAGGTTATCTTCATAAGACAACCCCTTTAAATGAATTTGTATAAATCTGTGTGCAGTGAGCTCACCCCTCCCCCAGTGGTGGCTGCAGGTAGTTACTATAACATGACAAGCAGGAGAAGCAGTTCAGTGTTGGATTCCACAGCAGTTGGTGCCCTGCTTCGGTGGTTGGTACCACTGCAGATGTTCTCGTACTAAGACCCTTTTTAGCATTCTCCTAATATTTAATAGCTGCCCCAGTTTCACTAGAAAATAGTAATGGCATGGTTAGGCCCCATGCACACAACCGTAGAATTTGTTCGGAATTACAGACCGTTTTTACAGTCCGTACTTACGGACCCATTCACTTCTACTGCCCACGGACACCTTCCCATATATTTACGGGAAGGTGTCCGCGCCATAGAAAGGCTCCGCAAAAGATAGGACATGTCCTATTTTTTGCTTTTTACGGACCGTGCTCCCATACTTTAAATGTGGCGGCTGTCAGCGGCCATCCGTGCCCGTAATGATTACGGGCACGGTCATGTGCATGGGGCCTTAGTCAACACCTCCTAACAAAAGTGAAATCAATAGGCAGGTGAATATCTGCTGTGACTGAAATGCAAAGCAGACAAAGAGGCAGCAGCAGCCTGCAGCCGCTAAGATATGTGCAGACATTGAATATTTTGATTAATTTAAATTGTATTACTGCTCTATTTACTATACTTATAAATGTGAGATTCTTGGATATACAGTATCTTAGTGCTGCATCTTTGTGTTTGTTCTCTAGACACATTTGACATCTTACTTACAGAACTAAACGTCTGTGAATATCTATATAACACTGAAGATACCTTATACGATTCCGTTCCTTTCCTAAGTCTTATGATGATCTAAGTTTGGTTCAATAGAACCGGAGGAGCTCTTGGTACTGCAGCCATAAATGCCCACATTATGTACGACTGAATACAACCTCAGGCTAGTGGGCTGAAGTCTCCCGCCATCACAAGCCTGCCTCACAGAAACCTCGGCCCTCCCACATGTGTAGATGTCACTGCCATGTGACATCTACCCCATCTGCAGCAAGTAGAAGAAGAGAGGCACTGTTACGCCAGTCCTGTGAGATCCGTATTTCATTAAAGTTAAGAAAAATGGGACCCATGACATTATGTGGTCTGTTCCTTTCAGTTAGGTAAAACCATATTGACAGCAGGCCCCATTGCGTTGGAAGCTTGGCGCTATATGTTAAGTAGACGTGTCCCTGTTTAAAAAATTAAATAATGACAGCCAGGCCCATGACGGCAGTATCGGCTGTACTGCCCTGACTACTTGAATAAGACTTTCACAGAAGCATAATCTGTTAGTAGGTGCGAAGATGGATTTTGCTTTGTTTAAAAGGATAAGTAATTGGCCGTTAAGTGGCCCGCCTGTGAAATATTGTGAACAAGTACGAAGTCTTGTGATCAGTTCTGTCATTTAAGTATTTATTACAAAGGTTAGAGTCATTGAGACCACACAAATAAAGCCAATTATAATCGTTTATTTTGCAGCTGAAATGCCATATAGCCTGGCTACATGTGAGAACATTTAACATGTGTATGTCTATGTAGTAGCATAGCTAACTGAAAATAAGTTATTACAAAGATTTATTTTCTTTTGTACATGAAAAAATCATTACATCTGGAAGATATTTGGTCATCTTTAAAGAATTTGTTTTTAGTCGAGATTCAGTTTTAAACTGACAGCTGTCCATGTCATCAAATCCCAGTCACAGATGGAACCTATTTGCCTTTGTATAAATGGCAACAAACACATCATACTGTGAGCTGCTATCACATGGCATTACAACCAGGGTGCGTCTTGCACAGTCTTAGATTCTTTTATTTATTTCTTTTTTTACTTGGAACTCAACTACAGGTGCAAAAAGAGTTGCTGATCTTGCACATAAAACTAATGAGGGTAACATGATAATAAAAGACAGTTCATTGTCCGTTGGACAAGTTCAATCCATTACTAGAAGAGATCCTCCATGAGACATTGTGGTGTTTCTTCCACCTTCCATTTGCCAACAAAGTAAGTCATATTTTAAGTTGAGATTTGCTTGTTATATGAGGTTTGTAATATTCCAAAAAGCTTTTTCATGTTCTGGAGGTAAAGAATAAGAGCAGATGAAATGGATAACTTTCCATGAGAAAGCGCGGTCTATCCTGCCAGAAGTTAATGGCTTTCTTCAGCCCTATCAAAATTCTTGATTTTACGCCCCGAGGCTCAATTACTTACCATTTTTTTGCACTTCAGGTTACAGTTTGCAAATTCCAGATGTTCTTCAATTCCATTGTGCTCAGGTAGCAGGCTTGTATTATCAGGGACAGCCCAAAATATCTTCACAGTCACAGACATAGATTATTAGCTGCTCTAAACTCACAAACAAGTCTTCTTATATGAAATAAAATAGGATATTAAACATTTGACACTATACAGACAACTGTCTTAGTCTGTAGGATTTTCTGCAACTCCTGAAACTGTCTTCTAGAAACTTGCAGAGAACACAGATGTCAATTTCCTTTTCATCCCTTCCATTTTGGCTGACAGATGGCCAATGGGGCTGGGCGGTGGGTCTCTTATTGCAGATGGAGCAATGGGGGAGAGCACCTGTTGCTGCTAGTTGCCTTACAGACAAATACAGGTTTATGAGGAGACGGGGGATGGCTGATATGCTGGCATAAACTACGTGAACACTTGACCAGGGATGTTAACTTAATTTTTTTATTATTTTTTCTGCACAACTTAAGCAAAATCACTGATTGCCAGATAATAACTAATGTCTGTCTAGAGCTAAGAATAGTGATATGAGTAAACGAGCAGCATATATTGTAAACTGTAAAATTATGATAATTACAATCATGATAACCTGTACAAGCTCATTCAGCTTTAAAAATAACAGACATAGCTAATATTTTTTTTTTCATAATAGACACTGACACTGGGCTGTTCAGGAATTTAGGGAAGCTTGTTGGACATCCCTTTTAACCCCTTCCCGCCGCAGCCCTTTTTCAGATTTTCATTTTCGTTTTTTCCTCTCCACCTTCCAAAAGCCATAACGTCTTTATTTTTCCGTCAATATAGTACTATGAGGGCTTGATTTTTACGGGACGAGTTGTAGTTTTTCGTAGCACCATTTATTTTGCCATATAATGTACTAGGAAACGGGGAAAAAAATATTTGTGGGGTAGAAAATGAAAAAGAAAGCGATTCCTCCATGGTTTTTTGCGCGCCGTTTTTACAGAATTTACTGTGCAATTAAAACAACATGTTAACTTTATTCTGTGGGTCAATACGATTACGGCGATACCAAATATATATAGTTTTTTCCATATTTTACTACTTTTACAAGTAAAAACCTAAGTGTAAAAAAGAAAATGTATTTTGTGTCGCCAAATTCCGAGAGCCATAACTTTATTATTTTTCCGTCGATTAAGTGATACGAGGGCTTATTTTTTGCGGGATAAGCTGTAGTTTTTAATAATACAATTTTGGTGTACATGCGACGGTTTGATCACTCTTTATTTAATTTTTTGTGGGAGATTAGGTGACCAAAAAATAGACATTCTGGCGTTTACATTCCGTGAGCCCGCTCCATACTTCCCCTACCCAACTTTGGCGTATGGATACGTCAAATGTCGGGAAGGGGTTAAAAACCATAGACTTTTTATGGGTTGGGCCACCTTTTGCATCTTCAACAGCTTCCACTCTTCTGGCAAGGCTTTCCACAGGGTATGTGGGAATTTTTGCCCATTTAGCCATAATAGTATTAGTGAGGTCAAGCACTGATGTTGGAGAAGCTTTGGCTCGCAATCATTCCAATTTATCTAAAAGGTGTCTGATGGGGTTGGGGTCAGGGCTTTGAGTAGGCCACTCGAGTTTCTCCAAACCAAACTCATCAAACCATGTCTTATGGACCTTATACTGGAACAGCAAAGGGCTTCCCTATACTATCGCCACAAGTTGGTAGCATACAATTGTCTGAAATGTCTATGTATAACCCCTTACAGACCATGCCAATTTTAGTTTTTTCATTTTCGTTCCCCTCCTTCCAAAAGCCACAACTTTTTTAATTTTTTTCGCTGACAAAGCCATGAGGGCTTGTTTTTTGCGGGACAAGTTGTCGTTTTTCATGCCACCATTTAATGTACTGGAAAGCTTAAAATTTGTGGGGTGTATACCGATAAGATACCAACGGAAAGGACACAAACACAGAGTAATGTTCAATGTAAGGCAACGTTGCTGAACTATATAGAATCTACTGTGTTAAGTCCTAGGTAATAACCAAGATAAACTTGGTGCATCGATCAACAATTGACACAAGATAAATCCAAGAAAATATGATCGACTGAAGCACATGAAATTTATAGAGAAATGTACAAAATTTTATTAACATAAAAACATGAAACAATTAAAACTGGACGAAGGCAGTTGCCGAAACGCGCGTCGGGTACAGACATCTCTTTCACGCCTCCATCATGTCCACCGGTATGTCTCATATCTCCTTCTTGTTAGACAGCTGCATTTGAGTTTTTCTTGTCTTGTCTCTGACATTTTTGTGAGCCCATGTACATTGCACACTTGACATTCTAGTGTTGATCCTTCAGCATCCACATCATGGGCTACGGCCCTTGCTAGCCCTCCATGTTCATCCAGACAACCATTGCACCTATGCACTTATACGTAATTGTTGTCACATGCCTTGACATAGGTGTGCTGGATTGCATATATTTGTTTGATTCTATTGGATTTTTTCTGGTCATAACCTACTTCGGCTCCATTAGACACAGGGTTGCATGAACATACACATAATTCTCTCTTGCTGTTTCAACAACATGTATACTACTTACATACTTACGTAATATCCATATCCGGTGCGTGATCGATTTGATGTCTTTTTATTGAGTGACTCATTCCCTGTTCCAGTTTTAATTGTTTCATGTTTTTATGTTAATAAAATTTTGTACATTTCTCTATAAATTTCATGTGCTTCAGTCGATCATATTTTCTTGGATTTAAATTTGTGGGGTAAAATGGGCAAAAAACAGCATTTACGCAATTTTTGGGCGGTTTTGGTTTTACGGCGTCCAACAGGCAGTAAAAACTACATATGCACCTTATTTTACAGGTTGATACGATTACAGCGATACCAAATGCATATGTTTTGTTTTATGTTTTACCACTTTTAAAAAAATAAAACTATACGCTTAAAAAAAAAGGTTTTATGTCGCCATATTCTGAGAGCCATAACTTTTTTACTTTTCCATCAATTTAGCTGTATAAGGACTTAAATTTTGCGGGGTGAGCTGTAGTTTTCACCAATACCATTTTGGGGTACAGATGTAGCCGTCTTCATGTTGACTTTTAACGCATTAACTACACAGTGGCAAGATCTCTTATCTTGACTTTTGCAATGACGTTTCAATGGCTTTTGTTGTGTGATATCGCGCTGCAGCAAGTTATCAGTCAAGGTAAATATGGTTATATCCGTACATATAACTTTTTGATCAATTTTTTAGGAGAGCTCAGGTAACCAAAAAACAGCAATTTGCGTGTTTTATATATATTTTTTTTTACAGCGTTCACCGAGATTGTTAAACAACACTACTGTATATTGTGATAGTTCGGATTTTTATGGATACGGCGATACCAGTTATGCTAACGTTTATTATTTTGGAACATTGCTTTAATATTTTTTTTTGGAACATTAGAAATAACTTTATTCAACAGTTTTTTTTTTTACTTAGTTTTTTATTAGTTCCTTTAGGGGACTTGAACCAGCGATGTTGGCAGACCTGGGGGCCATATGCCTTGACAGGTATCCCCCAATTGCCCCCGGCACCACCCGATCACGTTGTGGGGGGGTTATGGTGTGTTGGAGGGGGCACCCCCCTGATTCTAACAATTTAAATGCTGTGGTCACAATTGACCATGACATTTAAGATGTTAAACGAGCGGAATCAAAGTGATCTTTGATTCCGCCCGTTGCAGTGAGGTGTTAGCTGTATTACACAGCCGTCACCCGCTGAGTATGGAGCTCGGCCCACTCCATACTTCCCCTTAACGGCTGTCACATACTAGTTACGGCTGTCACATACAATTGTATAAATGTCTATGTATAATGTAGCATAACCCTTCACTAGAAACTAGGGGCCTAGCCCAAACCCTGAAAGACTGCCCCATACCATTATTCCTCCTCCACCAATTTTACAGTAGGCACTAAGCATTTTCGTAGATAGCGTTCTCCTGGCATCCACCAAACTCAGATTCATCCATCAGATCTCCAAAAAACACATTTCCAGACCTCCAGAGCGCAGTGGAGGGATTATTTACACCACTCAAGTCGACGCTTTGACATTGAACATGGTAACCTTCTGTTTGTGTGCAGCTGCTCGACCATAGAAGCCCATTTCATGAGGCTCCTTACACAGTTATTGTGCTGATGTCACTTCCCGAGGCAGTTTGAAACTCTGTAGTCAGTGATGCAACAGCGTATAGGCGATTTTCACTTACCGCTGACCATAGATTATCTGATAACTTACCAGTGATCCTATAACAGTGCCATGTTTGACGTTACTAAGCTCATCATTACGACTCATACTACCGTCAATATTTATCTATGGAGATTGCATGTCTTAGTGCTTGATTTTATGCACCTGTTTGCAATGGGTGTGGCTGAAACACCTAAACTCAATAATTAGGAGGGGTATCCATAAAATTTTGGCCATAAGGCGTATGAAATTATTTTGCTAGAAGAATTAATGACACAGCTGCTGCTTACAGCCTCTTTGGCTGTACCAATAAAAATTTGGCGTGCTTGTGGGTGTGGGGGTGCGTGTGAGGTTGGGGGGTGCGTGTGGGGGTGCATGTGGGGGGTGCAGGAGTGGGGGTGCAGGGGTGGGGGGTGCATGTGGAGGTTGGGGGTGCGTGCTATATTGCTAACATTACTTTTTTGTTTTGCAGGTTCCGCTGGACCTATTGGACTACGTCATTGATTCGTTGGACTACGTCTCAGATTTAGTGGACTACTGCGATGATCTACGTTTTTTTTTTATAAAATGGTTAACGAGGGTCTTGTGGGGGAGTTTTTATTTTAATAAAAGTATTTTCTTAGGTCTCTGTTTTTTTGATAATTTATTAGCACCTTAGTAATGCCAGTTGTCTGTTTGACAGTATCCATTACTAAGGCGGGGCTTAGTGTTAGCCTGTAAAAATGCTAGCACTAACCCCCTATTATTACCCCGGTACCCACCGCCACCAGGGGTATCGGTACACCACGTAGTTTTTAATAAATAATTGCTAAAAACTACATGGGATCCCACCCCCCCCCCCCCTTTTCATAACCAGCCAGATACAATAAAGCAGCCGCAGCCTTGCATTACCAGGGTGGGAAGGGCCACGGTTTTTGGCCCTTCCCAGCCTCATAATACCAGACTGCGGGGGGTTAGTGCTAGCCTTTTACTGGCTAACACTAAGCCCCACCTTAGTAATGAATGCTGTCAAACAAAGGCGCTAATAAAGTATTAATAAACACAGAGACATAAGAAAATATTTTTATTGACATAAAAACTCCCCCTCACAAACCTCGCTAACCATTTATTTTATTTAAAAAAAAAGTAGTACACTGAATCTACGACGTACTCCATCGAATCTATGACATAGTCCAATAGGTCCAGCGGAACCTGCAAAACAAAAAAAAAGTTAGTAGTATGAAAAATACAAATACTTATACTCACCTACAGCAGACGTCTGTCTTTTCCCCTGCACCGCAATAGAAACTAGAGGTAAATTAAAAATAATTCTCTTAGGGCATGTTCACACAGCGGTAAAAAAAAACGACTTGTAAACGTGTCGAATACACTAGCGTTTCTTGTGAAGCGCTTTTTAACATACAGCCATTTTTTACGCTTTTTTATGCGTTTTCTATGCGCTTTTTGCACCAAAGAACTGACCCAACACTTATTTTTTAAAACGCTTGCGTAATAAAACACGTATGTACTAACGGCTCGCTTTCCCTTTGATGTAAATGGGAAGCTTAATCAAGCGTTTTTTATGCGTTTTGGGCGTGTAAAATGCACCAAAAAACATGTCAAATACACACCGTGTGAACTAGTCAACTGAACTGAAGAGTCATTGACCACAGGGTCTTGCCTCTGGACTTTCATCGTTATTAGCCTTTTGGTGTGTCCTAAAGCTGCAGCCAGCTGCCATTTGTAAAATCACTCCCAAAATGGACCTAGACACTGCTTGGCAATTTGAAGACACCTCTTCCTGGCTTGCAGCCAAAAATAGGGAGGGGTGAGTCTCCCTCCCACATTTACAGCAGCTGTGAGTCAGGTTGCTTTGCCTGATTCACCTTGCTGTAAATCTGGGAAGTGCTCCCTCTGTGTCATTGTTATCTAACTTTTAATACTTCCCACCTTGTGGAAAAAAATAATAATAAACCAAACTAACTAAAAAAATATAATAAAAATAAGTAACTTACTAAAAATAATAATTTGAATTTGAGACACATTCCCTTTAAGTCTAACAGATCTGGAGTTCTATGAATACAGCAGCAGATCTATTGGAGGCAGTGGCGGATCATCATTAGGCCCAAACCGCACGGCCCCCTCATGTCCGGTGGCATCACTAGCCTATAAGGCAGGCTGGTGTGATAATGTCACTGCATCACGCTGGTCTGAAAAATTCACTGAGTTTTGTATCTCAAAGGATGTATTGTATATATTACCATCTAAATGTGGTTACATTTGTTACATTGTTTTGTCATTTTAGCATAAATGAATTGTGGCAACAATCTGCCTTATTTAACTAGTGCCTGTGCACTTTACATTAACATCATTAGATGTAGTGCGGTAGATAAGGAATACAGATACTACCTATGCGGATGCAATGATTTCTATATAATATTTATATTTTTTCCTCCTCCCAGTTTTTATTCTTATTTTTTTAGATTTTCATATTTTTCTTTTTCACCCTTTTAATATTTTCATTTTGATTTTATTATAATAGTCTTGATATTTCTGTGTTTTTATATATATATATATATATATATATATATTGTTTTTTTTTAAATATTTATTATTATTAGGTGAACTTATGTCAGTGTAGTGGATATATCTGTTTCTTCCACTCCATTTCTGATGCTTGTCAATCAGAAGTAACTGAGATCAGGAAGTATAACACTCCTGCATTCAGGCAGAGTTATCCCTGTCTACCTACTACCAGCCCAATACTCACAATATCACGCTGGTCTGCGCATGCATCCTGATCAGAGCCTGAGCAGCGCTCCGTCCGTCGCAGGAATGGGGCAAGGTAAGTACAATATTAGTTTTTTTTGGGGGGTGGCACTATGTCACGGTGTATACAGTGTATAAACTGTGTGTCACTATATACAAGGAGGGCTGTGTGGCACTATATAGAAGGGGGGCTGTGTGGCACTTTATACAAGTGAGGGGGCTGTGTGGCAATATATACAAGAGAGGGGGGCTGTGTGGCACTATATACAAGGGGGCTGTGTGTCACTAAACACAAGGGCTGTTGCACTATATACAAGCAGGGCTGTGTGGCGCTATCTAGAGAGGTCTGTGTGTGGCCCTATCTACTAATGGCGGCTATATGGCACTATCTACAGGGGTCTGCGTGTGGCACTATATATTAAGGGGGGCTGTGTGGCACTATATACAAGGGGGCTGTGTGGCACTAAACACAAGGGCTGTTGCACTATATACAAGCGGGGCTGTGTGGCGCTATCTAGAGAGGTCTGTGTGTGGCACTATCTACTAATGGCGGCTATATGGCACTATCTACAGGGGTCTGCGTGTGGCACTATATATTAAGGGGGGGCTGTGTGGCACTATATACAAGGGGGGCTGTGTGGCACTATATACAAGAGGGTGGCTGTGTGGCATTATATACAAGAGGGGGGCTGTGTGGCACTATATACAAGAGGGGGGCTGTGTGGCACTATCTACTAATGGGGGGCTGTGTGGCACTATCTACAAGGGGGCTGTGTGGCACTATATACAAGGGGGGACTATGGCACTATCTGCAGGGGGGCTGTGTGGTCCTAGCTGCAGAGGGGCTGTGTGTGGCACTATATACAGGAGGCAGAAAGGGGGTATTATTGCTGTGGGGGCACAAATGGCGCACGGTTACTGATGGGGCACATTTATTGTGTCGAGCACTGAGGGATTATTATTACCATCTGGGGCACTGTGGAATATGAGGTTAATTAGAGGACGGAATATAGGTGTGGGGGGTGCTGGAAAAGCGAGAAACCAACATGTCTGTGTGTCAAATTCTGAAGAGACGAGTCGTGGCTGGAATAAGTCGTCACAGTGTTCTGGGCCGGTTGGAGAAAAAAAGGGAAAGTAAACTAATCAGAGAAGACATCACCTGTGAGTCACTATATATAAATGTGCTGTAATCACTTATATCATCTGCAGAGCTCCTGTGTATAACTTGCATCTACCACTATATGGTCACTATATGCTGTTAACCCCTTCAGGACGCAGCCACTTTTGGACCACATGACACAGCCTCATTTTTTAAATCTGACGTGTGTTACTATATGTGGTAATAACTTGGGAATGCTTTTACCTATCCAAGCGATTCTGAGACTATTTTCTCATGACATATTGTACTTTAAGTTAGTGAAAAAATTTGGTCGATATATTCAATATTTTTGCGTGAAAAACACCAAAATTTAGAGAACATTTACAAAAAATTAGCATTTTCTAAATTCAAATGTATCTGCTTGTAAGACAGATAGTTATACCACACAAAATAATTACTAGCTAACATTTCCCATATGTCTACTTTAGATCGGCATCATTTTTTGAACATCCTTTTATTTTTCTAGGACGTTACAAGGCTTATAAGTTTAGCAGCAATTTCTCAAATTTTCAAGAAAATGTCAAAAGCCTATTATTTTAGGGACCAGTTCAGTTCTGAAGTGGCTGTGAGGGCCTTATATATTAGGAACCCCTACAAATCACCCCATTTTGAAAACTGCACCCCTTAAAGTATTCAAAACAGCACTTACAAAGTTTCTTAACCCTTTATGCGTTTCACAGGAATTAAAGCAAAGTGGAAGGGAAAATTGCAAATTTTTTTTTTGCAGAAATTCCATTTTAATCCATTTTTCCTGTAATACTGAAGGTTTTTACCAGAGAAACACAACTGAATATTTATTGCCCTGATTCTGAAGTTTTTAGAAATATCCCACATGTGGCCCTAGTGCGCTACTGGACTGAAACAAAAGCCCCAGAAGCAAAGGAGCACCTAGAGGATTTTTGGGCCTTCCTTTTCTTAAATTATATTTCAGGCACCATGTCAGGTTAGAAGAGGTCTTGTGGTGCAAAAATAAAGGAAACACCCCAAAAAAGACCCCATTTTGGAAAGTACACCGCTTGAGGAATTCATCTAGGGGTGTATTGTGCATTTTGACTCCACAGGTGTTTCATAGATTTCATTAGAATAGGGCAGTGAAAATGAAAAATTACATTATTTTTTCAACAAATAAATGAGGAGAACCACCTCAATATTTGTAAAGCAACTTCTCCAGAGTACGGAAATACCAAACATGTGGTCATAAACTGCTGTTTGGGCAAGCAGCAGGACTCAGAAGGGAAGGCATGCCATTTAGCTTTTGGAGCACTGATTTTGCTGGATTCATTTCTCTGAACCATGTCGCATTTGTAAAGCTCCTAAGGTACCAGTACAGTGGAAACCCCCCAAAAGTGACTCCATTTAGGAAACTACACCCCTTGAGGAATTCATCTAGGGGTGTAGTGAGCATTTTGACCCCACAGGTGTTTCATAGATTTCATTAGAATTGGGCAGCGAAAATTAAAAATTACATTATTTTCCAATAAGATGTAGATTTCCTCAAAATTTTTATTTTTTTCAACAAATAAATGATGAAAAGCACCCCAACATTTGTAAAGCAACTTCTCCAGAGTATGGAAATACCAAACATGTGGTCATAAACGGCTGTTTGGGGAAGCGGCAGGACTCAGAAGGGAAGGCACGCCATTTAGCTTTTGAAGTACAGATTTTGCTGGTTTGATTTCTCGGCACCATGTCGCATTTGTAAAGCTCCTAAGGTACCAGTACAGTGGAAACCCCCCAAAAGTGATTCCATTTGGGAAACTACACCCCTAGAGGAATTCAACTATGGGTGTAGTGAGCATTTTGACCCCCCAGGTGTTTCATAGATTTCATTAGAATTGGGCAGTAAACATGAAAAATGTAATTTTTTTCCACTAAGACGTAGCTTTAGGTAAAAATGTTTCATTTTCTCATTAAATAAAGGAGAAAAATCACCAGAACATTTGTAAAGCAACTTCTCCAGAGTACGGAAATACCCCATATGTGGTAATAAAGTACTGTATGAATACACATCAGGGCTCAGAAGGGAAGGAGCGCCATTTGGCTTTTGGAGAGCAGATTTTACTGGATTGGTTTTTCTGCGCCATGTCGCTTTTGCAAAGCCCCTTGGGTACCAGTACAGTGGAAACTACCCAAAAGTTACTCTATTTGGCAAACTACACCCATTGAGGAATTCATCTAGGGGGTAATGAGCATTTTGACGCCACAGGTGTCTCATAGATTTTATTACAAATGGGCAGTGAAAATGAAAAATGACATTATTTTCCAATAACACGTAGCATTAGTTCAAAATTTTTCATTTTCTAAACAAATAAAAGAGAAAAAGCACCCCAACATTTGTAAAGCAACTTCTCCGGAGTATGGAAATACCCCACATGTGGTCATAAACTGTATTTGGACACACGGCAAGGCTCTGAGCGCCATTTAGTATTTGGAGTGGAGATTTTACAAGATTCGTTTTTTGACACCATGTTGCATTGAGCTATAGTACCAGTACAGTGATACCCCCCGAAAAATTACCCCATTTTGGAAACTAGATCCCTCAAAGAATTGATCTAGGGGTGTAGTGAGCATTTTGACCGCACAAGTGTTTTGCAAAAATGAGTAAACTATAGATGTTGCAGATTGAAAATTGCTGTTTTCCACAGATATGCCATTTCAGTGCCCAATGTGTTGTGCCCAGCTTGTACCACCGTAGACACACATCCCATAAATTGTTAAGCGGGTCCTCCAGAATACAGTAATACCCCATATGTGGTCATAAATTGCCGTTTGGGTACACTGCCAGGCTCAGTTGGACCACCATTTGGCTTTTGAAGCGCAGATTTTGCTTGGTGTATTAGTGGTATTTCAGCTTATAATGTGGGGGCATATGTGAGCTGGGCGGAGTACATCAGGGTATATGTAATCTGGGCGGAGTACATCAGGGTATACGTAATCTGGGCGAAGTACATCAGGATATATGTAAACTGTGCGGAGTACATCAGGGTATATGTAATATGCGCGGAGTACATCAGGCACTGGCGTAGCTATAGGGGTTGCAGCGGTCGCAATTGCGACCGGGCCCTGAAGCCAGGGGGGCCCACAGCCCCCCGCACCACATCAATAAAAAGTTACTATAGTAACTCGGGCCGCGGGCCCCTGTTACTATAGTAACAGACTTTACTTACCTTCCTGGTTCCGGATCGCAGCGGAGGTCCTGACGTCAAGCGCTGCGCTATGTACCGCGCACAGCATCGAGACGACAGAACTACCGCCGAGGCTGAAGAGGAAGGTAAGATGAGCCCTGACTGGCGGGGTCCGACTCCCGGGACCCGCCAATCAGCTGTTTTGAAGGGGCCGCAGCACTCGTACGAGAGCTGCTCCCCTTCATTCCGGTCACACTGTGAATCGGTGTCGGCGATTCACAGTGTGAGCGAGTAGTGAAATGAAGGGGAAGCAGCTCTCGTACGAGTGCTGCGGCCCCTTCAAAACAGCTGATTTGCGGGTCCCGGGAGACCCATCAGCTATTGATGGCCTTTCCTGTGGATAGGCCATCAATGTTTAGGGACTGCACAACCCCTAAGCCTACGATGTAGCAGGCTTAGGGGGCCCATGAGACAGGATCACAGATTGTGTGATGCTGTCTGCTGGGCCCTGTATCTAAGCCAATCACATGGTAGGCTTAGATACATGGCCCATGCGTGATCCTGTCTGCTGGGCCCTGTATATCAGCCAATCACATGGTAGGCTTAGATACATGGCCCATGTGTGATCCTGTCTGATGGGCCCTGTATATAAGCCTACCACACTGTAGGTTTAGATACAGGGCCCCAGCACACAGTAATCTTATACTGTATAAGATTACTGTCTGCTGGACCCTGTATCTAAGCCTACCTTGTGGTAGGCTTAGATACAGGGTCCCACAGACAGTATCACACATGGGCCCTGTATCTAAGCCTAACATGTGTTACTAATAGTTTTTTCGTGCGTTTTCTTACAGGTTCGGTCATTGGACTACGTTGGATTCCAGGACGACTTCGATGACGCCTTTTTTTTTTATTATCAATAAAATGGTTAATGAGGGTTGTGTGTTTTTTTTTTATTTCAATAAAATATTTTTTCTATGTCTTTGTGTTTTTTTTTAAACTATATTACTACCGCCTTAGTAATGGCCACCGGCTGATTGACAGCATTCATTGCTAAGGCGGGGCTTAGTCTTAGCCGGTGCAGAGGCTAACACTAACCCCCTTTATTACCCCGGTACCCACCGCAACCAGGGGTGCTGGGAAGAGCCGGGTACGATCCAGTACCTGACCATCTGTAGTGATGGTCGGCCACTGGGGCGGCCGCAGGCTGGTATTATCAGGAGGGGAAAGGCCAGATACAGTGGCCTTTCCCACCCTGGTAATGCTAGGCTGCTGCTGCTTTATTGTATCTGGCTGGTTATGAAAAATGGGGGGACCCCACGTCATTTAAAAAAATAAAAATAAATAAATAATTGGAAAGAACGATGTCGGGTGATAATAAAGTTTAAAAAGATACAAGTACATAGAAAAAAAAATGTATTGAAATAAAAAAACACAACCCTCATTAACCATTTTATTGAGAATAAAAAAAACGCCGTCATTGAAGTCCTCGAATCCAAAGTCCAACAACCAAACCTGTAAAAAAAACACAAACACACAAAAATAATCAGTAACACATAAAGAAGCAAAATTATTATTCTTACCTTTCCTGAGTCCAGCGCTGGAGCCGCAATGTCAGCGAGCTGAGTCCTGTATCTAATCCAATCATGTGTGATACTGTCTGCTGGGCCCTGTATCTAATCGTATCATGTGTGATACTGTCTGCTGAGCCACTGTATCTAATCCAATCATGTGTGATACTGTCTTCTGAGCCACTGTATCTAATCCTATCATGTGTGATACTGTCTGCTGGGCCCTATATCTAATCCAATCATGTGTGATACTGTCTGCTGGGCCCTATCTCTAATCCTATCATGTGTGATACTGTCTGCTGGGCCCTGTATCTAATCCTATCATGTGTGATACTGTCTGCTGAGCCACTGTATCTAATCCTATCATGTGTGATACTGCCTTCTGAGCCACTGTATCTAATCCTATCATGTGTGATACTGTCTGCTGAGCCACTGTATCTAATCCTATCCATAGTTTATAGGGTCGTAGTGCTATAGATATGATATGCTGTCTCCTCTACACACATTTTTTTTGGGCGGACACATATGTATTGGGGCTATTTCCCCTGACATTTTAAGCCCTGAGGGTATGTTCACACGGCAGCATCCGTTACGGCTGAAATTACGGTGCTGTTTTCAGGAGAAAACAGCACCGTAATTTCAGCCGTAAAGGCATTTGCAGGCGTCTTTCGCTGCGTCCATTACGGACGTAATTGGAGCTGTTTTTCCATGGCGTCCATGGGAAACGGCTCCATTTACGTCTGAAGAAGTGACAGGCACTTCTTTGACCCGGGAGTCTTTTTTACGCGCCGCCTTTTGACAGCGGCGCGTAAAAAAAATGACCATCGGCACAGTACATCGTAAGACCCATTCAAATGAATGGGCAGATGTTTGCCAACGTTTTTGAGCCTAATTTTCGGACATAATTCAATGCTAACACGCCCGAATTACGTCCGTAAATAGGGTGTGTGAACCCAGCCTTAGTGACGCCCCCGGCTGCTAGTGCTGCATTGTTGGGTCACTTAGGAGACCTAGCGATGCAGCTGAAAGCTGCGGACCGTCGGCCATGAGGAGTTTGCGGGGGGGGCCCAATAAGAACTTTTGCATCGGGGCCCATGAGCCTTTAGCTACGCCCCTGACATCAGGATATATGTAAGCTGTGCGTAGTACATCAGGATATATGTAAGCTGTGAGGAGTACATCAGGATATATGTAAGCTGTGAGGAGTACATCAGGATATATGTAAACTGTGAGGAGTACATCAGGGTATATGTAATATGTGCGGGTACATCAGGGTATATGTAAGCTGTGCGGAGTACATCAGGGTATATGAAAGCTGGGCGGAGTACATCCGGGCATATGTAAGCTGGGCGGAGTGCATCAGGTCATAATAGGATGATGTAATAATGGGGTGAATGAATAATCCATGGATTGGTGTGTTACGCTTTGAACCAATCCTTTATACACAGGCCGGGTTTATTGGGTATTATACAAAATATCTGCGCTCCAGTGTTGCCTTATATTTGACTTCTTCAGTAGCCCTATAAACCGCACAAGGCCCTAAAGTTTCCTAATCTCCGCTGCATCTAAAGGGTCCACCTGTGGGGTCCAGCAAATGACGATGTGGGGAATTTAGTGAAATTCTACTGGACCTAAAAATGAGTCTGGGCCGTCATTTAGAATCATTTAGCATCATTGCGTTTTGAGAGTCATAACGTGCTATTTTTCCGTCGACGGAGCTGTGTGAGGGCGCGTTTTTTGTGGAACGAGCTGAAATTTTTATTGGTTCCATTTTGGAGTACATGCGATTTTTTTATCACTATTTATTCCATTTTTTGGGAGATGAGGAAAGCAAAAAAAAGCCATTCCAGCACGTTTCTTTTTTGGGTTTTTTTACAGTGTTCACCGTGCAGTATAAACAACATGTTAACTTTATTCTGCGGGGCGATACGATTACAGCGACACCAAATTTATATGTTTTTTTTAATTTTCACTGCGTTCCCACAATAAAAATACTCTTTTCTAAAAAAATCATGTTTTAGTGTTGCCATTTTCTGACAGCTATAACTTTTTTATTTTTTAGTTGATATCGCTGCAGGAGGGCTTGTTTTGTGCGTGACGAACTGTAGTTTCTATTGGTACCATTTTGCGTTACTTGCAACTTTTTGATCACTTTTTATTACATTTTTTTTGAGACAAGATGACCAAAAAATAAAATGCTGTCATAGTTTTTCATTAAAACTTTTTACGGTGTTCACCGTGCGGTAAAAATAATGTGATATTTTTATAGATCAGGCCGTTCCGAACGCGGCGATACCTATTATGTATAGTTTTTTTTTCATATTTTCATTTTTTTTCTAATAATAAAAAGGAGTTGATCAGGGAAACAGGGCAAGTGTTGTTTTTATTATTTATTTATTATTTATTAACTTTTATTTCTTTATTTTTCTTTCACATTTTTTTTAACTTTTTTCACTTTTTCTTTTACACTGACCTGGGGACTTAAAGATCTGGTCTTCTGATCCCCGGTACAATACACTGCACTACTTATGTAGTGCAGTGTATTGTAACTGTCATCCTTCATTTGACAGTTAGCGTATTAGGTCCTGCCTCGGGCAGGACCTAATAGGCTACCGTGCCTGGGCAACCAGGAAGCCTAGTAACGGCTTCCTGGTTGCCATAGCAACAATCGCCCGGGGGTTACAGAGGGAGCTCCGTCCCTCTGTCAACCACTTCAATGCGGCGGACGTCACTGACAGCCACATTGAAGGGGTTAAATGGCTGCGATCGGCGGTAACCGCAATCGCAGCCATTGCAGCGGCATGTCAGCTGTGTATAACAGCTGACAACCGCTGAAGATAAAGCGCGCACAGCTCCTGTGCTCGCTTTATCTGCCTGGCGTAACTGTACGCCCAAATGCGGGAACTCACTCAGAATTTGGACGTACAGTCACGCCCAATCGCGAGAAGGGGTTAATATTGGTCTTTCTATAGTGTTTTTTATACAGTAACAGTATGTGGGTATTATTCAGTCATTGTGGTTATGGTGTGGTGGTATTATTCAGTAACAGTATGGGGGTATTATTCAGTCACTATATGGTTATGGTGTGGTGGTATTAATCAGTAACAGTATGGGGTTATTATTCAGTCACTATGTGGTTATGGTGTGGCGTTATTATTCAGTAACAGCATTGGGTATTATTCAGTCACTATGTGGTTATTATGTGGCGGTATTATCCAATAATGGTATGGGGGTATTATTCAGTTACTATGTGGTTATATTGTGAAGGTATTATTCAGTAACCGTATGGGAGTATTATTTAGTTACTATGTGGTTTTGGTGTGGCGGTATTATTCAGTAACAGTGTGAGGGTATTATTCAGTCACTATGTGACTATGGTGTGGAGATATTACTTGGACATTATATTGTGTTATTATTAGTAATATTGGTCTTCTAATAGTGTGTTGTGTTCAGTAACAGCATATAGGTAATATTTAATCTGGTATAGTGGTATGATTTAATAACTCTATATGTATATATAGATCATTTTTTGTGTGAGAGGGGGACATATGGTTTGGGTCTTGCAACACTCCTGGATGCACTAGAAATCAGTGATGCAGTTCTCTGCACACCGCCTTCTGAATTGACTACATCATTGATACAGTAAGGGTGTGTTCACATCTGCGTCGAGGTTCCCTTGATGGCTTCCGTCAGACCTCTCCGTCGGAGGACCCATCAACGGAAAGACAAACGAAAACTATAGCTTCCATTTGTCTCCGTTCCGTAAGGTTTCAGCTTTTTTGGCTGAATCAATAGCGCAGTGGATTAATAGGCTTTCTATTGAGACCATACACTGCTCGGAGGAATGCAGATCAGAAACGAAGCGGCACAGTGCTCACCCGAGCCCTTCTGCTGCTTCATTTAAGCGATCGGTGGGGGCCTCAGTGCTTGGACCCCCACCGATCAAAACTTCTGACATTTCACTTTGACATGTCAAAAGTTTTTTTTAAAGTTTCGTTACACTTTAAAGAGTGGTGTTAACATTTTTTATTTGATGTGTTAAAGGCTGTGTACACCTAAAAACGAATTTTTGAGGTACAGCTGCTTTGTATCCTGTATACAGAGCAGTTGTATCTAGCACTAAAACGTGTATCCGTCAGCTCCGCGGATCTGATGGGTTCAGTAACAGCGGGTCCCGCGTGTCTCTTACACGCAGGATTGAGCTGTTATTGATCACATCTAAGTTCATATACTACAGTTTTATATTTGAAAAAAATTATTAATAGGATTGTTTGTTTTAAAGTTTTAATAAAAGTTCAAAGAAGAAAAGCATTGTTTAGGCGTCTTGCAAGGGAGAAGGGGGTAGGGAGTTGCATTGGATGTAAGGGAGAAGGAGGGGGCCCATGTTGTGTCAACAGCCCAGGGCCCATTGTACACATAATCTGCTACTGATTGGAGGATATGGTAACATGACTTGACGTTGCATGGCACAGGGGCGTAGCTAGGGGGGGGGCAGGCGGGGCATGTTACCCGGGCGCAACTTAGGCCTGCTGCCTCTCTGAGGGGACGGCGGCGCCACTGAAACCAGCCGCCACCACCCCCTCCTGCACTATAATTGTCCTAGCTCCCAACCGGGACAGTCCCAGCTTTTCACCGCTGTCCCGGGAGGTCTGAGCAATGTCCCGCCCTGACCCGGACCCTCCCTGTTGCCAACCATGCCCCCCTGCAAGGACGCTGTCTGCCTGGAGAGAGGGAGCAGACACACCAGAGCGGAGCACTGCAGAGGAAAATAAGCCGCAGGACAGTGGTGAGTACACGGTTTAAACAATTTAGTTCCTGGGAACACTAGCGTTTCTAAAATCATAAAATAAATTACATTGATTTATGATTTTAGAAACTCTTCTGTCTCCAGACACATTCATTTTGCGGCTCCCGCCCCCCCAACCCGGCCCGCCATCGCGCCCCCCCCCCCCCCTGCAACCCACCTTGGCCCCCATCACGGGACTGCTGTAACTTCTCTCTCTCCTGGCAGGAGAGGGAGAATAGTAATAGTAATAGTGGTAATAAAAAAACACATTTCTCCATTAAACATTTCTATCCTATCTATCTATCTATCTATCTATCTATCTATCTATCTATCTGTCTGTCTGTCTGTCTGTCTACCATCTATTTAGCCATCAAATATCTATCTTTTATCTATCTCATACCTCCCAACCGTCCCGGATTCAGCCGGACAGTCCCGGATTCCGGGCAGTGTCCCGTTGTTCCGGGCGGCTGGGGGTATGTCCCGCTGTCAAACGAATTCTGAAGCAGGGAACCATCAGCTCCCTGCTTCAGAATTAGTTCATAGCGGAGGAGCAGAGGGAGCTCCTCCGCTCACCGAGGGTTCCCTTTAAGCACTGTGCTCGGGGAAGCCCTTGTCGGTACTGTCCATTTATGAGCAGAATCCCCGACTAGAGTTGGCAACGGGGATTCTGCTCAAGCATTAGCCACTGATGTCACTGTCAATATATGGACAGTACTGTCAAGGGCTTACCCGAGCACAGCGCCTAAAGTAGCGCTGTGTCCTGGGAGTCTACGGCGAGCAGAGGAGCTCTCTCCGCTCTGAACTAATTCTGAAGCAGGGAGCTGATAGTTCCCTGCTTCAGAATTAGTGGCTACTCCTTGAGCAGAATCCCCGTTGCCGATGATCTGGCCAGGGATTCCGCTCCTAGAGGAAACCCCTGAGCTCACTGTCCATATATAGATATTGTCGTCAATGGCTTCTCCTGGAGCAGAATCCCCGGCCAGAGTCAGCAACGGGGATTCGCTCAAGGAGTAGCCACTGACGTCACTGTCCATATATGGACAGTGGCATCAGGGCTTCCCTCTAGGAACGGAATCCCCGGCCTATGCTCTGACTGGGGATTCCGCTCCTAGAGGGAGTTCCAATGAAGTTATCTACAAGGGGGTGGCACAATCAACATGGAAACTGTGGCACTATATAGGGGCTCTATCTACATGGGCACTGTGGCACTATCAAGAGGGCATTGGCACTTTATATATGGGCACTGGCACTAGGGCCGTTTTGGGGGTATTATACTGTATAAGGGCAGCTATGGGGGCATTATACTGTATGGTGGCAACTAGAGGACATTATACTGTGTAGGGGCAGCTATTTTGTATTATACTGTGTGGGAGGCACCATGGGAGCATGATACCGTGTGGGCTGAATCAGGTGTGTATGGGCGGGAATTGGGTGGGATTAGAGGCGTGTCTTAAAAGAAAAAAATTGTCCCTCTTTGTGATACTTGAAAGTTGGGAGGTATGTAATTGTACCTGCGTCTATAGGACATGGGTACAATTAGAAGCAATGAATGGCCGGGTATGTTTCATGCCCGGCCATTTAGCGCCTTTCTACGAGTGAAGCGGCGCTATACTTTGCGCCGCTTGCGTCGTTGGAAAGCGCTGAATGACAGGGAAAGTCATTCTGCCCTGCCAATCAGCGCCTTTCGTAAAAGCAAGCGGCGTGATCACGTCATCGCGCTGCTTGCGTCGTTCAACCCCAGGAGACCTGCGCAGAAGAGAGCAGGTCTCCATTGCCTCCGGACGGTGCAGGAACAGGATTAAGGTTTGTATAGTTTGTTTTCTTATCCTAGTAAAAGTGTGTGGCATTATCTACGGGGGTGGCTTTATCTACAGGGGGGCTTTATCTATGGGGGGCTTTATCTACAGGGGGGCTATATACTAGGGTGGGCTATATGTGAAGCACTATATACAGGGGTGGGCTATATGTGGAGCACTATATACAGGGGTGGACTATATCTACAGGGGGGCTATATACAGAGGTGGGCTATCTGTGGAGCACTATAGGGGGAGCTATATGCGGGACACTATATACTGGGGTGGGCTATATGGGGGGCACTATTTACAGGGGGCTTTATGGGGGCACTATCTACAGGGGGCTCTATGGCAGGCACTATCTACAGGGGGCACGGTGTGTACGTGGGACACAGTGTATGGTGCTATTATAATTAGAGGTGCAGTGTATGTCGCTATTATATTTAGGGGCGAAGTGTGTGGTATAATGAGAACTTTACCTTTGTTTATAGGTGTAGAAATGTTTGAAAAGTGAGAAGCTGAAGACATCTGAGTGGCAAACTGCAGAAATCGGCTGTGACCGGGAGAAGTCATCATAGAGGTCTGGACCGGATGGAGAAAAAGAACTAGAATCTGAGACGTCTCCGGTGAGTCACTTAATGTAAATGTTTATTCTGCCTCTAATCAGTAGTGTAGTCACTGTATGATCTGCAGTGAGATGATGGGTGGTATGATTATGATATGATTTTTTTTGTGAAATAGCAACTCCCAGCATATCCTTACCATTGTTCGGTCCATGCTGGGAGCCGGAAACATTTTACTGCAAACCTATACGGCTGGGTTTGCACTAATTTGAGCAGTATTTGTGCTGGTGTTGTATACATGTAATGAGCTGGGTTCTGGTGCTGTATATATGTACTGAACTTGGTTCTGATACTATATATATGTACTGAGCTTGGTTCTGGGGCCGTATTAATGTACGGAGCTTGGTTCTGGAGCTGTATTTCTGTACTGAGCTTTGTTCTGGTGCTGTATATATGTAATTAGCTTTGTTCTGGTGCTGTATATATGTACAGAGCTTGGTACTGGAGCAGTATATATGTACTGAGCTTGGTTCTGGGGATGTATATATGTATTGAGCTTGGTTCTGATGCTGTATTTATGTACTGAGCTTTGTTCTGGTGCGGTATGTATGTAATGAGCTTGGTTCTAGTGTTGTGTATAGAACTATATTGCGTGTAAAATGTACAAATGTTTTTATGCTCGAGTTACATAAAAAAAATCTGGAAAAGAAATGACACGTCATTGATTGGTAGAGAAATCAAACAGGGCGAGGGGGAAGGAGATGTCGGGAAAGAGGTTGGGGGGGCGCCAAACGGAATCTTTTCCCCGGGTGCTGGAGAACCTAGCTACGCCTCTGGCATGGCATACTCTGTATGAAGCATGGACATCAGTGCAGAGCATTCCCTTAAAAAACAAAACTTGATCTGATAATGTGACTGCAACCTCCAATAGATATGCCATATTAACAATATGGTACGAGATCTTCTAGGCACATCAGTGACATAATGAGGTCATGACCACTAATACAGACTGCTCTGTGTTGAGAATTCTGTACAATCTATGGATCTGGCCTTTTATGTGGTGACATTATATTGATAAGTGAGATCACTTTATAGCTACAGCACAAAAAACAAAAGTAATCTTGGATAGCCCTTTCAAGTAGGAAGCCGTCTATTTTTGCTTCGCATCTGATGTAAAAACTCATCAATGTCCAGTCTGTTTAGAAGTTTATCAATATTTTTATGTGTGCCATAATCAATAGAGATCGACCAACATCCATCTAATAATGTGTGGGCAACTTCATAGAAACCATTCAGGAACCTTGGCAACAGCATGCTGAACTGGCCCTGAGAAATGCAGTTGCGATATCACTGTAGAGGAGAATAAATACAGCTGGTCAACCATACTGAAACATCAACCCAGATGGTATGTGCTGCTTTATTTTACTTATGAGAAAGTAAATTGAGAGGCTCAGTGGGAACTGCACGGTGTACAAAGACTAAATATAAAATATATACAATAACACATAATTAACTGCAACAAAGACTTCAATAAACCTTGTAAATTCTAAACAGAGGGATCATGTATGGAAGCTTGGCAGCTCTACTATAATAGTACTATGTAGGACAAGCAGGCAACATCACGACAGCGAGCTGATCAACCTGGCTTCTAAAGACTTCTGCTTAGATGACTCATGAATCTGCTTTGTCCACAATGGTGCGAGTGCAAATACATATTTGTCTTTGGGTGCCACATTCCTTATATTTTATCTTATCAAGAGAACAGGATATGCGCCAACATACATATAATCAAATAGACTATTGATTTGGAACTCAGAAAATTGTTGCAATGGGAGCCAAGACGCTTTATCTGAAGTCAGAGGGATTCCACTTAGTTACTAGAATATTTTTTCTTTTCAGTTGAAATTCTTTGAAGTATAACTGTCTCCAATCCCGGCTTAACTAATAAATATAACTACAAGGTTCTGTAGGTGACACCTCTAAAAATAACATTAAGAGGCACAATGTATCTGTGTAGTCTAGTCTAATGAATTGCATGACCTCACGCATGTTGCAGTGAGTTAAACTTACAGGAAGAAAACAATTATAACTGCAAATAGGTAGGAACGGCTAGCCATAAGCAACTTAGAGATTTGGTAGCTCAGATTAAAGGGAATGTGTTGCTAGCAAAAAAAATTATTTATTTATTTTTTAGTTAAACAATTAGTGTGTAGGTGATTAAACATTGTTCTAATTTTTTTTATTTTTTTCACGAGTCAGGAAATATTATAAATTAGATTCTAATTTATAACATTTCCCAGTGCTGGTCACTAGATGGAGCAATTCCCAAAATTGCAGCATTGCATGTGGTAAAGCAACCACATTGCTTTATGCTGCAAAATTGGAAAAAACTCACTTGCTCTAGTGAGCTCTCAGAATCCCCCCCCTCCTTTATCCTGGCTAGTGCCGGGAGAAACGAGGGGATTGAACGGTCAAACCTCCTACACTGTGTGTCGCCATTTTTTGAGCTAACACACAGTGTAGTAGGTTTACATACAGTAGTAAACACACACTGAAACACGAACATACATAGAAATAACTTACCTGCTCCTGCCGCCGCCGCTCCCTCCGGTCCATCCGCTCCGTCTGCTGCCGCTGCTCCAAGTGCACAAGTCCGGAAGCCGCGACCGGAAGTAGTAATCTTACTGTCCGGCCGCGACTTCCGGTCCACAGGAAAATGGCGCCGGACGGCGCACAGTTCAACTTGGACTGTGTGGGAGCGGCGCATGCGCCGTTCCCACACAGATGGCGTACACCATAGTGGATGGAACGGGCCCCGTTCGCATTCACTATGGGACTGTATGTGCCGTATTCCATGCCTGTATGTGTCGTTAATCGACACATACAGAAATGGAAAAAAAATGGCAGCCCCCATAGGGAAGAAAAAGTAAAAAAATAAAAAAAAGTAAAACACAAACACACAAATAAATATAAACGTTTTTAATAAAACACTAAAATCAAACTGATATAAAAAATTATTTTTTGGTGACACTGTTCCTTTAAGGACCAAGGAGTTGGATTTTGTTTGTTTTTTTTGGAGCGGGGTCACAGTAGACTGTGATCAGGTTTTGACAATTGAGACTTTGTATGTTTATTAAAGGTTTAAATCTTAGATTCAACTACCTAGGAGTGGTGTTTACATGATATTTATCTTCCTCAGTGTTTGCTGCTTGAATATTTTTTAGCTCAGCGCTATGATCTGTGACTTCAGCTAGGCTACAGTGCCTACTTTTTGTCTCAGAAGCTCAGTCTACTGCTGTATCCATCGTTCATGCTTTAGGGTAGGTTGACATGTAGCAGATATTGTTGCAGATTTCCCTTTTTCGCAAAGGCCGGTCAAGAAAAACAAAACAAAAAACACAACACATCCTCTCTGGAGGCCAGTATACAGAAACCGGCGGGGGACCAAGCATGCAATGACACGGGAGCGCCAGGGGATTGGAAAGGTGAGTAAACGTTATTGTTTTTGTATTATTTCAAATTATTGTAGGTAATCCGCAGAAATATCCACAACAGTAGGAATTTAATTGTGGATTTCTTCTTCCCTATAGAATTCAATGAGGAAAATCCAAAACAAGTCTGTGTTTATTTCGCATCAGAAATTTTCATCCTGCAGAGCTTAAAGAGGCTCTGTCACCAGTTTATAAGTAATCGTGCGAGATCTCGCTGTAAATGACAGGTTACAGCGAGATTACGCTTGCTCTGCTGTAATTACCAAACAAACGTTAACGAAGTGCAGGGATTGTGAATAGACATCCCGCCCTGTCTGGAAGGAATGTCTATTCACTGTCTATACACTTCAGTAACGTTAATATGCCAGTATAAGACAGCACATGGTGAATAACGCAGTGTCACTATGCGCTGTCTAAATGAATGAAGAGAAGTGCATGACGCTGATTGATCAGCCTCATACACTCCTCTGTACAATGCCCACTTCGTCTAAAGTAAAACACGCCCACTTGGGCATTAAGAAACTAATTAGAATAAAGCTAAAATCGCTCCTAACGTGGTAAAAATAGATCGTTTTTCTAAATAAAAAGCATTGCTGTCACCTACATTATAGCGCCGATCTCCTTATGTAGGAGATAGGGCACTTATAATGTGGTGACAGAGTCTCTTTAAGAAGGGGAGGCCATCTGAAAGATAAGGAAGATTTATTAAAGCAGGGTATTGCAGAGAGGAGGAAATAATAACATGCAGGCACGGGATCACATCTGCATAACCGGACCTTTAAACACAGCAAAAAAACAGATACCAGTCTTGCGCACATAACGCCAGGCACCAGGAAACTATTGTGCAGTGAACATTTTTGAGAAGGGAGATGCATACGCCAAACTACCAACACCAGTACATTGACCAAACTGAAATACCTTACCAGGAACTAGAGCAGCGGCCATGTTGGTGCACCCGATGTCAGACAGGAGGCACAGGTAACTTGGCTGTGGTCCGGCGCTGAGGGACAGGTATCACCTGTATACAGCATCAGGGGAGTATGGTACATTCAACCCTGTGTCCAAGGCCTTAGGGACAGAGAACACTCTCTGTATAGAGGGCCTGGAGTACGCTGAAGATCTTTGTCTTTGGTCTTCTAGCCACAGCAAGAGACAAATAAAATACATCTTCATTCTGGTCTCTGGCAGCTTTATGATAGCAAGGCTGAGTGCTTACTTGTTTTTTTGCATATACTGCTTATTAACCCTGTCTCTTCTATCCGGCAGTCAATAGACTTTAACCCTCTGTGTAAGTGCTGCCGTAGGACGAACAGGAAATTATCCTTACGGAGACTGTCTTTTATATAATCTTTCATGGCCTGTCTTTCCAGAGCAGGAAGATTATAAACCTGCCCCTTGGGCAGTTTAGCATTATGGAGGAGTATGATAGGACAGTCGTACGGTTTATTAGGAGGGAGAGATTCAGAACCAACTTCAGAAAACACATCCTTATCTTGAATATACTTAGGCAATAATGGTGTGATGCAAGCGATATTAGTAGTAGACAAAGACATGCAAGTATCGTAACATTTAGAGCTTCACTTAACTAAATCTGCTTTCACCCAATCAATAACTGGATTATGTGTCTGCAACCAAGGGATACCCAATACTATTTCAGAGGGAAAATTTTCTAAAATAAAGAAAGAAATTTGCTCAGAATGCAAAGTACCCACTTTCAATGTAATAGGCGCAGTAGAGAAATTGATTGCCCCCCCCCCCCCCCTGAGCGCGAGGTATACTATCAATAGCAGAGACCTTGACTGGGGTACTCAACTGAACAAGAGGAATAGCCAATTTTTTAGCAACCTAAAAATCTAAGAAATTTTCTGCAGAACCACAATCCATAAAAGCTTGTCCAGAAACACAAACATTATCAAAACAGAAATCAACAGGCAGAAGGATATTTTTTTAGAAAATGTGGGAAAAACCTGACTGCCCAGATGGCAATCCTGGGGACCATCTAGGCTCTGCAGTTTTCTGGAATCGGGCGTTTTTGGTGTTTGGAACAGTTCTTAAGTGTATGACCAGCGTCCCTACAATAAAAACACAGCCCCTTGCGTTTTTTAAAAAGTCTAATTTCCTGGGAAGACATAGTGGAGCCCAACTGCATGGCTGATTGTGCATCATTAGAGGGGCTCTCAGCGCAGGAAAAGGGAGCAGCCATAACCGGAAAGTTAATTAAGAGATCCTTTAAGTTTTCTGAAAGGCCTCAGTGGAACTGGCAACGGAGCGCAGCATCATTCAACTGAGAAGAAATAGACCATCGTCTGAACTTCGAGCAATAGTCCTCCACGGGTTGAAGTCCCTGCTGGAGAGATAACATCTTGGCCTCCGCTGCTGCAGTGACATCTGGTTCTCCATACATTAAACCCAGAGCTGCAAAAAAGGTTTCCACAGAAAAGAGTTCAGGGGCATCAGGTCCCAATGAAAAGGCCCAGGTTGGAGGATCCCCCTGCAAGAGCGAAACAACGATCCCCTCTCGCTGCTGCTCAGCTTCAGAGGAGATAGGTCTCAGACGAAAATATAGTTTACAACTGTCCTGAAAATTAACAAAAGACTTATGATCTTCAGAAAAACGATCAGGTTAATTCACTTTCGGCTCCACAGGATATGCCGCTGGAGCGAGTACTCGGGTCTGCGCAGTTTCCCGCTATTGAACCTTTACAGCCAGATCTTGCACCAGCTGAGTCAAGCCTTGCATCTATTCCACCAGAGCTTGCATGAGTTCCATCGCGGTAAAAAATTATATACAAGGCTTGTGAATCTGTTATGGAAATACAAGTGGAGCGATACCTCAAGGCTGCTGTAGTCTGCCGGGAGGGAGCGTGCACGTAATCCCACAACCTCAAATCCATAACCACTCTGATCGACAGTATCTAAGGCGACTCTAAGGTGTTCGCCAGGGCCGGCCCAGGTTGTCTTAACAGAGTGTAGTTTTGGATTAGAGGTGTAATGCAGGCAAACCTGAGCTGGAAACCAGACAGCCAATAGGTTAACTGAAAGTCCAGAAACAGAGTAGAGGTAATAAGACAAGCCATGGTCAAAACCAGCCGGGAGTAGGTAATCAGAATCGGTAAGCTGAGGGTTAACAAGAGACAAGCCGAGGTCAGTACACACAAGATCCAGAAAACAGAAGTGCAGGAGCAGTCAGGAGCTTGATCACAAACCAGGAGATAGGAAAATTCACAAGCAAAGACAGGTTGGAAAAGACAGGTATAAATACAATGTCACAGCTGATTGGCAGAAGGACAGAGAAGAGAGATAGGTTCAAGGTAAAAGAAGAACTGCCCAGAAGCTAGAAAGATTGTCATTACGACCTTAAAGGCAATGTGTTGCCAGAAAAACATGTTGTTTTTTTTAAAATTAAACATTTAGTGTGTGGGTGATTAAACATTGTTCAAATTTTTTTTATTTTTTTCACGAGTCAGGAAATATTATAAATTAATTCTAATTTATAAAATTTCCCATTTCTGGTCACTAGATGGAGCTATTCCCAAAATTGCAGCATTGCAAAATTGGGTAAAAAGCCCTCGCTCTAGTGAGCTCTCAGCATCCCCCCCTCCTTTATCCTGGCTAGTGCCGGGATAAACGAGGGGTTTGAACGGTGTAACCTCCTACACTGTGTGTTGCCATTTTTTGAGCTAACACACAGTGTAGAAGGTTTACATACAGTAGTAAACACACACAAACACGAACATACATTGAAATCTCTTACCTGCTCCTGCCGCCGCGGCTCCCTCCGGCCCGTCCGCTCCGTCTGCTGCCGCTGGTCCAAGTGCACAAGTCCGGAAGCCGCGACCGGAAGTAGTAATATTACTGTCCGGCCGCGACTTCCGGTCCACAGGAAAATGGCGCCGGACGGCGCCAATTTCAAAGTGGACTGTGTGGGAGCGGCGCATGCGCAGTTCCCACACAGACGCCGTACACACAACTGAATGGGACGGGAGCCGTTCGCAGTCCCTATGGGACTGTGGCTGCCGTATTCCATGTCTGTATGTGTCGTTAATCGACACATACAGAAATGGAACAAAAAATGGCAGCCCCCATAGGGAAGAAAAAGTGTAAAAATAAGAAAAAGTAAAACACAAACACACAAATAAATATAAACGTTTTTAATAAAGCACTAACATCTTTAACATATAAAAAAATAATTTGTGATGACACTGTTCCTTTAAGGGAACAGGTGTTTTCCTAACAGGAAGGAAGATTTCTTGATTTATGGCTAGTTGAGAAGCCACCATTGGTAAAAAAAAACAAGCATAATTCTCAGGACTAGGCAATCAGATAGGTCTCTAAAATATGTCTCTTTACAGGAGAAGGTCTGTATTTCACTTATCCGGCGGGCAGAAGAATTGTAACTAAAAATAGTTTTTTCCAAGAAATATATTGAAGGCTGAGATTTTCTAGAGGATCAAATGGTGGTTGGCATAGGCATTTGAGAACAAGTGATAAATCCCAAGATGGAGACGGTGCATGGACTTGAGGTCTAATATAGTTTACGGCCTTAAAAAATCTTCTTAGAAGTAGATTATTGGAAAACTGTCCTTGTAAGGATGAATTTATGGCTGTAAACTGGACTTTTAAGGTGTTAAACTTGAGCCCCTTCTGAAGACCTTCTGGAAAAAAACTGTAAGAAGACCGGAACTGAAGTAGAAACTACACTCTTAGAAGAGCAACACTCAGCAAAGGTCTTCCAAACACTATTATATATTTTGACAGTGTCAGGCTTTCTTGCAGCAGATAGAGTTTCTATAACTGCAACTGAAAACCCTGAACTTCTTAAGTTCCCCCTTTCAGCTTCAAAGCCGTAAGATGTAGTCAAGATGGGCCTGGATGAAACAATCCTTTCTGTGTTAGCAGGTTCTTTCTGAGTGTCAGCTTCCAATATTCTCCCCTCGAAAGTGTCAACAAGAGTGGGAACCAAAATGGCATCAAAGCACTGTCTTTTCTTGTTTGATCTTCTAAAGTACTTTTGGAATTAGTGGAAAAGGGGGAAAGACATAAAGGAATTTCTTCTCCCAGCTGATGGAAAGTGCATCTACTGCATGCAGGTGATCTGCCCTGCTCAGAGAGAAAAATTGGTGCAGTTGGGAGTTCTCTTTTGTCGCCATTAGAGGAATTCCCATCCTTTGGATAATCATTTGAAACACTTGCTGGTTGTGGGAGCACTCTGATGGCTTGACTAGGCTCCGACTGAGCCAGTCTGCCTCCACATTCAAGGAACCCCGAATATGGACTGCTGAGATGTTTCTCACTACCTTTTCTACCCATTGCATTACGGGAGAGCATTCCAACGTAAGAGCATGACTTCTCGTGCCCCCCTGTTTGTTGATATAGAATACCACTGCCAGGTTGTAGGACTGTACTAGGACATCCTTGTGAAAAAGTGGTTGAAAGTGAAGAAGGGCTAATCAGACCGCTCTTAATTCCTTCAGATTGGAGGGGAAGCTCAACTCCAGGCTGGAGCATCTTTTCTTATGAACCTACAAAGGACCTCAATAAAAGAAAAGAGGGGTTCCCTACAAAACTAGTAGAAAACCTATAAGTGCAAAAGCACAGGGAACGTAGCACCCAAAGAAATATATATGACTACCACGAATGTAAACAATATAGAAATCTTTATTAATGATAAATAATAACAATACATGGTATCAACAGTAAATGTAAAGAAACTGAATAAAAAAGGTCATATGCGGAGAGCAACATCAGTAAGGTATAAATGTTAAATATACCCAAGGGTTAACAGAACAACCCATCTCAAAAATGACGTCCCATAAACTACCTCACCACTAAATACAAAAATTCTACTATCGCAGCAATGGCCAGATAGTGTAATATATGGCTATAGGTACAGAGAGTGAAATACGACTGGTAAGGAATGTATATAGCAAAGTCTAGATGCAGCAATGCAACACTAATCAATAACAGGGCTAAGTGGACAACCAGAAGAATGTACAAGAAAACTTACCCAGAGTCATGGTAGAGGAAGGAGGGAAAAGTTAGGAGATGTGGCACAAAATAACACCTCGACGCGTGTTTCGCCTAAGACCGGCTTCGTCAGGAGGCTGACTAAATTAAAATACCAGGCTTTTTTTAAATAAAAATGCTGGAGACGCAAACAGCTCTCACCTGTGGATGATATGCAAATCGGCGCTCAGTCTGCATGTTGAGAGCTTCGCATCACCGGAAGCGCCACGTGTCTGCGTGGTGACGGAATGCCCCGTCAAAAGACGTCAGACGCAATTCACCATGGCAATGCAGACAAACAAAACGGCACTCCGGAATACAATGCCCTCAGCGCATGCGCGGATGAGCATCTGTGCACAAAAAATACAGGCGAACGAGCTAGTAGAACATCATATTTACTATAAAAGCAACGAACATATTGGATTCACAAATAAAGGTAGGCAAAAGCTTGGCATCAATTAATATAATTATGAATACTTGATAATAAATACTGAAGATAAGCAGAGTTACTACAAACATATATATATATATATATATATATATATATATATATATACCCATATTTATAATGCAAGAAAATATATAATATGTATAATAAATAAATATAGAAAATTAATATGTATTACCATATGTGATTAATAATTAACATCAAAATATAATTATGATATTTTACATGAAACCGTGCTGGGCAAAAGCATATAATAAAAAATATAAAATACTTTATACAGTGAGATCAAATATAAAAATATATATACACAATATAGACCACATAAATTGAGTATGTATGCAATGTCAAAACATCATACTAAGTGAAAATAAGTGTAAGAATAATACTAAATGTTGTACTATAAATATATATATAAAAATTATACAACAAAAAGTGAAACAACTTGAAAAAAAGGCGAAGTGAATAAGAATAAAAAAATTGAAACATTGTACAAGTTATATACAAAGAAATCATGAATATACATAATTGTGTGCTAAATAGTGTGTGCACAGTACCATAAAAAACATAACATACACAAATAATTATAAAAGTACTAGAAATATGAGTATAATACATCATTTCATACAATAAAAAAGTAATAAACATAAAAAAATACAACAAATAGTTCCAAAAAGACCACAAAGGCATACATATTACATAACCAAATAAATGTATACAATTTCATAATATTGACATTATTATATTCGATCCAATGCTATCCCAAAAAAGGTAAAATCAGCCGATTATCTAATTTTTCATAGCAGATTGGCGTTAGAATTGATATACATATTATTCGTGCCAAGAAAGACATCAGTAAACACGAATATAGTAAATAAAATGGCCAGCATAACTGAAATACAAGAAATATAAATTAGAACAAATGAAAACAAAAAACCCCTATGGAAAACAATATAAAACTCGCACAAGTTGTATATGTTACAAGAAGGGTTTGAAGCTTGTGGCCTCATTAAGGCCAAAAGGTGTGGTGGTATTGAGCAACGTGATCCATTTCATTTCCTTTTTCAAAAGGGCTTGACGAATATCACCACCCCTGCACCCCAGGTTAACACTATAAATACCCCGAATCCTTAGGCCTCTAGGGTCGCATGAGTCATACTGACGAAAATTACGGGGAATGGGTTGCAGTTGGTCTAACTCTTTCGCATTAACAGCTGTCTGAATCTTACTAACATGTTCAAGTACTCGTGTCTTCAAAGGTCTGCTCGCAGATTTTTAGATCTCCTCCACATAATGGAGGGGTTCTGGGGCAAACAAATGGATAGATTTTGATACGTAAGGAGCACACTCCAATGCTTTTGTATAATCTTGCGAATTTCCACCCATTGTGAGTTAAACGTGGTAATGAACCTGACATTATGGTCAAAAGTTTGTTTCTGTTTAGGCTTACTCACCAACAATCCCTCAAGAGATGAGTGTTTGGCTCTCAGGTACCCACGTCTAATATCCCTCTGGTTATATCCACAGTTGCGAAAACGTTCTGACATGTCAGATGCTTGATATTCGAAGTTACTAACATTGGAGCAGATGCGCCAAGCCCTTAAAAATTGGCCAGTTGGTATGGCCTTCTTGACTTTAGGGTAGTGGAAGGAAGTAGCATGGAGAAGTGAATTAGTCGAGGTCTCTTTCCTAAAAATATCTGTAAAGATGACACCATCATAATCTTTAGAAATCAAAACGTATTAACATGATTTACTGAATTTCCGGGTAAGCTTAAAGAGACTCTGTCACCACATTATAAGTACCCTATCTCCTACATAAGGAGATCGGCGCTATAATGTAGATGACAGCAGTGCTTTTTATTTTTAAAAAACGATCTATTTTCACCACTTTATTAGCGATTTTAGATTTATGCTAATGAGTTGCTTAATGCCCAAGTGGGCGTGTTTTTACTTTAGACCAAGTGGGCGTTATACAGAGGAGTGTATGATGCTGACCAATCAGCGTCATACACTCCTCTCCATTCATTTAGTAAACGCATAGGGATCCTTTTAGATCACTATGTGCTGTCTTATACTAACACATTAACGATACTAAAGTGTTTAGACAGTGAATAGACATTCCACAGGATATCTATTCACAATCTCTGCACTTCGTTACTGTTTCTGTGGTACTTACAGCAGAGCAAGCGTAATCTCGCAAGATTACGCTGTAGATGACAGGTTACAACGAGATTACACTTGCTCTGCTGTAACTACCACAGAAACAGTAACGAAGTGCAGGGATTGTGAACAGACATCCCGTGGAATGTCTATTCACTGTCTAAACACTTCAGTATTGTTAATGTGTTCGTATAAGACAGCACATAGTGATATAAAAGGATCCCTATGCACTGACTAAATGAATGGAGAGGAGTGCATGACGCTGATTGGTCAGCGTCATACACCCCTCTGTACAACGCCCACTTGGTCTAAAGTAAAAACACGCCCACTTGGGCATTAAGCAACTCATTAGCATAAATCTAAAATCGCTAATAAAGTGGTGAGAAGAGATCGTTTTTTTAAATAAAAAGCACTGCTGTCACATACATTATATGGCCAATCTTCTTATGTAGGAGATAGGACACTTATAATGTGGTGACAGAGCCTCTTTAAAGAGGAGATCACGCGAATGACAGCACAGCGTAATCTCGCTGTGCTGTGAGTAAGTCCCACAGAAACTTTACCGAAGTGTCGGTAGTGTGAATTGGACATCGCATCCTGGCTGGAGGCAATGTCTATTCACTCTCAAGACACTTCGGTAAAGTTACTGTGGGTGTATGTGACAGCCCAGCGTGATCTCGCGAGATCACGCTGTGCTGTGAATACAGATGGACATGAATGGACAGAAGTGTATGACGCTGATTGGTCAGTGTCATACACTTCTCTTTACAACGCCCACTTGGTCAAAAGTGAAAAAACACCCAGTTATTAAGAAACGAATTAGCATAAATCTAAAATTGTTCATAACTTGCTCAAAATTGATAGTTTTTCAAAATAAAAACCACTGTTGTTATCTACATTACAGCGCCGATCAGATTATGTAGGAGATTAGGCACTTATAATCTGGTGACAGAGCCTCTTTAATGTTAAAATCATTAACATTAAGAGAGGACACAAAAGATTCAAGTTGCAACGCGGAGCCCTGCCATATAAGCAAATTAAGCGTCATGTCCAGGAGTAATTTGGACTATTTCTCTCTCCCACAACCCCAGGAACAAATTGGCATATGAGGGAGCACAAGTCGCCCCCATTACCATGCCCTAGAGCTGCAGGAAAAAGTGATCCTGAAGGGCCTAACCCCACAGAATTTATTGAGGAATACACAACAGTTTGGAAAAGACGCACTGTCGTCATTATTTGCCATTGAGAGGGCACACTGTGTCCCCAATAGACCACTGCTACCTGGCCGGGCACCATGCCCTATATTGGCCAAAGTCATCCACTATAAAGATTGTGGCATTTTACTCCGCAGAGCCCATGACTTGCCAGAGAACAGCATCAATAGACGGAAAATTTCCCTCTTTCTGGATTATTCGGCTGAGGTGCAGAAAAGAAGGGCCCCGTTTCCTGCATGTTAAAAGGAGACTGAGAGATCTGAAAGTGGTCTACTCTATGCGGTTTCCCCGCCAAACTGCGAGTGGCGGCCCTGGGCAGTACCCACTTCTTTGAAGATCCTAAAGAAGCCCTGCAATGACTTGACCAGCATGAACGACAACAGAGTGGATCCTGAACCACCTGATACGTGAGATGTATATGCAAGGAGAATGTCCTATTTAATGCCTTGGGATTCCTGGCGTGTTCTACAGGGACCGTTCAAATGCTCCGTTTCAGTATCATACTAATGCTGTGATAAACCCTTGTCACCTGGGAGTTTACCCAGATGGGGAAGGGTAGTGGGGGGAGTAGATGTTGCTGCTCCTTTCGCTGGTTATGCACCAATTGATACTGTCTAAGTCAGGCATTGTTCTGCGTTGACGCCTACCTACTGGGTGTGAATATTTCTGTTGCTAAACTAACTGAAGATATGTTTTGTTATAGGGGGAAGGGATCTGGGGGGGAAATTGGGGTGTGGAGCTCAATCTTATTATTTTGATGTACCTGAGATTTGGGGAGCTATAGGGATACACATGCTTGCGAATTATTGATACTCATATGTAATATGTCTATATCCGTAACGATAATTAGCTGGAATGTCAGGGGGTTATCTGATGCTACCAAGAGGCATGGTGTTTTTAGATACCTGTTCAGATGTCAGCCTGCTATCTATTGGCTGCAGGAAATGCATATTACGAACGATAGAGTTGATCTAATGTGCAGACCATGGATACATTTTGCGTGTCATGCTGTCTACTCTAATAACTCTAGAGGTGTGAGCATCCTGGTGCATAGAAATGTACTATTTCAGTGTCTTGTACAGCAAACTGATGAGGAAGGACGCTATATATGCCTTCTCCGTATGGTGGAACAGCAGGTCGTCATTCTAGTGTCACTATACATTTCTCCCCCCTTTTCTACTGTCCTGTTGAGAGAGATACTGAAATTTGTGGCTCATCATCCTGGGATCTCTTACCTTCAAGTTTGGGGCTTTAACAATGTCCCTGACTCTGCCTGGGATAGATGCCATATTGCCACTCTGCCTTTAGTTTCGGAACGGACTACATTTGGTGTTCTTCTTGAGGAAGTTGGCCTAGTGGATATGTGGAGGGATAAACATCCTCAGGGTAGACAGTTTTATTGTTGCTCTTCAACCTATGCCTCGCTATCTCGTATAGGCCTAGCCCTGTGCAGCCACTCACTGCTCCCTATGATGAATACATGCCCAGGTCCTGGTCGGACCATTCTCCCCTGAAAATAGTTATAGCTTTACGGGGGTGGGTGAGGGCCCACGGATGTGGAAACTTAACCCATTTTGGCTGTCTATTATGCATGATAAAGGGAAGGTACCACTATTACTAGCAGAGTATTTTGACTTTAATGCGGGATCGGCATCGGTGCATTTGGTTTGGGGGGCTATGAAAGCTTATTTGAGAGGTGTGGTGATCAAGGCCATTAACATCACTAAATCTAAATTGAAGGCATTAGTTGCCACATTACATGAGGATATGATGGCTGCAGAAGCGGCCTTTATCGCTAGTCCGACACCAGATACTAGTAACGGATTGAAGCAAGCTCAATCTTGCCTGAGGATTCACCTTCTGGAGGTGGCGAATAGAACGGGAGAGTTTGCCTAGCAAAGATTTTTCACGGAGGGGGGAGGGGGGAGGGTTGATCATATGTTATCTATGATTTTTAGGGCCCAGCAGGGATCCTTACCTATTAGTGCTCTGAGAGAATCTGCGGGGAGCCTGGTTTCTGATACATCAGGTGTTTTGGGTATACTGAAATCCTTCTATGCTTCCTTGTACTCCTCCAATGTGACTCCTACCACTGCAGACATCTTGGGTTTCCTGGATGGTGCCCAATTGCCTAAACTGACTGACGAATATAGGTCTCCACTGGATGCCCCTCTCAGCTTGGAGGAGCTACAGGAGACCGTGAGAGACATGGGCAACGAAAAGGCCCCAGGAGTCAATGGCTTGCCGACAGAGGTTTATAAACCGTATGGGGAGACACTGCTCCCTAAGCTTTTAGAGGTCTTTCAGGAATCCCTTGTGTTGGGGTCCTTGCCAGTGTCCATGCAAGAAGCTACCATTGTAGTGTTACCTAAGGAGGGCAAAGACCCTCAGCTCCGTGAATCATATCGCCCTATCTCCTTATTAGCAACAGATGTGAAAATCCTTGTGAAAGCTCTCGCCAATAGCTTGAATAAGGTCATTACGACTATTATACACCCTGATCAAATGGGTTTTATGCCCGGGAAAACGACATCTGTAAATATTCGTCGATTTTTTCTTAGCTTGCAGATCCCACCAGATAATGATGGGAACAGGGCCATCCTCTCGCTTGACGGCACCAAGGCGTTTGACAGTGTCGAATGGCAATATCTCTGGCATACGCTTGATAGTGTGGGGATTGGCTCTGTATTCATCTCATGGGTTAAGGTTTTATACTCCAGTCCCAAAGCAAGGATTAGAGCTAATGGTGGTCTATCGGAAAAATTCCAGGTCTTCAGGGTAACACGACAGGGGTGCCCGCTTTCGCCTCTTTTGTTCGCCATTGCTATAGAGCCCTTGGCTGCTGCAGTTAGACTGTCCTCGACCATTAAAGGGTTTAATTATGGTAGCTATGAAAACAAAATCTCCTTATATGAGGATGACGCATTGTTATTTTTGAGAGATACAGGTCCTTCCCTGGCGGCGGTTATGACTCTGGTTGATGAATTCGGACGTCTCACTGGGCTTACTATCAACTTGCATAAGTCGGCATTGCTTCCGAATGATCCCCCAGACGGATCTCTAGAATATGTAGGGACTTCTGTCCAATGGGTTGAACAGATACTTTATTTAGGTATAGAGGTTACTAATAGGATATCTGACTTTGAAGAACACAACCTGTCTCCTATATTACAGAAGTTTAAACGCAAGGTTGGTGCGTTGAGCACGCTGTCTCTTTCTGTCATAGGCCCGTTAAACCTTATAAAAAATTATGATGACACAACTGCAATACTTGTTACACAATGCACCAGTGTGGATACCTCTAAATAGGTTCCATAGAATTAATGCCCACTTCCGAGACATTATTTGGCGACAGGAACACACTAGACTGTGGTTGGAAACTCTGCACAGGTCCAAAGACTGTGGGGGCCTCGCCCTCGCAAATCCCTGGCTATTCTTCTTGGCCACGCAAAGCCAACATGTTAAGGGGTGGGGTACAGATACAGTAGAGGGAGCCTCTGAACTAATACTACAACACCATCTGAAAGGCAGGATTCTGTTGAAGGTGGGAGATATATTAGTAATCGCTCTATGTTTCCGATGTTGGATCTTATCCACAAAACGTGTGGGAAAGTTAAACAACTGAGAAGGATAACTGGATGCATGGGCTACACAACCCTCTGGGGGAATAGATATCTTCCTGAGTTTGCTTCGTTGGATGGCTCGGAATTCTGTAAGGCTGCAGGCTTACTAGTATCTCTCAGTTGTCAATAGATCTGATTTTAAATCCTTCCAACAGCTGAAAGATGACTTACAGATTCCACATAGCGCGTTCTACCTGTATCTACAACTCAGGCATGCGTACAAGGCGCAATTTCCACAGTAACCTGTAAATATACAGCAGGACGCTATTGTTCAAACTCTTGGCCCTTCGGGACATACAAGAGGTATTATATCATGGATATACCAGCTCTTATTGATCAAATTTTTGGATAAATATCCTCGTGTCCATGCATAAATGGGAAAGAGACAGACCTGATATTGATGAGGATCAATGGTCCAGCATTTCTAATGGCACCCGCCAGGGCTGTCCACCATCTCATTTGATTTTCACGCTATGTCTGGAACCCTTCTTATGTCATGTCAGAGCCAACCCAGATGTTGCAGGGGTTCAGGTGGGGGCCACGACCCACAAAGTCGCGGCATATGCGGATGACCTATTATTTTTCCTCTCCCGGCCCCGTATTACGGTGCCGAATCTGATGGCTGAATTCCGGTCATTTGCAGCCCTGTCTAACTTCAAAATTAATTTCCAAAAATCTGAAGCTTTGAATGTCTCCCTTACACCACGGGAAGTGGCAGCCTTGGCGGATTCCTTCCCCTTTAAATGGGCGACTAGTTCCATTAAATATCTTGGTATTCGGCTCGCAAGCCGGACTTCACGCCTTTATACCTGTAATTATCCACACATATTACGAACACTCCAGGGAGATCTTGAGAGATGGTCGAAAGGGACTTTCACTTGGTTTGGTCGTTGCGCCATATTCAAGATGAATGTGCTACCTCGGCTGTTGTACATCTTTCAGGCTATCCCAATCTACATAATGCGTCTTTTCTTTACCTCACTCTCTTCTATGATGCTTAAGTTTATCTGGTCGTACAAACCCGCACGCACTGCACGAACGATTTTAACCCGCACGAGGCTTGACGGTGGTCTGGGCTTGCCTGATATCCACCGTTACTATCAGGCGGCGCATTTGACACGTATAATTGATTGGTGTAGACATGCCGAGTCCAAACCATGGGTCAAGCTGGAACAATCCTTCATATCCATTCCGCTCTCTGTGGCACCGTGGCTATTGGCTCAGATCCCATCTTCGGCAAAATCGCACTCGCTTATAGGCCCCACCCTACGAGTTGCAGCACAGGCGTTCAAACATTTACGGATCTCGCCGAGTCAGTCTCCGCTATACCCTGTTTTAGACAATCCCTCTTTTCAGCCGGGTTGTGAACCCGGGCCATTCTCCCGCAAAAGTTTAGTAGGGGCGACGCAGGCTCGCCATTACATCACTGATGGCAGCTGGCAGACGACACCTCACCTAGTGGACGGGGCGGATCCGGGACACCTTCCGATCTGGCAAGCCGTACAGCTCCGTCACTTTCTGATATCCCTTGATCCGGCAGCCGAATGCACGATGTCGGGCCCACTCCGTCACGCCCTATCGGTAAACTATAGTCTTAGAAACTCCCCTGCGACTGACTCACACCCATCATATTTAGCTCAGTGGGAGACGGACCTAGGGCTGAGTTTTACCTCGGATGAGCATACTCGGCCAGTGCGTGCATTTTGCAGGAAGTCTGCAATCTAGCCCAGGATGCCCTGGGCTATAAAAAAAAGGGCTAATAGTCTCCCAGTATCTTCTATTTTCCCAGTGTACCTTGTTCCTGTATCCCGTATCCTGTTTCCGTGCTACCCAGTTCTAGTGCCGTGCTGTGCTACAGTCTCGCTTGATTTGCTACGCTTCTCCTGACGTCTTCCCGCCGCCTGGTCCTGGACGTGCCTGCCTCGCTACTGCCTACGATTGCCTCAGGTTTCCTCGCTGAACTATTTGAACTCTGTACTTACCTGTTTGGCCAGATGCCATCTCGCTACGCAGTGCGGTACGGCCCAGTGGGTCCACACCCCGCATCGTGACACCTAGAATGAAAAGGCGTGACGTTTTATTTCTGTTCCTGGAAAAATAATTCCTTCGTTTAATTTAGGATCTCAAGTATTTTTCCTAGCTGAGGCCCAAACAGGCTGTCTGGTTGAAAGGGGAGTGAACAGAAATGAGATTTGAATGGACCATCCCCTGCCCACTGTTTAATCCATAAGGCCGTCTGGCCAGAGTTAATAGTAGCAAGGTTTTTAGAAGAGAACCTTAAGGTATCAATTGGCATATCACATAAAAAGTCAGATGCCATTTTTAACATGGGGATGTTCTGCAAGATAGACTCTCTTGGCACCCCCTCCTGCAGATCCTGGATTAACTGGATTAGCCAAATCCTAAATGCCCTGGCCACCAGGACAGACACCAAAGAAGTTTTGCATACATTAGAAGTAGATAGATAGCTTCTCTCCATCGAGTAAATTTCCCTGTCCATGAGATCTCGAAATAAAGAGGAATCATCTGAAGGAAAAACTAACCTCATTGCTAACTTGGCAACTGCAAGGTTAACTTTGGGTGGCAATTTCTAAACTTCACTGGCTTTAGGGTCCAATTTATATACAGACTTGAATCTCTTTCCCGGAGCCATCTTTTTCCCAGGTTTACCCCAATCTGCTTCTATAAGCTCTTTTAATACTGGATGTTCAGGAAACACTTTACCCTTTTGTTTGGGGAAATAATATAAAGCCTCTTTCTTGGAAAACAGTTTGTTTACAGATTCAATGGTGTTCTTCACAGCTTTCAGCAATTTACCAGCCTTGTCTTTATTAAACATACAATATTCATCAGAATCACTGGAAGAGGCATCAGACATTTATCCTTCAGAAAGGGGTTGAACATTAGAGGAAGAGGAGGGCTTCCGTGTGCGCCTGTCAGTCATCCGTGGAAAGATAGGACATGTCCTATCTTTCCTCGGATCGGGGAATCGGGTCAGTTTTCATGGACCCGATTCACCCACTAAAGTGAATGGGTCCGGGAACTCAGAGCAGGGAACTAGCCCTTACAGTATATTCACACGCTAAAGTAAAAACGGTTGTAAAATACGGAGCTGTTTTCAAGAGAAATCAGCGTCTGATTTTCAGCCGTCTTTAAAGAACCAAACATTTTGATGCGTTTTTTGCAGCCGCTTTTCTATAGGCACAATGTAAAATAGCTCCAAAAACTCAAGAAGTAACATGCACTTCTTTTCACGAGGCGTTTTTTTCATGCGCTGGGTTTTTCAAACATCTTCCATTTTTTCCAGGTGTTTACGCCCCGAAAACACAGCGTGTGAACATATCCTTACTGTGACCACTTAGCAGGTTCTGCTGGTTTGGCAGAGTGCAAGTTAGCAGCGGAGCGCTGTCTTTTTTTAAATCCCCAAGGTCTCGCGAGAACTCATAAAGACTTGCACATATGCAGTACTGCACACTACAGACCATTTGGGCATGCCCAGCAGCCACAAGCCGGGGAAGATGGAGGCATAGAGATATGCAGCAGTGCTGAGACTGCACAGAGCCTGTAATCAGATAACACGATCATATCGCTGAGGAGAGCCTGGATAACAGTGAACCGCGTTAATGTGGAGAGGTGATAAACATAACTCTCTGATAGGACGGCCCAAAAAAGATATATATACACATATATACCTGGGCAAATCACTATGGCAGCCAAATGCTCCTTGCTGCCCAAAGTGCAGGGACAATGATCACACATTGTTTTGCAAATTAGCCACTTTATCCATGAGGCAGAACCACTCCAGGCTAAGGAACGGGGAGTCAGACATCTTTTCTTCAGATCCAATAGAAGAACCACATATGCTCAGTCTCCAGGGTTTAAAGAAAACACACACACAACACACAACACACACCGAAAAGTCTATAGACACTGGAGATATGATAAAACAAATACATTTATTGAAAATAAGTACTCCACAAAAACCTGATAAAATCAGTTAACCCCTTCAGGACCCAGCCCGTTTTGGCCTTCAGGACACAGACAATTTTTTCAAATAGGACGTGTTACTTTATGTGGTAATAACATCGCAATGCTTTTACTTATCCAGGCGATTCTGAGATCGTTTTCTTGTGACATGTTGTACTTTATGTTAGTGAAAAAATTTGGTCGATAATTTTGGTATTTATTTCTGAAAAACACCAACATTTTGAAAGAGTTTGCAAAAATTAGCATTTTTCTAAATTTAAACGTATCTGCTTGTAAAACAGATAGTAATACCACACAAAATAGTTACTAGTTAACATTTCCCATATGCCTACTTTATATTTGCATCGTTTTTTTTAACGTCCTTTTATTTTTCTAGGACGTTACAAGGCTTAGAACTTTAGCAGCAATTTCTCATATTTTAAGGAAAATTTCAAAAGGCCATTTTTTCAGGGACTAGTTCCTGTTCTGAAGTGGCTTTGAGGTCCTTATATATTAGAAAATCCCCAGAAGTCACCAACATTTTGAAAACTGCACCCCTCAAGGTATTCGGATCAGCATTCAGAAAGTGTTTTAACCCTTTAGGCGTTTCACAGGAATTAAAGCAAAGTAGAGGTGAAATTCACAAATTATTATTTTTTTGCCAAAATTAATTTTCTAATAAATTTTTTTTGTAACACAGAAGGTTTTACCCGAGAAATGCTACTCAATATTTTATTGACCAGATACTAGTTTTTAGAAATATCCCACATGTGGCTCTAGTGTGATAATGGACTGAAACACAGGCCTCAGAAGCAAAAGGGAACACCCAGTGGATTTTGGGCCTCATTTTTTTTTTAGAACATATTTTAGGCACCTTGTCAGGTTTGAAGAGGTCTTGTGGTGCCAAAACAGTGGAAACACCCCAAAAGTTACCCCATTTTGGAAACTACACCCCTCAAGGAATTTATCTAGGGGTATAGTTAGCATTTTGAACACACAGAAGTTTCTTGCTAAATATATTGGAATTAGTCTGTAAAAATTAAAATCTACTTTTTTTCTGAAAAAAACAGACATTTTTAATATTTATAAGGAATAACGAAGAAAATGCACCCCAACATTTGTAAAGCAATGTCTCCCGATTACGGCAATACCCCACATGTGGTAATAAACTGCTGATTGGACCCACAGCAGGGCTCAGAAGGGAAGGAGCGCCATTTGGATTTTGAAGCACAGATTTTGCTGGAATGGTTTTCAGTGCCATGTCACATTTGCAACCCCCATGGAGGGCCCAAAACAGTGGAAACCCCCCCCAAGTTAGCCCATTTTGGAAATACCCCTCAAGGAATTTTTCTAGCGGTATAGTGAGCATTTAGACCCCACCGGTCTTATGCCGAATTTATTAGAATTAGGCTGCGGAAATGAATATCCCAATTTTTTCCCACTAAAATGTTGCATTTTCTCATTTTCACAAGGGATAAAGGAGAAAAAAAAACAACCAATTTTTGTAATCCAATTTTTCACCGAGTACGGAAATACCCCACATGTGGTCATACATTTTTTTTCATTAGAAATGAATTAACCCTTTCAGCACTGATCCATTTTTTGCTTTCTTTTCATTTTTCACTCCCCGCCTTCCAAGAGCCGTAACTTTTTTCTTTTTCCGTCAATAGAGCGGTGTGAGGGCTTATTTCTTGCGGGAGGAGTTGTAGTTTCTATTGACACCATTTAAAGTGTCATAAAATGTACTGGGAAACTGAAAAAGAAAATCTTTGCGGGCTGATATAGGAAAAAAATCTGAACAAAATTTTTTGGGTTTTCGTTTTTACAGCTTTCGCCGTGCGGTAAAAACTAAAACTTTACTTTATTCTGCGGCTCAATACAATTACGGTGATACCAAATTGATATTAAAAAAAAAACTATATTATACTACTTTTACAAAGAAAAATATTTGTTAAAATAAAAATGGTTTTGTTTCACCACATTCTGAGACCCGTAACTTTTTTATTTTTCGGTTGATTGAGCGGTGGGAGGTTTTATTTTCGGCGGGACGAGCTGTAATTTAAACTGGTACCATTTTCTGGTACATAAAAAGTGATCAAAAAGTTGCATTACATTTTTTTTTTTGAGCGCCAAAAGGTGACAAAAAAAACGGCAATTTTGGCGGTTTAAATTATTTACGTTTTTTACGGTGTTCACCGTGCGAGTTAAATAATGGTATATTGTAATAGTTCGGCCTTTTACGGACGTAGTGATACCAATTTGTTTATTTTTTTACATTACTTTAGAAGAAAAATGGGAAAAAGTTTTTTTTTTTTAACTTTAAAGTTTTTCTCTCTCACTACTAATAACTTTAATTCTTCTACACATTTTATTAGTCCCCTTAGAGGACTTGATACAGCGATCATTGGATCACTGGTACAATATACTGCTATACTAATGTATTGCAGTATATCGTTATTTTTACAGGCTTCTGTAACAGCACGATCGCTGTTCCTGTCCGTTAATCCTGGGTGTCAGCGGTAATACACAGCTGACACCCGCAGCGTATGGAGCAGACTCAGCACGTGAGCCCGCTCCATACATCAACCCCCGCACTATGACGTGCTATTAAGTCATAGTGCGCAAAGGGGTTAATGCACAGCGGTGTGAATTTTCCACTGATGTGCCATTTTAGTGCATAATATGTTGTGCCCAGTTTGTACCACTGAAGACAAATACCTCAAACCATTAAGCAGGCTCTCCCAGGTATGGCGATGCCATATATGTGGGCGCAAACTGCTGTTTGGGCACGCTGCAGGGCTCAGAAGGGAGGGCACCATTTTGCTTTTGGAGCACATATTTTGCTTGGTAATAGTTTTGTTTGGGGTATTGCTGGTGTTTCAGTTTATAATGTGGGGGCACATGTAAGCTGTGTGGAGTACATCAGGGCATAATAATGCTGTAAATAAATAATAATTCATAGATGTGTGGCCGATGTCACACTAATAAATGGAACCCGATCTAATCTGCTTTTTGGAACACTGCACATTTTGCATCACCATATTCTGAGAGCCAGAACTTCTTTATTTTTTCACCACCAGAGCCGTGTGAGGGCTTATTTGTTGCGGGACAAATCTGTACTTTTCATTGGTGCCATTTTAGGGTACATGCAATTTTTTTGATCACTTATTACATTTTTTTGCAAGCCGGGTGACCAAAAACAAGCAATTCTGACAATGTTATTTAGTTAATTTTTTTGCTGCGTTCACCGTGTGCTATAAATGACAGTTTTACTTTATTTTGCGAGTTGGTACTATTACGGCGATACCATATGTATATAGGTTTTTTTATGTTTTGCAGCGTTTGCACAATAAAATCACTTTTTTATAAAATTATTTATTTTCTGTGTCACCATATGAAGCGGTGCGCCACGCATATCGCCACTACTTGGCTTCCTAAGGGATACTGCTATAGTGAAAAGCAGTGTTATATAGGTAATATTTTGATTGTAATTATAAAGAGGTGTGAGCAAAGTGGCACACACTTACCTCTCCCTCCTTGCCACGAGTGACAGGCAGGTGTATGAATTGGCGTCCGTCAGACCGCTGTGCACATGCGTCAGAAACCGGCGCCATGTTGTATGTACGACGAGCGCCAGACGGTTCAAGTCCAGTAATAGGAGTGATGCAGCCCCAGGGAAAGTGAATGTGTAGAGTGGTGTATGCGATAACTGCAATGTGTACCCCGCTTATAATAATAATAAATGATACATAAGAAGTGTGTGATAAAGTATAAAATGACCATGTTATTAATATAAATAAAAATTAAATCTATATATATATATATATATATATATATATAAAAAAATTAGAATAATAAACCCTTTAACAGTGTTGTGAATCGTGACATACTAAAACGTGCATGGCTTAAAAAGCACATGCCCTTACACGTAAGCAACTGGTCCTCTGTCTTTGTGCTGGGTGGATTTTTAACGTTTCTACAATAAAGTCCGAAGATTGCTTCATGAAGTGCTGGATCATATGTTTTGTTTGCTACTGTGGAAGACACCTGAGCCACTGGATTACTGAAGATGCTGGACACTGATGAGCTGGAAAAATCTTTTCATTTTACCATGGTGTCATGTTTCAAGGATCTTTGAGGTCAGACATTGATTTTCAGAATAGTCACCTATAGGTGGCACTAGAGACAGTTTTCTTCCTTTGCATACTTTTTCCCAGTGACCATTGCCTTAAATACATCCTAACACCAGCTGGATGTTTGTAATGAGGATCTGGTTGTGAAATATGCAATTACATATGTAATTCAAACAAGTGATTATTTAGCTCTTCACCTTATTACCTTCAGGATTTGACATGGCTTTTTGATGCGAATTCTGCGCTGAAATCCGCATCCCATGCATGTAAATGGGATATCTGCAACCTCGTTCAGATGCTGTGAAAAATATCTGCACAGACTTTTCTTGCGGTGCGAAGAAAAATCTTCGAGAAGGAGTAGCATACGACTTTCTCCACCGGATTGTGCATGGTGAAGCTGCTAGATTTCCACACACAGATTAACCCATTGAATGAGGCTAATCCTTGTGCTGAAACGCAGTACATCAAACTGCAAATCTGCAGCAGATATCAGAGATATGTTTCAGAAATCCTGCCACAGATCCTGCTGTAAAATATTTGTTAGATTTGCCTATAGCAAATCTGACCCATGTGAAGTCCTAAGAAAAACTCCTTCGTTCAAACCTAATTGGCAATGCAACAGAATATAGTATGTTAAAAGTAAAAAAATCCACAACACACTAGGTTTTATTAAAAAAAAAATGTTTAATTCTTAAAATAGGTTTGCATAAACATTTTAATACTACACGAGGTAGTACTGTGATACAAAACTTTTTTCCATTATATATTTTACTTTAAACTGTTAAACTTTATTATAAATTAACCTTCTTCACAAAGAAAAATTGCACATAATTGACCACTCTTCGGCTCTGATGCACTGGCATTTTGTACTTAGTATCTTTTGTCTTCAAGTTTAACAGTCTCGGCTTTAAAGTCCAAAATGCAGAAATATGAAAAGAAATAAAAAGCAAAAAAAAAAAAAAAAGAAAAAAAGAAAAAGTCCCTCAAGTGCACTTAGCAGTCGGATGGCCTTAACCTGGCTGAAGACCTGCTGCTTTTTGCATTAACTCAAATTCCCTGAAACCTCCCACCATTATATTAAAACAAGAAATGACCAAATTGGTTAAATATTTCGAACGAGAGACTGATTGCTTTTAGATTGTAAACAGCAGCCCCCATAGCTAATCTCAGACACAGGGTCTCACAGGCATCAGTGAGGGAGTCAAGTAAGTTAGAAACATCACAACAAAGGGGCTTGTAAAATAAATGAAGAGGGAAAGGGGAGGAGAATAGAGACAAAAAACAGACAAAAACAATAAAACAGCAGTCACTTAGATGAACTATACTTACGTACATGATGTATAGAGTATCTTGTGGGGCCATGAAGCAGGCCTGAGTTTGGAATTCATTTCTCCAGTTAAAGGTGGGCAGTGTATGTAGTTACAGAAAGCATGGTTGACTCAGAGTAGGTCTGATTTTCACATCCTAATCTGAATCAAACTATTCTTGACCATTTTGGCAATTTAGAATAAGACTTTAGCCTGACTGCAACCAGTGTTCAGCGATTCTTGCTTTCTGGGTTTAAATTTAAGAGCTCATCTAGGCTGACTCCAACCTCTTGGCACTTGGAAACTAGTTTTCTCAGGTTATCAGTTTTACCTCCTCCTGATGCTTCAAACAAGAGTTGCTGCAAAAGATGGGGAAGCACATGTGGTAAGGCTTGCGTCTCGCACACGCACCGACAGGTATGGCAAAGAAAAGTAAAACTAATAAAACCCCCTTAGAGAAAAAGAACAGAAGCAAACATTACATCTTTCCAGAGCTCAGCACACAGAGGCAACTTCTGCAGGGCCCTTTGGTACAAGTGCTGGACCTGTAAAACAAAACATATATTAAAGAAAAAAATAAATAGTCCGCAATCCTTCTACAGCCAAAAAATACAATCCACTCGCTTTATAATCTCCATTCCAGTGTTGGTAAACGGCAGCCTGAGAAACGCATGTGGTCAAAGTGCTGGTGGCACACATCAATACACAAGTTTCAGAATGGCTTTCTGCTTTTAATATCTACAGAATTGTTAACATTTTGATACATTCGTCCTTATTTTGTATAACAAAACTACTTTAACATTTTATATGGTGTCAAACAGCATGCCCTTTCTTAAAATAAAAAGTATAACTCTTAATAAAAGGGGTTAATGTGGGGACTGAAAATTATTAGCAGCGGGGCCGGTCACATGACGAAGAGTCGGGTCCTCAAGGAAGACTGTGCAACTGGTCCCCCGCCAGCGAAATAAAAACCTATTAAAATCTCATAATCAGCACGACGGGAGGCCAGAATGTATATTAGTGAGTGTACTCACATACTGTTAAGTTCTGTTCACACTGGCGCCATGAATTCATGATGTACAAGATAGATTCATTAAACACAGACTTACAATGGGTCCATCAGGTTTTTTGTTATTACCGGATAGAAGAGAGCAACACACAGTGTTATTGTGATCACCAAAAAGCTATAGAATCCTGATGGAAAAAATGCAAGTGTGAACAGAGCCCTACAAAAGCATACATTTCTATAATCCTATAAATTCTGCTACATTTTAAAAAAAGACAAATCTAGCTTTTATCACATATAACTTAATACTTCCTGCATGAGGGTATCCACGTTCTGTTTACTTTATGTCAAACTAAATTACAACGTAACAGCCAAAAATTCAAGCGAAACTCCATGAACAATGCTAGGAAGTTTATTTGCTGTCTTTAGGGTATGAAACGTACCCTAATGCTGTGCCAGCTTATGAATAATAAGTGGCCAGTCAAGCTCAACTTACAGTACTGGAGTTTAAAATCAAATCTCACCTCCTTATGTCCCTTTAGGAACGTTTCCACTGCAATGGCTCTAAAGGCACAACATAAAATAAAAGACAGGTTATATTTCTTCATTATACAAATCTCTTGACAAACAGCATAAGATCAATAGTTAAGCAGAATTAAGTAACGTTCATAAAAAGGAATTGAAACATCAAGTTCCACACTAAAGGTAACAAAACGACCTCTGAACCTTTGTACCGCCATAAAGTAGAACTAAGCTGATAGGGTCATTTAGGTCAAATAAATAATGGTCATGGGTAACTGTTCCTAGACAAAAATAATAATTAAAATCCTAAACACTATTGGCGGAGTGATAATGCATTATGTAGATCAGCTTTACCTGCATATTACAAGACAATAAAAAAAATAAAAAAATAATTTAGTACATTACATTTTCCAGATGGTCAGGCACATTGGGAAGTTATATGTAAACATCTTGGATTGCATTTTCACAATTTGTATATTGTTGTCATCCATTTCTTGTTTAAGTACCCTGTAAATAAACATTGTAATAAACATTGTATATTGTGATTGGAAATGCAAGGATACCCTTTTATTTGGCCAAATCATGTTTATTAAACTGGTGCGTCAATGTGGAAATGGTCGTTCGTCCTATTAGCAGAAGAGAGAGTGAAGACTGCTACATGGTCGATATTTTAACATGTTTGAAAATAAAATTCAAAAACGGAACCTCTAATATGTGCTGTGCTAGAAGGTTATGCTGCCACAGTGCTGTGGATAATGGAAGGAGCTGGCTTGTGTACTACCTTGGAGCTATACAGAGTTTCCTCTGTGCTTTAGGGATTTAACATTTGAAGTATCTCTCTAGTTACTGAAAACTTTAGACGAATTGTAGAGACAAATGAAATATTTTCATTGGTGGGGTCTGGGACTTTGGGACCCACCTCTGACAGTTCGGATCTCGGCACAAGGGAGACATGTTCTGATCCTCCCTTTGAATGAAGAGGACTTTTCACCTCTCCTGACATGTTCGTTTTACTAAATACTTGTATTCCCAATAAAATTACAATGTTGGGGCAACATGACTTAGAACCCTACAATGTTGGGGCAACATGACTTAGAACTCTGCAATGTGACGTTGCTCTGTTATACCTCCTGTAAATGTATGAATAAATCTACAACTAAGTGTTATTATTCCCCCTTGATACTGACAATGTCCAAACCGTGCTGATTGTGTATGATCACACCACTGACTATTTAATTTAGGCATGGCAGAGGAATGACAATTTAAGCGTTTTTAAAGCTTCTTTAAATAAATTTTTATTAAAAATGTTCAATTGTTTTTCAGACGCAGCTTTTATGTATCGATGCATTGTTCGCTATCAGCCGATTCGATCAGTGAACTAGACTGACGGCTCGGCTGCGAGTGGGTCCTGCGTGTCTCTAAAATTGATGAACTTGGATGTAATCGATATTATGGTGATCATGTGTAAAAGACACACAGGACCCACTCTCAGCCGAGCCCTCAGTTCAGCTGAGTGACAGATTCGGCTGATAGTGAATGATGCAGCTTCTATGTATAGAGGATACATATGAAGCGGAATCTGAAAAACGATTGACATTTTTTTAATAAAAAGTTTAAAAAGAAATGTTAATTAAAAATACATTGAATAAAAAAATAAAAAAGCATACAAGGTGTCCATAGCCTTTAAGAAAAGGTGCCCCAATATTTTTCATGATGGGGGATCACAAGTACTTAGCAACTCAAACATGTCAAGAGTTAAAAAAAAAATCCTAATCCTAATAATAATAACAGATAAATAAGGGGGACCTCCCACACGTGATGTAAAGACATGATGGCCAACATATTTGGTACTGTTGTCAATGCTGTTGGGGTCGATTGCTGTGCGGTCATACGTATATCCACATAACATCGTCACAGAACTTAAGAGGTGAATACATTGCTTTTTGTTATTGTTAGTGATTTAGCGCCTTGTATCAGGCATTTTATAATGATTGGAAATTCCCTTTAACAAATAAGCCCAGCCTTAGAGCTAAAGACATTGCCTTTCCAACAGGAAGTTTACAATTTCACAGTGCTGAAGAAATAATCGTTATTGCTCTAAATAAACAAAATAAACTAGTATAGTAAAATATAACAATCTTTCAAATACGGGGAGGAAAACAAAAAAATTATTTATTTACATATATTTGGAAAGCCGGCAGATTTAAACAGTTCTATAAGCAAATAGTGCACATGGTTATCATTATTATAAAATAGGAGGGAACGGGCCACATTTAATCAAAATTCATGACGTAGATCTCGCCAGCGTGACAACATAATCCACATACCTGAGTGCAAGTCCAAGATTCATAGGCATCATGGAAGAGAGGCGCTCCAGTATCTTAGAATGCTGTGTTTGTGGTGCACAGCTCAAATAGAAGTAAATGACCTGGAAATATGAATCAGAGATAATAATGGGAATGATACCTTGCTAAAAGTTCCCGCAGTAATGTGCCCACACACATGCATACACAATCACACACAAGAACTCTTTTGCTTAAAGAGGACCGGTTTGTTCTTCTGACATGTCTGTTTTAGTAAATACTTGCATTGCCCATAAAATAAACTCTGCGTTGTACCATTCCTCTTATTCCCCCCTACAAATTTATGCAGAAGTTTAAATCTAGGTGTTACCAGTTGGGGGTGTGTCCCTAAACAATATGACAATGTCCAATCACTGTTGACAGGACCAGACTATGAACACACCCCTTTGAACATCAATATGTTAACACCCACTTGTCAATTCCTTCATAAAATTCTAGGAGTAATAACAGAGGAACAGCACACTGAAGTTTTTTTTAAGAAAAGATGCACCAGAAATGTGATTTTATGAGAAATACAAGTATTTACTAGAACAGACATGTCAAGGGAGGTGGCAGGTCATCTTTAAAACATCAATGACATTCACAATTCAATCTAGTTATCCTTGACATCTTACCGAATTGTGGAACTCATAGTTGGTCCAGTATTCAGCGGTGCTAAAAGGAGTGGGCCGCCGCGTGGGAACAGTCATTAGGCATCGGTTAACTAAATCTGCAAAATGCTTACTATCTTGAACTGTATTCCTGCATCCAATTATTTTGCTGTTCGTAAAGACAAGATAACTGAAAAGAAAAGGGCCAGTAATTATTGACACTTGTAAATGTGACAATTCGCACATACAAACACTGTGGACACTTACTCCATCCAAAGCTTCTGCAGCATATCCTGCTGCATCACAGCCCCTAATGCGGCTTCATATGCATCCACTGCCTGCTCTCTGGTGGCATATAGAGATTGCCACAAGCTGCAAGTTATAAAGAAAGGATGTAACTTCATATAGCTTGCTAACCACTTGAGTGAAAATCCATAGATTTGCCATCTTATTATAAACATTATCACATTACAGAGAGACAACACAACATACACTTTAAAAACACTAAAGTAACCAAACGTTTGCAAAAGAAAAAAAAAATATATATTTTTTTTTTACTGGATGAAGGAATAAAAGTAAAAAATCAGGCATAATAAATTCACACCTAAAACACTCATTGCAGCTATAGTATACTTTGATTTAGACTGCGGACAATGTGCTTACCAGAAAAGAAGCCAGAGGTATGGTCTTTGCATATCTAAAATGTTGAGAGGTCCGTCATTTTTAAACGCTGGTGCAATGAAATCTAGTGGCACTGAGAAATTCAAGAGGTATCTAAAAATAAAAAATACAAATTAAAAAAAAATTCACAGCATCTTAAAGAGGCTCTGTCACCAGATTTTGCAACCCCTATCTGCTATTGCAGCAGATCGGCGCTGCAATGTAGATTACAGTAACGTTTTTATTTTTAAAAAACGAGCATTTTTGGCCAAGTTATGACCATTTTTGTAGTTATGCAAATGAGGCTTGCAAAAGTCCAAGTGGGTGTGTTTAAAAGTAAAAGTCCAAGTGGGCGTGTATTATGTGCGTACATCGGGGCGTGTTTACTACTTTTACTAGCTGGGCGTTCTGACGAGAAGTATCATCCACTTCTCTTCAGAACGCCCAGCTTCTGGCAGTGCAGATCTTTGACGTCACTCACAGGTCCTGCATCGTGTCGGCCACATCGGCACCAGAGGCTACAGTTGATTCTGCAGCAGCATCAGCGTTTGCAGGTAAGTCGATGTAGCTACTTACCTGCAAACGCTGATGCTGCTGCAGAATCAACTGTAGCCTCTGGTGCCGATGTGTCCTCGCTCGTCTGACACGATGCAGGACCTGTGAGTGACGTCACAGCGTGATCTCTGGAGAACACGGCTGTGTCTGCACTGCCAGAAGCTGGGCGTTCTGAAGAGAAGTGGATGATACTTCTCGTCAGAAAGCCCAGCTAGTAAAAGTAGTAAAAACGCCCCGATGTACGCACATAATACACGCCCACTTGGACTTTTACTTTTAAACACACCCACTTGGTCTTTTGCAAGCCTCATTTGCATAACTACAAAAATGGTCATAACTTGGCCAAAAATGCTCGTTTTTTAAAAATAAAAACGTTACTGTAATCTACATTGCAGCGCCTATCTGCTGCAATAGCAGATAGGGGTTGCAAAATCTGGTGACAGAGCCTCTTTAAGGGACTTCAGGAACTTCGATACAAACCACTTCCTTGAACAGCGACATCTTATCATAATCTTTCCCTATGTAAGCAAAAGCAAATTAAAAATTCCCTACTATTCTACCTATAGACCTGCAAAGTGATCCTTACAGGGAAGCTGTAGAGAACATGAAATCACCAGTCTCCCCGCTTCATTATCAGACCATCCTGTTTGTTAAAGAGAACCGGTCAGATGATTCCTGCAGCCCTATCTGAAGGCAGCAAACAAATGGATAATAATGGAGCTCTGTAAAATAGAAATACTGCTTCAGATGATATAAACTTATGAGTAAGGCTCTGTGCACACCACATTTTGGCCCTATGTTTAGCATGTATTCCCGACGTACAGGATAAATGTGTCCATAGTAATTTTGCAGAAACATATCCAAGTGACCTGCAGCTTTAATCAAAAAGTCCTGCATGTGTGACAGAGCAACATCTAAGGCCCCATGCACACGAACGTAAAAACGCCCGTAATTAAGGGCCCATAGGCTTTTATTGGCCACGGGTACCTTCCCGTTTGCTTACGGGAAGGTGCCAGTGTCGTTGAAAAATATGGAACATGTCCTATTTCAGGTCGTAATTACGGCACGGGCAGGCCCATAGAAGTCTATGGGGCTTCCGTAATTACAGGTAGCTACGTGTGTGCGCACCCGTAATTATGGGAGCGTTGCTAGGCGACGTCAGGGGATAGTCACGAAAGAGTTAACTGATAGTCAGTAATTCTTTCAGCACCTGGGACAGTGACTACCGCTGGAGTTAATAGTATTAAAAGTTAACTTACCCAGAACTCCCTGCTTCTTCTAGTCCGGCCTCTCGGCCCAATCACAGGCTGCAGCAGTCACATGGACTGCCGCGTCATCCAGAGAGGTCGGACTGGATGTCAAAAGAGGGACACGTCACCAAGACAACGGCCGGGGTACGTATGAACTTCTTTTACTTTCAATCGCTGCGGAAACTCTGCCCGAGAGGGCTGCCCCTTCTCTCTATCCAGCACTGATAGAGAGAAGGGGCTGCCGATTAGTGCAGAGAAAACGGGTCCATAAATACGGGTGGAATATTGGTGACAAAGGACCCGTATTTACGGGAGGCAAAAAAATACGTTCGTGTGCATGGGGCCTTACAGTGTACGTTTTCCATCTAGTTTGGTGATCCTGTCTCATTAAAAGATCAGGGTAATGCTGAACACAAATAGTTATCAGATACTGTAACATTTGCAGTGATGAAAAACTTCTAGACCATATATCTTACACAAATCTGTATTATCATGCATGCCCTGTGTGAAATGGAGATAAAAAGAATTTCTGTAACCTGTATGATAACTTTCAGATATTTTCACATTTAAAGTTAAAAAAACACTACCTTAAAAGATCTGCTGGAGTATAATTTTCACCAGTATTTTCAAAGTACAGCAGCACAAATCCTTCCATTAAAGACGACATGCAACCTAAGCGGTCCTGAGAATGTGAAAGGTTTAGTATTTAGCGTCCGTCACAAAAAAAGTTTCGTAAATTAATATTGCGATTTTTTTTTTTTATTCTGAATTTCAATTTCCTCATGACTAGGGTTGTTATTATACCAGATACCATTTGTACTTCGATTCCGATATTTTGTGTAGTATTACGATTTGCGATACCAAAACCATACTAGAGGTGAGAATCCTTTTTTATTTTTTCCCTCTTTGCATCCACGCGTTCAAACATTTAGCTTTTGCGCAACACAGCTGTGAGAGACACTGTTTTTTGCGGAATGAGTTGTGCTTTATAAGTGCCAGTTTTTAGTACATTTACATGATCGTTTAATTTATACATTTTTAACTTTGTCAAAAATGCAAAAGAAAGGAGTTTGAATGTTTTTTTTACAGCATACACCGATCGTCATAAATGTCAATATAAATTTGTTGTGCATGTTATTACAGTTGCAACGATACCATATGTGTGCATATTATTTTATGTATTGGCACTTCTATTTGTGTATTCTTTTTATTATGGATTTTTTAAAAATTTACCATTACTTTTTTTTTTTGTAACTTTAATGTACTGGCATATGTCTATATGGCAGTACATTAGCCTGTCGACTGATAGTACACAGGCAGTAGTTAAGACATGCCTAGGTATGCCCTAACAGGAAATATGGTCAGACAGCCTTATGGTCCTTTAATGGACCCTGGGCTGGCTGCCCATATATGGGATTTCCCTCTATCGCATCACAGGGATTGCCAGTTATGTGCTCAAAGGGGGTGTTCCGTTTCCAATTTTCCTTTTGAATACGACAGTCAGTTTTGATCGCGACATTCAAGAGGATAACGCCAAAGATCAGGAGTATCTCTGATCTCTGCCGTTACAGCGGGGCTTTGTATTACAGCCATTGCCCCTAGTCTTCGCGGGCAAACTCGCTGTGCCTGCGCGATCAGTTTGATTTGATGTGGCCGATGCTGCACTAATGAGCGGCAGGTGCTGAAGACAGAACATGTGGGCGCTGTGCAGTCCACACCCCCATGTTGTTTTCAGGGCCAGCGCCACCTCTCATTAGTGCAGCGCATCATGCCGATCACTAAATTAATGTATTACAGTATTAAGATGTGCAGCGACACATCTTCGTATTGAAATACATGAATTAACGGTATTGAACCGTTTTGGGGTGCACAGCATCAAAATATTATCGCTATTTCGATGCATTGTGCAACCCTACTCAAGACAATGGCAGACACATTTTACAATCTTTCTTTTTTTACTCTAATATGTAGATGCATGTAAATGACACCAGAAGCGAAATTGGCAAGTCTATATAGATGTTCGCCTGACAACACGGTTTCATATATTTAGTACAGCGGCATCAACAACTAAAACACTTTACCCTATGGACACAAACATGGAGCTGCAGAGAAATAAAAGCGGAGAAGCTGGAAAGACCGCATAATGTAGCAGTGAATATGAAATTTATTGTCAGTTCCACATTTTGCCACTACCTGGCTAGAACAGCACCAATATACCCCGGCAGGTTCTCACTAGTTTGGGTTACTTTCCATGCATGTAGACAGGACACAATTTACCTGCTGTACTAGAAATTTGCAGACATTATAGAGGATTTGTGCATTCCAAAGATTATTTCTGAACGCAGAGATCCAGACATCCATGGCATTTTCAGTCTGTCCTTTCTTCAGATACAGAGAGCACAAAGCTTCAAGTAGGTCGCAGTTTGCACTGGAACGCTTCAGGAGCTGTTTACAAAGATTTACTGCAGCCAAATGCCTTAAAGAGAAGTAAAGCCAAGAAGTCAATTTCCATAGCAGACATCCAATTTTCCAGTGTCAACACGTCTTTATGTTGTTACCTGTCATGCATAAGATGCAGCGAGATCATATTCTTATAAAGTGGTAGACAAACTTCTACACTTTCCTCCGTATTCAAGTTTTCATCAGAACAGGAAAAAACAGCAGCTATTGAATGAGAAAAGACAACATTTCTTAATAAACTTCTGTAAAAAGGCCACATATTTCGACACTTTACATTGAACGTCGTAGCTTCCTTTACAAATGCAAGGTTAGAAATGTGTCTAGACTTAATTCCTGCTACTATTAAAGGGGTTTCCCCATCAGGGACATTTATGACCTATCCACAGGATAGGTCATAAGTGTCATATAGATGCGGCTTCCACCTCTGGGACCCGCACCTATCTCCAGAACGTGGCCACCAAACCCCGTTCTACCCATCGCTCTCGATGCCTCTCCGGACACTTCCTGACTATATGGTCGGGAGTTACGAAAACAGCGTAGCACGCTGAGCTAAGTGGTTTCCATTTTTCTATAACTCCCATAGTAATGGATGGTAGTTACAGAAGCAGTGTAGCATGCGAGCTACGCGGTTTCCGTAACTACCATGCATTACTATGGTTGGAATCACCTGCGGCAGAACAAGGTTTAGAGGACCCGCATCTATCTGACATTTATGACATGTCAAATGTCTCATGGGAAAAACCCTTTAATTATAACAACCTATAAACCAGATGTGATTTTAGGAATGTTAAGTTACAGTCCCTCTACTTACTCCATTCTACTAAGTAGATAAGGATTGTGTATAAAAATATTGCGATCTATGACAGTCACAATGCAGGATTAAGGGATCATTTATGACTGGATCAAACGAACACAAAAAATAAATAAAAATAAAAAAAAATACCCAGCCCTCCCCCGACTCTGCTGGTCATCTGTATTCATAAGAGAGTGACACTTATGTCACTTCCAGTTAATGAGCGTATATTACATATGGCAATGTAGGGGTCTTGTATTAGGCCTCATGCACACGTTTCTGTAAGGGACAGTATTCCCGCAGCGAGGCAGGGACACCTAACGTCATACATAACTATGATGCTAGGAGCCCGGCTCCCTGAACTGTGTACGTTACGGGAAATGCTGCCGACGTGCAGTCCGTAGATCACGGACCGAACACTGTTGTGTGCATGAGGATTTGGAAAAAATACACACGGTGCAAACAAAGCACAAAAAATAAAAATAAAAAATATACATACATACATATAAAAAATTTAAAAAAACAAAAACAGGATTAACACTGTATGCAAGCACACGGATATGACACACCTTCAAATAGAGCAAGCAGCATGGCAGGATCTGTCGTTACACTTTGGGAATTCAGCCAAGGTATTAGAAACGGGTCCTTGTTAACTATCCTGGAGGGGTTTGCAACAGTTGGGTCATAGAAATTAGCAGGAAGACTACTGAACTCCATGAGGTGAATGTAAGAAAGCCATGCTAAGCAGCGATCCTTGGGAGTGAGGTGATCTGCTATACTCTTCTCACAAGGGGACTTTAAAGCATTCTGTAAAACACATTAAAACACAAAAGTTAAAGGATGCAAACATTCAGCTGATTAAATGCTTTCGGAATACATTATATAACTAGAGTCTGTAAATACATCCCAAGGTCTGTTTCAGACAAGCATAATATGGGTACACTTTCTGCTTCCATATTATTTCATTTTGACTGCAAAGTGTGAACTCAGTCCGAACAGCGTCTGTCTCGTGACGTCAAATAAGTTGCAACAAGCACTCGTAACACATACGCATCAATAAAAGTTTGGACATTTTACACTGCCCCCTACACATTTATTGCACAAAATCCACTGACAACTTCCCTAGGGTTCGCCGTCACATGCTACAGTCATAGCGATAACGATATCACTAGAGATGAATGTCTAATGCATTTCTGATGGATGAAAAAAAGATTTCCAATACCATTTCTTATCCCTTCTTCCGTAGTGGCACAAATACAGCCTCTCTTGCTGAACTTTATTTGGAATAAAAAGAATTCATAACAAAAAAATATTTATACCAAAGAATAAAGTATGGAGGGTTAGGGGTTCCACACGTGGCAGTAGACCATTTGTTGGAAGAACAGGTTCTTTCTTGTTCTTCATATAAGTAATTATTGGCGGCTGCCTATTTAGGAGCAGCGTTGCCACCAACGTCTGTATCGGTCTCTTTACTTTTGTGGACAAAATATGTATGTTAACATAAGTGGGTACATTTAACTTTAAAACATATTCCCTGGAACATATTTGAATTAGCTATTCTAGGCATAAGCGCCCAACCTTGTATGAATGCTGAACTGAAAGTATTGTTTGAGTGTTTCCAAACAGGGGCAGCACAATCCCTTGAAAATCTGGCAGTTTCATATAATCTCCCCTTTAGGCTACACTATTAATATATTCAAATACGACACTTTGGCCAGGTAAAGCTACCTATGAAACCAAATAATCTTCTTCCCATAAATACTTTCTTCGATGGTTGGCTATCCAAAGCGGCTTACTTTTAGTCAGGACTTATTTTTTACCATAAGTCCAAGTGGAGAATCGATTTAGAAGTTTAAGTGGAAGGGGGAATTAGGAACTTCCTTCTCAGCAGACCAATGGATCAAAGCAGCAAATTGGACACTTAAAAATTCTAAATGTATTAACCAAGTAGAACTTATGAATATCGTATTATTGATATTATACGGAGAGTGAAAAGTCAATGTTACTATGAAACTACTCTGCTCTCGGTTTCCTCCACTCTTCATGCATTAAGGCCTCATGCCCACTCCAGTTATTTTCATCAGGGTGCTATCCGTTTTTTAACGGATAGCACCGGACATTAATTTCTATGGGGCCTTGTTCCGTGGGTCCATTCCGGCAAAAGTAGAACATGTCCAACTTCGTCTGTCCGTTGTTCAGTGTCAGTCTCGCCCTTTGAAGCCTATGGGTCTGTCACAACAACAGACGGCACACGGTATGCATCCATGTGCCGTCCGTTTTTCACGCATCCGTAGCCAAGCAACGACATGGCGTGCCAAAGTTCCCCGCATTCAACACACAAGATGGATTGTAACAGACCGTTTAGAACTGAAGACAAACGGAAGCACAACGTGCGTTTAAAACGGAACAATGGAAACTACACAGATGTCACAACGGACACACGGATCGGTTTTAAACGGATGTGAAAACAGTGAAGGATGTGTGCATGAGGCCTTAGACTGTAGAACAAAAGGTTGAATGAGTCTTAAAAGAGGATCTGTCACTAATGCCTTATCTCCTAGCTTATCTGATAGGCTACACTGATAATGCTAGTGAAAATTGTGTCCCAAAAAGTTTATTATTTAAAAAAAAAAAAAGTTATGAGATTTTTTTTCTAAATATGTAAATAAACCTTTATTAGACAAGTGGGAGGTAACAGCAGCGATTCTCCTGAGGTGGAGCTGCCTCACCGCCTCTTACGTGTGACATAACAATGAAGCTGCTTCACATAGTATGAGACACATTCTAGAGGGATGGGGGATCACTTGAAACAGCCATATCTCAGTTCTGGTGGCATATGAAGAGGAGGTTCTAATCTTTCATATGGCACCAGGTTCCCAGTTGTAGCTGTGACACAACCAGAGATATCACCTGTTGAATACACAGTCGGGAATGGACGCTGTATATTATAAGATCAGGCTGTGTTGCTGGGCAGAGAAGGCGGGAGAAGCTATATGCTGATTGGACAGTGTCATACAGAAAACATGACACCGCCCAGCGTGAAAAGAAAGAGTCACCTCCTATTTGGCTATTCGAGCCACATTAGCATATTTAGAAAAATACCGAAAAAGGCCATACTTACAAATGGACACAGCCAGGCCAGAAATGCATTTCTGGCCTGGCTGTGTCCATTTGTAAGTATGGCCTTTTTCGGTGTTTTTGTATATGTCCCTGTGTTTTTATCGGTTATATTTAGAAAAATGCTCATAACTTTGCAAATCATAAACGTTTTTTTTTTTTTTTTTTTTAAAACAAAACAAATCACACTGTAGTTACCAGCACAATAGCGTCTATTAGACTAGTTAGGAGAAAGGGAATTAATAAACTAGTGGCACCTTCCCTTTAAAGAGGCTCTGTCACCAGATTATAAATGCTCTATCTCCTACATAATCGGATTGGCGCTGTAATGTAGAGAACAGTGGTTTTTATTTTGAAAAACGATCATTTTTGAGCAAGTTATGAGTTTAGATTTATGCTAATTAGTTTCTTAATAACCAGCGTGTTCTTACTTTTTACCAACTGGGGGTTGTACAGATGTTTTTTTTAGTTTAGACTTAGATTCTTGGGCCTCATTCACACAGCAGGGTTTCCCGGCAGGGTTTCCCGGCCGTTCATAAATCGGCCGGCACCCGGCTGCATTAGGAATAATAGACCCCTAATGGGGCTATTCACACGACCGATTTTTTGACGGCCGGGAAAACCGGCCGTCAAAAAATAGGACATGCTCCATCTTCGCCCGGGTACCCGGCCCCCATAGAAGTCTATGGGGCCGGGTAATACACGGCCATCACCGGGATGTGTCCCGAGTGATGGCCGGGTTTTCCGCTCTATCTCCTCCTCCTCACAGCGCAGAGTGCATGTGAGGAGGAGGAGTTGATGCCATTCTGACGAATGGCATCGCTGTACACTGTGTGGCAGGGCCGGGGTGTACAGCAGGTGGAAGGGAGCGCTGCGCTGGCTCCCTTCCCCTGCTTGAAAAGCACCCTGGCCCGGCGACACCTTCGATGGCGCCGCTAGCAGCTGCTGCTGCTGCTACTACTGTAGCGACGCCACTATAGCAGAGCAGGGAGGTATCTCCCCGCTCTGCTATGTGCTAGCCGCTTGAAGGAGCGGAATCCCCGTGTTTTCAGGGATTCCGCTCCTGGACAGAGCGCTTGATGTCTCTGTCCATATCTGGGCAGTGACATCAGGGGAAACTCCTGAAGCGGAATCCCCAAACACATGGGGATTCCCCTTCAGGAGTTGCCGCTGATGTCACTGTCCGGATCTGCCCGGCCCGGCACGGATGCAAAACGGCCGATTTTACCGGCCGACACTCGGGCTCGGGAACGACCCGGTCGTGTGAATCCCGCCTTGGTCTTTCAAATTCTGGGGATTTTATAAAAAGACATGTGAATGCAGAGACAAACGCTAACCATCTTGGAATCTTATTTCTAGGATGTGTTGTCTCATTTTCTGCTTGATTCACATTTTTAGCCACAAATATCAATGTTTATGGAAATTACATTTAGGTACCTATATGCAATTTTGTGTCTGTGTATAAAAAGCCGATTGGAATTTTAACAATTTGCCAGGTGTTTACTCTCAGAGAATATAAATTGGTATGAGGTTTTAGTAGGATATTTTTTTTAATTTGTACATTTCAAAAGTATAAAAATTGTCCCGTCTACCAAAGGTACAAAATGTCATAAAAACCTGGAAACCAAAGGGTTAAATCACGGCACAGCAGGACCTCGAGTTAAGGAATGGCTGGCATCTGATCAGCAAATTGTTTAAATAAGGAACTAGTGACGTCGCATGTTCTTTCCAATAATTAAAAAAATAAAATAAAATCGGAGACCTTTATGTCCCTTAACCCCTTAGTGACCAGCCTATTTTAGACCTTAATGACCAAGCCATTTTTGAAATTTTTCCATCGTCTCATTCAAAGAGCTATAACTTTTTTATTTTTCGTTCGTCGATATAAGATAATATGTAGAAGGTCTTGTTTTTTGCAGGACAAGTTGTAATTTTTAATAGAATTTATGGATTAACTTTTATGAACTTTTTTTTGGGGGGGGGGGGGGGGATAGAAAAAAAAAACACGATTTCGCCACATTTTTTTGCGTCCTAAATTCACACCGTTTACCGTGTGTTATAAATAACAATAACTTATCCAGCGGGTTGTTGCAATTGCAACGATATCAAATTTATATCGATTTTGTATGTTTTACTACTTTTACACAGTGAAAACACTTTTTTTTCAAAATTATTTGTTTTGTGTCTCCATATTTGAAGAGCCAAAACTTTTTTATTGTTCCGCCGATGCAGTTGTATGAGGGCTTTTTTTTTGCTGGACGACTTGTAGTTTTTGTCGGTACCATTTTGGAGTAAATGCGACTTTTTGATCACTTATCAAATTTTTTTGGAGTCAGGATTCAAAGAAAACAGCAATTTTTGCATGGTTTTTTAATTTAATTTTTCACAACGTTCACAGTGCGGGTTAAATGTAATCACTTTATATAGTTGGGGTCGTTAGGGACGCTGCGATACGAAATAGGTTTAACTTTATTTTGTTTTTTAATTAAGAAGTTTGTAAGGGGGAAAAGATGGGTTTTTCATTTTGTTCCTTTTTTTTTTTACTAGCCCCACTAGGGGACTTCATTATGCGATCCTACGATCGCATTTATAATACACTGCAATACTTTTGTATTGCAGTGTATTACGCTTGTCCGTGTAAAACGGACAGGCATCTGCTAGGACATGGCATGACCTAGCAGGCATTTACTACAGGCAGACCTGGGGGCCTTTATTAGGCCTCCGGCTGCCATCAGAGACACAGACACTCGGCGATCTTATCGCCGGTGTCAGTGGGATGAGAGGGAGCTCCCTCCCTCTCTCCAAAACCACTCCGATGCGGCGCTCGCTATTCAGCACCACATCTGAAGGGTTAAAACGGGTGAGATCAATACGGATATCATTCTCACACGTTCGAGAAGGGACTCCCCCAGCCCTCAGCTACCTCTGGCAGCTGAGAGCAGGGAGATTTAACGGCTCCCTGCTGTTCATTTATTCTGCTACAGCGCCGTAGAAAGGCTATTGCATCGGAATAAAGCCCGTTAGTGGCCGCCGTAAAAACACTACGGGGCGGTCAGTAACGGGTTAATGGCAATGCACGTTATACCATTAATGTCACCAGAGTTCAGAAACCTGGCAGGGGCCATAAACCACGTGAGGGATAGCGTAAAACTCTTCAAAACTTGAAGTGCATCAAATTCCACAGATACAAATCATAGTAAAAATATAAAAGCAATTCACCTGTAAAATAGCAAGAGCATTTTGGAGTCTTCCTGTGAAAAGGTTCACATGTACACGGTACAATAAAACTTCGAGACACTGCAGTGAAAGCAGGTCACATTTCTGCACTGCCTCTACCTGTTGCACCAGGTACTGCAGTGTTCGACTGCACACTTGGTCCTTCCCATCAAAGGAATTCTCCAAAGTAAGGAACTGCAGATGGAAAAAGGATATTAATCAGTCAAAAGTATATAAGAGGTGGGACAGGTACACATCCAAAAAGCAGTGCCAAAGGAAAAAAAATAGTGACATTGCAGATTATTAAGGCCCCATGAACATGACCGTAGTTTTCATCCGTAATAACAAATCTGTAATTATGGATGAAATTGCGGACCCGTTCATTTCTATTGGCCACGGACACCTTTCAGTATACTTATGGAGGTGTGTCCGTGCCGTAGAAATGATCTGCAAAATATAGAACATGTCCTATTCCTGTCCGCAATTGTGACACGGTGCTCGCGAATAGAAGTCTATGGGCACGTACAAAACTGGACGGCTACGGATGTGCATTCGTAGCAGCCCTTAATTGCGGATTCCCCAAGAAAATGGCGCCTGAACGATCATGTGACCTTTTTCAAGGGGTTGCGACATGTTGGTGACATTCGAAACCTCCCTTTTTTGCGGTTCCGTAAATAACACGGGAGAAATCGCACTACGGACTGTATTTGTGGACAGTGTCCCAGATATGCGAGTGACTACAGATCCGTATTTGCAGATAGTAAATAAACACTACGGTCATGTGCATGACGCCTTAGGTTTAAAATTTGCCATATATAAATCTAATCGCGTGTATAACGTTTACTTGACATATAAAGTAAAATTCCTTTAGTCTGGCATTAACGGGAATTATAGGTGGTGGTTTATTACGGAAAAGTGCTGAACCGCAAGGGTACAGAAGCTTTTAGACGCTTGGTGTTTCCAAACTCCATTTGCTTCCTATGACATTAGCCCTAGAGTATGTCAGAGATGGGTAAATTACATACGGGCTGATGTAAATTACTACAAACCAGAAAGCGGGTGTTCGGAATCTAGTCGTGCGAAAGTCTACATTAAAGTTCCAAATAATAATAATACTAATAATCCAGAAGCAGTCTACATTTATTAAGAAAATACTCACTGTCCACCAAGTCTGATAGGAAGGGGCATATTCTACAGCAATTTCACACATTTCTTGGATTTCATCTCTAGATCCTCTTTGGGAGAATAGTTTGAGGTAGTGGCTCCAAATCTCAGGATTGTCTCGGTTTTGCTCCAGTGCACGGGATAATATATTCAGTGCTGAATCCAAACACTCTGATAAAGTCCTGCTAATAGAAGTCAAAAGAAAAATGTAATGATCAATCTTGAGCCTTCATGGAGTTTGAGAAAACTGGAAAACAAAAACACCCTGCATTATTACTTAAATATAAAATACAATTTTGACCATCTGCTTTGAGGAATATGAAAAATAGGTTACAGACATTTCTGAGAATTTTGGCACTAGGAGTTCTTTCAGCATAATAGCAATTACTGTGCTACCAATATAAAATAAAGAAAAAATTATAAATTCGAAGAGCAGAGTATGTTGGCAATATAGAGACATATTTGCAGAACACTTTTAAAATTAAGTTTAAAAAAAATCTCTGGAAAGATAAGAAATGTACACTTTTTGGTGGTTTAGCCAGTCTGTAAATTACGATTGAAATAGCTTATCCTCTTGGGAAAAGGCAATGACTTTTGGCTAGATCAAGTGTTACTGATAAAATGACAGCCATTTAGATAGTACAGCATAACTTTGAAAGCTAAACCTTATAAATAATCCAAAGAACAGTTTTCTAGATTAGAACTGCTGTTTTATCTTCAGAAATATGGCAATCGTTATTAGCAGAACGGTTCCCATTAGCTGCATAGCGTTCCAATAAGGAGTTTTTGGCCCTGTAGTATTGTTAGCAGACAAGCCTCAGTCCATGGACCGTCCCTACTAGGGATGCACCATGCATAAAAACTTTGATACGGTTTCGATGCAGCGCACCCTCAAACAGTCCCATACCGTATTTTCATGTATTTCGATACCAAGATGTGCGGACGCACAGCTTAGCATTGTAACACATAAATGTATGAGAGTGGGGCTGCGGCTGAGTAATAGTCATTGCCCCGCTCCTGAGAACTGAATGCTGCGATCAAAGCGGACAGCAGCATTCAAGGGGAAAATGAGAATGGGGGGATGCCCATGGAACGCATCACAGGGAATGCCTGTGACATGATTGAGGGACATACCATATATGGGCAGACACACCAGGGTCCATTGAAGGACCCCAGGGCTGTCTTACCCAAGTATGCCCTAAGTGCATGTGCATACGTAGTGTTTTTAGCCGTTTTTCGGGCCATAAACGTCCCGAAAAACGGCTGAAAATGCCTACAAGCAGAAAGCCTACAAACATCTGCCCATTGATTTCAATGGGAAATACGGCTTTCTGTTCCGACTGGGTTTTTTTACGCGCCCGTTTTTCAAAACCGCTGCATAAAAAAACGCTTGCGAAAAAGTGCATGTCACTTCTTGAGACGTTTTTGGAGCAGTATTTCATTGACTATTACTCGTAAAAAACGCCGCGAAAAACGAGTTTGCTTAAACGCCTGAAAATCAGGAGCTGTTTTCCCTTGTTAAATAAATTTTAAAAAAATACACAAACATTTATACAATAAAGATTAAAAGAAGTCTCAATACATAAAATATACACATTCGGTATTGGCGCGGCCGTAATAACCTGCACAACAATTTGTTTGCGTCATTTATGATGTGTACGCTGTAAAAAAAAAACAAAAAAACTGCTTTTTCACTTATTGTGAGGAACGAGGTGTGATGAATTGTGCCTCCATGTGTCTCACATTAATAGTAATTAACCCCATCATGTACCTTACACTAACCCATTATGAGTGAGAAACATGATGGAATTACTATTAATGTGAGGCACAAATCATAGCATATTGTGCCTCACGTCAGAAAATGGAGGAACTTATTTTTTTTTATTACTGTTGGCAAAGTATCGTTTTGGTATTGAAAATCACAATACTACACAAAGTATCGAAATCCAAATTCTGGTATGGTGACATCCCTAGTCCCTACATGATCACCTACATGTACAGAACTCTCCGCTAACCACTATAATTAACATATCAACCTCAGTGATGTATACGGAGGTACAGCATGTAGAGCGGACATGAGAACTCCTTTGTCAAATATGTATTGCATGACTTGTAAAGAACCTGGAGTAAAACAACCGATTACACATGCACCACAACACATTCTAACACAAAGTTGTGAAGAAAACCTAGCATAACTTGCACCGCCATGTCTAAAAACAGGGTCTACTATAAAACAAGTACATCAGATTAACCCATTAATGATGGCCAACAGGTATTTTTACAGTGGTCATTAAGGGTACTTCTGCCATAGAGCCGCTTTTTTATGGCCCGGGTGTCACAAGCCTGGCCCGGGTGTCCTATGCCGGCTTGAGTGGGTGCCGGGCTATCTACAGACAACTTGACTCCTGCTCGAACGGTCAGTATTAAAGTTACCTCCGAACCTGGATGTTTAACCCCTTAGATGCTGTGGTCAATAGTTGTTTAAGAGGTAGAGGGCTCCTGTTAACCCCCGTGATGTGCTGGTGGGCTGCCGTTTCCATGGCAGCCAGGGGTCTAACAATGGCCCCCATGTCTGCCAACAATGTATTTCAGAGGCAGGGCCTAATAGAATGCCTGTCACTTTAAGACGGACAGACATCATACACTGCAATGCAAAAATATTGCAGTGTATTATAAAAGGGATAAAAAAATAAAAAATAAAAATGAAAACAATTCCTCGACTTGCAAAATGCTTTAACAAAAAAAAAAATATATATATATATAAAAAAGCTAGGCCATTTGCGGTACTCTGGATCTACGGAAATAACTTAGTTTCCGGTGCTGCAGTTTCTGAATCTTCCATTCGCTTCTATGAGCGTTCCGGAAACGGCGTAGCGCAAAACGTTTGACTGATTACAGAAACGAAAACCTGTCCACCTTGTCAATCAGAGGCTGGAGCCGAGTGGCAGCGGATGATGGAACCCGCATCTACCAGGACATTAATAGCGCAGCATGTGGCTATGCCATAAATGTTTCAGATGAGAATACCCAGTTAAATTAATTAGGACAGCACCATGAGTAAATACCCCTACCACTAGGTGGCCAACACTAGGTAGGAAAGTAGTGTTGGCTCCGCCCAGGCAGCTCCTACTTTTCCCAGAGAGTGGTCTAGTCCACTTGTGCAAAACCAGTAGGAGAAGGAACATAACAATACCCTGTAAAATGAGAGCAGGATCTATGTCCATAAATGAATGAAATCAGAAAATGTATTTTATAGTGAGCACAAAAAGCCAGTTTTCCCATCGATGGCATTGGGGGGGGATCTCGTAGAACTTCATAAACATGTGCACCAAGTCCAGGTAGCAGCTTGGAAGACTTGACAGATGCTTGGTGCCATACCGATCAGGATGTACCAGTGGCTCATGTCCAATAGCCAATAACCCAAAAGGGATGAACCTTACCCTCGGACCGATAGGATTCCATAATCACAGATCTAATCCAGTGAGCAATGATAGCCTTGTAGGCCTCCAAGCCCTTGCACAGTCCTTCTGCAAGAATAGGGAATCAGAGAGCGTGAACGACTCCGTTGCAGCAAAGTAGAAGGGAACTGCCCATATCACATTGATATAGTAGAGGACACGCTCTAGCGAATGGGTGAGGGACAATCTCCTCATTGATGTGGAGGGCAGAAACCACCTTTGTGAGAAAGGTTGGGACAGGGTGGAACACTTCCATTTCCCTGTGGATTACGAGGAAAGGAGATTCGCAGGAGACAGCGGCCAATTCAGAAACAGTCTGATGGAAGTGATGGCCACAAGGAAAGGCGCTTAAGCAAATGTCAAGAAATGGCTTGAAAGGGAAAACCTGAAGGTCTCCCAGTAGGTTAAAATCCCATCGCTCTGTAAGATGTGGAAATAGAGGAGCAGTATGGGCCACACCCAGCAAAAAGAATTGAGAGCGTAAAGACCTGGCCCTTGAGCCAGGCCAGGCCAACAACCAGTTTCAGAACGGAATGGAGGAAGGATAGGATCCTGGGGAACGGAGACTGCGCTGCTCAGACCAGCAGAAATAGGTCTTACATGAGCATCGTCTGGATAACAGACTCAAAAAGACAGAGACCTCAAAATATTCAGCTTCAGCAGCAAGGCCATTAAACACAGCTGAAGTAAGAAGTGGAATGGAATAGCAGAACCTTGGGGAAGTCAGTTCAAGGCAAAAGCAGCTATCACATGTGCGCAAGCAGATTGAGGAGATAGTCATACCAGGCCTTGCAAGGACAGTCTGGGGCAACCAATGCTGCGGAAATACCCTACGCTTTGACCCGCTTGAGAACCCGGGGAAGGAGCGTTAAGAGCTAAAGAGGAGGGGACTACAGCTACAAATATATGTCCTTCCTTAAAGCGTACCTAACTTTTCAGAATAAGCGGTCATCTGTGTGCATGAGGAAAATCACCATTTCGGACCATAAAATGAGTTGTATACCGAATTTTTATCCTCTGCAGGCTCTCTAATTCCCAGTTGTCTCTGAGCTAGTGGGTAGAACCTAACTGCTATAATGTCCTCTTTGTACAGCACATATAGAAGAGGAGAATCCTGCTCCCCAATCTCTATCACCTATATAAAAGCAGTTGCAACATCGGAGGAGATTATACAGCAGTGTAGCAGAGAACCCAGCACTGAGGTGACAAAATTTACCAGCAGTTGCTGCATTGTCTGTGTGTCTAGCGCTTTCACTTCCCTCCTGCTCATCCTTCCTTTCTCCATAGACTTCTACAGAAAAGCTGTGAAGAGACCCCCCCCTTTCTGCAGTCCGTCTGTTACTACGGACAGAGGTTGCATAACAGGGCTAGGTAGACAGAAAATAACAGGAAGGGAAACACCTAATGGCAGTAACTTCACACAGAATCTGTATGGATCAAACTGAATTTTAACAGTAAGTATATTACAAAGTTGATATATAATCAGGTTTACCATTAGACTAAAATAAGTTGTTTGAAAGCGAGTGTCCATTTAAGAACAAAAGTTTGCAGAGATCACCGCTTTGAATATTTAGAAACTACGGTATGATGTAGCTACTAACCACGGGACACTACAAAAAAGAAAAATGGAGCACAAGGTCCAAAGACAATGTCCAAAAAAATTTCCAAACTAAATCAAAAAGTTCCTCCGACTCACACTCCACATCAAATGATGCCCCAAGAAGAAGCCGTTAAGGCGAAACCCAGCGTCAGGTCCATGTGAGGCATGCTGTTTGCATATTATGAAAAAGCGCTGTTTTTATTCATGTTTGGGAGTATAATAAACGGTTAACAAATTTTTTTTGTATTTTATCTGAAGTTGTGGAGTTACACTATGTTTGGGCCATTTTAAACGTTATTGTAGTGAGAGGCTACATTGTGGAGAAGCATACGGGCAGACTCGGTTGTCTTTTGATCTGAACGGAAGTTTGGCCTGAAAAACATTTTCTGCACTGCTAGAGTAAGTAGGACCGCTTACACCTTTACTACAAGCTGGATTTGAAGGGAGGACCGTCCCTAAAGTGGATCATTTTGTGTTGTATTAGTGGAGCGTGAGCGGAGGACCCTCTTTTGCTTTAACCATTTAGCCGATTAAATCCAAGTACTTATAATCAAATGCACGGAAAGCTGCAGGCTTGGAGTAAAATGAAATTGTTCCAAAAGCATGTAGATCCAGGACTTGTTAGCAAAAAAAAAAAAATGTTGTTTTATTTATAAACTAGTAAAACATTACAAACAAAAAAATGTTGTTTTATTTATAAACTAGTAAAACATTTACAAAGTGAAAGTCCAGAAAAAAATGCAAGGTTCCTTACGCATTTCGAACTCTACAGTTCTTGATCACAGCACAAAGTGAAATTACAAACATGAGATTTTTAAAAGCATCCTGGATCCAGCATGCACCAGTATTCCCTTAAACAGATACAGCTTTTTTTTCTAAAACCCGAAAACATGTTATAACGGAGAAAAGATATGCAAACTGGAAAGCGATTAGTTTAAATGTGCAGACATGATAATTAAGGGAAGCTGGTAATTTAATAGACATATAAGCCACTTTCATAATTGAGGCCTCCTGAAATATGTGCACCAAGATGCAGGATCCAGAAAGTCTCCCGGTTCAAACCCTGTCTTCCAAGTCCCTCCTCACACAGGTTTATACACAGTTTCAATGCCTAAAAAAGCAGACTGTTTCAGTGATCCACCATTTTTACACGGGGATATGTGCTGCCGACAACGCTAATATTTAAGCAATTTTAAACTATACAATCAGCCGAATGAATGAGCGTTTGCTCGTTTATCAGCTGATCGCTGCCCTGGTTACACAGGGCAATAAATCGGCAACAAGTGTTCTATGAGCGCTCGTTGAGGAGGATGAGGGGGAAAATGGCTAATCTCCTGAAAGACAGAGAAGATTTTTGTATTTCTCAGTTTTATTTGTAATATGAGACCAATGGGATCAAATAAAAAGAGATAAAAGGGAAGAAATCCAGGAATATATTTTAAATTTTTTTGTAAATTTTCTAAGTTTACAGTTTTTTTTTAATGGGACTGTGGTATTGCTAATTAGAACCAGAAATTGTAATAACAAAACATACATTACAGACAAAATGATTGCCAAATTAGCAAAATATATTAGACAAGAAAAAGCTACCTACCCCTCATTTTGGCTTAAGCACCTGTATGCTAGCTTGATCCATAGTTGTATATCTTGTGGGTTTTCAAGAACACTAGCTTCCAGGTTGGAAATGTCATCTGTTTCATTTGTGAAATACCGAACATCATCTGAAGTGACAACGGCATCAAGAATAGGAACCTTTGTCTTGGTCTCTGGAAGACGTGCTGTAAAATGTATTTTAAAAAAAAAATCAACTCCGACTGACTAGTTAACAATGAGCAGCCATAGCTAGCATTGCTACTATATTTTTACTATTATAGTAAATAAAGTTTACCATTGAGACAAATCACATACAATTATTCCCAAAGTAAATAGTGATTTACAGTCATTAGCCTTACCACAGCTTATTGCTTTTGAAGCATCGTCTTCATCACTACTGCTACTATCGGATAATGGCTTTTTCCAATACATGGGTCTCCATTTTCGCTTCTCTTTATAAGTAGTGTGGGGTGGAGCTGTGAGACACAAAAGCTACACTGTGATGGATGGATGAATAAATAAGGTCCATGCAATAAACTAATAATCATATAGCAATAAATTAAAATGGGGCTTAATGTCATTTCAGTGCATTAAACAGTAGCGATTAACATCAGATGCAGAATAGTGAAATTCTAGTTTGATTTTTTTTTTTTTTTTTAAAAAGCCAAACAAAATTTTTGACATAAAGGTCAAGCAATCGCCACCATAACTTGGTTATGAGGGCTTGTTTCTCGCAGGATGAGTAGTATTTTTATTTTTTTTATTTTTGAAGGCACCACTTCATGTGGAGAGGGGGGGAAAAAAATGGTTTTGTGTCACCATATTTTGAGACCTATAACTTTATTTTTTCAGCAACGGAGCTGTATGTTTTTTGTAAGGTGAGATGTCGTTTTTATTGGTGTCATTTTGTGGTACATACAACTTTTTGATCACTTTTTATTTTACATTTTTTTGGTAGGCAAGTTGACCAAAAAGCAGAAATTCTGGCATTTATTTTCATTTTTTACTGCCATACATGTGGCATCCAAGTGGTTAAACGGTCAAGATAGGGTTTGTCTACAATAGGGGCCATTAGAGGGAGGTGTGAGCTGTAATATGCACCCGCTGTGTAAGAGACCCCCTGCGTATGGAGTCTGCTAAACTCCTGAGTTAGTTTAATACATACCCCTTCCGCCTATGACATACATGTACGTCAAATGTCGGGAAGTGGTTAAAAAGATAGTAAAACCAAAGAAAAATGCAGAGGTCTAGACTGGTTAATTGGGGTTGACAATCCCTTGTTAATGTGAAGTCTTCAATCAAGCGATAAACAAGGATCCGACTTCTAGCCTTGGAAAAAGTAGTATTGTAGTAGAATGACTCATGCAAACGACCGTTGTGCCACTCGGGCCATTTTTGACGCCATCCGAGTGGCACTAGATAGTCTTCACGGACCCATTCTCTTTAGCGGGTGAATCGGGTCCGTGAAAAATGATCCGAGTCTCCGATCCAAGGAAAGATAGAACATGTCCTATCTTTCCTCGGATCATTGAGGGGACTCGAACAGCGCACACGGTCGTGTGCATGACGCATTATGATGCAGGGTACAACCTGCAACCACTCTTGACCACTCCCCACTATGCCCTTTAACAACGAAAGACAAGAATTAGAAGCTTACTCACTGTGATGTCGGCTATCATTGACATGACTAACAAGAAGAACAGACATCAGGTCCATGGACATGTCGACCCGATTAACACCAAAGAGTTTGCCAACATATTTTTCTGAAATAAAATGAAAGCCAGTAAAGACAAAGTCAACACTTATGCAAAAACACCTGCAATATAATGTGTAAAGGATATCCCAACTAAACTCATGTCTACTGTTGGGGGAATCAAGGACTGGGCACGAATATAATAGTATTTTTGTACTCACTGTAAATTCTTTATCTTGGTGAATTCATTGGGGGAAATGGCATCATGGGTATAGGCCCTTGTCACTAGGAGGTGGAAACTAGGGAAGAAAAGTCTTGGCTTCACCCAGGCAGGCCATACCCTTCTTAAAGGCACTGGCTAAATCAGTTTGTACACAATCAGAAGACAAAAAAACAAAAAAAACACACCATGTTTTTTCTCTCCTGGGACACTGTAGACAATTAAACAGCCAGAACAACAGATCCCGGAACAAACAAAAAAAAAAAACCAAAAAAAAAAAACAGGACCTGTGTCCCCCAATGAATAGAACAAGAAAAAAAGATTTAACAGAGTACAAAAATCCTATTTTCTTGTTAACATCATTGGGGGACATAGCACCATGGGACGCCCTAAAGTAGTCTCAGAGGGTGGGAAGAAAAAATACAGCCATGTGATCTGCCTAATGCACAGCTGCCTGCAGAATGGCATCAGAGGACACAATGAATCTGGTAAAGATGTACAACTAAGCCCAGATAGATTGCAGACCTGAGCAACTAAAGCTTGATGTCTGACCGCCCAGGAAGCACCCGCAGACCTTGTAGAAATGGCAGTGACCAGAAGGGGAGGAACATTGAACTTGGATAGACAGCGTTCTACAATCACAGACCAGATCCAAAGCGCAAAAGGTAGCCTTAGATGCTGCCAATCCCTTGCGTGACCCTTCAGGAAGGACAACAAGAATTAGAGCTCCGAAATCACAAAGTCGCAGCCGGATAAACACAAACTGCTTACTATGGCAAGACAGTGCAAAGCTCACTCCTTCAAATGAGATGAGGGGCAAAAGGAAAGGAGGACAATCTCATTGATATGGAAGGTAGAGACCACCGTCGGAAGATAGGATTGACAGATCAGACCACTTTATCTGTATGGATGACAAAAAAGGGGAACTTTGAAGACAGCCAATTCCGAAACCTGTCTGATGGAGTCGACGGCCACAAGGAAAACAACCTTCCAGGTAAGGAGATCACGCAAAATGTCCCTCAAGGGCTCAAAAGTAAGTCACCTGAAGAGGCTCCAGCACTAAAATAACATACCAAGGCTCAGTGGGATGTCTTCAGAAGGACCGCATGAGCCACCTCTTGAAAAAAAAAGTCTTCACCTCAGAACTAAAAAGGCCAAAAGGTTGCTGAAAAAGTATGGACAAAGCAGAAACCTGACCCTTAAGGAAAAATAGACCAAGTCCTTATTGCAGGAAGGACAGAATCCTAGATGTGGATTATACCATAGAATGTTCGCCAGCAGAAACTAGCCTTCCACGTACGTACAGTGGTACACTCTGGCTGATTGAGGTTTCCTCACCTTAACATCGTCTAGATGACTGGTTGAGAGAGATCCCAGGCCCTCAGAACCTTGGCTTCGACAGCCGTGCCATTAAACGCATCTGAGGTATAGTAGGGTGCAAAAGCAGACCTTCGGAGGTCCTTCGGAGGTCTGGATGGAAGACACCAAGGTTCATCAGCGAGTAGGTAGACTAGGTCAGCGTGCCAGCCCTGGTAAGGAGGTCTGGATGGAAGACACCAAGGTTCATCAGCGAGTAGGTAGACTAGGTCAGCGTGCCAGCCCTGGTAAGGCCAGTCCGGTAACACCAGAACCGTGAGTCTTCCCTTCTTGGGCCTTTGGGCAGGAGTAGAAGGGAAGAGATACAAGAGAACTTGTCCCATGGAGTGACCAGGACATCGACTGATTGCCCTGGGATCACACGCCCAAACCTTTCAATATGTCCAGATTGATATTGAGACAGTGAAAAGGTTGCTGTCTGGAGGGGGCTTTTATTAAGAGGTCATTCAGGTAAAGGATGACAGCGACCCCCCTGATGCGAAGAAATGCTATGAGAGTCGTCAGGATCTTGGTAAATACCCAGACTCGCAGAGCCTTAGCGAGCCTGAAGGAGAAAGCGACAAACGGGAAATTTTGTAAACTTATTGCAAAATGAAGGAGGCCTTGCAATAGGAATGTGGGTTATGCCTTAGGGATTCCTTACGAAACCTCCAAATGCAAAGGAAGCTACACAACTACTTAAAATCCAGGATTGTACAGACTGATTCATCCTTTTTTGGGGACTAAAGAGATTCGAATGGAACCCATGAAAACGTTCCGACTGATGAACTGGGACGATAACTTTCTGTAGAAGGGAACTAATAGCCTGGGATAAAGCAGAAGCACAATCTGGTGCGCAAGTTGGAGTAGACAAAAAGAATATTCCAGGGGGAAGGTCGAGAACCCTATCTTGTAATCGGTCTAAACCACCTCCCGAACCCAGGTGTCATCCACATGAGCGAGCCAGGTCTCCTGAAAGGAAAAATAATCCCCCCCCCCCCCCCCCACTTGGACAGATGACACGAATAGAAAAATCATCTTTAGGTCAAAGATGTCTTGACAGAGGACTTTTGGTCCTGAAGCAAGTCTAGGTCTGAAAGATGGGCATCTGGGGTTGTTAGCGTGGCTAGTCCTCTTGTCTGGTCTCTGAAGAGGATGATCTCTTGGAGGAAGTTAGGAACCAAAATCTCTGAGGGAAGACTGGATGGCGCAAGCGGTTTGGAAGCAGTAGAGAAACACTTATTGCCAGTAGTCTCAGAAATAATTTAGTCCAGACACTTTCCCAAAAATCTGCCAACGAAGGGAAGGTAAATTATGGTTTTTTTGAAAGCCAGATCAGATGCCGAAGATTTCAGACAAAGAGAGCGCGGAATGGCAATTAAATTAGCCGATGCACTGTCATTGAAGCAGGCTGAGTAAAGGGAAGCCTCATACAAGAACTTTGATGCATGGATCACCTCAGAAGTAAAGTTCTGCAATATACAGCCACTCCAGGATACCATGGTTCAGCGATTTCATCAAACCGAGCAAGCCTTACTCACCCAATCAGATGCAAAAGTTGGGCGCAAAGCAGAAATGCAGTCATGGTTTGTGAATCCAACATCTAGTCAAGAGGGTCAACAAGTATTGCCACATCTGACAGTGGGATGGTGTGGCTCTTCGAGAGGCATGAGGCGGATCCACAGGAGAAGAAACAGACCATTTTGAGATCAAGTCCTCCTGGAGAGGAAACATAGTAATGCATTTTGAAACAGCCAGTCAGGACATTTACATTTTTTTTTACATAAGATTTCCTAAAACTCACTATGGTGTGGAGAAGCATAGCCTTTGGCACGGTGGGCACTGCAAGGGTGTCTCTGCTTGAGAAGGGGTGGATGGGGCCATAATTTACATGAAAGGTGTCCATGACAGCATGTATCATCGCCTATATGGTAGCTGTCAATTGTGAGTCCTATTCGGACTTCGAATAGGATACACTGGAGAAGAGAGACGGATTCTTCTCCATTGATGACCCTAAAAAGGAGACCCTTGCATAGAACCTGTCTAGGAGAGGGACTTGTCCCTGGCACTTCTGCTTCTCTTATGGGATCTACCATGAAAGGTAGACTGTATTATCTAACGGAGGGGTATTTAAATGTCTACTTTCTGGGAAGGCAAGTACTGCAAAGACACAACCATGGTTTGGGAGTAATGAAATATCCCCCCCTAAGGTCTGAGCAAAGCAAAATCACCTAATCAGGTGATGCTACATCTTCAAGGGTCTGAATTGCAGATACTGTAATAAGAATGGGGTAGACTGGCCGCTTGTAAAATTATTACACCCGCTACAGGCATAGTATGTAGCCAAGCCCACCTGTGCCGGCGGCCTAGTGAGATCCTACCGAAATGGAGACATGTCACACGCAAGAGGGGGAACAACAGACAAGCAACAGTGTCAAGAATAAGGTGACCTCCATGTTTGGCACAGTGCTCGTTTCCTCACTGCCAACATGAAGCAGAATGGCCGCATATGTGGCACAAGTCTGAATAAGGTGCAGCATTGTTCCCCATAGTTTGTCCCGTAGATAGGGACTTCACTTTCCCATTAAAGCATGCCCTCTTAGATAGGATGTAATTTTCCCATTAAGTATCCTCCTAGAGTCTCCAGTGGAGGGATGGGGGTGGGAAATGGTCATACTCGTCCTCCATAGTTTTCAGGTGTACGCAGGGTCACCTCTTTAGTAACGTTGCCTATGTAGTGGGGTTACTGGCACTCTACCTGCGGATGCAGACAACAAATTAGGTAATTGGCGGTGAGGGAAAGTCAGTTCAGAGAACTGCTTTGTTTCCTGGCTCCCACAGTGGGTTGACTAGGCTGGAGAATCAGGTCATGTCTGCCTCCTGAGTACACTAGGCTAAAACGGATTTAGAAAGTGTCTGTAGAAAGTGTATGGTCGGCCTGGGCAGAGCAAAAACATTTCCTACCTAGTGTCAGCCTCCTAGTGGCAAGGGATTATACCCATGGTGCTGTGCCCCCAATTATATTAATGAGAAAATATAAGTGCTGCCAGAGGGGTGTGTGTAAGTATGTTCTCTTATGGGTGCAGTGTATGGCAAACATGATAGCAATTAGGCTCCAGCCACCAGCTCAGAGAGAACTGAGAACTAGAGATGGAGCCTGCAGAGGCCAAAAATGACACATACAGGTCATATAAAGGGCCATAAATAGTGTTGTTCCCGATTTACAGACATGACAGCTTATTCTGAAAAGTCACCTAAAAAGTTAGGTAAGCTTTAAACATGCTATGTAGAGTTTCTGCGAAGACTCTATTAAGGGACAATGCTATGAAATAATTGTGTAGTGATAATATTTTGGCATTATGACTGTGTGGGAACAATGTACTACGCAACGGTTTCCATAAATCCCAAAGAACGGCCACCTCTTCATACATTCTCCACATGTATGCGCCAGCTGAATGTAAGGACCCTCTTTCTTGACATAGACGCGCGTCCCAGCTCTGGAACAGACACCTATCAGACGTTTATGGCCTATCCGATGAATAGGCCATTAATATTTTTGATTGTATTACCCCTTTTAGAAAAGCACAAATCAGGAATACCTGTTGCAGCTATAATTTCTTCATCTGTACTGTTTTCAGAACGTCCAATAAGGTCCAAATTGTATGACAAAATATCTTGAAATAGTTGTTTCCTACTTAGCGTACAGTCACGCATATGCTGCCTAGAAAGCAAATTGTTACACAGGGAGTCATCCACTGCATTAAAACTAACCAGTCACTACATGTATGTTGCCCTGAGCGGCGGACCTGTCATGTTCAAAATTTCAGTCCAATCTATGGGCAGCATGTCATAGAACAGGAGGAGATTGAAATATAGGATTGTGGGAAGAGATTCAGTATAACTTGTAGATTAATTTAAATTCCTGCTCATTCTGGGATAAGGTGTCCAGTGGTCGGTCCTAATCAGTGATTAACAGCCTGCTATGTGAGTGTGCATGCAGAGATCAACATCAGTGATTAGCACCACCCACTGGACTCCTAAATCCAGAATAAGCAGAGGATGTAAATAAATTACAGGTTATCAAATCTCTTCTCCAAACAAAACTATACATCAATGCTCAGCTCCTCCTGCTCTATACCTTACAGATTAATCGGAATGTTTCATGTGACAGATTCCTTCAAGGACCATTTACACAAGCGGGTAGTCAGATGCGAACGAGCGATCATGCACGATAATATATAATCATGTAAACAAATCGTTTGATAGATAGCAGAAATGTGACATTGTTAAATAGCCGACCAAATTATTAATTTTTAACGATTATTGAGACGATAACGCGGTGTGTAAATTCTTGTCTGTAATAGTTATTCGATTGATTAAAGCAATCATATCGAAGATTGCTAATAGGAATACGTGCTTGTGTAAATAGGATGAGTTGCGATAGGCTGCTGACCATACAAAGCGAGCTGTTTTAACTAACCCCTACATAATTTCCCAGATATTATGGCTTAGTACGTAGAAAAAGCCCGACGTAAACATTGGATTCGCCGTGATTTATGTCATATCTGTAAAATGACAGTGCAGAATTAAAACTTCTCTCTCCTTAAGGTCACCGGCCCTAATGCTACCCTCTGAGAGCTGCATGACCATATTGACAGGTTCCCCCTTTAAGTGAAAACCGGTAAACAGACTACTTACCACTGGCAGCCATCGTCATTGCATGTGCCAGTAAGATCAAATCGACAGAAGAAAGTTTTGGGTTCGATCATGTTGCTGTAAGAAACAGAGCTCAGGAACAGTTTCTCTTTTGTACGAAAATATGGACTAAACCTGTAAAATATGCAACAAAACAATTAACCCCTTATATTTTTGGCCATTTAAAAAGAGTTGGAAGGAAGTTGTATTACATACTGTAGTCCACAAGTCGAACAGATACATCAATATGTTACGTATTACGTCCAAGTTCCGCTGCATTATTTCTCTCTTCCACTCAGCAACAGACTATTAGATGTTGCTTTATTATTTAGTAAGCTGGAATTAATTTGAATGTAAGCGCCAAAAGATGAACTATGTTCACGTATATTATTTGTAACAGTCCATATAGAAAATGCAAAAGTTTCTATCTTTTTGCAAAGTAGAAAAAACTTATTTTAAATACCAGTTTTGGAAACTATTCACTGTATAGAACAGAGGTATTTTAACCTATACATAAATTGTAATCAGAAAATCTTAAACCTGAAAATACATGCTGCAGATGATCAAAGTATAGTGAAATGGGGACACCTTCTGTGCGTGTATGGCATAAATGACCTTTGCTTCAGACAAAACTAAAGCTGGGTTTTAACGAGCGCCAATCATTACAGGTCGATCGGCGCAAGTTAAAAGGCCCATTACATGTGCCAACGTAAGGGACACACCAGAGTTTATACGATCATTCTGTCCCCATACAGTTTACACAATGTCAGCAGGATGTTTCGCTTACATGGGGAGATATGCTGCCGACAACGATGATTTTCAGGGCAGCAAAAAATATAAAAAAAAAAAAAATCAGCCAACGAACAAGCATTTGCTCATACGTCAGCTGATCGCTGCTCTGTTTATGCAGGCGATGCCTGGGAACAAGTGCTCGGCCGATCACTGACCCGTGTAAATGAACCTCACGGAAACATGTCATTAAGGCTGTGCTTATGGTAGTTCTATATGGGTGACAGTTCCTAGTAGTTTCTAGTGGTCTTTCTATTTTTCTCATTGACTTGTTTACGCAAACGGGGGAACCATTACACCCTAACTGCGGTCCATTGACCGAAATAGGGCGTAATAGTTCGCCCAATGCAGGAGCTGTGCTCGCGCCATCCGCAGCGGGAGCCGGCTAGAATGGACACTGGCGACCTCAGCATCTAAGTGGCTACAGAGTGAGGAGGCTCCCTCCGACATCCTGTGACACAATCACAAGCCGGCGATGGGTTGCCAGGCGCAAGGCTTCAAAGGAGTACAAAGATGGCAGACCTGGGGGCATTCATTAGGCCCCCAGGCTGCCATGACAACCATAGTCACCGGCCGATCCCGTCGCGTGGGGGTGCGATGGCGTGTTTGAGGGGGCCCCCACCTGAGTCTAACAATTTAAATGCCAAGGTTGCGATTGACAGTGGAATTTAAGTTGTTAAATGGACAGAATCAAAGTGGTCTTTGACTCTGCCCGTTGCAGTGATTGGTCGGCTGTATAACACAGCAGTCTCCCGCTCAGTGTGCGTGACATGTCGTTAAGGGGTAAACAGATAGACAATTTTATTTATAATGAAAGAATCATGGTTGTACGCCTTAAATTTAACGCAAAACTGATATATTAAGACACATGGCACGTACAAGCTAAAGATAATTTTAACATAATACCATCGTATTTACTACCAGTGAAATATAACAGCAAAAAAACTGGCTATGTATAGTAAGATATTTCCTGCATGATTACAACTGTATCGTTTTAATCTTACCTATAGGATTTGAAAACCAGAAGGGGACTACGGTATTGACCAAAAGGTAATGGTCTTGCATCAGTCTGCTTTGTTTGAATGCTAAACAAATCTACATCCATGGGAATTTCCTGAAGGGAAAAAAAACAAAAAAAAAAAAAAACTTTTGTAAGAGTGATTGAGAAATTAAAAAAGGTAACAAATCTCCCAGACAGGTTGCAAGATCTTTCCAGTATTTCAGACATCACTATGTATAGACTTGCAGTAAAGCTTAATGCAGATTTCATCAATGTATAAATATTTTTTGCCCAGATTGCTGCTTGACCCTTTTGACCGGGGGGGTGTTTTGGGCCGTTCACCTTCTGGAATGCTGCACTGTAAAGAGATGTATTTTTATTTCTTAGTCTATTGACACGCTTGTCTTTTTGTGGCGGGACACATTGGACTATCTGATCTTTTCAAAATGGATCATATATCTTTATTTTGTAGATTGTATATAGGTTAAAATGGAAACAATCTGGAAAAAAAAACAACTTAACTGGTTCCCGACCGCTGGCTGTGTTTTTACGGCCAGTGGTCAGGGTCCTTAAAACCAGAGCCATAGACTTTTTACGGCTCAGGTTTTAACTTGCTGCCCAAGCGATCGGGCAGCTGAATGTCGGGTCTCCGGCTGTCAGTGACTGCCGGGGACCCTGAGGAGAAGATAGAAGCCGCTGTCACTGCTTCTGTCTTCTCTGATCACTTGTGAATGCTGTGTATAGGAATAGAGGCAGCGGCCGCGCCGCCGTTTCTATTGCTCCCGGTGTTCATGTGAATGGTCACATGATCGCCGGGTGCCGTTAGTGACAGACTGTCTTACTAGACCCAGCACAGCCCTATTAGTGACAATCGTCACTATAAGAGGGCTGATTTCCCCTGTAACTGGGGCTGCTGTGCATGGTGTAAAAGAAAGAAAAAAATATAAACAAAGTTCCCCAAAGGTCTTTTTTGACCTTTGAGGGACAGACCATAGCAATAAAAAAATAGTAAAGTAAAGTGCAAAAAAAAAATTATTCATAAATACACATAAAATACCCACCCCAATAAAAAAAACAACTTTCCCCCCGCCAATCATTGTTGTAACGCTAGCGCTGACCCAATTACCCTAATATAGACATGTAATATATAAAAATTTACAGTAGACAATGATGATCACAAATAATAGGTCTATTTTAGGGTAAAACTATGTTATTACCAAAAACAAAATAGCTGAAACGTAAAAAAGCTTATTTTTTTACTATTATTTTCAAACCTTATGAATAAAAATTCTAAAATAGCAAAAAGGTGTGTATAAAAACGATAAAAAAAAGAAACCTGCATTGTCTACGGAAAAAACAAATCGCAAAAATCACGTCTTCAGTCCAACAAACAAAAAAAAAGTTATAGCCATTTAACTAACACGTGCTAAAAATGGCTAAACGGTGTCTGGTCCTGAAGGCTCAAAATAGCCCGGTCCTGAACTGGTTAACATTTCCTTTACATTTGGTTAGTTTAATTCAGGAGGTTGATATGGCAGGAAAAGACCCCATGTAAGCTTTTTTTTTTTTTGCTCTGATCACACGCAGCCTCTGAATACTCCCAAATACAGATATTTTCTGGTAAAGGAGAAAATTGGGCGATGATAGAACAGAAAAAAATATATAGTTAATCTTATTACCTCTTAAAAATAAATTTAACTGTTCATATATTAAAAAAAAAAAAAGCTACTGCGGACTCAAAAATAAAATTGGATCTAATCACCTTCCCGGAGGAGAGTTTATCCGGAGACACCAGTAGTGCGTTGCCTATTGACAGGAGTGGTGTTAAGTTACTGGAGCTAGAATGAAGTCTTCTAATCTTATCCATATTTAAACCCAGGAAAAGTTCTGGTGCTTCGGTCGCCACCATGGAGGGCGTGCTAGAAATCTCCTTGTGGGGAGTAAGCTCTGCATGCTTCAGGTTAGGTTTAGTAAAAGAGTTTGTGTCACGGAACGATCTCCTCCTTTCTTGAACAGAGACAGACAAATCCTCATCGTCCGGCTCATTCTCCTCGGAGTCTAATGTGATTTTGTCCTGAGAAAGGTCATGTAAAGATGGCTGTGGCAGTACAAACTCTGCCTGCTCCTCTGCCACAGGGGGGTGGTGTACAGTCTGCTCTTTCGTTTTTCGAGCTTGCATTTCTTTAAGTTTTTGGATTTTAAGGGCATACTCCTGTTCCAGTTCTTGCAGTCGCTTTTTCTCCCGTGCAATAGCCTCTGCAGATTGTCTTTTTGGGCTGACAGCCAGGCCGGTGTCCGATTTAAACATTTTACTGCTCTAAAAACAAAAACAAACAAAAAAAGTCAATTTACACTGAATTTTTTACCCCTAGACTTTAAAACTCTAAATGAACATGGAAATATTTGTTACGGAATATGAGCAATTCCACAAATTTCTTATATAGTCAGGTAGGAGCACAGTAAACATTGTACAGACCACAAAAGTGCCAAAGAAAATCCAATGTACCAAACCATTTATCATACGCTATAAACAGAGTATATCAATGGTCACTTAGAGGCTCTGTCACCAGATTTTGCAACCCCTATCTCCTATTGCATGTGATCGGCGCTGCAATGGAGATGAGTAACTTTTTTGTTTTTTTTTAATAAACTAGCATTTTTGGCCAAGTTATGACCATTTTTATATTTATGCAAATGAGGCTTTCTAACGTACAACTGGGCGTGTTTAAAGTTATGTACAAGTGGGCGTGTATTATGTGCGTACATCGGGGCGTTTTTACTACTTTTACTAGCTGGGCGTTCTGACGAGAAGTATCATCCACTTCTCTTCACAACGCCCAGCTTCTGGCAGTGCAGACACAGCGTGTTCTCGAGAGATCACACTGTGTCGTCACTCACAGGTCCTGCATCGTGTCAGACGAGCGAGGACACATCGGCACCAGAGGCTACAGTTGATTCTGCAGCAGCATCGGCGTTAGCAGGTAAGTCGATGTAGCTACTTAAAAGAAGTAAAAACGCCCCGATGTAACACACACAATACACGCCCAGTTGGACTTTAGAAAGGCTCATTTGCATAAATATAAAAATGGTCATAACTTGGCCAAAAATGCTCGTTAAAAAAACGTTACTCTTATCTACATTGCAGCGCCGATCTGCTGCAATAGGAGATAGGGGTTGCAAAATCTGGTGACAGAGCCTCTAATGCTCCCACTACACAGCTCCTGGAACCACGAGCGAGGCGATAAACTTCTCCAGTCCTTACAAAACACGGCTCTGATCCCTGATCTCAAACAACGTCAGTCATCACGCCTCGCGTTCCTGACTGGCTGAGAGCAGGGAGATCAGCATGGATTTACCTACAATGCACCATCCAGCTAAATAGAAATAATGGAAATCCCCCCCCCCCCCCCCCCCAAGAATTAACTTCAGATGTCAGAGGGTGAGACATATTTTTGTATTTGTTCGTCCTCAAAATTATTTGCCAAACAGCATCAAACACTCTTTCCTGTGTAAACCTATAGTACTTTTCATCCCAGCACAAAATAGGGACTAGTACTGACAGAATAGTAGGAAAGAGAGCAGGAAGGGTGTAAACATACCCAACAATGCAAATTGACATGCCATTATGCCACATGCGTGAAATACCGGACGACAACCATAACTTACACGTGCCAAGTTCTAACATAGGAAACAGCAAAAAAGCAAATTCATAGCATAAGCTTTTTTTTTATGACCATCTCCTCAAAAACACATGCGGTCACTATGTTGTACTCACTTTAATATTGCTGGTCTCCAATTTTCTTTTCCCTAGCTCCTGACTAGCCAGTGCTTTTGCTCGGGCAAGTTCTTCTCCAAATTTTAAAGAGAGGGTCCTTTTTTCTCCAACTCTGTGCTGTACTTTAGCAATCTAAAAGAATAGGTGTGTAGTTGTACATTAGAGCAGGAATAAACAATAAGCAGGAAGAAGAATTAATAAGGCAAACGGTTATGATGCTTGGTGGGAGACAGACATCCTTACAAGTATCGTGCATTAAAGTTCAAGCAAATTAGTATCGGGATTAATGCTGAAAGCAGCATATGATGGAGGGATAGTAGAGGAGCTCTGTGATATACAGGTTTATATGAAGCAGAGTAAATCCTGACAGTGCTCATAGAGCCCCATGCACACAGGCCGATTGACAGCATTCTCTGTATACACACTGATACACCTGTCAATCACTGTGTGTGGGGGCAGGGTAAGCAGGACTCTCACTGACTCTCCTAGGAGTCCGGTCAGGATTTGATCTGCTTATTACTCTGAAAAAATGTACCAAATCCCATAAACCTACATATCACAGAACTTGGCTTCTACACCTCTATCATGCTGCTCCTCGATAGGGCAGTATAAGTCACCTGGCAGGTTCTCTTTCACCTGCAAGCTTAATATATAAATGTATCTATTAATCATGAGTAAATGATCAAGAAATTGATAGTTAATGGAATAACTGTTGCCTGAAAATGTATCGTTGGTCATAATTATTTGGCCGGGTCATGCAAAAATAGTTGTTCAACGATTGGTTTCCAAAGCAAATAAAAAGTGTAGTGTAGCCATTCTTCTGCACACGTGGCTTTGGACAGTACTCAGTCCTGTGAGCTCACCTAATCTAAATATAAAAAGAACATGGGAAAATATAAACTACACATGTAGAAGGGTTAATGTGGGTCACCGTGTAAAATCACAAGAACACATTATGGACTGTATAAAAGGCTACAAATAGAGTAATAGGGAAATCACTCCTTACAGCAGCAAGAGTATTCTGATAAACCACAACGTCTGAAACATCCCAAACGTTTCCTTGGTTTAGCTACAACATATCCTGAGAGAATTGGTCAATACAAAGAGGTTTACATATTGGAATAGTGTTTTATACACTAAAACCACCCCAAATCAATTTCAGACAGACTGTTCTGTGCTCACTTGTTCTTGCAATTTCTTCAGAAACACCCGATTTGCATTTAGGAACTTCTCCGTTGCTTGCAGCTGTTCTGAGAGTCTAGTGATCTTCAACTCAGCAGTCCTGATGGATTCCTTCTTCTTTTCCTCTTGTTGCAAGAGATGTTTTAAAAGAGACTCATCCTTTAGTAGCAACATTCTAAATCAAAAATATATCAATAAAAAAATAATAATCAGCCAGCCAATATAACCATCTAAACGATTATTACTCCAACATTGAAATCTGCAATGCTACCTTTAGTACTCTAACTAGCGACTTCTTCAGAATGAGTTCTACTTTCTAAATAGACAGCACTTTTTCTATTTCTTTAACCCCTTAACGCACCATGACGTAACTGTACGTCATGGTGAGCAGTAAGTTTGCGCACCTTGACGTACAGTTACGTCAGTGCTTTGACAGTTAACCAGCGCGCGGCGCTACACCGCAGCGGCGGTTAACTGTGCAGGGTGTCAGCCCTGCTCTCCCCGTTGCCGATCAGCGGCCTGTCGCCGCTGATATCGGCTGTTAACCCCTTAATTGCGGCGCTCGATTTTGAACGCCACAATTAAGGTCTTTAGCGCCGATCGGCAGCCCCCCATGTGAAATCACGGGGGCTGGCGATGGTACCCATGGCAACCAGACGCCAGACAATGGCTTGCGGGTTGCCATGTACAGAAGCCTATGAGGACCACCACGAGGGTGGTCGTCGTAGGCTTCCTGTCAGTGTGACTGTCACGTCACAATGACAGTTGAAATGCATTACACTACGTAGGTAGTGTAATGTATTCCAGCAGCGATCAGAGCTGCAAGTCTAAGTGTCCCCTAGTGGGACAAGTGAAAAAAGTAAAAAAAAGAATAAAAATGTTTTAAAAAAAATGTAAAAATAAAAGTTATAAGTGATATAAACAAGAACTGCTTTTTTTCCTATAATAAGTCTTTCATTATAGGAAATAAAATGAACACGTAAAAAAAAAGTACGCATATTTGGTATCACCGCGTTCGTAACGACCCCAACTATAAAACTATAATATTATTTTTCCCGCACAGTGAACGCCGCAAAAAAAAATAAACGAAAAACAATGCCAGAATCACTATTTTTTGGTCACCACCCCTCCCAAAATATACAATAAAAAAGTGATCAAAAAGTCGCATGTACGCCAAAATAGTACCCATACAAACTACAACCCGTCCCGCAAAAAACAAGCCCTTACACAGCTTTTTTGACTGAAAAATAAAAAAGTTATGGCTCTCAGAATACGGTGACACAGAAAATACATTATTTTCTAAATAAGTTATTTTATTGCTCAAACGCTGCAAAACATAAAAAAACGTATATACAAATGGTATCGCCGTAATCGTACCGACCCGCAGAATAAAGTATAATAGTCATTTATAGCCCAGGGTAAACGCCGTCAAAAATAAATAAAAATCATTGTCAGAATTGATGGTTTTTGGTCACCCGGCTTGCCGAAAAATTGAATAAAAAGTGATCAACAAAATCGCATGTACCCCAAAATGGTACCAATGAAAATTACAGATTGTCCCGCAACAAATAAGCCGTCACACGGCTCCGGTGGTGAAAAAATAAAAAAAGTTCCGGCTCCCAGATTATGGCGATGCAAAATGTGCGGAGTGTTCCAAAAGTGGATAAGATCGGGCACCATTTATAAGGGCGACACTGGCCACATATCTGTGGATTATTATTTATTTACCCCATTATTATACCCTCTTATTATGCCCCTGATGTACTCTGCCCAGCCTACATGTGCCCCAACATTATAAACTGAAATACCAGCAAAACACCAGAGCTACTACCAAGCAAAATATGCGCTCCAAAAGCCAAATGGCGTCCCTCCCTTCTGAGCCCTACAGCGTGCCCAAACAGCCGTTTATGTCCACCGATATGGCATCGTACCAAAAAATGGTACCAATAAAAACGACAGCTCGTCCCGCAAAAAATAAGCCCCCACACCGCTCTATTGACAGAAAAATAAAAAAAAGTAGTGGCTCTTGGAAAGCGGGGAGGAAAAGCGAAAAAGCAAAACATGAATCAGTTCGTAAAGGGTTAATTACTTTCTAATGAAAAAACATTTATGACCACATGTGGGGTATTGCCGTACTCGGGAGAAATTGCTTTACAAATGTTGGGGTGCATTTTCTCGTTTATCCTTTGTGAAATTGAAAAAATTCAACATTTTAGTGGAAATAATGTTGATATTAATTTTCACGCCCTAATTCTAATAAATTCTGCAAAAGACGTGTGGGGCCTAAATGCTCACTATACCCCTAGATAGATTCCTTAAGTGGTGTAGTTTCCCAACTGGGGTTACTTTTGGGGGGCTTCCACTGTTTCGGTCTCTCAGGGGCTTTGCAAATTCGACATGACACCCAAAAACATTCCAGCTAAATTTGAGCTCCAAAAGCCAAATAGCGCTCCTTCCCTTCTAAGCCCCGGTGTGGGTCCAAACAGTAGTTTATTACCACATATGGGGTATTTACGTAATCAGGAGAAATTGTTTTACAAATGTTGGGGCGCTTTTTCTCCTTTATTCCTTGTAAAAATTAAAAATGGCTACCTTTTTTCAGAAAAAAAGTAGATTTTCATCTTCACATACTAATTCAAATAAATTTAGCAAAAAAACTGTGGGTTCAAAATGCTAACTATACCCATAGATAAATTCCTTGAGGGGTATAGTTTCCAAAATGGGGTCACTTTTGGGGTGTTTCCACTGTTTTGGCAGCGCAAGGCCTCCTCACACCTGACATGGTACCTAAAATATATTCTAATAAAATAGAGGCCCAAAATCCACTAGGTGCTCCTTTGCTTCTGAGGCCGGTGTTTCAGTCCATGACCGCGCTAGGGCCACATGTGGGGTATTTCTAAAAACTGCAGAATCTGGGCAATAAATATTGAGTTGCATTTCTTGGGTAAAACCTTCTGTGGTACAGAAAAAAATGTATTACAAATGAATTTTTGAAGAAAAAAAATGAAATTTGTAAATTTCACCTCTACTTTGCTTTAATTCCTGTGAAACGCCTAAAGGGCTAAAATACTTTCTGAATGCTGTTTTGAATACTTTGATGGGTGCAGTTTTCAAAATGGGGTGATTTATGGTGACTTTCTAATATATAAGGCCCTCAAAGCCATTTCAGAACTGAACTGGTCCCTGAAAAAATAGCCTTTTGAAATTTTCTTGAAAATATGAGAAATTGCTGCTAAAGTTCTAAGCGTTGTAACGTCCTAGAAAAATAAAAGAATGTTCAAAAACGACGCAAACATAAAGTAGACATATGGGAAATATAAACTAGTATGTATTTTGTGTGGTATTACTATCTGTTTTACAAGTAAATACATTAAAATTTAGAAAAATGCTAATTTTTGCTAATTTTCTCTAAATCTTGGCGTTTCTTACAAATAAATATTGAATTTAATGACAAAATTTTTTCAGTATCATAAAGTACAACATGTCACGAGAAAACAATCCCAGAATCGCTTGGATAGGTAAAAGCATTCTGGAGTTATTACCACATAAAGTGACACATGTCAGATTGGCAAAAATGGGGCTGGTCCTGAAGGCCAAAACAGGCTTAGACACTAAGGGGTTAAATGCCCTGTTGGCTGATGGATCGGACTGCTATGTATACATTAAAGGGGTTATCTGGGGACCAAAAATTGCATTGCAATAATATATTTATGTGAAACTAAGTAACTTACTAATATACTTTAATTAAAAATTCTGTGCTAAATGGTGCAGTTCAAACCTCATGAATTATTCACTAAGGCCTCATGCACACGACCGTAGCCATGTGCACAGCCGTGATTTTCGGGTCGGCCGGCTGCGGACTGTCAGCGGACTGTCAGCTGCAGGCTGCCCGCAAATCGCGGGACATGCACATGGCCGCCGCCATGGTTTTCAATGAGCCCCGACCGCAGAACCGGGCCGTAATAAGACATGCCCGTTCTTTCTGCGGTCCGGGCTCCCGGGCCGTGCAAGGACCGCAAAAACTACGGTCGTGTGCATGGCCCCATAGAAAAGAATGGGGCCGCAATTCTCCCGTGGATTTTCGGGGGAAATGCGGCCGCAAAAACGCGGTCGTGTGCATGGGGCCTAAGTGCTGGTGAATTTCGAAAAGCGATGACGCTCCGACACGGCCCCACGTGACAGCTTTTGATTCATGTGCTGTTTGTGAACATGACCTCAAGGGGCTGTCACATTGCCTATTGCTTGAGTCCCGAGCAGAGCATCAGTTAGCGCTTTGCTCGGGACTGCAGCACTTCTCTCGACGTCCATATTTGGTCAATTCAAGGGTTTCCCATCGCTGGAGTCCCCGAGCAGAGCCTCAGCTGATGCTCTGCCTGGCGACTCCACAACTTCTGCCCGCATCATTGTAACTGTCCCTATATGGACAAGGATGTCGGAAGAGTAGTACTGGAGTCCCTGAGTAAAGCATCAGCGGATGCTCTGCTCGGGGACTCCAGTAGTGCTGCCGACATCATTGTCCATATAAGGACAGTGACCATGACATGGGCAGAAGTTGTGGAGTCGCCAGGCAGAGCATCAGCTGAGGCTCTGCTACGGGACTCCAGTACTGCTCTGCCGATGTCATTGTCCATATATGGACAGTGACGTCGGCAAGAGATGGAGTCCACAGGCAGCTGATGCTCGGCTCAGGGACTCCAGCGATAGGAAACCCCTGAATTGACCAAATATGGACGTCGGAAGCAGTGCTAGAGTCCCAAGCAAAGCACTAGCTGATGCTCTACTCGGGACTCAAGCAATAGGCAATGTGACAGCCCCTTGAGTTCATGTTCACGAACAGCACATGAAGCAAGAGCTCAGTCACGTGGGACAGTGTCGGAGCATCATTACTATTCGTAAAGCTCCAGCCTTTCCGGAATAATTCATGAGGATTGAACTGCAACATTTAGCACAGAATTTTTAATTAAAAGTATATTAGTAAGTTACTTAGTTTCACATAAATATATTATTGCAATGCAATTTTGGTCACTGGATAACCCCAAGGGCATGTTCACACGGCGCTTAAAAAAACCGACGTGTAAATTTACGCATTTTGTTAATGTTTTTTGATGCGCAATTAGGGCTCCCATTGCCTATGGGAACATTTGGCAAGTTTTCAGCGCGTTTTACACGACAAAGAATTTACCTGATGCTTCTTTAACAACGCGGTTTTTTTAAAATACGCTTGTGTAAAAAAACAAAAACGCTGCGCTTTCCTATTGATTTGAATCGGAAGCTTAATGAAGCGTTTCCCGACGCGTATTTTGTCGCGTGAAACACACATAATTATTCTTGTAAAGTGCTGTGGAGCCATTTTAAAAAATTTTTTTTAAGAAAACACAAAGGCAAAGAAAATACCTAAAGGATAAAAAATCCCCTCTCATTTTGGCTATTCAAGTCTGATATTGCAATTAGAAAACTTTAAATAGAATTCTTCTACATGCATTCAAGCAAAGCAGCCATTCACCTCCTCCAGATCAAAAACCTGTGTAGGTTGTAAGGCAACTGGCTGCAGAAGGAGCCTTTCACCACTGCTCTCTGAAGGACCAAGAATCCTAAGGCCTAATTCACATGAGCGTGTTCGGTCTGTGATATACACGGTCGGCATGTCTGCAGTATTTCCCGGACCGCACACAGTGCAGGGACCCGGGCTACTATCATCATAGTTATGTACTTTGCCAGGAGCCTCTGCCTTGCTGCGGAAAACTGTTTCATACCGTAATGTTTTCGGCAGGGGACAGTAGCTCCGCAGGGAGGCAGGGACACCTAGCGTCATACATAACTATGATGCTAGGAGCCTGGCTCCCTGCACCATGTCCGGTCCGGGAGACACGGCCGACACGCGGACCGTATATCACAGACCGAACAAGGTTGTGTGAATTAGGCTTAAGTGTAGATTAACATGTGGCAAATTTTTGTGCAGAAATGGCAGCAAAAATCAGTTCCATTCATCGGAATGGGAATTTTTCATCAGCAAACACCTGGATTTCAGCAAATTCTATTCAGATGAATCGAACTGAATTTCAGTCGCAGAAATTTCTGCAACAAAATCTGCCACGTGTGAATCCACCCTAAAATTATGTTCCAACAGGGAATAGACGTTGCAACAGAAAATCTGCAGCATCTTAAAAAAAAAACAAAAAAAAAAAACACTTACATCTGTCACAGAAATCCGCAGCAAATAGTGCGTTTTTTCTGCAGATTTTCTGCAGTGGCTTTACCTGCGGATTTAGTGTGAAGCATTGATTATAGCAAACTTAATGTGCACCTGCGGATTTACAGCGTTTACAGTGTTTCTACTGCGTAAACGCTGTACAAACCACAACAAGACTCAACTTGCGTATTTTAGTGGGAAATTTCTACTCCCCATTCAAGTCTATGGCCCAAGCACACAGCATCTCCACACAAAAGCCGCAGCATAAATTGAAACGCTACAGATTTGCAAGTCTCACCACAGAACACATTTCGCACAACTTTTAGGTGTTTTTTTTTCCCCACAGTGTGGGCATGATATTTGCAGGAATCTCATCCGCTTTGCTGCTACTGTAAATGCTGCCGAACTTCTGCACAAAATTCCATTGCGGAAATTCTGCAGTATTTACGCTGTGTGGGCACTCAGCCTAAGGGTTATTTACACATATTTCTGCAACTAATAATCCTTCCTATACATCTTAATAGCTTTGTTTTGTAGCACGTGCAAGGATCTCTGAAAGCCTCATTCAGATAAACAAAGCAGTCGCAGAAATTTGTGCAACAGATCAGCTAGGTGCTAACAAACCCTAAAGCTGAAAATAGAAGGATCAGGATGAATTTAACACGTGTACTCTGCAGATATATACCTCCGTTTATTACCGTGAGAAAAAGGTACACCACAGCAGAGGATGGGCAAACTGTCTATACTACGGATAGTTATTTAGGCAGCAAATTAAGGAATAGGTTCTAAAACAGGTGTTTAACTATGGAAAATTACAGAAATATTGATTAACACCAAATCCTACTGACTTACTTCTGTTTCAGGTGTCTTGATTCAGCCTCAGTCACCTTTAGATCCTTGACAAGCCTTTTATTTCCATCTCCTTCCAAGTCAGAATTTGTTGGAGATGAACTTGCCATTGACTGGTCCGTTTTTAAGAGTTTCTGCTTTTCTCGACTGAACAAAAACAAGACCAAAAAATGTAAGTTACAGGGGTTGCTTTTGTTTTTTTTTTAAACAAAAGTATCCCCCAGCCTTGGTTTGCCTTCCCCAATACACCCTACTAACCTAACCAGTTTCTGTTTGATCTCAATCGTCGCTGCTGCTCTTTTAGTTTACATCCCTTGCTTCCGGTTCTGGCTGTTTCCCATCTTGTAACCCACCATACCCTTGCTGCAGTTGAGAAGACAGCTTACCGTCCCACCCCCCTTCCTACCTCCATGCCCCTCTATGTTCCCAGGGTCCCCCCCGCTCTAATTACAGCCACCCAGCCATGCCCACTGCCTGTTGACGTAATTGACAACGAGCCGTGCCTTGGTTCAGCCGAAAGTGCAGGCTGGGCTGAGGAACGGCACAGGAAGTAAAAATTTCACAGCCGACGCGGTCACGTGACCACATTACAGAACAAAGTAACGCCGGCACCGGGAAACAGGTAGTATATTACAAAATTACTCTTAAAAGGCAATTTAAAGCAAAATAAAAATACTAATTATTCTTGGCCAACCACTAACATATAAACTGAACCTAAGAAAGCAACATAAGAGAAGCTGGACAGCACGGTTACCTGGCAATCTCTTCTCTCAGCAGACGATACTCCATTTTCTTGTCATCTGGCAAAGCTTCTGGGGTCCTCATTGGGTCATTTTCTTTTTCAGACTTAGAAGGTGCCTTTGGTTTGGATGCCTAGAAATACATAGTAAAATCAACTCAAATGTATTCTGCTATGGCAAGAATATAAAATATTACTATTTATTGTTCTTATAGTGGTGAAGTTTAGTAGTCACATCCGTATGAAAATTAGGTCCTTGATAGTGGAAAAGCCTCAAAGGGACGGAACATTTGCTAGTGAGGGGAAAAAAAAAAAAAAGTGTTTCATGAAGATCAATGATGAGCTACTGTGTTGTTGAGACCCCGCTATAACAGATCATCAAGGCAGCACAAAAGCTTGCAAGGAGCCAACTTATTTTTGACTGGATTCTTCCTTCCAAAAGAGTCTCTCCAAGAATACCTATTTGACTAGAGAACATTGAGACTACTGCAAACCATTCTGTATCTTGCAGAAAGTAAGCATGGACTACAAATAGCGGAATGCATGGACTACAAGCTGATGCCGCACTCTCTCCCTCAGTAGATTGCCTCAATAATGGCGGCATAACATGCTCCTTAAGTCCACGCAGAAACACTGTGGACGCCGGCTGCCCGTAGAGACAAGCAACAAGGATGCGTTAGGACACAGACAGGCCAATGTTAACAGAATGGTTCACCATTAGCTTTGATAAGTGAACCTCCTCGCACAAGATTTTTTTTATGGGTAAATATCTCCAATTAAAACAAATTGCAAAGTTCTTTAAACCTTTTCAATGGCTTTAAAAAGGATTCTTTCAGTAGATCTGACCCCCATAAAACTTAACACTGCTAAATAGGTGCTGGGGAAACCAGTTTAAACATCCTCATCTTTGTGATCATAAACCAAGTATACCGGAGACAATTATCTTTAAAATTACTCACGCGCTGTATGCTAACGAATCATTAAAAGGGATATTCGTCAATTGTCGCCTATCCGCAGAGAAGTTGATAATAGTTTAAATGCTGGGACCCCCACTGTTGGAATTCCCACCAATCGCAAGAATGGAGGTTCCGAATACCCGTTCCTACTCACTGCCCCCCCTGCAGTGACAAAGAGCCTATATGGAGCAGCGGTCGTGCATGCACGCCGCTCCATTAAATGTCTACAGGACTGATTTAAAGGGCCGAGCGCCATACTCTGCTGTGTCCGTCATTCCTATAAAATTTGGATGGAGCCATTCCATCCAGTGTCCTCCATACCGGAGGACAGCTAATGAGAGGTCCACTAATTGCGCATGGTGATTTCAAGGCTTGTGTGCAGTCACTGGACCATGAAAACCTATTTCATGAACATCAGCTCGACGTACAGTTCTTGAGTTGAAGTCTGTAGTGAGTGATGCAGAGGATAGAAGACTTTTACACGCCACGCGCTTCAGCACTCATCATCCCTGCTCTGGAGTTTGATTGTCTGCCACTTCACGGCTGAGCTATTGTTACTCTTAGGCCTCATGCACACGACCGTATTTTTTCCCACCCGTAAATACGGGTCCGGTGTCACACGTATTCCACCCGTTTTGCACCAGTATTTACGAACCCGTGCCCGTAAATATGGGTCCGGTGTCACCCGTATTCCACCCGTATTTACGAGCACGTTTTTGGCGGCAAAATAGCACTGCACTAATCGGCAGCCCCTTCTCTCTATCAGTGCAGGATAGAGAGAAGGGACAGCCTTTTCTGTAATAAAAGTAAAAGAAATTCATACTTACCCGGCCGTTGTCTTGGTGACGCGTCCCTCTCTTCACATCCAGCCCGACATCCCTGGATGACGCGGCAGTCCATGTGACCGCTGCAGCCTGTGATTGACCTGTGATTGGCTGCAGCGGTCACATGGCCTGAAACGTCATCCAGGACGTCGGGCCGGATGTCGAGAGGGACGCGTCACCAAGGCAACGGGCGGGAGACCGGACTGGAGGAAGCAGGAAGTTGTCGGTAAGTATGAACGTCTTTTATTTTTATTTTTTACAGGTTTATACTGATCGGTAGTCACTGTCCAGGGTGCTGAAAGAGTTACTGTCGATCAGTTAACTCTTTCAGCACCCTGGACAGTGACTATTTACTGACGTCGCTTAGCAACGCTGCCGTAATGACGGGTGCACACATGTAGCCACCCGTCATTACGAGAGCTCCATAGACTTCTATGGACTGTCCGTGCCGTTATTACGGTCTGAAATAGGACATGTTCTATCTTTTTCAACGGCACGGGCACCTTCCCGTGAGAAAACGGGAAGGCACCCGTCGCCAATAGAAGTCTATGAGCCCGTTATTACGGGTCGTAATTACGACCCGTAATAACGGGAGTTTTTACGGTCGTGTGCATGAGGCCTTACACGTTTCTGCTCAACAAGAATAGTACTTCTAGTTGACGAACAGATAAGAAATTTTACAAACTGACTTGTCGCAAACGTGGCATCCTAGGAGTGCCACGTTTCAAGTCACTGAGTATGTAGGCTAGCAACTATGTCCACATTTGATCATAGAATCAGTGCATTGTCTACACAGACCTCTGGAATGCCAGAAGGTCTAATCTATTAACTCTGTGAGCCCCTGATGAATTACTGCAGAGTTACTTATGAGTAAGGAAACGCGTAGGGCTAGATAACTACAGATAGGCAGGATTAGTGTGTTGCTAAATCCACAGCAGCAGCAGCTGAAGCTGTATCAGCTCCTGGCACGTACTGGGCTTGATAAAGCAGCTGATCTGCTAATAAGAGAGCTGCACAGAGATCTCTATAGCAGCAGTAGCTGAAATACAAGAGATTCATATAGAGGAACTCCTAGAGCAGCTGCTCATGTTGCTTCAGTTCCTGGCACACACCTGGTGACAAGGAGGGCACCGGTCCCAACTTGGAACTAAAATATTTAAACATAATATTTTTGGAAAAAATATAAAAATAAATAAAAACCAGGAAAATTCTAAAATAAAATATAAATACTAGAGTGTGATGGTATTAACCATTTAAATCTCATCCTTGTCCTATCTGAACTTATTACATATGTCAATGTAAAGTGCGCAAGCGCTAGTGAACGAACTTTATGGATACAATTGTATCACTATCTTAAATTGCTAAAAAGTGAAATAAATCTCACATTAAAGGTTAGGCTCTAACCCAAAAAATTCCCATTGGTATTCATCCAGTGAAACACACTGAGTATGCAGGAGTCTTTACTATGAACCATACTTCAACTACTACTAAATGTTTGTTTGTCATGGACACTTCATGGCTGTGTGTTCGATTTTATTCACTGTGGATGAAACTCCTGAAGTCAATAATCGAGAGGGGTGTTCACATATATATTTTTAATGATTTCTTACTTCAGCAGATCTTCTGGCTTCTTTGATCATAGACTCCAGTCCTCCAAAAACACCAACTAGTGGACTAGCTGGCTCTGCATCAGATTCGCTGTCATCAGATGCATTCAGAGTAACAACAACTGATTTGTGCTTTGGAAGCTTTTGAGAAAAAAATAAAAAGATATATATATATATATATCATAAGTGTATTATACAATTAAGTTAAATATTCATATAGTACCTTGTTGAAAGGTACTATTAGAAGCTCAAAGTGCAACGTGATTTTCTTTCTTTATAGAAATCTGACAGAGTACACCTCAGCTTTCATGAAGTTCAAAATGAGTGAGGACATGTTTAGGTCTCATGACTATCGATGAGGATGTAGGGTTGGAAGAAACTGGTTTGACCCGCATACCTTAACAGATTGCCACGACTTTTTAAAGTACTGGCTGGTACTTTAAAATGGGAATTGATGCAACGGTAAATACATTGCTTTGTGATCGGCATACTATTATGGGCAATTTTGTGTTACAGGCTCAATACTATGGGCCAAATGGGTTTATATTATAACTGCACAGGCACTACTATTTGGCCTTAACTTCTTGATTTCAGCAGAAATAGCTGAAAGATGACACTACTTTATAGGTACTATGTGGCCCCAATGTGGAGGCATTCTGCTATTAGTAGCACTATTTACATTTATAGGGTATACAATGTAGGGGTGTCATTCGCATCATTCGCTGTAACCGATCTGACTGAGAAAATAGGATTGTCTTAACCGGGTTGTATCACCACAGACCGCTCCTTTCATATGGGAGATGCCATGATGATCAACTGATTACAGGTCGAGCTCCCAACTACCCCAACAAAAAGCAGATTTTGCCAAGGTAAGCTGCGGCCAAGTCAGGCCCTGTTCCTATATGTCCGGCGATCCGGCATAATTTTCCTCCGACCTGGCGTTTCTCCGACAGAAACGGCAGATGGAAATGGATGCCATAACTGATTCAATGGTTCCCTTTGGGATCATTTCTGGCATGAGTTGCTTCTGCTTTAACACCGAATGTCTAAATTCGCCATTGAATGCAGCACTTTCCTGCCCGACTATAGACTGCGGACCTGCATAAAAATATAAATCAGTTATGTCCGGCTTGGGTAATACTGGCCGGACCCAACTGATATATGTGAATCCACCCTTAGACACATCCCCTTTGACAGCCGATGCAGGGGAAATGTAGTGTTATATATGGTGGCCATTCAGATGAATGGCCATCCATGTAATACATGGATGGCTCGAGTTCTGGTTCATAGTTACTATGGTTGAAAAAAAGATATATCTCCATCAAGTTCAACCAAGAGATGGCAGAAAGGAAAGGGATGGGAGAAACTATAGAACTTTGCTTCACCCCTATTAATCCAAAGGAAGGTTAAAAAAAGACGAGGCATAATCCAGTCTGCCCTAAAAAAAGAAAAAATTCCCTCCTGGTTCAAAGCGTTATGAGACTGGATCACCTTTTAAACAAGAATTCTACACATTGACATAGGAGCGGATATTTTTTCGTTCTAGGAAATTATCTAAGACTTTTTTAAAGCCATCTACTGTCCCTGCTGTGACAGCTCCTGCGGTAGACTATTCCATAGATTCACCATTCTCACAGTAAAGAAGGCCCCTCTGGAGATTGAAAGTTTTTTTTCTCTAGACAGAGGGTGTGAGTCCTTGCCTTTTGAAGGGATTTTACATGGAACAGGATTTCACCATATTTTTTGGAATGGGTAAAATAAACATTATTTTTTTTAATTTTTCCCCATAACTAGATTCTCCATGCCCCTTATCAGTTTAGTTGCTCTTCTTCGTATTTTTTCCATCCCTAGGTCATCCATTCTATGAACTGGAGCCCAGAACTGAACTTCATATTCTAGATGAGGCCGCACTAATGCTTTGTACAGTGGTAATATATCATATCCCTGTCCCGCAAATCCATGCCTCTTTTTATACATTATCCTGCTGACTTTAGAAGCAGCCAATTGACATTACATGCAGTTATTTAGTCTATGCTCTACACGTACACCCAGATCCTTCTCAACAAGTGACTCCCCCAGTGTATCTCCCCCTAGGACATATGGTGCCTGCAGATTATTTGTCCCCAGATGCATAACGTTACATTTAGTTCTCATGGTAAAGAAGGCTTTCAGTTATTGTGAAGGATAATTTAGGTGGTGTTGTCAATCTAAATGCTTCAGGTATCAGATAAGCACTCAGCATCAAGGAATTGGGACTGGCTATCCAACATCAACATTTATAATACTATTGATGCCCGGAGATTTTCTTTATCAATAATATATATATATATATATATATATATATATATATATATATATATATATATACATACATACATACACACACACTCAATACTGATCAGATATAACATGACAGCAGCATGTATATTGGAGATTAGGCCCAGTAGCTAAGACCTTTAAGTTTTACAGCCACATGAACATGCATATAAACAAGATGCTGCAATACCTCAACATACTTTCCAGTGCTACATAATTATTCATGCACCCAAATATATTGTGCGCTAGTAGAAAAAAGAAGTTCTTATTCTGGACCCGATGCAACACTAAATCCATTGGGAATATGGTCATGTGATGAAATGAGCACCTGAAGGAAATTTCTTTCCATCTTCCTATTCAGACATCTAGCATATTATTCATAAATAAAGCACTTTACATTCACTTCAGTTGCAGACAGGTGTCCACATCCTAGACTATGTAAATGAATACAGCTAGCTGGTAGAGAAATGCATACCTTTATTACACGCCTGATTGGTCTCAGAACTCTTACTATCTGAGTGGTTGTTTTGCGATGTGTGGTAGAATTAGCAATCGCTGACGTCAGTATAATTCTTTGTACAGGCATGATATTGGTGAGAGGTGGTGATGGAGGTGGACTGTTACTGGTTTGTTCCTACAAACAAAATAAACATATAAAAATAGAATTTACTACCAGTGTAATTTTTTTTTTTTAAGGACGAAACCATCTTAAGAAAAGGCTTTGTACTGTTGGGTCATCCTCATATTTTGCTCTCATTTTCTAGGTTAATAATTGAGCACAATAATCATAAAGAATTCAATTATACCTCTACTCGGTTAGCCCTTTTGCACGCCAAAGACTTTAGAAGCTCCTCGCGCAGTAGCATTTCCTCTTCCTCCTCTTCATCTGCAAATGGCGGTTTAGGCGGCTGCTCCGGTTCCTCAGGTGGAAGTGGGGGAAGCGGTAGTTGCACATCTGGAGAACTCTTTGAAATGACTGGGTCATACAGTGAACCCTCACAACGGGAAGGCTGCAAAATAAACATATGACTGTTTACATAAAACATGTTTACTGAAACTATGGAGCATATCAATATGTTCTAGCATTGAGAATTAGCGCTAAAAATCACAAGGAAAAAAAAAAAAAAAAAAAACGTACCCGACTTTCTGAAGGGAATTTCTCAGTTACACATCCTACTGTACTTCCAGGAAAATAAGGTGATCTAGATGGGGAAGCTCCTAGGCAGAAGATAAATATACAAAATAGGAATAGAATATAGATTTTACACAAACGTTTATGCCCCAATCTTTAGAATATACGGAACATGTTTATTTAAAGCTTCACATTAGCTAAAAATGAGAAATCATCAATATTGGTAAGTTGTTGAAGAACATACAACACCCAAGAGTCCAGAAAATGACAATGTCGGGATAAGGCCACACCTATCAAATGTGCGGCCCTAAACCACGCTGGCATGTATTTTTTTACCACACATTAGTGCTTGCTTGAATCTTTGTTTATGTTCAAGCATTTTTTTGCAGGTACACAGCAGTTTCACCTGCAAAACTTGTGCCGATTGGTGGTAAAAAAAATGTACCGCAACATGTGGCCTTACCCTAAAACGATAAGCATGATGGGGTATCAAACATTTAATGCTATACGCTTTTTGAAATTGATCAGAAACCACATGTAGGCTGGTGAAATTACCTGGAGAATTTGTTTCACTATCTGTGTCCATTGCAACCTCCTCATAGTTATCATACTGGTAAATACCACCAGAGTTTTCCAAGCTCTGCTTTTCAGCTCGTTTTTGCTCTGCATCATAAGACTGGAGAAAAGTAGGATACACAATAAGTAGTTGACAAAGTCCTGTTAATAGTGAAACTACCGGCAGCCACACAGGTATGTCCCTTATCGGTTACCTGACAATTACCTAGCAGTGTCAGACGATTGATAGCGTGAAGTCTATTCACAGACTCCCTTTAATTTTGGGGGGGCATTTGTTTTTAACACTATTCAGGTTGGGTCTAACAGAAGAGATCAATTAGATTAATTAACTGGTTCCCGACCGCTGGCTGTATATTTACGGCCTGCGGTCAGGGTCCTTAAAACCCGAGCCATAGACTTTTTACGGCTCGGGTTTTAACTTGCTGCCCGCGCGATCGGGCAGCTGAATGTCGGGTCTCCGGCTGTCAGTGACTGCCGGGGACCCGGAGGAGAAGACAGAAGCAGCTTTCGCTGCTTCTGTCTTCTCCGATGTCTTCTTACACAGCGTTCAATGAACGCTGTGTATAGGAATAGAGACAGCAGCGGCGCTGTCTCTATTCCTCCCGGTGATCATGTGACTGGTCACATGATCGCCGGGTGCCGTTAGTGACAGACTGTCTTACTAGACCCAGCACAGCCCTATTAGTGACAATCGTCACTATGAGAGGGCTGATTTCCCCTGTAACTGGGGCAGCTGTGCAGCTCAGTCAGTGTGGAAAAAGATGGTGTAAAAGAAAGAAAAAATATATATAAAGTTCCCCAAAGGTCTTTTTTGACCTTTGGGGAACAGACCATAGTAATAAAAAAATAATAAAGTAAAGTGCAAAAAAAATGTAATAATAAATACACATAAAATACCCACCCCCAAAAAAAAAACGTTCCCCCCGCCAATCATTGTTGTAACGCTAGCGCTGACCCAATTACCCTAATATAGACATGTAATAAATTAAAATTTACGGTAGACAATGACGATCACAAATAAAAGGTCTATTTTAGGGTAAAACTATGTTATTAGCCAAAAAAAATAGCTGAAACGTAAAAAAGCTTATTTTTTTACTATTATTTTCAAACTTTATGAATAAAAATTCTAAAATAGCAAAAAAGGTGCGTATAAAAACGATAAAAAATGAAACCTGCATTGTCTACGGAAAAAACGTCGCAAAAATCACGTCGTTAGCCCAACAAATAAAAAAGTTATAGCCATTTAACTAACACGTGCTAAAAATGGCTAAACGGTGTCTGGTCCTGAAGGCTCAAAATAGCCCGGTCCTGAACTGGTTAACATCCCTTTTCCCTTTGGATACAATTCAAGTGTTTTTTTGCGGGACAGGAGCACATACACTAAACACTTAAATATCTGACAGGTTTGGGTACCAGCCACTTGGGGGGGGGGGGGCGGGGGATACCCCGATGCCAGTCTACTAGTCGAGGTGGCTGCATCCAGTCACAGACCAAATGAAAAGGTAGCCATGCATGTGCCTGGGGGTCACAGGTACAGAAAACCAAGCACGCTCATCTCTTTGCAAAATTCCTATAGACTTGGAGAGTTGCGCACATGAGCAGCCACATCAGGTAACCAGCGTAAGGTCAGATTCACACGAAAGTATTTTATGTTTGTGTGACGACCGTTAAAAACAACAGCCATCAAACAGACGCATTTATTTCAATGGGGCCGTTTACACGGCCATTGTTTCAACGGAGCCTGTGAAGGGTCCGTTGAAAATTAGAACATGCCCTATTTTGTTCTGTTTTCACGGAACCCTCCATAGACTCAGGTCTATGGGGATCCGTGAAAACGGAACACGCACGGGGGCACCTCGGACGTGAAGAATCTCAAGTTTTTCATGTCAGAGATTCCCCACCATCCTGTGAATCTAGCCTTAGGGTAATGCTCCAGTTAGATGGACGTCTCCAAGCTGGGCCCTCCACCTATTAGACATTTAACGGCATGTACACGGGTTATGCCATAATATCTCAGGCGGGAATACCTTTTGCTGGCTCTTAGATATGAAAAAAATGTGTTCATGCCTGCCCAAGCCCATTTTGAATTGTGTCTTTAAAAAGGGGTGCAACAAGGATGTGGCAGGGTTAGGTCTTGTGCGTTGCAGCTGTGCAGCCTATTTTTGTTAATATCTAAAGACAAAATTTTAGCTTGTAAATGTGAAGCTCGGGTTAAACAGGTTAGACCTGTAGAAGCGCTTGACTATGTTTTAACAGGTTATACTGCCCAGTCTTTGTAACATGTATCATACGAAGCGCACCTTGCTGCGTTTACTCTTATCCCCTACAAGCTTCATAAATCTATTGTACTGCTCTTCTTGATTTGAGAGATCTCTAATCTTTCGGATTTCTTCTTCTCGTTTTCTTCTCTCCTCCTCCTCAGCTTGTTTCTTTTTCTCGTCGTCCTCTTTACGTTTTTCTTCAGCTTTCTGTTGTTGCAGTTTTTTCCAAGCTTTTGTCTGCTGCCTTCTTCGTGCTTGCTTAGCTGGAAGGAGAGAACATTTGCCTTCCAGAAACAATGCACATATCAGACACACCATTAAAAGCCTAGTGGAAATCCCACACCTGACCCTCGTAGTTGTGTAGTTTGTTGTCTTACCTGCGTTAGCAGCAATACTGACTTTGCGCGGCAAAACAGAGTTTGTATTGCTCTTTTCCTTCTGAGGTTCCGGCTTTACCCCATCTTTCTGAGGCTCTACCCTGCCCTTGGACAGTTTCTCCTTGCTTTCTTTCATTACCAATTGTTCTTTCTGCTGCCATTTTTTACTTGCAGATTGCAAAGCCAATAGCCGTAAGTGGAGTTCTGACAATTCCTCTTCCTCTACGACAGGTATCTGGAATGGATTGAAACATTTGTTTACAAAGAAAGCATGTTGGTCACAAACCGTTTACATTTTTTAAAAAAAACATTCTAGCAGAATGAACTCAACGCCAATAGTTAACCCCTTCCCTCTTTGGCCGCTTTTGACCTTCCTGACAGAGCCTCATTTTTCAAATCTGACATGTTTCACTTTATATGGTAATAACTCCGGAATGCTTTTACCTATCCAAGTGATTCTGAGATTGTTTTCTCGTGACACATTGGACTTTATGTTACTGGCAAAATTTGCCCGATACATTCAGTATTTAATTGTGAAAAACACCAAAATTTAGCGAAAAATTGCAAAAATTCGCATTTTTCTCAATTTAAATGTATCTGCTTGTAAGACAGGCAGTTATACCACACAAAAATGTTGCTAACTAACATCCCCCATATGTCTACTTTAGATTGGCATCGTTTTTTGAACATCATTTTATTTTTCTAGGACGTTACAAGGCTTAGAACTTTAGCAGCAATTTCTCACATTTTCAAGAAAATTTCAAAATGCTATTTTTACAGGGGCCAGTTCAGTTGTGAAGTGGCTTTGAGGTCCTTAGATATTAGAAACCCCCAATAAGTCACCCCATTTTAAAAACTGCACCCCTCAAAGTATTCAAAACAGCATTTAGAAAGTTTCTTAACCCTTTAGACATTGCACAGGAATTAAGGCAATGTAGAGGTGAAATTTACAAAGTTCATTATTTTTTTCCAGAAATTCATTTTGAATCCATTTTTTTTTGTACCACAGAAGGTTTTACCCAAGAAATGCAACTCAATATTTATTGCCCAGGTTCTGCAGTTTTAGGAAATATCCCACATGTGGCTTTAGTGCGCTACTGGACTGAAGCACCGGCCTCAGAAGCAAAGGAGCACCTAGTGGATTTTGGGTCTCCTTTTTATTAGAATATATTTTAGGCACCATGTCAGCTTTGAACAGGTCTTGTGGAACTAAAACAGTGGAAACCCCCCAAAAGTGACCCCATTTGGGAAACTACACCCCTCGAGGAATTTATCTAGGGGTGTAGCAAGCATTTTGACAGGCCAGTTTTTTTGCAAAAATTTTTGGAACTAGGCCATGAAAATGAAAATCTAAATTTTTTCAAATAAAATGTAGGTTTAGCTAATTTTTTTTCATTTCCAAAAGAACTAAAGTAGAAAAAGCACCACAACATTTGTAGAGCAATTTCTCCCGAGTAAAACAATACCCCACATGTGGTAATAAACGGTTATTTAGACACACGGCAGGGCTTAGAATGGAAAGAGCGCCATTTGGCTCTTGGAGCTCAAATTTAGCAGGAATGGTTTGCGGAGGCCATGTCGCATTTGCAAAGCCCCCTAGGGGACAAAACAGTGGAAACCCCCAACAAGTGACCCCATTTTGGAAACTATACCCCTCGAGGAATTTATCTAGGGGTGTAGCAAGCATTTTGACCGGCCAGTTTTTTTGCAAAAAGTTTTGGAACTAGGCCATGAAAATGAAAATCTACATTTTTGTTCAAATAAAATGTAGGTTTAGCTAATTTTTTTTCATTTCCACAAGGACTAAAGGAGAAAAAGCACCATAAAATTTGTAAAGAAATTTCTCCCGAGTAAAAAAATACCCCACATGTGGTAATAAACGGTTGTTTGGACACACGGCAGGGCTAGCAGGGAAAGAGCGCCATTTGGCTCTTGGAGCTCAAATTTTGCAGGAATGGTTTGCGGAGGCCATGTCGCATTTGCAAAGCCCCCGAGGGGACAAAACAGTGGAAACCCCCAACAAGTGACCCCATTTTGGAAACTATACCCCTTGAGGAAATTATCTAGGGGTATAGTGAGCATTTTGACCCCACAGGTTTTTTGCAGAAATTTTTGGAATTAGGCTGTGAAAATGAAAAATCTACATTTTTTCAAAAAAAATGTAGGTTTAGCTAATTTTTTTTCATTTCCACAAGGACTGAAGGAGAAAAAGCACTATAAAATTTGTAAAGAAATTTCTCCCGAGTAAAACAATACCCCACATGTAGTAATAAACGGCTGTTTGGAGACACGGCGAGGCTGAGAAGGGAAAGAGCGCCATTTGGCTTTTGGAACTCAAATTTAGCAGAAATGGTTTGCGGAGGCCATGTCGCATTTGCAAAGCTCCTGAGGGGATAAAACAGTGGAAACCCCCAACAAGTGACCCCATTTTGGAAACTACTCCCCATGAGGAAATTATCTAGGAGTATAGTGAGCAGTTTGACCGCACAGGTGTTTTACAGAACTTATTGGAAGTAGGCCGTAAAAATGAAAATCTACATTTTTTTCAAATAAAATGTAGGTTTAGGTATTTTTTTTTCATTTCCACAAGGACTGAAGGAGAAAAATCACCGTAAAATTAGTAAAGCAACTTCTCCCGAGTAAAACAATACCCCACATGTGGTCATAAACGGCTGTTTGGACACACGGTAGGGCTCAGAATGGAACTAGCACCATTTGGATTTTGGATAGTGTCTGGGCGCCATGTCACATTTGCTGAGCCCCTGTAGTACTAGTACAGTGGAAACACCCCAAAAGTGACTCCATTTGGGAAACTGCACCCCCTGAGGAATTATCTAGGGTTATAGTGAAAATTTTGATCCCAAAGGTTTTTTGCTGAATTAATTAGAATTAAGCTATGAAAATGAAAAATATTTTTTTTTTCCAACAAGATGTAGTTTTAGATCAACATTTTTCATTTTTACAAGGAATAGAGAAGAAAAAGCACCCCAACATTTGTAAAGTAATTTCTCCCGAGTACGGTAACACCCCATATGTGGTTAGAATCAGCTGTTTACATATATGGGAGCATTCAGAAGAAAAGGAGCGGTATTTATCTTTTGGAGCGTAGATTATGCTGGAATGGTTTGCGGACGCCATGTTGCATTTGCAAAACCCCTGATGTACCAAACAAAAGTGACCCCGTTTTAGAAACTACACCCCTAAAGGCATTTATCAAGGGGTGTAGTGAGAATTTAGACATCACAGGTGTTTTTCAGAAATGAATACGCAGTGGATGGTGCAAAGTGAAAATTGCAATTTCTCCACTGATCTGCCTATTCATCGCACAATATGTTGTGCCCCTAGAGAATCTTACCCCATAAATTGTTAAGCGGGTTCTCCCGGGTATGGTAATGCCTTACTTGTGAACATAAATTGCCGTTTGGGCACACTGTAGGGCTAAGAAGAAATAGACCGCCATTTTGAGCATGGATTTTGCTTGGTAATAGTTCTGTTTGGGGTTTTGCTGGTATTTCAGTTTATAATGTGGTGGCATATGTAATCTGTGCAGAGTACATCAGAGTATATGTAATCTGTGCGGAGTACATCAGGGGTATATGTAATCTGTGCGGAGTACATCAGGGCATAATAAGAGGGTATAATCATGGGGTAAATAATACAATTATCCATAGATGTGTGTTACGCTGTGAAGCGATCCATTATGCACAGGCCGGTGTCGCACTGATAAACGGTTTTCTTTCTTATCCCCCTTTTGTAACGCTCTGCACCTTTTGGGGACTTTTTCTCCTTCCTAGTTTGGGAAATATTACTGGGAAAGTTTTGCGCTGGTATAATACGGGCGCCCTCGCTTCCAGCGGATGTTCTGTGTCCCTTCCCTTTCCTAGTTCCTCAATACTCGGGCCCTGAAACTGAAGGAATGTTACCCTCCGGCCTGCGCATTGAGATGTTTTTCATCACCGCATTACTAGTGCCGTAACTTTTTTGTTTTTCAGTTGATTGAGCGGTGTGCGGGCTTGTTTTTTGCGAGACGGGCTGTAGATTTTATTGGTATCATTTTAGAACACATACGACTTTTTGATCACTTTTTATTTCATTTTTTGGTAAAGGAAATTACCAAAAACAATCAATTCTGGAATAGTTTTTTATTGGTTTTTTTATCGGCATCCACAGTGCGCCCTAAATTACATGTTTGCTTTATTCTGCGGGTCGATACGATTACGGCGATACCAAATTTATATAGGTTTTTTTTATGTATTGCGGCTTTTGCAAAATAAAATCACTTTTTATAAAATCATTTGTTTTCTGTGTCGCCATATTCTAAGACCCATAACTTTTTTATTTTTGCGTGCACTAAACGGTGTCAGGGATTATTTTTTGCGGGACGGATTGCCGTTTTTATTAGTACTATTTTGGAGTAAATGTGACTTTTTGATCACTTTTTATAGCATTTTTTGGAAGGAGATGTGACCTAAAAACAAAGATTCTGGCGTTGTTTTTCATGTTTTTTTTTTACGGCGTTCACCGTGCGGGATAAATTACATAATAGTTTTGTAGTTTGGGTCGTTACGGACGCGGCGATACCAATTATGTATAGTTTTAATTTTTACGGTTTTTCCCATAATAAAAGACTAACTATGGGAAAAAAGTCAGTTTAGCTTTATTTTTATTTGAAATGTGTGTGTTTTTATTGTTTTACCACATTTTTATTAACTTTTTTTTACTTTTCTTACTTGTCCCACTAGGGGACATGAGGGCCTGATGCCCCGATCGCTACTCTAATACACTGCACTACAGACGTAGTGCAGTGTATTAGCGCTGTCAGTTATTCACTGACAGCAAGCCTATGAGGACACGCCGAAGGCGGGTCCTCATGGGCTCCCGTACAAGGCAGACTCGGACGCCATTTTCTGGCGTCCGATTGCCACAGCAACCCAGCGATTGCATCACTGGGTTGCCGATCGGGTGAAAACCTATCAGATGCTGCGCTCTATTGAGCGCAGCATCTGAGGGGTTAATCTGCCGGATCGGAGAATAGCTCCGGTCCTGGCAGTTACAGGAGGGTGCCAGCTGTATAATACAGCTGTCACCCCGCGGTGATGGTGCCGGCTCTGCTTCTGAGCCCGCACAATCACTGCGCCGTACATGTACGGCGCTTTGCGGGAAGCACCTCCCGACAGCGCCGTACATGTACGGCGCATGTCGGGAAGGGGTTAAACAGCAAGAAAACCGGTTTGTTTGTTTTTTCTTCAGGAAAATTGGAATTTTGTCTATCATGTTTGCTATGTGACTAAAAGAAAGTGAAATATACAGAATTGCTTTTCGGCCATTACAATGATACACCGCCTCAGAATCTTTTTTCTACCCAGAGTAAAGAATCTGGACACGTACTTTGTTTATATTTTATTGACAACCACTCACCCTCTGCTAGACACACTACTTAATATTATCCAAGTCCTTACCTGTAACAATATATCTATCTATAGCTCTACACAAACCTTATATAAATGTTACATTTTCAAGATCCCTCAGCAAGGCACTCGACCTACCCAGAAGAGCTGGAAATTAAAATTTGAAACTACAAACAATTTATAGTCATTACACCTTTTTTGGGGGTTGCACTAGGTATACTCTTTGCAATGGCAAAATAAGTTTCATTGTTAAAAGCCCAATCTTACAGTTCAATTTCAATACCGCAAAACCGGTTCCCCAACTAGCCATCATTGAATGAAGTAGGTAAGTTAGTATCCACTTGAATGAAAATCCCATCACTGAAGCAAAAGTGGAAAATAAAATAGAACTTTTAATAATAGGCTTAATAAAATAGTGGCACTCAATTGAAAATCGTGATTGATGTGAAGTCTAAGTTATTTGAAACCCTGCCTATCCTTTGTGCTTAGTAAAAGGAGGCAGAGGTAGCTGAACCTAAATTTAATGGCACAACATGGGTTAATGTAAAAGTCTTCAGAAGGTCGCTACAAGTATAGAGCTAATTGGTATAGATAGAAAACTGACATACTATATAAAAATACTGCTGTACAGAGAAATTAACGACTAACACAACGTAGCAGTTTCATTATTAAAACCCCAATCTTACAATTCAATTTCAATATTGCAAAACTGGTTCCCCAACTAAGGGCCTGTTCACATCAACGTTGCCCTTCTGTTGAGGGGTTCAGTCAGAGGTTTCCGTCGGGTTAACCCATCAACGGAAAGGGAAACTGAAACCTAAGCTTCCGTTTGCATCACCATTGATATCAATGGTGACGGAAACGCTAATGGTTACCGTTGGTCACCGTTTACAGGGTTCCGTTGTTTTGACGGAATCAATACCGCAGTCGACTGCACTATTGATTCAGTCAAAAACGATGGAACCCTGTCACAACGGTGACAAATGGAAACCTTTAGCAACGTTTCCGTCACCATTGATATCAATGGTGATGCAAACGGAAGCTTAGGTTTCCATTTGCCTTTCCGTTGAGGGGGTTAACCCTCTAATCTAACCCCTCAATGGAAGGGCAACGGTGATGTGAACACAGCCTTACACCAAAGAAAAAAAAAATTTACTTACAACTAAATCTGCAGCGTTGTTTTCAGAAGGAATGGTCTGCTCAATCTGATCAGGTTCTGGAAAAAAAACAAAGCATTTAGAGGTTTTTGCAGATTTCATAGCAATAAAATTTTGTATAAATATATTAACCTAGGGCTTTGTCCCAAATAGGGCAGCGCGCTACGTTTCTCATTTAGTTTTGGGTTGAACATATATTAACTGACAAGTTCAATAGATCTCTAATTTTTCTTTGCAAAGATGTAACAAAACCTGCAGATTCTAAATGTTCATACAGGTTTAGAAAAACATGGCTGCTTTCTTCCAGAGATAGCGCACAATATAAGTTATTCGAAGATAGAACAGATGTTGCGTAACTACACAAGTATTCGAAGGTCTATGATCCATTTCACGTTGCTCTTATATTCATAAATCAAAGCTACTTCGGTTGGTTGCCCACTGGCTTATCTATATATCTCGTCACACAGCTAAAGCTAAGCTGTCCCGTTACATCTAACTTACTTGAGCTTCCACAATGCACTGCTCTCTGGTAACAGTGGCTTTGCTCACGGTTTGTAACCATAAAAACTCGTTAGACTGATCCTGCAAAGATTCCCCGTTCTATCTATCCCTTACTTCTTGCTATCCTATGAAATGTGTGTTAAAATGAATGATGTAAGGGAGAATAACTGTAACTGCAGTTTCAGACTACAGAGGGTTTGTTTGTAGTCTGTTACCATGGAGATGCATAGGTGTGCATAAGAGCTGTAAACACGAAAACAGCAGGATATTTTTAATCAAAACTATTTGATAAGTTGCTTCTTTATTTTAGACGCATTGGAGCAACAATAAATGCTAAATAATAATAATAATTATAAAAGGTGGACATACCCATTAAACATACAGTATTTAGCAGAGTATCTCCCTCAGGTGTACTTTCATTTGGCTTGGTTTCTTCCAAGGCGCTTGGTTTCTTTTGTTCAGGGATTGGTTTTAACTTTTGCCTAAGAGGTTTAATCTCAAACGCCTGAAATGTCTTGACTGGTGGTTTCTCTTCTACCACAGGGGTTACTTCATCCACAATAGTTTTTTCTTCTGGAGCAGGGGGCGCTGCAGTTTTTTCCACAACACTTACTACTCCTTTAACATAATCTTCTTTGAGAGCTAGTTTCTCATCCTTGTTTATCGATTCAAGTTCAAGTTTGATCTGCTTATATTTTAGGAGCAGTTCCTCAAAGGTTTCTTCACAGTTCTCATTTTTTGATATATGAGTAAATTTCCTTGGTGGAGATCTTCCTTTAACTGAAGAGCATGCTTAAAAATCATAACTATGAAAAACGATTGCAGGGGGCAATACAAAACATACAAATCCGTTACCAAATAAACACAGTGAAGTAATTGTAGTGTATTGGTTTAGCAGTAAAAACATCCTTGTATGCCGAACTAAAAGTACCCATAGACAGACTGTCCCATTAAGGCTACATAAACACCAGCGTGTCCTATTTGCTTGCCCAAAAAACAGACCGTATTTCCTGCATTTCATGTCCATGTGCCATCTGTTCCACACCAGCGTGCTTTGCGTATGGCATCAGTTTTTCACGTCCGTGATTCTCCTCTGCAAGCCCTTTTTTTTTCCCCTCCACTTCTCTGCATTTCTTATAGCAACTGATGCGTAAAACAGACAGAACACGTCGTCCATGTGCTATGCATGTTTTTCACGCACCCATAAATCTCAATGGGCGACAAGGTCCGCAAAAACAGACCAAAATAGAACATGCAGTGAGTTTCACGCAACGGTCACTCGCTGCGTGAAAACAATAACATGTCCAAACAGACCTATTGACTTGAATGGGACGTTATTGTAACGGACAGCACACAGACGCGGAACGCGCTCTTCTGAATAAACTGTAATACAAAGCCACAAGATACATGGGTATGGGAGCCATCGATCATCCACAGGATGTCTGCCAGTCCCTATTTTCTAAGCTAAATGTTTCATCAGAGCAAAAAGGGTTGTCTTTTATTCCACTAAACAGTACCCTACCAAGGTGGAGTTTGTGAGTGCACATAAGGGTAAGGCCACACAGTGCTTCGTCGATGCAGTTTTGTTGCGATTGAAAACTGCATGCGTTTTTTTTGTCTCTGTAATGCTGCAGTTCTGTTGCGTTTTTGAAGGAAATAATTGATGGACATAGTTTTCACCCGTGTTGAAGTTTGTTAGGTGCTTCCTGTATATAGTTCATTACAAGGCATTGCAGAACTGGTAGCAAAAACGAAAGTTGTTCAGCAACCACTTTGGCAGCGCGGTCATTAACTGCATGCGGTCGGACATTATGAAGATGCAGTTAACTGCACAAAACACACATTGTAATATAATAGCAGCCGTCTGTCCATAAACATTTCACCATTGACTTCTATTGAAAAATGACTTGCTGCAGTTTAAAAACGCAACATAAACGCACCGTGACCGCAGTGTGGCCTTACCCTAAGAGATGCCCCAATGGCAGTCCTCGTGGGCCTGATGTGTGGCCCCAGGGAAAGCCAAGCGATGACTGAACAAATACCGTCAGGCATTTTGCGATCACATGAAAATAACATACTCTTGGACCCCATTACGTGCAGTAATGGGGTCCAAGCAGCTATGTGCACCAACACCATAAGGCTGGGTTCACACTGAGTTTTTTGCAGGCGGAAAATCTGCCTCAAAATTCTCCGTTTGGAAGTTTGAGGCAGATATTCCTCTCCCTGCACGCCGATTTTCACCCCCAACCATTGAGCGCCGCGGGCATAAAACGCCACGAAATACGCTTTCTCTGACTCCCATTGAAGTCAATGGGAGATCAGAGGCGTAAACGCTCGAAGATAGGGCATGTCCCTTCTTTCTCCCGCGAGGCGGTTTTACCGCTCGCGGGAGAAAACCGCCCCCACCTCCCATTGAAATCAATGGGAGTCATTTTAGGGCCGTTTTTGACAAGTTTTGCATTGCGGTTTCCGCGTCAAAAAAACTGTGTGAACATGCCCTAAATGTTCTCTCAGCTGCCTGTGTAGGTTTATTTAAAGAGACTGTCACCACATTATAAGTGTCCTATTTCCTACATAAGGAGATCGGCGCTATAATGTAGGTGACAGCAATGCTATTTAATAAAACGATCTATTTTTACCACGTTATTAGCGATTTTAGATTTATGCTAATGAGTTGCTTAATGCCCAAGTGGGCGTGTTTTTACTTTAGACCAAGTGGGCGTTGCACAGGGGAGTTTATGACGCTGACCAATCAGCATCATGCACTCCTCTCCATTCATTTACTCAGCGCATAGGGATCCTGGTAGATCCTTATGTGCTGTCTTATACTGACACATTAACAATACTGAAGTGTTTAGACAGTGAATAGACATTCCACGGGATGTCTATTCACAATCTCTGCACTCCGTTACTGTTTCTATGGTAGTTACAGCAGAGGAAGCGTGATCTCGTTGTAACCTGTCATTTAGCGCGTAATCTCACGAGATTACGCTTCCTCTGCTGTAACAAACACAGACGGAGTAACGAAGTGCAGAGATTGTGAATAGACATCCCGTGGAATGTCTATTCACTGTCTAAACACTTCAGTATTGTCAATGTGTCAGTATAAGACAGCACATAAGGATCTACCAGGATCCCTATGCGCTGAGTAAATGAATGGAGAGGAGTGTATGACGCTGATTGGTCAGCGTCATAAACTCCCCTGTGCAATGCCCACTTGGTCTAAAGTAAAAACACGCCCACTTGGGCATTAAGCAACTCATTAGCACAAATCTAAAATCGCTAATAAAGTGGTGAAAATAGATTGTTTTATTAAATAAAAAGCATTACCGGCACCTACATTATAGGGCCGATCTCCTTATGTGAGAGATAGGGCACTTATAATGTGGTGACAGAGCCTCTAAAATGAGAAGGGAATAATCTGCTGACAGACCCCGGCTCATCTCCCACAGGAACATAGGATTAGACATGTTATCGTGCACCCGTCAGCTCCCATTTGCCTCTAAAACCGGTCCCAGCGTTTGGTAGCTCATCAGACTTTGCACCCACATACCTTCTGATTGCTTTGTATTACTCCAGATATACGGCTTTATTGGCATAAGCAAATGACTCTGCAAGTGCCACTCAGACGGTCCGTTTCGCCGCACGGACTCCTATTATCACCATTTCACCTGCTCATCTCCTCCATCTTGCCATAGCGTGCTGACATCAATCCTGCGCAGGGGGCAGAGTTGAGCAAGCTAAAATGGCGAGAACAGGAGCCCTTGCGGGTAAACGGAACGCCCCGAGTGGCACTTGCAGTTCCGCCCTAGTGGCACCTGCAGTCATTTGCTTATGCCAATAAAGCTGTATATCTGGACAAACAAGGGAATACAAAGTAATCAGAAGGGATGTGGGCACATAGTGTTACAAGACATACCAAACGCTGGGACCAGTTTGACAGGCAAATAGGAGCGGACAGGGTCTTTTTAAAATTGCAGTCCCCAATACACGCGAGCGCTGGCCTGACCCGTTCATTTGTGTGACTTTTCTCTCATATGTAGCCAGTTTTACGGTCTAGACATAGGGAAGAGCTGGAGGAGCTGTACAGGGTGAGGCAATACTTGTACATTTAGTAGTGTGGTCAGCAGTAATGCGATCATCCAGTAGGCCTCAGGATCACCATGCTGTCTAGCCCACCCACCATGATCCCTGGCAGCATGCGATAAGAAAGGATACGTTTTCTGGGGGAAGGGTCCCTCCACCCGCAGTTGCTCGGCCTACCGGGCTTCACACCCCGGTCCATCCACTCTCTTTCCCAGAAGCGACCCCCCCTTCCCCGGGACCGGAACCGTCCCAGGGTGTCATGGCTGCGCTCCCAGAAGGAAGGCCTGGAGCCGATATCCCCTAATGGCGGGTGCTGCGGAATTCGGGGAGGCATTCGGTATTGCTCCTTAGGCCTATAGCCGTGAGGCAGCGGCCGTGAAGGACGAGCTCGGTACTGGTGCGGGTGTCCACGACTGCTAGGTCGGCGGCGGACGAGTTTCGGGCTCTCGGGTCTGACGCTGTCATCGCTGATCTCCCCATCCTCCAGCTCACCCTCTTCTCTGGGAGAAGCGCAGCGGCGAGCCGCTTCAGTCATGGCTCACAGCGGTCCGAAGCGCAACGAAGAGTCAGCTGCTACCAGGAAAGTGCGAGATCCAGGCTCGACCTGCTGAGCTCTCGCGAGAGGTTTTTTCCACCCACGTTACGTCATTTCACGCCGTCAATCTGCCTGGAGTGGCGGAATTCCCCGTTCATGTACGTCATCCTGGAGAAATGAAAGCTGTAGGAAACGAGACAATATTATTCATAGGCTAGTGACCGGAGAAGCTCAGATCCTATAAAATGGTCCATAGCCTGGAATACAGCCAGCTAGAGACATTGCAATGTTGTGCATATCCACATTATGGCGATAGTGCAGTCTGCTGCGTTTATTCTCCCCAGACAGCCAAGGTTCACACATTGTGTTAGGTGCTGTTCACAGTGGATTTTTTTCAGGCACACACTGAGTTTTTTGGAGGAAGAAAAAATCTTAATCAGAACTCCTTCACCCGTGGCCATTGAATATAATTTAAGGACCGTGGGCAAAAAACGCTGCAAAAAAACACTCAGGAAGGAGCGCCGCAGATTTTTCTGCCTCCCATTGATTTCAATAGGAAACCGTGGCCGGAAAGAACATACTGCTTTTTTCCCGCGAGCTGCCAAATGCCACTCGGAAAAAAAATGCTGCTGCCTCCCATTGAAATCAATGGTTGATTTTGTCAGTTTTTTGGCGCTGATTCCGACGCGATTTCCACATCAAAATCAGTGCCGAAAAACTGTTACTTGATCCTTATATTATGTTGTGGAACCGTTTTAAAAATCTGTACCAAAATCTGCAATGAAGGGTACATGTATTTCAGTGTGGAGTTTTGTGCAGTTACCCGTGGGTTTTCATTCCTTTACAAAGAATGAAATCTGCAACATTTCAGCGACACAGAACGGGCACGCTGCAGATTTGAAAATACGCATGTCTACAATTTGCATTTTTTACACTAGTAAATGGGGTTTGTTAAAACTATAAGGGTATGTGCACACGATAGCAGGCATTTACATCTGAAATGACACTGTTTTCAGGAGAAAACAGCTGCCTCGTTTCAGACTTAAAAGCTCCTCCTCGCATTATGCGAGGCGTCTTCGACGCTCGTAAATTTTGAGCTGTGCTTCATTGACTTCAATGAAGAACGGCTCAAATTACGTCTGAAAGAAGTGTCCTGCACTTCTTTTGACGAGGCTGTAATTTTACGCGTCGTCGTTTGACAGCTGTCAAACGACGACGCGTAAATGACAGGTTGTCTGCACAGTACGTCGGCAAACCCATTCAAATGAATGGGCAGATGTTTGCCGACGTATTGTAGCCTTATTTTCAGACGTAAAACGAGGCATAATACGCCTCGTTTACGTCTGAAAATAGGTCATGTGAGCCCAGCCTGAGTATGCAATGTGTGGATCCATCCTAAAAAAGCAAAAATGGAAACCTGATGGGAATTGTTAATAAGGAATATATCAAAACCTTAGAGCTAGTGATGAGGACCTTGAAGGGAATGGCCACCATTGAATACAATATACATTTTTCAATCTAAAAAGATTTACATTCTGTGCAAATGAAGTGAATCTGTCACCACTTCATACTGCGCTGTCTGACAGCAGCACGCAGTAGTGTCCGGCACACTGATTTCAACTATGGGTCTTTAAGGCCAGGGCTATACAGGAATTATACGTGGGATAATCGCGCATTCCAAAAAATATATCGTATGTGTAGAGTGGGAAATAAGGAGAGACAAGGCGCTCCTCTAAGGTGATATCAAAGGGTAAAAGGGATAGATAGACAGAAGAGTGTGTGAACAAAGGGTTTGGAGCACACTCACCTTCTTTAGTTGTGCATGATAGTCGGCACAACACAAACTTAGGCCTCATTTACACGAACGTAATATACGCGCGTGCGACGCGCGTGCTTTGCACGCATGTCGTACGCACCTATATTAGTCAATGGGGCAGTTTAGACGATGCGTGAATTGCGCTCAGCGCGTGTGCGCAGAAAAAAACTCACGACATGTTCTATAATCGTGCGTTTTTCGCGCACTCACGCACCCATTGAAGTCAATGGGTGCGTGAAAACCACGCATGCCGCACGGAAGCACTTCCGTGCGAACTGCGTGATTCGCGCAAGAGCTGTCAAACTCCTGAATGTAAACAGAAAAGCACCACGTGCTTTTCTGTTTACAAACATCCAAACGGAGTGTCAAATTCGAGATGAGCGCACCGAACTTCACCGGGTTCGGCCAAACTCGTTTTGACCGAAACCGGTAAAAAATGTTCGGGAACGCGACGTCAGGAGACAATCACTGTCCACGGTGCTGAAAGCGTTAAACTGGTTCAGCACCATGGACAGTGACTTCCGCTCCGAAAATCCATGAACCTGTAAAAAAAAAAGACGTTCTGACTTACCGATAACTCCGGTCCGACCTCCCGGGATGACAGTTCAGTCCAAGTGACAGCTGCAGCCAATCACAGGCCAAGCACAGGCTGCAGCCAATCACAGGCTGCAGCGGTCTCATGGACTGCGGCGTCATCCTGGGAGGTGGGGCCGGATGATAAGAGAGGGACGCGTCACCAAGGCAACGGCCGGGAGCCCGGACTGGGGGAAGCAGGAAGTTCTTGGTAAGTATGAAAGTCTTTTTTTATTCACAGGTTGGTGTATATTGTGTTCGGCATTCACTGTCGAGGGTGCTGAAAGAGTTACTGCCGATCAGTTAGCTCTTTCAGCACCTTGGACAGTGACGGGCGTCGACTAGCCTCATCTCTATGATGGCGGCTGCGCGAAAATCACGCAGCCGCGCATCATACACGGATGACACACGGAGCTGCCAAGTGCCTTTTGCGCGCGCAAAACGCAGCGTTTTTTGCGCGCGCAAAACGCACACGCTCGTGTAAATGAGGCCTTAGAGCGTGTAGAATACGTAGACTTAATCGGTGGGCAGTCTGCTGGCCTTCGGAGTGGGCAACGTTAGCTTGTCAGGACCAGCGTGGTCAGATGAAAAGGACTACTCCAAATGTTTAAAAAAGGGGATCGCTCCTTTGTGAAGGCGCTCCTGCGCAAAATTCATTTACCAAGATAATCCGTGATGAAGGAACAACCTCACGATAAGTGACGATCCAAAACTTTTTTTATTAACCCTTTAGTGACCAGCCTATTGTAGGCCTTAACGACCAAGCTATTTTTTAAGTTTTTCCATCGTCCCATTCAAAGAGCTATAACCTTTTTATTTTTGCGTCGCATAGCTGTATAAGGTCTTGTTTTTTGTTAGACAAGATGTATTTTTTGAGGTACATATAATTTTTTTATTTGCTTTTTTTGGGGGGATAGAAAAAACAGCAATTTTGCCAATTGTTTTGCGTCCTAAATCTACGCCGTTTACCGTGTGGTATAAATAACACAATAACTTTATTCAGTGGGTCGTTGCGAATGCAACGATACCAAATTTATATAGCTTTTGTATGTTTTACTGCTTTTACACAGTAAAAACCCTTTTTTTTTCAAAATTATTTGATTTTGTGTCTCCATATTTCAAGAGCAATGCAATTGTATGACGACTTTTTTTTTGCGGGACGACTTGTCGTTTTTATTGGTGCCATTTTGGACCACATGCGACTTTTTGCTCACTTTTTATCAAAATTTTTTAAGGCAGGATTCACAGAAAACAGCAATTCTTGCATTATTTTTATTTTATTATTTTATGGCGTTCGCCGAGTAGGTTAAAGAGGCTCTGTCACCAGATTTTGCAACCCCTATCTGCTATTGCAGGAGATAGGCGCTGCAATGTAGATTACAGTAACGTTTTTATTTTTAAAAAACGAGCATTTTTGGCCAAGTTATGACCATTTTTGTATTTATGCAAATGAGGCTTGCAAAAGTCCAAGTGGGTGTGTTTAAAAGTAAAAGTCCAAGTGGGCGTGTATTATGTGCGTACATCGGGGCGTGTTTACTTCTTTTACTAGCTGGGCGTTCTGACGAGAAGTATCATCCACTTCTCTTCAGAACGCCCAGCTTCTGGCAGATCACGCTGTGACGTCACTCACAGGTCCTGCATCGTGTCGGACGAGCGAGGACACATCGGCACCAGAGGCTACATTTGATTCTGCAGCAGCATCGGCGTTTGCAGGTAAATCGATGTAGCTACTTACCTGCAAATGCTGATGCTGCTGCAGAATCAACTGTAGCCTCTGGTGCCGATGTGTCCTCGCTCGTATTGCAGTGTATTACTGCCTGTCCATGTAAAACGGACAGGCATCTGCTAGGCCTAGCAGGCATTAAAGAGGCTCTGTCACCAGATTATCAAATCCCTATCTCCTATTCCATGTGATCGGCGCTGCAATGTAGATAACAGTAACGTGTTTTGTTTTTTTAAAACAATCATTTTTTGCCAAGCTATGAGCAATTTTATATTTATGCAAATGAGCCTTTCTAATGGCCAACTGGGCGTGTTTTCTCTTATTTCCAACTGGGCGTGTCTTGTGTTTGTAACATCTGGGCGTGTTTACTTGTTTTACTAGCTGGGCGTTGTGAATAGAAGTGTTTGTCAGAATCATATGTCAGCATCATCCACTTCTATTCACAACGCCCAGCTAGTAAAACAAGTAAACACGCCCAGATGTTACAAACACAATACACGCCCAGTTGGAAATAAGAGAAAACACGCCCAGTTGGCCATTAGAATGGCTCATTTGCATAAATATAAAATTGCTCATAACTTGGCCAAAAATGATCGTTTTTAAAAAACAAACAAAAAACTTTACTGTTATCTACATTGCAGCGCCGATCACATGCAATAGGAGATAGGGATTTGATAATCTGGTGACAGAGCCTCTTTACTAGAGGCAGATCTGGGGGTATTTATTAGGCCCATGGCTGCCATAGGGGACACTGGCACCCTGCGATCTTATCGCATTATGCCGGTGGGGTGAGATAGGTAGCTCCCTCCCTCCAAAACCACTCAGATGCGGCGCTCGCTATTGAGGGAGGTAGCTGAGTGCAGGGAGATTTAACGGCTCCCTGCTCTATTTATTCTGATGCAGCTCCTGCATGTGTCGGGAGGACAGCCGTAATGGCGTACTATTAGGTCATGGAGCGCGAACGATAGTTACCATGACCTAATAGTAAGTCCAGGAACGGGAAGGGGTTAAGATAGGTGGAAGAAGAGAGGAATGTAATCCATTGAGACCATGTGGACGTGTACCTGTAACGTCTATGGCCGCGGACCGTCGTCCTAACTTACCCTCTGACGGCACCCGCGCGTGCCTGGCCTTAAAGGGCTAGTACACGCAAATGCAGAATAGCTGAAAATTAGCCCAGAATGCCTCTGGACTATAAAAGGGGCTTTGCCCTCCCAATCATTGCCCGAGCATTGTTGTTAGCATAGTTTGTCTTTGCAAATGGTCTCCTAAGTGTTTTCCAGTTCCCAGTGGGAGTGTTTCCCCGTTCCTGCTGCCTGTACCCTGTATCCCGTGCTACCGTGCCTTGAAGAGTTGGAGTCGTGTTGTGCTTTCCGCTGCATCTACTGTGTCGCACCTCGCCGGGTCTGTCTACTGCCGGAGCCTCATCTTAGCCTGAAACCACCGCTAATGTCTACATTTCCTCAGGTATACTTTCAGAACTATAGACTTTGCATATAACCGGTTTGGCTAGCTGCTATTCCGCTACGCGGTACGGCCCAGAGGGTCCACACCTCGCGCCGTGACAGTACCTAGTAGAAGCAGCTGGGGAATGGGCCAACAGATGTTTAATTCTCTGTATTAAGGCAACCTCCTGAAACCACTCATCTAATGATGGGGGGACTGAAGTTTTCCACCTATGTGGGATTACCGATTTTTCAGCCTGGAGGAGATGCCTGGTTAAGGAACGTTTATAAATGGGTAATGGCATAGGGAACATAAATAAAAGAGCCACCTCAGGGGAGTTCGGGACCGAGACTCCAGTGATTTCTAATATTATTTTAACCCCTTCCTCCTGCTTGCATTTTGGGCCCTAATAACCAAGCAATTTTTATAGATTTCCATCGTCACATTCGAAGAGCTATAACTTTTTTATTTTTGCGTCGACATAGCTGTATAAGGTCTTGTTTTTTGCGAGACAAGTTGTATTTTTTAATAGCACCATTTTGGAGTAGATGCGACTTTTTGATCACTTTTTATCACATTTTGTTTGTCAGGATTCACAGAAAACAGCAATTTTTCCATTGTTTTTTATTTTATTTTTCACGGCGTTCACCGTGCGGGTTAAATAATGTAATAGCTTTATAGTCGGGGTCGTTACGGACGCGGCGATACCAAATATGTGTAACTTTTTTGCTTTCTTTTGTTTTTTATAATAGTAAAGCATTTTGTAAGGGGAATGAGTGGGTTTTTCATTTTTTTTATTAACTTTCTGAAACTTTTTTTTAACTTTTTTACTAGTCCCACTAGGGGACTTTAATATGCGATTCTCCGATCGCATTTATAATACACTGCAATAGTTTTGTATTGCAGTGTATTACTGCCTGTCCGTTTACAACGGACAGGCATCTGCTAGGCCATGCCTCTGGCATGACCTAGCAGGCATTCACTACAGGCAGACCTGGGGGCCTTTATTAGGCCCCCGGCTGCCATCGGAGACACAGACACTCGGCGATCTTATCGCCGGGTGTCAGTGGGATGAGAGGGTGCTCCCTCCCTCTCTCCAAAACCACTCAGATGCAGCGCTCGCTAGTGAGTGCCGCATCTGAGCGGTTAAACAGGTGAGATCGATTTAAATATCAATCTCATCTGTTCGGGCAGGGACTCCCCCAGCCCTCAGCTACCGCTGGTAGCTGAGAGCAGGGAGATTTAACGGCTCCCTGCTCTGTTTATTTTGATGCAGCGCCGTGAAAAGGCTATTGCATCAGAATAAAGCCCACTAATGACCGCTGTGAAAAGGCTTATCGGCGGTCATTAAGGGGTTAAGGACCACATCCCAAAAACTCTGCAAAGAGGGGCAACTCCACCAAACATGAGACATGGAGCCACCCATAGCTCCACAGCGCCAACAAGTGTCTGGCACGGATGAATACCATTTATGAAGGGCAGCAGGAACCCGGTACCATCTGGAAACAATTTTGTAACTAGTTTCCTGGGCCCTTATGGCTATAGAGGCTTTTTGGGAAAGGGAGAAACACCTTTTCCATTATGTGTCAGTAAATGGCGTGTTCAATTCTTTCTCCCAAGCCCGGCAGAAGGATGGGAGATGCTGGGATCGTTGGCAGCAGAGTAGTTTGTATAACGTGAAGATGGCGTGGGTAGGGGACAGGGTGAAAACACATAATCGTTCAAAGTCAGTAAGCGGCCGGTGAAGATGAGTGCGGCGATTAGTAACACCATAAAAATGCTTTAGGCTGGGTTCACACAGAGTTTTTTGCAGGTACAAAATCTGCCTCAAAATTCCGTTTTGAATTTTGAGGCAGATTTTACTCTGCCTGCATGCCGATTTTCGCAGCGTTTTTTGAAATACGCTTTCTCTGCCTCCCTTTGATGTCAATGGGAGGTCAGAGACGTAAACGCCCGAAGATAGGGCATGTCGCTTCTCTTTCCCGAGAGCCGTTTTTTCCACTCATGGCAAAATAACGCCTCCGCCTCCCATTGTAATCAATGGGAGGCATTTTCTGAAGTTTTTTGGCGCATTTTCCGACGCGGTTTCCACGTCAAAAAACGTGTAAAAAAAACTCTGTGTGAACTTACCCTTAATTGGGATTATTCAAACATGTGGCGTGGGGAGAGTGTATCAGCTGGGTAAATGGGGGCTAAAAGGAGTAAAGAGGAATCGGACAGGACCTGAGTAAAATACATAGGATTGGTGGATGACCTGCCCAGGAAGGAGAGACGAGCGCTACCAGCAGGAAAGGCTGGATTGTCAGTAATAGGGTTTAAAGGGCCCAAAGGGTCTATGAGTAAGCCTCCCACCCCAGAAGACCGCAATGTCAGGAGAGTGTGGTAAACAACAAATGAGGCTTGAGTCAGTCTGTTCCCGGACAGGGTCCACGGCAGGGTAGATAGAGTATGAGGGCAGAGTCGTTGGGCTAAGCGAATCAAAGTTTCCGAGTCGCGATTGTGAAAAAAATCAAGAACACGAGCGTGAGTCGACGCCAGGTAATAGAGACGACAGTCCGGCAGACCAACCCCACCCGCATCTCTGGATCGAGTAAGAACAGTCCTACTCACACGGGGACGACCCGTTGGCCATATGAAGGATCCAAAGCATTGTTGGATATGTAACCAATAAGAGGATGGGATGGAAATGGGGATCGTCTGCAGGAGGAACAGAAATCTGGGGAGGAGAGACATTTTTATAATATTGATACGGCCAAACCAGGAGAATTCCTTCTTATGCCAGGAATTAAGATTGCGAAATTTGGCTAGCAGGGGAATGAAGTTATTGGTAAACAGTTGTGTGAGATCACTACTTATACGTGTACCCAAATATGTTATACCCCTAGAGGGCAAAGAGAAGGGGAAATTACATTTGAGAAGTGATACTACCGAGGCCGGGAGGGAGACATTCAAAGCCTCAGACTTGAAGAACTTGAACTTGAAGTTAAGCCATGCTCCAAAACGGGACAGCTCGGACATCAACGAGGGGAGAGAGACATGCGGGTCCGTGAGGTAAACCAATAAGTCATCAGCAAAAGCAGAGCACTTATATTCCGTCTCTCCTATGGTAATGCCTGTAATATCCCGGCTGTTCCGAATGGAGGCCATGAGATGTTCCATGATCAGGACATACAACAATGGGGATAGGGGGCATCCCTGCCTGGTGCCATTATGAATAGTGAAAGGTGCAGAGGGAGCAATTTATTTTTAATTGGGCGGAAGGAGAGTGATAGAGGGCCATCATTTTAGCAAGGAGGGAAGGTCCTAGTCCTATGTGATGAAGGGTTTGGTAGAGGGCTGGCCAGGATATTCTGTCAAACGCATTTTCAGCATCGAGGGACAGGATCATGAGTGGAATGCGTTGAGTCTGGGCATGATGAATAATATCTAAAATTTTAAGGGTGTTGTCGCGTGCTTCCCGACCGGGCACAAACCCGACTTGATCCGGGTGAACCAGGGGAGGCAAGCAATTTGGCGTATATTTTAAGGTCCACATTGAGTAATGAGATGGGACGGTAACTAGAGCAAAGTTGAGGCTCTTTGTCCGGTTTGGGGATAACAGCGACATGGGTCAAAGTGGAGCTAGGAGGGAACAGGCCTTCGGGGGAAATATAATTAAAAGCTTGGAGCAGAAGTGGCAGCAGACGCTCAGCTAATGCTTTGTAGAACTTGGCAGTGTATCCATGCGGTCCAGGACTCTTTCCCCAGGGAAGATCTGTGATAACTGCAAGGATCTCTGGAGAGGTGAAATGCATATAGAACTCCTCAGCCCTTTCACTGGACAAAGGTGTGAAGGGAGAGGCCAAAGAGTCCTGACCCGGTGGGGGTGAGTGAGTGGAAGGACGCAGGTTAGAATAAAATGTATGAAATCTCTGGGGTCATATGGACAACATGGACAGAGGGAAATTTAGTGTTCGGTATATGCGACTGGGCCATCCAAGCCTTTAAAGCTTTTGTTACCAAATTCATAAAACTTACTGCGACATACTTGGAGGGTACGCTTTTGGGCCGGGTCTAATAGCCGTCGGGCTTCCTGCCAGGCATTCTGTAACTCCCGTAATATTGGAAGGGAAAGCGCACGCTTGTGAGCCAGTTCAAGGGAACAGTTTTTTTGGAGAGCAATTTTAAGGGAGTGAGCCCTCTCTCTTTTAAAGGTAATGTGCCACTAGAAAATGACATTTTTTTTTTTTTAGTTAAACATTTAGTGTGTAGGTGATTAAACATTGTTCTAATTTTTTTAATTTTTTCACGAGTCAGGAAATATTATAAATTAGATTCTAATTTATAACATTTCCCAGTGCTGGTCACTAGATGGAGCAATTCCCAAAATTGCAGCATTGGCATGTGGTAAAGCAACCACATTGCTTTATGCTGCAAAATTTGAGAATACACACTCGCTCTAGTGAGCTCACAGAATCCCCCCTCCTTTATCCTGGCTAGTGCCAGGAGAAAGGAGGGGATTGAACGGTCAAACCTCCTACACTGTGTGTTGCCATTTTTTGAGCTAACACAGTGTAGTAGGTTAACATACAGTAGTAAACACACAGTAAAACACGAACATACATAGAAATCACTTACCTGCTCCTGCCGCCGCCGCTCCCTCCGCTCCAAGTGCACAAGTCCGGAAGCCGCGACCGTAAGTAGTAATCTTACTGTCCGGCCGCGGCTTCCGGTCCACAAGAAAATGGCGCCGGACGTCGCTCGGCCGAAGACCTTCAATTTGGACTGTGTGGGAGCGGCGCATGCGCCGTTCCCACACAGACGGCGTACAGCATAGTGGATGGAACGGGCCCCGTTCGCATTCACTATGGGACTGTATGTGCTGTATTCCATGTCTGTATGTGTCGTTAATCGACACATACAGAGATGGACAAAAAATGGCAGCCCCCATAGACAAGAAAAAGTGAAAAAATAAAAAAAAGTAAAACACAAACACACAAATAAATATTTTTTTTTTTAATAAAACACTAAAAGCAAATTGATATAAAAAAAAAATTTCCGCGACACTCGTCCTTTAAGGCGCGCTCCATGTTTTATGAGGACACCCCTGAGTACACACTTAAGGGCCTCCCACCGTATCATAGGAGACGTGGCAACATGGTCGTGATCGGATGTGAGATGCTCAACCGTTTGTAGCAGTTCAGCATTGCAAACCCCGTCCAAGAGCAGAGACTCATTAAGTTTCCAGGACCAGGGGCCCTTAGTGAGGAAAGGATGGTGGAAGGTACAATACACAGGGGCATGATCGGACCAGAGGAGACTACCGATGGACGTAGAGACAACCTAGGGAAGGGCATGATGTTGAAGGAGGATGTAATCCAAGCGACTATCATGTTTTCAGTACTAGACAGTTGTCCCGCAGCGAGGCAGGGACTCCTAGCGTCGTACATAATTATGATGCTAGGAGCCTGGCTCCCTGCAGTGTGTTCCGTCCAGGATTTGCGGCCGAAATACGTTCCGTCCTTTACGGACGTAACATGCTCGTGTGAATCCAGCCTAAAATAAGCTTCATTTTCAGCTTCAAAAACGCCTCAAAATCAGCTGTTTTCTCTGAAACCAGCTCCGTATTTTCAGATGTTTTTTGCTAAGCGTGTGAACATACCCTAATAATACACAATGTAATCCTATGAGAAAAATATTCCGCAACTCAATAGGCAAATATGCCACATGTGACTGCACTATAAGGGTATGTTCGCACAGCCTATTTTCGGCTGTTTTTCGGGCCGTAAACGTTCGAAAAACGGCTGAAAAATCGGAAGCAGAACGCCTCCAAACATCTGCCCATTGATTTCAATGGGAAATACGGCGTTCTGTTCCGATGGGGCATTTTTCACACGGCCCTTTTGGAAAACGGCCGCGTAAAAAAACGCCCGCGAAATAGAGGTACATGTCACTTCTTGAGCCATTTTTGGAGCCTTTTTCATTGACTCTATAGAAAAACAGCCATAAAAAACATCTGAAAATCAGGAGCTGTTTTCAAGGGAAAACAGCTCCATATTTTCAGAAGTTTTTGGCTAAGCGTGTGAAAATAGCCTAAAGGCTCGTCCACACGTTGCGGAATTAATGCGTTTTTTGCATCCGGAATTGCAGATGAAAAAAACGCAAATACAGTGGATGAGATTTAAGAAATCTCATCTACACGCTGCGTAAAAATTCCAAGTTGAACTTGACCTGCGGTGTGTATATTTCAGACCGCAGCATGTCAATTCATGCTGCGGAAAGAGGACTGAATTGCTGCGTTTTCCAAAGGAGATGTCACCATCTCCTTACATTGTGAAAAACGCAGCACAATACGCACAATTTTCTGCAGTAAAAAATGCAGTAAATGGTGCGTTTTTTCTGCTGCATTAAGTCTGCTACCTTCAACGGCATTCTGCAGCAATTTCGTTGTGTGTGGACAAGCCCTAAAAGTGTCTAGGGAGGCGCAAATATTTGTTCTTTTTGGTGCATTTGCATAAGGGAAACTGTCTAGTGTGTTTTCACACATTTTTCGTGTCTTTCTAGACACAGACAGTAGAAAATCTGCCTCAGTATTAGGCCTCATGCACACGGCCGTGCCCGTAATCACAGCCCGCACGCCAGCCGCAGCCCGCATGGTAGCCAAAGATTGCTGTGATTTGCGCTGGCTGCAATGCAGGTAACGAAAGTGATTTGCTGCGACCGTGACACCACAGCCGCAAGAAATCCAGCTGGTTTGGTTTCCACGCGACTGTGGTGTAGCAGTGGTAGCAACTTACAGGTCATAGTGACCGCATTTACTTTCATTACCTGCGATACAGGCAGCATGAAACACAGTGATCTTTAGTTGTGCGACTTGTGTTGCAGCCAGTCGCGATGTAGCTCTCGCCTTACTAAGGCCCCATGCACATGACCGTAAAAAATCTCCTTAATTGCGAACCGTAATACGGTCCGCAATTACGGACCCACCTGGTCCTATTGGCTGTGGACACCTTTCTGTATCGCTACGGATAGGTGTCCGTGCCATAGAACCGTGCCCCCATACTTTGCGAGTCCGGGCTTGTTCACATCACCGTTGCCCGTCCGCTGAGGGGTTCTATCTGAGCTAATGGTTTCCGTCTGTCACCGTTGTGACAGGGTTCTGTTGTTCTTGATGGAACCAATAGCGCAGTCGGCTGCGCTATTTCTAAACAACGTAACCCTGTCACAACGGTGACAGATGGAAACCATTAGGTAGGTTTCCGTCACCATTGAGTTCAATGGTGAGGGAAACAGAAGCTGAGGTATCCGTTTGCCTTTCCACTGAGGGGTTAACCCGACGGAAACCTCAGACAGAACCCATCAGTGGAAAGCGACAGTGATGTGAACACAGACTCACATGTAGGGTTGCCACCTCTTCCATCCGAAAATACCGAACAAGATCAGGGTGTATTTACACGTAGCGTTTTTTCCTGCAATTTTGCATGTTAAACGTGGGTGTGGTTTGGGGAGCGAGGTTTGGGAGGCTCAAAAAAGACTAAGGCGGGATTCACACGACCGGGTCGTTCCCGAGCCCGAGTGTCGGCCGGTAAAATCGGCCATTTTGCCCGGCCGGTAAAATCGGCCATTTTGCCCGGCCGGTTTGCATAAAGTTATGCATCCGTGCCGGGCCGGGCAGATCCGGACAGTGACATCAGCGGCAGCTCCTGAAGGGGAATCCCCATGTGTTCGGGGATTCCGCTTCAGGAGTTTCCCCTGATGTCACTGCCCAGATATGGACAGAGACATCAAGCGCTCTGTCCAGGAGCGGAATCCCCGAAAACACGGGGATTCCGCTCCTTCAAGGAGCTAAAGTGCGGCTAGCACATAGCAGAGCGGGGAGATACCTCCCTGCTCTGCTATAGTGGCGTCGCTACAGTAGTAGCAGCAGCAGCTGCTGCTACTACTACTAGCGGCGCCATCGAAGGTGTCGCCGAGCCAGGGTGCTTTTAACAAGCAGGGGAAGGGAGCCAGCGCAGCGCTCCCTCCACCTGCTGTACACCCCGGCCCTGCAACACAGTGTACAGTGATGCCATTCGTCAGAATGGCATCAACTCCTCCTCCTCACATGCACTCTGCGCTGTGAGGAGGAGGAGATAGAGCGCAAGCGCCGGGAAACCCGGCCATCACTCGGAACACATTCCGGTGATGGCCGTGTAATACCCGGCCCCATAGACTTCTATGGGAGCCGGGCGGCCGGGTGTCCGGGCAAAGATAGAGCATGTCCTATTTTTTGACGGCCGGATTTTCCGGCCGTCAAAAAATCGGTCGTGTGAATAGCCCCATTAGGGGTCTATCATTCCTAATGCAGCCGGGTGCCGGCCGATTTATGAACGGCCGGCACCCGGCCGGGAAACCCTGCCGTGTGAATGAGGCCTAAGGCCTCATGCACTCGCAAAGCACTTTTTCTATTCTCAACTGAATTGATGTGTACATCACGCACCGAACACGCATGTGCGGTGTGTGGTTTTCATGCACCCATTAACTTCAATGGGCGCGTAGGTGCGTGATAGTGCACCAATATAGGGCATGCAGTATCTTTCACGCAGCGGACACTTGTTGCGTGAAAAATCACGCATGTGTGAACGGCCCCATTGAAATCAATGAGTCCGTGTGCCGCGCGTTGTTTCAACGCACAGCACATGGACGTGATTCACGCTCGTGTGAAGGGGGTCTAAGGGTATGTGCACACACAAAATCAAAAACGTCTGAAAATACGGAGCTGTTTTCAAGGGAAAACAGCTCCTGATTTTCAGACGTTTTTTAAGCCACTCGTGATTTTGGAGCTGTTTTTCTATAGTCAAGGAAAAACGGCTCAAGAAGTGACATGCACTTCTTTTTCGCGGGCGTCTTTTTACGTGTTTTTTTTTAAAGAGGCTCTGTCACCAGATTTTGCAACCCCTATCTGCTATTGCAGCAGATAGGCGCTGCAATGTAGATTACAGTAACGTTTTTATTTTTAAAAAACGAGCATTTTTGGCCAAGTTATGACCATTTTTGTAATTATGCAAATGAGGCTTGCAAAAGTCCAAGTGGGTGTGTTTAAAAGTAAAAGTCCAAGTGGGCGTGTATTAGGTGCGTACATCGGGGCGTTTTTAATACTTTTACTAGCTGGGCGCTGTGAAGAGAAGTAACATCCTCTTCTCTTAAGAACGCCCAGCTTGTGACAGTGCAGATCTGTGACGTCACTCACAGGTCCTGCATCGTGACGGCCACATCGGCAGCAGAGGCTACAGTTGATTCTGCAGCAGCATCAGCGTTTGCAGGTAAGATCGACTTACCTGCAAACGCTGATGCTGCTGCAGAATCAACTGTAGCCTCTGGTGCCGATGTGGCCGTCACGATGCAGGACCTGTGAGTGACGTCACAGATCTGCACTGTCACAAGCTGGGCGTTCTGAAGAGAAGAGGATGTTACTTCTCTTCACAGCGCCCAGCTAGTAAAAGTATTAAAAACGCCCCGATGTACGCACCTAATACACGCCCACTTGGACTTTTACTTTTAAACACACCCACTTGGACTTTTGCAAGCCTCATTTGCATAATTACAAAAATGGTCATAACTTGGCCAAAAATGCTCGTTTTTTAAAAATAAAAACGTTACTGTAATCTACATTGCAGCGCCTATCTGCTGCAATAGCAGATAGGGGTTGCAACATCTGGTGACAGAGCCTCTTTAAAATGAGGCGTAAAAAAAATGCCCCATCGGAACAGAACGCCGTATTTTCCATTAAAATCAATGGCCAGATGTTTGTAAGTGTTCTGCTTCCGTTTTTAAGGCGGTTTTTTGAGGCGTACATGACCCGAAATACACCTGAAAACACTACGTGTGCACATACCCTTAGACTATGGCTCCCTGTAACTTAGTCAGTATCATCCTTCCTGACTCTCAGGGCTGTGCAGGCAGTGTGCGCATGCCCGCAGCTGAATGTGAGGATCTCTGATGGAGACCCTCAACAATCTTATACTTGATCTAGTCGGACACTGCTGACATTCCTAGGGCAGGTCGGATTGGCAAAGTAGTATCCAATACAATTAGGACGCAACCTGACTGCTCACGCACTGTCTTAGGCCCCATGCACACGATCGTAGAATTCATCTGTAATTACGGACCCATTCACTTCTATGGCACACGGACACCTTCCTGTATACTTACAGGAAGGTGTCCGTGCCGTAGAAAGGCTCCGCAAAAGATAGGACATGTCCTATTTTTTGCTTTTTACGGACCGTGCTCCCATACTTACGGGTGGCTGTCCGCCACCGGCCGGGCCCGTAATGACGGACAGTGATTACGGGCACGGTTGCGTGCAGGGGGCCTTATTATACAAAAATACCAGCACCGGCTATTATTAGTAAAAATATTCAACTTTTACAGACCTCCCAGTGTAAATATTAGCTGGCCCCGGTGGAAAAACCTAGTGGCATGCAACTTATAAATACGCTATGGCCTTACAATTGCAGAAATATCCAACATGTTAATTTTCTTTTGTCATTTTGCAGTTGTAGAAAAGAGATATATCATGAACAATATAGGCAGAGAGCCCGCCATATTACTATGGTAACGGGCAGGCGCACACTGCTTCATGATGGCGTTCCTGACTGTACACAATGTCATTATAAACTCCATTATATTAGTACGTCGCCGGTCAGCCGCGCAGCAGTTATTTCCTCAGATAGACAGGCAGCACGGTCAGTTCATCAGCAGATCATCCCGCGCTGTGCCGAGGAGCGGAAGTGTGGCGCCTGTCCTGCCTGCTACGACCACTAGGTGCCCGGAAGTGTACGGGTCAGCCTGGTGAGAGAGCGACCGAGAAAGCGTGGACTCCCTCTGGGCTCTTCGTGTGTCACAGGGTTAAAGCGTGAGCGAGGAGCAGGGATGGCTGCTAGCACCGGGGCCTGGAAGTCGCTTCAGCGCAGACCAAAAGGGAGCGTCACGCTGTGTTCGGTTAGTCAGATACCGGGGAGGTGTAGTCTGAGCAGCAGCAGGTTATCTGGAGTTCCTTGTATATTTAAAGGGCCAGACAGGTGCAGTTTCAGCTGTGAGCATATAAAAGCTGTCCTGAAAAAGGGGGGTCTGGGTCCTGTGACATGTGGATATGTATGAAGGTAGCCCAGATGAAGGGTGTCATCGCAGATTACGTTTATATCAGAGATATTTGTCATTAGCACAAGCCGAAAGGTAGTTCGCTGTGGTAATTAAAAGGTTATTCCCCATCGTAGACATTTCTGGCATATCCACAGGATCTACCATAAATGTCTGAAAGCTGCGGGTCCCAGCTCTGTGACCTGCACCTATTGTGAGAACGGAAGGTACCCGACCCCCGCTTATCCCGGTGCAGCGGCCGCTGATTCCAGGCGGAGATAAGTGGAGAGGGGAAGCAGCCGAACAGCGCTCGTTTGTGCGCCCACTCTCCACTAGTCCCCGCCTGGAATCGGCAGCTTGTGACCATAGCATCGGGCGAAGCTCGGTGGTCGGGTAACTTCTATTCTCGATATAGGTGAAGGTCCCAGAGCTCGGCATCTATCAGACATTTATGGTGCATACTGTATATATGCCATAAGTGTCTTTGGGAATAAGCCATTGAGGAGTATTCCCATCCTAAGTCCCATCCACCGGTTATGCCATAAATACCTGACCGGTAAAGGTCTTTGGGCACATTTGATGATTCGCACATCATTGAAGTATGTTCATTTATTGTCTTGCACGGCTGATTCAACCACGTGGCTTTTACACAAGATATTTTTTGCCGCATGATAAAAAAAAAAACAACGCATCAAACCGTAGAAACACGTCGTTTCAATGTGCTTCATTTGATTAAGCGTGAGCCCGCTCCAAACATCATCCCCCTCCCCGCTCCATGATATACCGGCACATCATGGGTCGGGAAGGGGTTAAGTAAGAAGCGGTCAGGGGGCCCGGATCCCTTGACTGCCGACCATAAGACGCAGGGTCTTTTTAGCAAGATTTATTCTTGCTAAAAACTGCGTCTTATAGTCCGAAAAATACGTTACTTGAAACATCTAAGAATGGCTGTATAATCCTTTCTCAGTTATCCTGTCTGTTAATAAAATTAGCATTTTGAGTCCAGTAACAAAATGCTCTTTTTAATATGTCAGAAAAACTTTGAGGAAGGATTATACAGTTATTCTGCCATGGATTTTCAAAGTACATCAGCTTCATCAGGTCTAATCATGTGAGCAGTTTGTATTGTGAAATCTGGTGATCGGGTTTGTGGATTTCCTGTTGGTTTTTCATTTCCACACTACAAAATCATACAGATAGTTTTCTTGGATTGCCATGAAATTGTCCCTAGTGTGTCTTAGATAGGGGAATTAGATGTGACTGTGTACACTCTGTATACAGTGAGTGCTGCTCAATATGTTACCGTTATGTAAGAAACCGGAACTAGATAAAGCATATTTATGGTGGAATAAAAGGGTTGCCACATCGGCTACATTTCAGGAGGGGAGCCATCCCTTGCATCAGATAGGTTCCTGTCAGAGGAGTCATTGAACTCTCTGGTTATACAGGTCTGGAACACAAGAAATGTCTGTATGCCAGCACCGTGGTCCGTTATTTACCAGCCACAGAATACAAAGGTTGGAATCCGCGACAAAATCTGGATGTAACACATGCAGATTTTGTAGTGAATTTTCTACGATTTGCTTCAAATTCATGATGTAATCTGCAGCGGAAAATGTTCACTGTGTCTGAACTTGCCCTAAGGCCTTATTCGCAGTGTGTCTGTTTTTTGTGCGTTGCAATTCTGTTTGACATCCGTGTACGGTTCACGTCTGCGTTTTTACGTGCGTATGTCATCCATATGTCACGCGTTTCTTACGTCCGCAAAAAAAAACTGGGGGTGTTATTCTCAGAATTTCTTTAGCAACTGTTGCGTGAATCACGGACAGCACACGGAAAACTTTTGTGTGCTGTCAGTAATTTTCACGCACACCTTTGACTTCAATGGGTGCGTGATGTGCAGAAAAACGCTGCGTGGAAAACACAATGTCTGAATGGCCCCATTGAATTGCATAGGTCTGCGTGATGTCCGTTGTTTTAACACGCGTGAAATACGCTCATGTGAATAAGGCCTTAGGGTTTGTTCACATTAGTGCGAGTCAGGGTTCCCTTCGCTTTTGATAGCGAGCATGCAGCACTACTCTTGACGGAAACCGGACGGACCCCATTTTAAGTAAACGGGGTCATGTTGTGGATCCCTTGTGACAGATTCGACCCACCGTCATGTTTTATAAACTGGAGGCATGGTGTTAGTGTGAACAGAGCCTAGTTTTCACTTCTTCTACCATGTCCTCTGCCAGCTTTTGCTTTGATCTCCAGTCCGCATTCTTGGAATCACATACTAATTTCTGTTAGTGCCAGTGAAATAAGCGTGCAGTAATGTGATTTGTTGATGATGTTATACACCAGTAGTTCTACAAGATATGCAGGCAGCTTAGCCGCTCTGTATAGGCGCTCGCTGATTCCGCTGGTGTTGCAAGGCTGTTTTTTTGTTTGCTGGGTAAGTAAAGTCCATTTAATGTGATCATTTGGGGTAATCTTAAAGAATGTCAGCTGTCTACTAGAGTGCATACTGAGGGGAGTTCGGAGCTCTGGTTTGGGACCACCCGTAAGATTGAGGGACTTGATCAACAATTCTCTATTATGAACTTGTCACTGAAATCTTCCCCTTCCAATAATAACACTTTACCGCTCAAATGGCCCTGTGAAAGGCAGTCCAACGTGTAGTCCGTATGAAAACTCTCTCCCAGTTTCTATGCGATAGATAATCCACGATCCAGTGTGAGTGTAGATGGTTCTGCTGGTACTTGTAGTGCGATGTAGATACAACCCGATGTCCTCCTGCAAACTAAAGTACCTATGTCTCTGATGTAAAAAAGGAAACGATAGTGCAACACCCTTCGACTCTGTTCTCGTCACGCCAATTTTTATTCCATACTTACGAGAAAGACAGAATTTGCAAACATATCAAGCAATCCATAAAATGTGAGCGACCGCTCCCTCCCCTGAGTTTCGGCCTTCCGGCTGCCTCTAGGGCATGTACGCCATCTACACTCACAGTGGATTTTCTATCGCATAGGGACTGAGAGAGAGTATTCATACTGACTACACGTTGGACTGCCTCTCACAGTGCAGTAAAAGCGTTCAGTGGTAAAAACTTTTTGTTTTTTTGTTTTGTGTGTATTTCCTGTGGTGAGTACAGATTTTCGCCCTATGTTTTTACCTGCTCTGACCGGAGATCTATATCTATTGAATGTGATAGAGCCAGGGATTACTTGTATATTTATTAATAACACTTTAGAGTTGCAGAAATTTCAATGCAACAAATATAATCTTATAGGAGTTTGTAAAGTGGAATTTTAAGCACGTGCAAATAATAGTAAACCAAATCTGCTGTTCAATGTTATTTAGATTGTGAGCCCCAATGGGGACAGTAAAAGAGGATCTCTGTACAGCGCTGCGTAATATGTTGGCGCTATATAAGTAATTGAAATTAATTAATTAATGTTTCTGTGGGCTGTATTCTCCATTAGATTTGCACTCAGAATTCAAGATTTTTCTTTGTGTCTCTTGTTAGATTTGTTGAGCTACAGATATGCTGTTTATTCGGGACGATGTTTATAAGGAATACGCAAACATGATGATGAACATTGTCATTCTGTCTATGATCCTCTGCATATCTTTGTCCTTCTGGATAATCTCCATTACTGCAAGTACATATTATGGTAAGCGCGTTGAAACGGGTAATTTTTTTTAGCTTTATTTATTTCCCCCTTTACACTTCCTCTTTTTTCTGGAAAGTGAGTGCTTTGTTGTCTTTTGTTAGTCCCTTCCTTACTATACTGCAGCCATGTTTCTCCCCATTCTGCAGTCTTCTAGCTTGTCTGACATTAATCTTCTGTAGTGTAACGGTCTGTGTCCATTCTATTATAAAGGTAGGGTCTAATGTTTGTGCATGATGTGATATCCGTTGGTTCAGCATGATTAAATGTCACTAATTCTGGGCGGGAGTTGTCCAGGTATTTTGACATCTCTCAGAAGCATATGTTATGAAAACTTTTTTTATTTTTTAAATAAAACTTTCAGTGTGATTGGTGCAACTTTTTAATTTTTATTAATAATTAGTTGTACTTTTTCAGATACAGCTGCTTTGTGTCCTGTATACAGAGCAGCTGTATCTAACGCTGAATTCTACTTAGATGTGACTGCTCGATCCTGCGTGTTAGACAGTACCCGCTGTCACTGAACCCGTCAGTCCCGCTGACCTGACTGATAAAGGTTCCAGCACTAGATACAGCTGCTGTGTATACACAAAGGTATACATAGCCTTTAAGCTCTTAACGACACGCCGCGAACAGTTAGGCTGGGTTCACACGACCTATTTTCAGACGTAAACGAGGCGTATTATGCCTCGTTTTACGTCTGAAAATAGGGCTACAATACGTCGGCAAACATCTGCCCATTCATTTGAATGGGTTTGCCGACGTACTGTGCAGACGACCTGTAATTTACGCGTCGTCGTTTGACAGCTGTCAAACGACGACGTGTAAATTGACTGCCTCGGCAAAGAAGTGCAGGGCACTTCTTTGCAACGTAATTTGAGCTGTTCTTCATTGAACTCGATGAAGCACAGCTCAAGATTTACTAGCGTCACAGACGCCTCGCATAATACGAGGAGGAGCTTTTACGTGTGAAACGAGGCAGCTGTTTTCTCTTGAAAACAGTCTGTCTTTTCACACGTAAATGCCTGCTATCGTGTGAACATACCCTTACGTCGCTGCAGTTGGGTACCTAATTCAACAGCGGGTGTCAGGTGTGTATTACTATGTATATTACTTAAAGAGACTCTGTCACCACATTATAAGTGCCCTATCTCGTACATAAGGAGATCGGCGCTATAATGTAGATGACAGCAGTGCTTTTTATTTAAAAAACGAAATATTTTCACCACGTTCGGAGCGATTTTAGCTTTATGCTAATGAGTTTCTCAATGGACAACTGGGGGTGTTTTTACTATTGACCAAGTGGGCGTTGTACAGAGGAGTGTATGACGCTGACCAATCGGCGTCATGCGCTTCTCTCCATTCATTTAGGCAGCGCATAGGGATCCTTTTAGATCGCTATGTGCTGTCTTATACTAACACATTAACGATACTGAAGTGTTTAGACAGTGAATTGACATTCCACGGGATGTCTATTCACAATCTCTGCACTTCGTCAATGTTTCTGTGGTAGTTACTGCAGAGGAAGCGTGATCCTGCGAGATGTAAATGACAGGTTACAACGAGATTACGCTTGCTCTGCTGTAACTACCACAGAAACAGTAACGAAGTGCAGAGATTGTGAATAGACATCCCGTGGAATGTCTATTCACTGTCTAAACACTTCAGTATTGGTAATGTGTTAGTATAAGACAGCACATAATGTCAATAGTAAAACACGGCCAGTTGTCCATTGAGAAACTAATTGGCATAAAGCTAAAATCGCTAATAAAGTGGTGAAAATAGATAGTTTTTCTAAATAAAAAGCACTGCTGTCACATTATAGCGCCCATCTCCTTATGTAGGAGATAGGGCACTTATAATGTGGTAACAGAGTCTCTTTAACAATGGCCTCCTGGTCTGCCAAGTACGGAAGCCTTTTATGCCCTGCCAGGAGGCGGTGCCCGAAAAGCTTGCTCTCAGGGCCAAGAAGATGGCACAGGCTTCAGAGGGGCAGCGATCTAGTATACGCCACCCACTCCATTCAATATCAATGAGCATGACCAAAACAGCCAAGCACTGTACTCGGCCGGTTTCAGTCCCATAGACTTTGGAGGTGCAGCGTGCAAGCTTGACTGCTGCTCCATTCCAATGTCTTCCTCACTGCTGTTGAGCAGTGAGGTGGAACAGTGGTGGGGCACCCAGTGATCAGACAATTATCCCCTATCCTGTGGACAGGTGATCATTTTTGATTCTGGGAATACCCCATTAATGTGGACCGATGATGCTGGATCACAGAATTTTAACTGCAATGATGTTAGAAGGGTTTTGTATTTCTCCATTTCTTACAGGTTGGTACTATTTGGGGGATTTGTCCAAACCTGAGACAAAACCTTTGAACATTTCATGACCAAGGGTCATTGATACCCCTGTGTCAAGGTCAAATTTTCCATTTCTGATATCACTTCTTTAAACGATAATATCTTTGCTTTATCACAACTTTTACTTTGTTTTTTTTTTACAAGACTTATGAGGCTTTAATTTTCTAGATTAGTTTAATTAACTGCATGCTTTTAATTTTCATTATGTGCAGACAAATCACTAAAAATGTGGAAAAAAACCCACTTTTTTGTAATTATTTTTATATATATATATATATATACACCACACCGTCACGTGCAGTTAACAACGGATCAACTGTCTGTTTTTCATCCCAATCGTCTGACCGTTTTTCACCGCCTCTTGCCATCTATTTTTCATGGACATTAAAAAAACTAGATGAATTTTATTAGTTAGGGTTTTTTTTTGTTGCAGCCGTCTGAAAGCCCCATAGTGCCCATGTAGATAGTGACGCAATACCACTGTAGATCGTGCCACATTACCCATTGTAGATAGTGCCAGTGCCAACTGTAAATAGTGCCACATTGCCCTGCACATATTGCCACAGTTCCCACTGTAGATAGTGCCACACACAGTACCCATGTAGATAGCGCCACAGTGTCCCCTGTGGGTAGCGCCCATGTAATGCCACACAGCCCATGTGAATAGTGCCACCCACTCTTTAGATAGTGCCACCCCCCAGTATGTATCAGCACCTCCCCCCCCCCCCCAAAATTGGCATTCCCTTAATGTAAATAGCACCACTGTAGCTCTCTGTAGGAGCTGAATCCATCTGGCCAGGGATTCCGCTCCTAGAGGGAGCCTCTGATGCCTCTGTCCATATATGGACAGTCACGTTAGGGGCGAATTCTAAAAGAGAAATCCCGTGCCTCAGCGTCAGTAGCGCTGTGGCCGGGGATTCCGCCCCAGGAACAGCCCCGACGTCACTATATTTTTTATTAGTCACTATAATTTAGTACTGCCGTAATTGTAATAACCCGCAGAATAACATTAAAATGCTATTTTTACCACACGGTGAACGCCGCAGAAACAAAACAACCCAGAGCCCCCCCCCCCACCCCCCCTTTTCCGACTAAAACATCTGGTACAATAAGTAGTGCTGTGAAAATCTACAACTCGTCCTGCAAAAAACAAGCCCTAATACGGCAATATTGATGGAAAGATAAAAAAGATATGGCTTTTGTAACGTGGGGAGGAAAAAATGAAAGTGAAAATCCCAAAAATGGCAGCATTGGTTAAAAACGGTTAAACACTTTTTTGTTTTTTTTATTAGTGAGGCATATAGTAGCTACACTTTTTCTATTGCATTTGAAAAAATAGTATATTGAGTAATTTTCTGACGCACCAATACATCCGTAGATAAGCTTGACTTCAGAAACCACTTTGTCAATTTTTGACAATTACTGTAGCGCTAAGCTTGTACCAGTGTTTGACGACATATTGTAGAATGTAGGTGCCCACAGTTTTTTTTTTTTTAATCAGTTCAATTTTATTCAACAAAACTCCACATTATTACAGGTCATTGTACGTTCTCATACAGTGTACAAGCAATTTTCAACAGACCCAATTCTTTACATTTAACCAAACATTCCCTTCCCCCCAACTCCCCCCTGTATCCCCCCCAGCCGATCTCAGTACCACTTTTCCAATCCTCTCCCCTCAGTGGCCCTATACCTGCACTTGTTGCCTTAGTGTCATTAGCTCCACCGAAGCATACCCAGATTGATCAATCCACCTAGCCCATTGTTTGTCGAACTTGACCCTGGACCCCCTCTTGGAGTATATCCTATACTCCATCAGAACCTGTGAGTTAAGTGCCCCTATGATTTCTTGTTTTGATGGTGGCTCCGCATCCAGCCAGTGCTTTGCTAGGTGCCCACAGTTTAATGTATTTTATTATATAGTAGCCAGATATCCGTTACAAGCCAAAAAGTAATTTTGCATGCTGTGTGTTAAGATTCTGTCCACAAGTGCTGGGCTCAGCTGCAAGGTGCAGCCTAGTATCTGTATGGTAAGCTGCATGGATGTGCATGTGTAAACTCTGCTTCTGAGGTGTGAGAAGGCAACTAGTCATCCAGTGCTAGAGGTCCAAATATTACCTCTATAAATGTGTAACAGCAAACCTTACTAATGAAATGACTTTATGTATAAATATATTTATTTTACCAGGCACGCTGCGGCCCATATCTCCTTGGCGTTGGCTGTTTTCTGTAGTAATTCCTCTTATTGTTATATCCCGTGGCTTAAAAAAGAAGAGCTTAGATAGCAGTGGTGCTCTAGGAGGTATGTATTGGATATTTTATGCCTCATGTTTGAGATGGTTTATGATGTCTATCACAGCACATTTAGATTATATATTTATTTATTAGAAAGGGGGTGAGATATACTTCAAAACTGCCGTGTAAAGAATTGGTTTAAAGAGGCTCTGTCACCACATTATAAGTGCCCTATCTCCTATATAAGGAGATCGGCGCTGTAATGTAGGTGACAGTAATGATTTTTATTTAAAAAACCGATCTTTTTTCCCCAAGTTAGGAGCGATTTTGCTTTATGCTAATGAGCTTTCTTAATGCCCAAGTGGGCGTACTTTTACTTTCGACCAAGTGGGCGTTGTACAGAGGAGTGCATGACGCTGACCAATCAGCATCATGCACTCCTCTCCATTCATTTACACTGCACTAGCGATATAGTTATATCACTATGTGCAGCCTCATACACAAGCCCTAACATTACTACAGTGTCCTGATAATGAATACACATGACCATCCAGCCTGGACGTCATGTGTACTCAGAATCCTGACACTTCTGAATCTTTTTTGTGAGATTCCGGCAAGTGAAACCAAATCTTGCGAGATTACGGAGCTAAACGAGATTTGGTTTCACTTGCCGGAATCTCACAAAAAAAAGAGTCAGAAGTGTCAGGATTCTGAGTACACATGACGTCCAGGCTGGATGGTCATGTGTATTCATTATCAGGACACTGTAGTAATGTTAGGGCTTGTGTATGTAGCTGCACATAGTGATATAACTATATCGCTAGTGCAGTGTAAATGAATGGAGAGGAGTGCATGATGCCGATTGGTCAGCGTCATGCACTCCTCTGTACAACGCCCACTTGGTTGAAAGTAAAAGTACGCCCACTTGGGCATCAAGAAAGCTCATTAGCATAAACCAAAATCGCTCCCAACGTTGTGAAAATAGATCGTTTTTTTAAATAAAAAGCATTACTGTCGCCTACATTACAGCGCCGATCTCCTTATGTAGGAGATAGGGCACTTATAATGTGGTGACAGAGTCTCTTTAAGGCTACATTCAGACGAGTGTAGCTAACCTCGGATGTGAAGAACTGCAGTTTTTCACGTCCGAGGTGCACCCGTGCGGGACACGTAGTCACGGATCCCCCATAGACTAGAGTCTATGGTGGGATGCGTTACACGCAGGAAAATAGGACATCCTATTTTTTCACGGGCCCTTCACACGCTCTGTTGAAACAACGGTCGTGTGAACGGCCCCATTGAAATACACGAGTCTGTGTGACGGCTGTTGTTTTAACGGCCGTCACACAGACAAGATACACGCTCGTGTGAATGAGTCCTTAGTCATACTTTAACCCCTTAATGACCGCCGATTAGCCTTTTCACGGCAGTCATTAATTGGCTTTATTCTACAGCGCCGCTATTCCACGGCGCTGCGTTAGAATAAAGTAAACAGAGCAGGGAGCTGTCAAATCTCCCTGCTCTCAGCTGCCAGATGTAGCTGAGGGCTGGGGGCGTCCCTGCTCTGCCGAGTGAGATCGATATTAGTATCGATCTCACCCATTTAACCCTTCAGATGCGGTGCACAATAGCATGCACCGCATCTGAGTGGTTTTGGAGAGAGGGAGGGAGCTCCCTCTCATCCCACCGACACCCGGCGATGAGATCGCCGAGTGTCAGTGTCTCCGATGGCAGCCGGGGGCCTAATAAATGCCTCCAGGTCTGCCTGTAATGAATGCCTGCTAGGCTATGCCAGAGGCATGACCGAGCAGATACCTGTCCGTTTTAAGCGGACAGGCAGTAATACACTGCAATACAAAAGTATTGCAGTGTATTATAACAGTGATCGGAGGATCGCATAGTGAAGTCCCCTAGTAGGACAAGTAAAAAAGAAAGTTTAATAAAGTTAATAAAAAAAAATGAAAAACCCACTTTTTCCCCTTACAAAATGCTTTACTATTAAAAAAACACAATAAACCAAAAAAGTTACACATATTTGGTATCGCCGCGTCCGTAACGACCCCGACTATAAAGCACTTACATTATTTAACCCGCACGGTGAACTCTGTAAAAATAAAATAAAAAACAATGGAAAAAATTGCTGTTTTCTGTTAATCCTGACTTAAAAAAAATGTGATAAAAAGTGATCAAAAAGTCGCATCTACTCTCAAATGGTACCAATAAAAACTACAAGTCGTCCGGCAAAAAACAAGCCCTCATACAACTGCATCGGCGGAATAATAGAATAGTTATAGCTCTTCGAATGTGACAATGGAAAAACTTAAAAAATGGCTTGGTCACTAGGGCCCAGAATGCAAGAAGGGGGAAGGGGTTAAAGGCTAAGGACACCTTTTGAATGTTTTCCTTTTTTTTTTTTATTCCCCCATTCTACTGGTTTGGGGGTAAAAAACACTTCCCCAATAGGTTTTCATTAACCCCTTAATGACCGGGCAATTTTGCACGTTAATGACCAAGGATTATTTTTTGTTTTTTCATGGTCGCATTCCAAGAGTCGTAACTTTTTTTTATTCCGTCGACATAGCCGTATAAGGGCTTGTTTTTTGCGGGACGAGTTGTATTTTGTAATTGTACCATTTTTAGATGCTTATAATATATTGATTAACTTTTATTAACTTTATTTTAGGAGAGAATTGAAAATAAGCATCTATTCCAGCATTAATTTTCACGTTATAAATTTACGCCGTTTACTATGCAGCGTAAATAACATGTTAACTTTATTCTATGGGCCGGCACGATTACGGGGATACCAAATATGTAGAGGTTTTATATGTTTTTCCTACGTTTGCACAATAAAAACCCTTTTTAGAAAAAAATTACTTGTTTTTGCATCGTCGCGTTCCAAGAGCCGTAACGTTTTTATTTTTCCGTCTATGTGGTCGTACGTGGGCTTGATTTTTGCGGGACAATGTGTCGTTTTCATTAGTACTATTTTGGGGTACAAGACTTATAGATTAACTTTTATTTTATTTTTTATGGGGCAAATGGGAGAAAAGAGAGAATTTTGCCGTTGTGTTTTGCGTTTTCTTTGGACGCCGTTCATCCGGCGGTTTAATTAATGTGTTCATTTTATTGGTCAAGTTGTTACGATCGCGGGGATACCATATATGTGTATGTGTGATTTGTTTTGACAGTTTTACTAAATAATTTGACTTTGACTGTAATTTTTTTTTTTTTTTTTAACCAACTTTATTTAACTGACTTTTTTTTTTTAAAGTCCCATCAGGACACTTCACTATGCGATCTGTTGACCGCATATATAATGCTTTGGTATACTTTGTATACCAAAGCATTATTGCCTGTCAGTGTAAAACTGACAGGCAACCTATTAGGTCATGCCTCTGGCATCGCCTAACAGGCAGATGCTGAAGACAGACCTGGGGGTCTTTGTTAGAACCCGGCTGCCATGGAAACCCGGCTCCCTCCCTCTGTCAAACACATTAAATGCCGCTGTCACTATTGACAGCGGCATTTAATGGGTTAAACTGCCGGAATCGGAGCGCGCTTCGATTCCGGCATTTGCAGCAGGAGCCAGGCTGTGTATAACAGCCGTGCTCCTGCCGCTGATCGCGTGGGTACGCTGTCAGTACCCGCGCGATCACAGGACTGATATATCCGTCCTCCTGCGCGAACTAGCAGCTGCTGAGGACGGATATATCCGTCCTTCGGCGTTAAGGAGTTAAAATAGTTTCTAATGTTTTGCTTGTGCAACCTGCATGTTTTCACATTCTAAACCTTCTTAATTGGCTGTGGATGATCATTTAAAAATTGGGCTCTATTGACTTGTCATATAGGCCTTGTATGACCATATGTTTCTTGTTACGTAACTTTTTTGAGTTTTTTTCATATATTTCTAGTTAGTTTTAAAGTTCCTGTTAGGGCCTGTTCACATCACCATTCATTTCCGTTTCGGGGTTCCGTCGGGTGAACCCCACAACGGAAAGTGAAACTGACAGCACAGCTTCTGTTTCAGTCACCATTGATGTCAATGGTGACGGAAACATCGCTAATGCTTTCCGTTCGTCACCATTCCGTCTGGTTTCCGGTTTTCCGACTGAATCAATAGCGTAGTCGACTGCGTTATTGATTCCGTCGGAAAACCGGAAACCAGACGGAATGGTGACGAACGGAAAGCATTAGCGATGTTTCCGTCACCATTGAGATCAATGGTGACTGAAACGAAAGCTGTGCTGTAAGTTTCACTTTCCGTTGCGGGGTTCACCTGACGGAACCCCGGAACGCAAATGAACGGTGATGTGAACAGGCCCTTATACATTGATCTCGCTCAGGCTAGGTATGTAAATACTAATATGTCATTTAACTTGTCATTTTTACAGGACTGCTGGTCGGGTTTCTCTTGACAGTTGCTAATTACAGCTTTGTCTCAGCTCTTCTTATGTTCTTTTTTACATCATCAAAACTCACAAAATGGAAAGGAGAATTGAAGAAGAAATTTGACTCTGAATACAAAGAAGGTAACGTTTAAGCATATTTAAAGGGGTTTTCCAGTCCCATCAATAGGTGATTGGTCGGGGTCCGTAGTGGCGATTCTCAGTGTTTACAACCTATTCCCATTGAAGTGAATGGGAGAAGGCTGTCATACTGTGAACCGCCACTACTGCTGTATCGGTGATTCACAATATGAGCAGTGACCGGAATGAAAGGGAAGCAGCGGTCGTACGAGCGCTGAGGCCCCCTTCAAAACAGCTGATTGGCGGGGGTCCCGGCAGTTGAACCCCAACCCATCAGCTATTGATGGCCTATCCTGAGGATAGGCCATCAATTTTTAAGGACTGGAGAACCCATTTAAAGCAATGCCTATGGTGTTATATTATATAAAATTTCCGCGCACATTATACAGCATGCTATGTACAGCTACGGTAAGCCCTACGCATTCTGATAGGTAGTGTTGTCTTGGCATCTGCCAAACCGGATTCTTACATTAGATAATGAAACCTGATTCATCACTCCATAAACACGTCTCCATTACTCCAGAGTCAAGTGGCGGCATGCTTTACTCTAACTGATAGTGTTGTGTGCAGCTGTTTAGCTATAAAAACCGATTCATGCAGCTCCTGGCACCGAGCTTATGCCACTTCCAGAGGCAGTTTGGAACTCTGTAATAAGTGATCAGCCACGATAGGTTTTTACATGCCACGTGTTTCAGCACTCAGTGGCTTATCTCGGTGTGTAGTCTATTGCTTTGCGGCTGATCTGTTACTCCTAGATTCCTCAACATCAAAATAATAGCATTTAAAGTTGACCAGGGCAGATTTGTCAGATCAGAAATTTCACAAATTGACTTGTTGCATCCTATGACAGTGCCAAGTTTAAAGTCATTGAGCTCTCAAGTACGACCCATGCTACTACTAGCAATGTTTGGCTATGGCGATTGCATGTCTGTGTGCTTTATTTTATGCACCTGTTTGCAACGGATGTGACTGAAACACCTGAAGTCAATAATTAGTATTAACAGCCAATCTGAGTACAGAGAGCTTGAGGGTAAAACCATGCTTTCTTCATAGTTGAAGTCTAGCCAACCGTATTAGGCTGTCTATGCGCTGCAGATTTTTTCCGTCGCAGCATTAAAAGTGTTCAATGGCAGAGATTAGTGGTTTATCTGCTGTTAGAGTAGGGTTGTGGCTGTGCATTAGTCGTTGCCCCGCTCCTGATTTCATGGGCACACTTGCAGTGCCAGATTACTTAGCATGACAAATATGTTCGTCATGATGTGGCAACTCCCTGCTTTGATGTACAATTGTTTTTTAAATGCTGACTATATTTAGGCAATGTCTGATTATATTCATAAAATAACACAGGCATTTATTTTTCAGGTGGACAGAGGAACTGGGTGCAGGTGTTTTGCAATGGGGGTGTACCAGCAGAATTGGCTTTGCTGTACATGGTGGAAAATGGTCCTGGAGAAATATCAATTGACTTTTCCAAGGAATATACTGCCTCCTGGATGTGTCTGTCACTTCTTGGGGCCCTTGCTTGCTCAGCAGGAGATACATGGGCTTCAGAGATTGCACCAGTCCTCAGTAAAAGTTCTCCTCGATTGATAACCACTTGGGAGAAGGTCCCTGTAGGTAAGAAAAAGTTTAATGTGCCACATTTGATATGTTTGCATGCGTGTATGTATGTAATCTACTTAATCTGCTAATTTATCTAAGTAAAAACAATCCCAATCGTAATAACCGGGAGAGCCTCCATCTTGTCTCCATGTGAGTACGGCAGGTACAATGCTGATAAGTAGCCTTACAGGAATACTAAACATACAAATGAATGATCAACGTAAACAGGAGATAATCTTGTCCTCCATATTCCCTAGTATGCATATATTTCTGCATGTTCCTAAAACGAACAGTTTTTTTTATAGAAATTATGCAAAGAACACCGGTGTTAAAGGGGTTGTCTGGGATTAAAAAAATATATTTTTTTTCCCCCAGGAAAACAATCCCACTCTTGTCCATGGGTAGTGTCTAGTATTGCAGCTCAGCCCAATTCAAGTACCAGACACCGTGCCCATGGATAGACGTGGTGCTGTTTCTGGGGTGGGGGGGGGGGGGAATGCAGACCCTTTCTTCTAATCCTCGATAATACCTTTTACTTTCCTACAGATATCTTCCATTTTTGGCTGGCAGAAGTCCGAGGGGGTGGAGCTAAATGTTCTTAGTCTCCTATTGCCAGACACAGAACTGTGAAAAGGGGCAGGGGAAATGGTTTGTCTCCTGGGACACATAAATAAGAATTTTTTATATGTTTCCATTTTAATCACAATATAAAGCAAAATAGGATCAAAAGAATGGTGGATATTAACCCTTTTGCTGCTGAGACAATTTCTCATACGTATCATTGGAGGATCAGACCATGGGGTATAGACTCTGCCACTAGGAGGCTGACACTAAGAAAGTTAGCTACTCCTGCTAAGGTTATACCCTATCTACTGGCACTGAGCTAATCTGTTTTAACTTAGTGTCTGTAGAAGGCAGACACACGTCCTCATTTGCGGCTTATAGTCCCCCGCGACTCAAAATGATCTGCCCCTCATTTCAAGAAATTTGCGTAGAGGCAGGGCGTTCTAGATCTTCACCCTATAGGTCTGCCTCAGGGTCTCCCATGAACCTGACCGCATTAAACGCCAGTGCCCCCTTTTAGTATATTACCTCTTCTACAGGAGCGGTTGTTTTCCTCAGGTAAAAATTCCCTCTTTGTGTAGTATTCTTTATCAGATTTGGAAGAGAGATTTAGAAAAATGCGGATTTTCACTCTGGCGCAACCTACGTAGGTATTGATCGTTTCTACTCAGTCGGAGGACAGGTGAGTAAAAAGTAAGACTTTATTTTTGTACAAAATACAACAAAAAGTTTCGAGATCGAACAGATCTCTTCCTCAGGCAATTTACGAATGATTGTATTTTTCCATCACTTGCAATTTCAAACCTCCCCCTTTTTCTAAATCACATTTTTATATGCCTTTTTCTATATGATATTTTAGTATCCGAACATTCGTTATGATGTCTATTTTAACATATATTATATACGTTTTAAATGCTAATAACTCCCACTTTATTTTAACATTTCTATTGCAACATAGCAACTTTTTGTTTTTTAAAAAGACCTCACTATTCACTGTTTACATATATACCTTTCTACTGATGACTTGACCTGTCAGTGCTGACCCGGTAGTCGTTCTTGAGCCGACTCCCTTCCTGTTGACATATAGCAGAGTCTGTGTTAATTACAATCATTCGTACATTGCCTGAGGAAGAGATCTGTTTGATGTCAAAACTTTTTGTTGTATTTTGTACAAAAATAAAGTCTTACTTTTTACTCACCTGTCCTCCGACTGAGTAGAAACGATCAATATCTACGTAGGTTGCACCAGAGGGAAAATCCACATTTTTCTAAATCTCTCTTCCAAATTGTTACATCGAGACCGTTCCTTGGTTCTCGAACCGGATATCCGGCTGCACCGTTCTTCAAGTCCTCATTATCATCAAGGACTATTGTTTCATATGACTGTGGATGTTATGCTCGCAGCATAACTCCCCAAGGTGAGCATTACCTAGTCATCTTATGCCTGACATACTTTTTTCTACAGTTTCATGCACTATGTGCGCTTTAGCTTTTTCCTTATTTACCGTATATTAGATTTGGAGCATTCCTCAAAAATGGGGAGATATGACGGACAGCTTTATCCTGGTAGTCCATTATGCTTTAAAAGTTAAAGATACAGAGACCTCTGTCCCTCTAGAAGAGGTGTCCTTTCAGCCCCCCCCCCCCCTAAACACTTTAGTAACCATTCTGCGTTTAAGGAGGTCCTAATTAGGGAATGGAGGAACCCTGACAAACCTTTTTCAAAAATGTAACCGTCTGGACATTCTTTACCCTTTCCCTGATGACCTTGTGTCAAAATGGGCTTCTCTCCCTACTGGGTCTCGACTTTCTAAGTCTGCCGCTCTTCCCCTTGCAGATGCAGTTGCCCTAAAAGATCTCATGAGCAGACGCAGAGGGGCCCTAGACTTAGTCTTTGCATCTACTTGGATCTCCAAGGCCATATCCGCATGGGCTAAACCACTCAGGCGGGGAATCCTCAATGGGGCTCCGGTAGAGGACCTTGCTAACCAGATTGCCCACGCTGGCAAATGTTTCTGTTCACTTTCCATGGAATAGTCTAGGTGTTCTTCAAGCCGCTGCCAATATTGTAGCTATTTCCAATTTTTTTTTCTACCTGAAAACCTGGCGTGCGGACATGGCGTTAAATAAAAAAAATTTAAAAAAAAGTCTCCCACTGGTCTCCTCTTCATAGGTAGGCTAGATGAAATTATGGCTGAGGCTACGAGTGGTAAGAGTTCTCCTCTTCCACAGTCCAAATCCAGATTGTAAATGCCAGACTGTAAGACGTTGCCTTTTCAGACCTCCTGGCAATTCTTGACCTCCTGTCAGGAGAGAGTGTCTTCTTTCCAGGATAAGAGGAGACTATTCTTTAAGCCCTGTACCACTTGGCAACTCCAGCCTGGTAGCAGCTTGTCCAAGCCTGGGACAAACAAACCCTCCACTACCTGATGGGGTGCTCTCATCTGAGTATCCCGCTGGGGTGAGAGAACACCTTCTATTCCAGAACGAGTTTCTCTCTCTCTCAGGGGTCAGGGAGGTTGTATCGGCAGGGTACAAAATACTATTTCCCTGTGATCGTTTCTTCCAGTCCCATCCTCCCCGATCTGCCTCTCTCAGGTGTAGCCCTAGCCTTGCGCTCCCTGCTAGACCAGGGTGATATTGTACCAGTTCCCCTTTGAGAGTTTCACAGGTTTTTACTTCAACCTGTTCGTAGTGGCAAATATGGAAGATTGTGTTCGCCCAATCCTGAACCATGGAACGGAATCTCTTTGATCAGTCATTGCATCGATTAAAACCTGACTAGTCTTATTAATCAGTGGTCATTCATGACGTCCCTATCCCCTCCCCGATCAACGGTTCCTCACTCTGAGCATTTTTAGTGTATCACCCTTCCATGTTGTCTGCGGCTCTCCCAGTATTTACCAAGGTAATCGTAGCTGTCGTGGCACTTGTTCCCTTATTTGGCCCCATCCACCATCAAAAATATAGTGACAGATTAGACTAGACTAAGCCTGCCAATCTGGAGTCCGGGTTCTCCAACCGCTCCTCTTCTCACACTGGTTTTGGGTCCTGGGCAGAATGTTGGTGGCCCTAGAGGTGTTTACGTTCACCTAATTTCACTCCAGACCCTTGCAGCCATACTGTCTAGCTGGCACTGCGGTCTCTGTATCAGTCCTTACATCTGTCAGGACTGGTTCCCTGGTCGCTGTCTTGGTGGCTCCACCCTCCCTTCATTTTCCAGTTTGGCTCCATGTCGGTTCAATCGCTGCTCCTCACCATGGATGCCAGTCTCCTAAACTGGAGGATGGAGTATTTCCCTCTCATGTGGATGATGGAACACACAGGAGACTCGATTGCCCATCAACATACTAGAGTTTAGCGCAATCTTCCACTATTTAACTCATTGGCAACATCTCCTTGGGGAACACCCATTCCTGGTACAGATGGACAGTGGCTTTGTTGTCGCACACATCAATCCCCAAGTCTACACACAGCAAGGCATGAAAGAAGTATCCCGAATTCTCTCATCGGCGGAGCTTTAGGTTTCAGCAATCTCGATCCACATCCTTGGAGTAAAGAACTGGGTGGCCAACTATCTAAGTCAGAACAGACAGATCCCATGGAATGATCTCTTCAATCTGACGTATTTGCTCAAATCTGCCACCAATGGAGTCATGTCTGCATCATAAGGTACAGCAACTCGTTGCGATTCTCTGGCCGTTGTGACCAATGCCTTTTTTTATTCCCGTGACCTCTGTTCTCCCTTTCTAACAGTTTCTGCGGTCAAAGGTCGTGAAAGGGCACCCAGTGATTCAAGTGGCTCTGTATTGGCCAAGGCGCCCCTGGTATGCGGACGTAGTCCACTTGGGATTACTCTTAGTTCCTGGAATGGTCAGGTTTCTGCCCTTTCCATCCTCTCTCAGCGACTTTTGACCTCAAAACCTCATGTGAAAACATTCGTTTATGGGGATTGCACATGCGACCCTCTTCATATAGGTCCCCGTTGTTGCCTTGAGATTTGAATTTGTTATTGGACACACTCCAACTTCCTCCCTTTTAAACTTATGAGGGATGTTTTAGTGAGTCTTCTATTCTGTATTGTGGAGTTTTTAGTCATGGTGACCTCCCAGGCAAGTGTCCTGAGCTAGCAGCTCTTTCTGATCACTCACCACTCTAAATTCTCCACCAACACAAGGCCTTCCACCTTAACGAGGAGATCGTGTTACCTGTCTTCTGTCCCTCTCATTAATGGTAATGGTCTCTTCACAACCCGTACGTGGTGCAGGCTATCCTCTTGTACCTTCATGTTGCTTCTTCCTACCGGTAATCTGACTGCCTATTTGTCATCCTGATCAGTCGACGTAGTAGCCTCCAAGTCAACCATAGCAAGTAGAATCTGCTCGGGTTTTTGTGAAGCCTATCATGCAAAAGTGATTGATTTCCCTTCTGGATTAGAGCTCTCTAACTTGGCACCCAGTGCTTCTAGGGCTCTGGTGCAGAAAGTTTGCAAAACTGCTTCATGATATTCCAGTCACACCTTCTCCGGATTTTACGAGGTGGACACTTTTTGCATCAGTTGATGCTGACCTTGGTTACAAGGTTCTGCAAGCTGTAAAAACAGAACAAAAGCTATGCAATCCAGATGTTGGTAAACGTTTGAGTTGATAAATGGCCTGCTTAGGCGCACGAGAGAGTACATATCCTTAGTAATGCCTAGTCTCCTAGGTAATAGGCGCTGTCACACTGATAATGCTAGTGAAAATTGTGTCCCAAATTGTTTATTTTTTTGAAGTTATGAACTTTTTTCTAAATATGCAAATGAGGCTATACTAGAAAAGGGGCTGTCAACCGCAGCGATTCTGCTGAGGTGGAGCCACGTCACAGCCTTTGACGCTGTCCTATCCACATGAATCTGCTTCGCAGTGTGAGCGACTGAGGCTGGAGGGAAGGGGGATCACTTCAAATAGCCATATTTCTGGCTGTGGACCACCTAGAAAATTGGTTCTGGTGGCATATGAAAGATAAGATTCGCAGTTCTAGCCGTGAAACAACTGGAGGTATCACCAGTTGGGAATGGAAGCTGTATGCTATATGATCATGCTATGTTGCTGGAAAGAGGAGAACTGTATGACGCTGATCGGGCGGTGTAATGTTTTCTGTAAGACGCTGTTCAGAGTGAAAAGAGCGAGTAACCCCCCATTTGGCAAGTATGGCCAAATTTGCATATTTTTCAAATAATAAACTAAACTTTAAAAAAAAAAAAATAATAATAATACACTGTAGTTATCAGCATCATAGCGCCTTTTAGATTTAGTTAGGAGATATGGCATTAATAAACTAGTGACCGATCCTCCTCCGCTTGTTTTTTACATGGAGCACAAAAGAAAAATAAAGCAAAATACAATTGTCAAATCCTTTTCAGAACATAACAAAATGTATACAAGTACCTGGATACCTTGGATAGTAAAAGTCAAGCGATGTGAACTTACAATCAATAAGCAGTATCTATAAACCGCAAAATAATGAAACCGTTATTTTAAGATCAGGGGGAGAAGGTGGGGACATGGGGGGTAGCGAATGAAGGATGTGGAGCCAGGGTCATGTCCACAATCAAGAAATATGACAAGCATCTGTCCTGAAGAGACACGTGTACATAGTACATCAGAGGGTCAAACCATCTATTGTACATTATCATCAACCTAGAAATTGCTATAGTTTTTGTTTTCTCAAAAAGTTGACCAGGGTTTCCAAATTATTTGGAATTTAACATATATATATATATATATAACTCTATATGGGATATCTCCTCCATCCTTGCTAAGTGGGCGCCTTTCCTAAGTCTGTGTCCAATTGGGGGGGCTGTCTCAGTTTTCCAATACAGTGGTATAAGCGCCTTAGCCACACCACACAATTGCTTCCAAAGCATTCCAGGTTTGACCTCAGTAGATGGCGACACTATGTTTAGGAACCGTAGCAGGGGTCAATTGTAATGGAAGATTGGGTTATAGTGTTCAACAGGGACCGTATAGAAACCCAGTATGGAGCTATCTTTTCGCATTCCCACCAGATATGGAGGTATGTACCCGTTGTCTTGTGGCATCTTCAGCATAGTGATGAGGTGCCTGGATAAATACTGCTCAAGACCCAGGGGGTCTTGTACCATCTGGTAATGAGTTTATATGTGGATTCCTGAAGTTGAATACACCTAGAGTTCTTGTAAGTCTCCCCTATCTCTTTTTCCGTAAAGGTCATAGTTAATTCTTGCACACAGGCCTTAGGGAAGGGTATCGGTGGTATACGTTTTTAGGAGATTCGTATATAGGAGGGATATTGTTTTCTTAGGTGGTCTGCCCAAAAGCAAAAGTGTCTCCAGCCATGTCTCCGAGCGTCCATAGGTATCACCCTTAAGCACCTCTAGATAACACTGTTTAAGATGGAAATGGGTGAGGAAGTTAATCGACGCAAATCCTGAGGAGTCCCTCAGCTCTAGGACGGTAGGGACCGCACCATCCCTCCGGATGGAGTCATACGTGCTGTTAAACGCTGCTTTAGGTAAAGTAGGACAATCCAATGGGTATTTAGTTTGGGATATTACCAAATCTGTAATAGACATCTGTGACCATGGGATTTGATGTAGGGTTTTTACATGTATTGGTCAACCACATCTGTATGCATGCCAATGTAAGCAGATTTTTTTGCCAGGTAAGGTGCAGTCTTTGAGCTGGCCATCCACAATAGAGATGTTAATGGGAGACCTATCGTGGTTTCCTCCACAGGGACCCCAATCTTAAGTGTGGACTGGTCATACCAGTCTATAGTCCTTGTTATTTGTACCAAACGATAGTATGTCTCAACATCTATTAGCCCATTTCCCCCAGTTTTTTGGGGAAGTGTAAGGGTGTGATACGCTATCCGAGGTCTAGGACCATTCCAGATATATTTAGAGAAAATCCTTTTCAAGGAGGTAAAAAAAGTTTTCAGAAGGGGAATAGGCAAGGACTGAAAGAGAGAATATTTTTTTGCAGTACGATCATCTTAAGGAGGTTCGTTCTACCTATCCATGAGATATATGGAATCTTCCAGGTGTCAATGGTGGTTTTAATATGTGAAATTAAAGGAATATAGTTAGTCTGGTACCAGGACTGTGGAGACGGGGTCAACATGGTTCCCAAATATTTAATGTAGTCTAAGCGTAGGGGAAAAGGCGACATGTGCTGTAATGTTGACATGAGTGTTCGGGGACATGACACACACAAGGCTTCAGAATTGGCCGCGTTAATTTTGAAGTTGGACAAGTCACCATATTGCTGAAAAATGGCTGCTAGCTTAATTAACGCTGTGGTTGGGTTAGTGATCAAGATAAGCAGGTCATCAGCGAAAGCGGCCATGTTGTGTGTGTGTGTGTGTGTGTGTGTGTGTGTGTGTGTGTGTGTGTGTGTGTGTGTACGTTCACCTATTCTCACTCCTGCCAGTAGTGGTTCTTGTCTCAATCTCTGTATCAAGGTCTCTATAGTCAGTTTAAACCGTAGCGGTGAGTGGGGACACCCCTGTCTGGTCCCATTTCTTATAAGAGAGGTTTTTGAAAGCTGTCCATTCACCCATAACTCTCGCACTTGGGGATGTATACAAGGACATAAGTATAAATGCCTGAGGAAAACTGAAGCGAGCCAGCACCTGTGTCATGAAAGTCCAATCCACCCGGTCAAATGCCTTTTCAGCATCTGTGGATAACCACACTAATGGAATATTCCTAGACCGAGTATATTAGAGTATATGCGCGACACGGGTGGTGTTATGCTTACCCACTCTACCTTTAAAAAAGCCTGTCTGTTCAGGATTGATCAAGTGCGGCAGTAAGATTTGCTTTGCAAATAGATTGACAACTACATTTAAAGAGGCTCTGTCACCAGATTTTGCAACCCCTATCTGCTATTGCAGCAGATAGGCGCTGCAATGTAGATTACAGTAACGTTTTTATTTTTAAAAAACGAGCATTTTTGGCCAAGTTATGACCATTTTTGTATTTATGCAAATGAGGCTTGCAAAAGTACAACTGGGCGTGTTTATAGTAAAAGTACAACTGGGCGTGTATTATGTGTGTTACATCTGGGCGTGTTTACTTCTTTTACTAGCTGGGCGTTCGGAATGGGAGTGTATGATGCTGACGAATCAGCATCATCCACTTCTGTTCGTTAACACCCAGCTTCTGGCAGTGCAAAGACACAGCGTGTTCTCGAGAGATCACGCTGTGACGTCACTCACTTCCTGCCCCAGGTCCTGCATCGTGTCGGCCACATCGGCACCAGAGGCTACAGTTGATTCTGCAGCGGCATCAGCGTTTGCAGGTAAGTAGCTACATCGACTTACCTGCAAACGCCGATGCTGCTGCAGAATCAACTGTAGCCTCTGGTGCCGATGTGTCCTCGCTCGTCCGACACGATGCAGGACCTGGGGCAGGAAGTGAGTGACGACACAGCGTGATCTCTCGAACACGCTGTGTGTCTGCACTGCCAGAAGCTGGGCGTTCTGAAGAGAAGTGGATGATACTTCTCGTCAGAACGCCCAGCTAGTAAATGAAGTAAAAACCCCCCCCGATGTAACACACACAATACACGCCCACTTGGACTTTTGCAAGCCTCAATTGCATAAATACAAAAATGGTCATAACTTGGCCAAAAATGCTCGTTTTTTAAAAATAAAAACGTTACTGTAATCTACATTGCAGCGCCTATCTGCTGCAATAGCAGATAGGGGTTGCAAAATCTGGTGACAGAGCCTCTTTAACAATGAAAGAGGACGATAACTGCCGCACTGAGTCAAGTCCTTCCCTTCTTTGGGTATGACAGTAATATGCGCCTTCAACGTTTGATATGGAAAATTGTGGCAGTCCTTTAGGGAGTTGCAAACTTTCAAATAGAAGGGCAATATGATATCTTTAATTCTTTTGCAATAGGAGGCCGGTAGGCCATCTGGACCCGGAGACTTGCCTTTGGGCATTTCAGACAATGTACTATTGAGCTCCTGTAGTGTGAATGGGGTTAGCAGACTGGCTTTGCGACTTCGCGTTAAAGTGGGTAGTGCAAGTGAATCCAAGAAAGATGTGAGTAGAGAAGCTCTCTCTTGGAGTGTAGGGGGAGTTTCCTGTGGCCTCCAGTGATATAATCACTGATAAAAGGAGCAAAACTCATTGGCACTGTCTGGCGTATCTTCAACAATAGTACCAGATGCAGTTTGTATTTTGGCAATAAAGCAATTTTGTTGCCTCTTTTTTGCTAAATATGCCATAAGTTTGCTACTCTTATTGCCATGCATATAATATTTGTGTGATGAGGTAACGTACGCCTTTGCCGTACGGAGATTCAGACATTGTCGTAATTTTTCTCTACACAGGATCAGGTCAGAGAGTGCTCCCTGGGCTAAAGAGTGTTTACTCTCCAAATCCACAATTTGGGATAACAGGGTATCCACTTCTGTTGCGTTCTCGTTTCATGTGTGACCCTAGACCAATCAGAACTTCCCTAATCACAGATTTATGTGCCTCCAATATGGTGCCATGTAAGACATCTGCCATTTAATTTTCAGTAAAGTAGGAAGTTAAAGCTTGTTCTATTTGTTGTCTTGGTTTTTGGGAGTTAAGTGTCTCGTTTAGTTTCCAATTGTATTGTCGGGGAGGAAGAGTGTGCATACATAAGTATAGAGAGATTGGTGCATTGTCAGGCTCCAACGTAATATAAATCCCCCCCCCCCCCTCCTCAAGAGTACTAGACCCTCGGAGAAATTAAAAAAGGTTTCCAATGTGTCGGAGAGCCACGCTATTAGCTCAGTGTTTGGAGCATATATGTTCCCTACAGAAATAAGAGCGTTTGCAATTTTAGGGACGTCTGATCTAAATGCTATGCTGACCCCGTTACGTTTCCTATCTGCATTACAAGCGTGATACCAAGACGTGTAGGGGGACTTGGGCAACTTTGGCAGTTTTACCTTTCATGAAGTGGGTTTCCTGGAGAAGCAGCACGGATTACTCCACCCTCTTGAGGGAATGGATAACCTGGGAGCGCTTGGTTGGAGAGTTAAGACCCTTGACGTTCAAAGACGTTCTCTTAATTCGTGACATAAGTATTGAAAATACAAATTAAAAAATTCAAAACACAATATATGCTTAAAGGGAAGGTGTCACGAAAAAACATTTTTTTATACGTTATTGCTTTTAGTTTGTCATTAAAATAAATTTTATTTATTTGTGTTTGTGTTTGTACTTTTTTCTTTCTTTTACTTCTCTATGGGGGATGCCATTTTTTTTTTTTCCATCTGTGTGTCGATAAACGACACATACAGAGATGGAATACGGCACATACATCCCCATAGGTAATGCGAACAGGAGCCATTCCATTCACTATAGTGTACGCCGTCTGTAGGAACGGCGCATGCGCCGCTCCCACACAGTCCAAAAGGAAGGTCTTCGGCAGAGCGATATCTGGCGCCATTTTCATGTGGACCGGAAACCGCGGCCGGACAGTAAGATGACTACTTCCGGTCGCGGCTTCCGTCCATATGTTCAGAAGCTAGGAGCAGCGGCGGCGGCAGGAGCAGGTAAGTTATGTTTGTGTATGTGATGTCTGTATATGTTCGTGTTATACTGTCTGATTACCACTGTATCTAATCCTCCTACACTGTGCATTTGCTCCAAAAATGGCGGCACACAGTGTAGGAGGTTTGAACATTCAACCCCCTCCTTTCTCCTGGCACTAGCCAGGATAAAGGAGGGGGGATTGTTTGAGGACACTAGAGCGAGTGTGTCTTCAATTTTGCAGCATAAAGCAATGATGTTGCTTTACCACATGCCAATGCTGCAATTTTGGGAATTGCTCCCTCTAGTGATCAACACATGGAAATGTTATAAATTAGAATCTAATTTATAATATTTCCTGACTTTTGAAAAAATTAAAAAAATTAGAACAATGTGTAATCATTTATATACGAACAGTATATACATATTTTTCTAGCGACACATTCCCTTTAACAGAAGAAGTGATGTAGATTGTAGTGGTGAACACCACTTGCACTGATCAACAGTGCTAGGATAGTTCGTTTTGAAACCAACTATAGTTATATGGGGGAGGGTTAAAGAGGCTCTGTCACCACATTATAAGTGCCCTATCTCCTATATAAGGAGATTGGCGCTGTAATGTAGGTGACAGTAATGATTTTTATTGAAAAAAAACTATCTTTTTTCACAACGTTAGGAGCTAATGAGCTTTCTTGATGCCCAAGTGGGCGTACTTTGACTTTCGACCAAGTGGGCGTTGTACAGAGGAGTGCATGACGCTGACCAATCGGCATCATGCACTCCTCTCCATTCATTTACACTGCACTAGCGATATAGTTATATCACTATGTGCAGCTACATACACAAGCCCTAACATTACTACAGTGTCCTGATAATGAATACACATGACCATCCAGCCTGGACGTCATGTGTACTCAGAATCCTGACACTTCTGACTCTCTCTTTTTTTTTTTTTTTTTTTGTGAGATCCCGGCAAGTGAAACCAAATCTCGCGAGATCACGGAGCTAAACGAGATTTGGTTTCACTTGCCGGAATCTCACAAAAAAGATTCAGAAGTGTCAGGATTCTGAGTACACATGACGTCCAGGCTGGATGGTCATGTGTATTCATTATCAGGACACTTTAGTAATGTTAGGGCTTGTGTATGTAGCTGCACATAGTGATATAACTATATCGCTAGTGCAGTGTAAATGAATGGAGAGGAGTGCATGATGCCGATTGGTCAGCGTCATGCACTCCTCTGTACAACAACCACTTGGTCGAAAGTAAAAGTACGCCCACTTGGGCATTAAGAAAGCTCATTAGCATAAACCAAAATCGCTCCTAACGTTGTGAAAAAAGATCGTTTTTTTTAAATAAAAAGCATTACTGTCACCTACATTACAGCGCCGATCTCCTTATGTAGGAGATAGGGCACTTATAATGTGGTGACAGAGCCTCTTTAAGTATGTTATAAAGTATCATTTTACATGCGAGAACGTACATTTTCCGGCTCAGGGAAATTCAATGTTGATACAATGTTGCATAATAACAGTCAGCTGGTCATCTATAACAGATACCAGAGTAATGGAAAAACAGTGTAGAAATACCATCCGTCAAAAAAAACAGGTCAGTCATGACCACAACATCCTTAACCATGCAAAATTGCTGTCATATGCTAGTGAATCAAAACCCATCAATAGTTTACAGGCAGTAAGCAAACCTCATGGGCCAGAAGGAATGAAATCTGATATCGGTGGAATATCAGCCTGGGTCGTCTTCGGTGTGCGGCATCTAGACTTCTGCCAGGCTTCTGGTCTCTGCAATGGGGGAAGAGAATCAACATCAGTGTATGGGAGCCACGAGGGTATAGTAGTGGGGTTCAGTTGCAGTTGTGGACACAGCCTTTGTAGATCCTCAGGTGAACGAATAGTGTGCATCCTGCCGTCATGATGAAATGAAATGCCAAGCGGAAAGAGCCATTTGTAGGGAATTTTCAGGCTACGCAACCGATCTGTCAGGGCTCGCAGTGCTCTGCGTTTGATCAGGGTAGTTGGAGATATATCTTGAAAAAATGTCAGATTGTGACCTTCAAAAATCAATTCCAGCATTTCTCTAGTTTTCTGAAGAATGGTTTCCTTGGTAGTGAAGGCGAGCAATTTGCAGATTATATTCCGCGGTGCTTCATAGTCTTTTGGTTTAGGGCGAAGAGCCCTGTGTGCTTTTTCTATATGCAAGTCAGGCAGCGAATCTGAACTCAAAACAAATTCAAGGATTCGTTGTGTTACTGCAAGTTTCAGCTGGCGGATAACTCTCTGGAACCCCTCTAGTTCTAATATTTCGCTGTCCGCGATTGTCTTGGTCTTCTACGTAAGCATGAAGGGAATTCAGATGTGCTTGGCACTTTGTCAAGGCAGAGGCGGTGGCATCGCTGTGCGTTAGGATAGCCTCTAGGAGCTCCACTCTGGCTCCCACCTGTCGTACTACTTGTTTAATATCTGCCAGTTCTCTCATGACACGTCTGAGCGCTTTCTCTATGATCTTCTGAAGGCCTGAGGAGGAAACGAGACCATTAATGATGCACTTGGAGGCACCTCATTGTCAATGTTGCTTTCAGCATCCGAGGTTTCAGGCTGGTCCCCAATTTGCCGGTTGCGTTTAGCTCCTGCAGCCGCTTTTCGCGGCGAGTATTTTTCTAGGTATTTGTCCATATCCGGCTATGATTTCCCCTGTTTAGATGTAGTTTGGGAGTGACTGATCCTCTTTTAAGCGATTAAATACAAGAAACTGCAAGGAATGCTTAACTGCAGTAAAAGCCCCCCAGGGGCCCCCCAGCGAAGGATCGTGGGTGGCGATGGTTGCTATGGCAACCAGGAAGCCGTTGCTAGGCTTCCTGGTTGCCGAGTTACGGAAGCCTATTAGGTCCTGCCCGAGGCAGGACCTAATACGCTGTCAGTTGATGAATGACAGTTACAATACACTGCACTACATAAGTAGTGCAGTGTATTGTACCGGGGATCAGAAGACCAGATCTTCATGTCCCCAGGTCAGTGTAAAAGAAAAAGTGAAAAATAAATAATAAAAACACTTGCCCTGTTTCCCTGATTAACTCCTTTTTATTATTAGAAAAAAAATGAAACCATGAAAAAAAACTATACATAATAGGTATCGCCGCGTTCGGAACGGCCTGATCTATAAAAAATATCACATTATTTTTAGCGCACGGTGAACACCGTAATTTTTTTTAATAAAAAACAATGACAGCATTTTATTTTTTGGTCGTCTTGTCTCAAAAATGTTTTAATAAAAAGTGATCAAAAACTTGCAAGTAACGCAAAATGGTACCAATAGAAACTACAGTTCGTCACACATAAAACAAGCCCTCCCGCAGCGATATCAACTAAAAAATAAAAAAGTTATGGCTGTCAGAAAATGGCGACACTAAAACATGATTTTTTTTAGAAAAGAGTATTTTTATTGTGGGAACGTAGTGAAACGTAAAAAAACGATATAAATTTGGTGTCGCTGTAATCGTATCACCCCGCAGAATAAAGTTAACATGTTGTTTATACTGCACAGTGAACACTGTAAAAAAAAAACATGCTAGACTGGCTGTTTTTTGGTTTCCTCATCTCCCAAAAAATGGAATAAATGGTGATTAAAAAAAAAAATCGCATGTACCACAAAATGGAACCAATAAAAATTACAGCTCGTTCCACGAAAAACGCGCCCTCGCACAGCTCCGTCACCGGAAAAATAACACGTTATGACTCTCAAAACGCAATGATGCTGAATGACGGCCCAGACTAATATTTTAGGTCCAGTAGAATTTCACAAAATATTCCACATCATCATTTGCTAGACCCCACAGGTGGACCTTGTAGATGCAGCGGAGCTGAGGAAACTTTAGGGTCTTGTGCTGCTTATAAGGCTAGTGAAGAAGTCAAAGATTAGGCAACACTGGAGCGCAGATGTTTTGTATAATACCCAATAAACCCGGCCTGTGTATAAAGGATTGGTTCAAAGCGACCACACCAATCCATGGATTATTCATTCACCCCATTATTACATCATCCTATTATGCCCTGATGTACTCCGCCCAGCTTACATATACCCTGAGGTACTGCGCCCAGCTTACATATACCCTGATGTACTCCGCCCAGCTAACATATGCCATGATGTACTCCTCACAGTTTACATATACCCTGATGTACTCCACAACAGCTTACATATACCCTGATGTACTCCTCACAGTTTACATATACCCTGATGTACTCCACAACAGCTTACATATACCCTGATGTACTCCGCACAGATTACATATACCCTGAGGTACTGCGCCCAGCTTACATATCCCCTGATGTACTCCTCACAGTTTACATATATATACCCTGATGTACTCCTCACAACTTACATATAGCCTGATGTACTCCTCACAGTTTACATATACCCTGATGTACTCCACAACAGCTTACATATACCCTGATGTACTCCGCACAGTTTACATATAGCCTGATGTACTCCGTACAGCTTACATATAGCCTGATGTACTCCGCCCAGCTTACATATATCCTGATGTACTCCGCCCAGTTTACATATACCCTGATGTACTCCTCACATATTACATATACCCTGATGTACTCCTCACAGTTTACATATACCCTGATGTACTACGCAGTTTAAATATACCCTGATGTACTCTTCACAGCTTACATATATCCTGATGTACTCTGCACAGCTTACATATATCCTGATGTACTCCGCCCAGCTTACATATACCCTGATGTACTCCGCCCAGCTTACATATACCCTGATGTACTCCGCCCAGCTTACATATACCCTGATGTACTCCGCCCAGCTTACATATACCCTGATGTACTCCGCCCAGTTTACATATACCCTGATGTACTCCGCCCAGCTTACATATACCCTGATGTACTCCGCCCAGCTTACATATACCCTGATTTACTCCGCCCAGCTTACATATACCCTGATGTACTCCGCCCAGCTTACATATACCCTGATGTACTCTGCCCAGCTTACATATGCCCCCACATTATAAGATAAAATACCACTAAAACACCAAGCAAAATCTGCGCTTCAAAAGCCAAATGGTGGTCCAACTAAGCCTGGCAGTGTGCCCAAACGGCAATTTATGACCACATATGGGGTATTACTGTATTCTGGAGAACCCGCTTAACAATTTATGGGATGTGTGTCTACGGTGGTACAAGCTGGGCACAACACATTGGCCACTGAAATGGCATATCTGTGGAAAACAGCAATTTTCAATCTGCAACATCTATTGTTTACTCATTTTTGCAAAACACTTGTGCGGTCAAACTGCTCACTACACCCTAGATAAATTCTTTGAGGGATCTAGTTTCCAAAACGGGGTAATTTATCGGGAGTATCACTGTACTGGTACTATAGCTCAATGCAACATGGTGTCAAAAAACGAATCTTATAAAATCTCCACTCCAAATACTAAATGGCGCTCCTTCCCTTTAGGGCCTTGCTGTGTGTCCAAATAGCCGTTTATGACCACGTGTGGGGTATTTCCGTACTCCGGAGAAGTTGCTTTACAAATGTTACGGCGCTTTTTCTCCTTAATTTGTTGAGAAAATGAAATTTTTTAAACTAATGCTACGTCTTATTGGAAAATAATGTAATTTTTCATTTTCACTGCCCATTTCTAATAAAATATATGAGACATGTGTGGGGTCAAAATGCTCACTACACCGCTAGATGAATTCCTCAATGGGTGTAGTTTGCCAAATGGAGTCACTTTTTTTCCACTGTACTGGTACCTTAGCTTTACAAATGCGACATGGTGCCGAGAAATCAAACCAGCAAAATCAGCGCTCCAAAAGCTAAATGGCATGCCTTCCCTTCTGAGTCCTGCTGCTTGCCCAAACAGCAGTTTATGACCACATGTTGGGTATTTCCGTACTCTGGAGAAGTTGCTTTACAAATGCTGGGGTGCTTTTCCTCATTTATTTGTTGAAAAAATGAAAAATTTTGAGGTAAAGCTACATCTTATTGGAAAATAATGTGATTTTTCATTTTCACTGCCCAATTCTAATAAAATCTATAAAACACCTGTGTGGTCAAAATGCTCACTACACCCCTAGATGAATTCCTCAAGCGGTGTAGTTTCCAAAATGGGGTATTTTTTGGGGTGTTTCCTTTATTTTGCACCACAAGACCTCTTCTAACCTGACATGGTGCCTGAAATATAATTTAAGAAAAAGAAGGCCCAAAAATCCACTAGGTGCTCCTTTGCTTCCGGGGCTTTTGTTTCAGTCCAGTACCGCACTAGGGCCACATGTGGGATATTTCTCAACTTCAGAATCAGGGCAATAAATATTCAGTTGTGTTTCTCTGGTAAATACCTTCAGTATTACAGGGAAAATTTATTTTAATGGAATTTCTGCAAAAAAAAATAAAATTTGCACATTTTCCTTCCACTTTGCTTTAATTCCTGTGAAATGCATAAAGGGTTAAGAAACTTTCTAAATGCTGTTTTGAATACTTTAAGGGGTGTAGTTTTTAAAATGGGGTGATTTGTGGGGGTTCCAAATATATAAGGCCATCAAAGCCACTTCAGAACTGAACTGGTCCCTAAAAAAATAGCCTTTTGAAAATTTGAGAAATTGCTGCTAAATTTATAAGCCTTGTAACATCCTAGAAAAATAAAAGGATGTTCAAAAAATGATGACAATCTAAAGTAGACATATGGGGGATGTTAACTAGTAACTATTTTGTGTGGTATAACTATCTTTCTTACAAGCAGATACATTTGAATTTAGAAAATGCTAATTTTTTGCAAATTTTCTCTAAATTTTAGAGTTTTTCACACAAATATTGAATATATCGACCAAATTTTTGCACTAACTTAAAGTACAATATGTCACGAGAAAACCGTCTCAGAATCGTTTGGATAGGTAAAAGCATTCCCAAAATATTACCACATAAAGTGACATGTCAGATTTAAAAAATGAGGCTGTCATAAGGTCCAAAAGTGTCTGCGTCCTTAAGGGGTTAAAGGCTTAATAATAAATATTGCAGCGCTACCAAATTTGTATTATTATTGTTGTATGTTTTACTACTTTTACACAGGGAAAACACTTTTTTTAAAAAAATTATTTGTTTTTGTGTCTCCATATTTGAAGAGCCGTAACGTTTTTATTTTTTCGCTGATGCTTTGTTTTAGCGATTGGTTGGGGTCTCGGTTCTCAGACCCCCACCAATCAAAGCTTCTGACATGTCACTATGACATGTCAGAAGTTTAAACGTTTAGTTACCCTTAAAATTTGACTGAGGCGTTCACCAAATTAAAGGCAATTGAGGTTAGAATGGCTTCCTGGCACCACGTAATAGCTCTTGCGGCATGAGTCGTCGCTGTGATTCTGTTTAGAAAAAAAAATAAAGGCTACCCTAATAAATTCTGATAGATTTGCGATTATAGTGTGGGTTGGTCATAGTTACAAATACTGCAATGTGCTCTGAACACAATGTTCGCAGACTACATCTTCACAATCATCAAAGTTATTCTACATACAGCATTAATTGTGTTTCTTTCCAGGTACAAATGGAGGCGTCACGTTCATAGGTCTCTTGGCAAGTCTTCTCGGTGGCTTATGTGTCGGCATAGCATATTTTGTTGCTCAGCTTATGTTTGTGAATGATTTAGAAAATTCTGCCCCACAGTGGCCAATTATTTTGTATGGTGCGATGGCCGGCTTACTTGGCTCCATACTAGACTCTTATCTTGGCGCAATAATGCAGTACACAGGTGAGCTTATCATTTCCCTTTTATTTAGCGGTAAGTGTACAGTGTAAAACAGACACAAGCTAATATGTTGGTTATCAAGCTCCGACCACCAGCATTATTTTTCAGTTGGGTCATAATAGATTAGTTTGAACCTTCAGAACATGACATTTTATTTTTTACTACAAAAAAAAAGTTAACTTTTATTTATGAATACATTTTAGTTATGTAATTTTACAAATATTCACGCTAGGATGTAACTATCATGCTTTGTCAATATTGAAATGAGTTGTGACCACGGAGATGTTGCATGTTGTTACATCAGGTGTACATCCACAAAAACTAATATTAAATTACTAGGAAAAGTGGGTAAGATATAGTGATGTAATTTTAAAAATGTCACTTTTCTCTGGTACACTTAAAATTTTTATGTCGCCGTTTATTATTTCTTTATATTTTTATTATTTTGGAGTTATTTATTTTTTTAGAGAAATGTTACCAGTAGTATAGAAGGGTTATAAGTACCCAGGATGGATATCTCCAATGTATATATTTTTTTTGTCTTTACCAGCCTTAACACTACGTTAGGTTCAATCTATTTCCACTTATTTGTATAGCCCGCTCCAATACAAAAATATATGGGTATTCCAAATTTAAATGTTATTGCATCAGGTTACAGTGCTTGTACAGTAGGGCATGTGTCTTTTTCTTTTATCCTCATTATGTCTTGACAAATCCCAAAATGTCATTTCAAAAAGGTAATATTTCTAGCAGCGTATTTTACATAATGGATGTGATTTATGCAGCGAGTTATCCTGTTATACCAGCATGTTTCACATAGGTGTTATTCCCGGTATTATTGTAATTGGTTTTGGCAAGGTACACCAGTCTATTGAAGGAACATGTACGGCGTCTGTTAGGATGTGCGACGTTCCAATCTATTCACATACAGGAGGAGGCGGCCGGCCTTGTCAGCGTCTCTGCTTTTCTTGTGGGTATTAATAACCCATCTATCCCACTAGTAATATTTATAGTACACTTATCACTATTCCTTACCCATTTTCTTAGTAATGTTATACTTAATATGGAAATAAGCAATCTATGGCAAATAACAGATTATACAAATATCCATTTGGTTGACGTTTCAGTGATTGTTTGTTTTTTATAAAAGTGTACGTGTGCATTTTATGAAAAATAATTTGAACTTTTTAAGATACAGTTGCTCTGTATAGGGGATACAGCTGCTCTGTATTCCCTATACAGAGCAGCTGTATGTAGCGCTAGTCACTGAATCCGTCAGTCCCACGGACCTGACTGATTCAGTGACAGTGGGTCCTGCGTGTCTCTTTACAGGTCGACCCTGTGTGTCAGACATGCAGGACCCACTGTCACTGAACCCGTTGGGTCCGCAGGACGGACTGATTGATTCAGTGAATAGCGCTAGATACAACTGCTCTGTATAGTAAATACAGAGCAGCTATATTGTAAAAAGTTTTGAATAAATTAATAATGTATTTAAAGAGGCTCTGTCACCACATTGTAAGTGCCCTATATTGTACATGATGTGATCGGTGCTGTAATGTAGATTACAGCAGTGTTTTTTTATTTATTTAGAAAAACAATCAGTTTTGATGGAGTTATGACCTATATTAGCTTTTTGCTAATGAGTTTCTTAATGAACAACTGGGCGTGTTTTACTTTTTGGCCAAGTGGACGTTGTACAGAGGAGTGTATGACGCTGACCAATCGGTGACCAATCAGCGTCATACACTTCTCTCCATTCATTTACACTGCATATAGCTATATCGCTATGTGCAGCCACATACACAAACCTTAACGTTACTGCAGTGTCCTGACAATGAATATACATTGCCTCCAGCCAGGACATGATGTGTATTCAGAATCCTGACACTTCGCTAATACAATCCCAACACTACAGCACAGCAAGCGTAATCTCGTTTGAAATTACGCTGTAAACTGTCATTTCAAACGAAATTACGCTTGCTGTGCTGTAGTGTCGGGATTGTGTTAGCGAAGTGTCAGGATTCTGAATAAACATCACGTCCCGGCTGGGGGTAATGTATATTCATTGTCCAGACACTGCAGTAACGTTATAGTGTGTTTATGTGGCTGCACATAGCTATATCGCGATGTGCTGTGTAAATGAATGGGGAGAAGTATATGACGCTGATTGGTCAGCGTCATACACGTCTCTCCAACAACACCCACTTGGTCAAAAAGTAAAACACGCCCAGTTGTCCATTAAGAAACTCATTAGCATAAAGCTAAAATAGGTAATAACGCCGTCAAAAATTAATATTTTTTCTAAATAAAAAACATTGCTGTAATCTACATTACAGCGCCAATCACATTTTGTACCAGATAGGCCACTTATAATGTGGTGACAGAGCCTCTTTATAGAGTTTATTAACACACTAAGCCAAATGGGGCTATTCACACGACCGATTTCCGTAGAAGTCTATCGGGCCAGGTAATACATGGCCATCACTTGAATGTGCTCCAAGTGACGGCCATGTCTTCCGTCACTCTCTCTCTCTCCTCCTCAGTGCGAAGTGCATGTGAGGAGGAGGAGGGTATTTTTTTGCTCCCTGTAGGAGCAGAATCCCCAATCCTCGGCCACAGCTTCGGCAACGCTGTGGCCGGGGATTCCGCTCCAGGAGAAGTCCCTGACTTCACTGTGTTCATATATGGACACAGTGACGTCAGGGACTTCTGAAGCGGAATCCCCAGCGATGTGGACGGGGATTCCGATCCAGGACAATCCCCCACAGGAAAGTAGGGGGGGTGCCATCTATAGGGGGTGACTATGTACAAGGGGTCTGTGTAGCACTACCTGCAGGGAGTCTGTGTGGCATTGCTTACATGGGGGGCGGTGTGGCATTGCTTACAGGTGGGCGGTGTGGCATTGCTTACAGGGGGGCGGTGTGGCATTGCTTACAGGGGGGCGGTGTGGCATTGCTTACAGGGGGGCGGTGTGGCATTGCTTACAGGGGGGCGGTGTGGCATTGCTTACAGGGGGGCGGTGTGGCATTGCTTACAGGGGGGCGGTGTGGCATTGCTTACAGGGGGGCGGTGTGGCATTGCTTACAGGGGGGCGGTGTGGCATTGCTTACAGGGGGGCGGTGTGGCACTACCAACGAGGTGGTCCGTGTGGCACTACCGACAATGGGGGGGGTCCGTGTGGCACTACCGACAATGGGGGGGGGGGGTGTGTGGCACTACCTACAAGGGGGGGGGGCTGTGTGGCACTACCTTCAGGGGGCTGTGGCAGTATCTACAGAGGAAAGTGTGTTGCAAAAAATTTACAAATGATATTCATCCGATTTTAAAACGGATAGGGAAAAAAACTGATGCAAAATCGGCCGTTAAAAACGGCAACATGGCCGGCAGACATTCGGACCCTGTCGTGTGAATAAGGCCTAATACACATTTTTATTTTAAAAAAAACAAAACCTTTCAAACATTTGCATAGCCTTTAAACGTAATTGTGTGCCGTAAGCTGTAAATATCACTACTTATTTTATTTGCTATCAAACGTTTTCTTGTAGGTTTTGATGAAAACACTGGGAAGATTGTCAACCATCCAACAAGTGATGCAAAATTGATATCTGGGAAGCCCATACTGGACAACAATGCTGTAAACCTATTTTCATCCATCCTCATAGCGATTTTGCTACCAGGAGCTGCCTGGAGTTTTTGGCCTAGAACATAATTGCTTGCGCAATGGCAAGTGCAGAAACAAAATGGAAATATGTTATTGACTGTGGTTTGCATAGGGCAGGATATACTTGATATCACTTAATATCATTTGGAGAAAATAATACTAATGAACACTTAATATGAGTAATAATATAGCTGCACGCTCTTTTAGCACTTAATTTATGCACCGGAGTACAAATAGTTAATCTTCACCCGCTAAAGATATAGCCTTACTCGTTTTGGTGTAACACTCAAGCATTGTGTATAAAGGGTGAAGTATTTTAACATTTTAGTCTGTGGAATAAAAAGTGAATACTTTGATAGATAATGTGATAAAACTTAACTACACAGTAGCAGCTTTTCTGATACTTTAGATAACTATGTTTGCCTTTAATAATTTTTTTTTATTTTTTTTTCTTGCAATTTTATAGTCTATTTTAATGTCTTAAGTGGACCAAGTACGTTTTTTTTTTTGTTTTGTTTTTTTAACTTGGGATGCTGGGGTCTGTGAGGAACATTGAAGACAACTGGAGCATTACTAAAGCAATGTTCACAAAACAGCCTCTGATTTTCAGACGTTTTTTACGGCTGTTTTTGGAGCTGATGGTTTGTTAGTTGGCTGTCCCTATATGCATTTGATTTATAAGATTGGTGGGTTTAGCCGGCTTTAAAGGGGTGTGTCCTATTTTAGAAAACCTGTTTTCATATACCCCATTAGGGAATACTGAGATAAGAGGGGTCTTCTGTTCAGGATCCAAATCTCTTGGGCAGAGGAGAGTGGCTTGTCCTGCGTTACACAGACAACGTGTTGTTTTGAATGGACCCTGTGTAATGCTTAGTTTGCCCTATGGTGGCACTGTAGGAAATTTGAACTCTTACTGCCAGATTTCACCACCCATCACAGCTGATCACGGGGAAATTTTGTGATCTGCTTATTGCCAAGGAACCAGGGATTGTCCAAAGCATATAACACCTTTTTGTATGGCCAGCTCTACTCCCCTTCCCTGCACCTGCAATACCTAATTTTGGAGAAATAAAGTTTAGCAACAGTTATTGCAGTGTTGAGAATAATGTCTTGGTTCAAGTAGGATGTTTACCCTTGTTCTGCTTCCTTGCACAATTTACTTGTTTCCTATGGATGCTTGCATAGAGCTCCACAGACTGCTATTGATCTCTCTGGACAGGGGAAGAATGAAGCCTTTTTGCAAACATAGGTTGAGCCTGTATCGCCACTAGAAACCAACCCCCCCCCCCCTCTTCCTTATTTATCATTGAACTTAGAAGCTTATGTGGAGGGGGGGGGGGTGATAGCTGGTCATGTTGCCTGCTGACACATTCTGCATTTTAAATGTTTTCATTTTTGTAAGTGACATTTATTTTTCACTTATTCCAGTTTCTTCTAAGCCAGGGAAATAACAAAGCATTGCTAAGCGCCTGCTTTTGTGTCCTCTAAAATGACATCATTTGGAGTTCAATAGGATGTCATTGTAGGGCTTTATCGAAGAGGAGTAGATTAACCTTTTATCCCTGGGTCTGTTCGCATTATAAAGATGCCGCTAAAGAGAAGAACGGCTACAGACAAGCCGAGAGCTGCAGTGATGTATGTTCATACAACTTTTATTCATCTGGTTTGTTTAATGTAATAAACTGTCTATAGAAGTGTACATGGTGGTTCTATGCTTTTGTAAATTAAGCTGTTTCGTCATATAATAGGAATTCAGTCATATTTAATCTTATTTCTTACAGCGACGATATGCAGGTTTTATGTATAATGGCTACATAGAATTTGCATCTCTCAAAGGATAACCGTTTAATAAAAATTTTGTAATATGCCAAAATACATACATTTAAATTAAAAAAATTCACATCAAAGGTTTACATAGCCTCTAATAATTGTCGGGATAATTAAAATTTGCCCCATAATTAAAATGGCTGAAATCTCTAACATGCTTGTTCAACTTGCACAATGCATAATGTTCCTATGGAGGCTGTGAGAGTGCCACCTCTGCTACTGTTTACCTCGGGAAAAGGAACAATTAAACAAGACCGTAAAAAAAAAAAAAAAAATCGGACCTGCCCATATTTTACTACCGCCATCAGAGAAGGGTTTAGCAGTCGTCCTAGATGTCCGGCATATGTATTGCTGCCTTAAAGTAATACAACATGCATTAAAAAAAAATATCCAAACCATCCCTTAACCCAGTTACGACCGCCAACCGTCATTTGGCGGTGCAGGTGCTTAGTCTAAAGTGATGTCTTTTGATGTCGCTGTAGAAGAAGCTGGTGAGCGCTCATCCTCTGAACAGGAGCTGTAACTTACAGCTCCTGAACACTGCTGGGATCGGAAAACATTCCGACCCATCTGTTTAACCCTTTGATCACCGCGGTCTGTGACCGCAGCATGATAAGAGGGAACTCCCCTCTTTGATCGCGTCACTGGAAACCCAGTGACTCAATCAAAGATCGGGGAATCCCTCTGCAGTCAGCCGACGGGACCTAGAAATGACCCCAGAGCTGCATGTTCAGTTTTTCTGCTGTTATGGCACATGTGCTGCCCTTCCACAGAAGCCTAGTCACATAGTCACACTGTATAATATATTAGCATACAAGAGAAGGTTAATACATTATAAGTAAAAAATAAAGTTGTATATAAAGTTATCCCTTAATGAGATTTTAAAAAAAAAGGTAATTATTTTGTGTAAAATATATTTTATTGCTCATACATTGCATAAAAACCAAAAATGTACCGAATATGTGTATCTACACTGCCGTAGTAACCTGAAGAATTAATTTAACAGGTTACATAGTGTGAGATGTCAACGGGATAAAAAATAAACCAAATAACTATGCAGAGAATCGCTTTTTCCTATATGCACGGCGTAAAAATTAATTATGTAAATTACACAGTGAATTTTTTCTACCCCCCCCCCCCCCCAAACTGCGCAAAAAAATAAATAATTCTTCCACATAAAACAAGGTCTCATCCAGCCACGTTAATTTAAAAAAAAAAAATGTTACGGCTGCTGAAAGGCAGAGTCAAAACCCAAAAACTTTAGTTGGTCATTAAAGAGGCTCTGTCACCAGATTTTGCAACCCCTATCTGCTATTGCAGCAGATCGGCGCTGAAATGTAGATAACAGTAACGTTTTTATTTTTAAAAAACGAGCATTTTTGGCCAAGTTATGACCATTTTTGTATCTATGCAAATGAGGTTTGCAAAAGTACAACTGGGCGTGTATTATGTGCGTACAACGGGGCGTGTTTACTACTTTTACTAGCTGGGCTTTTTGACGAGAAGAATCATCCACTTCTCTTCAGAACGCCCAGCTTCTGGCAGATCACGCTGTGACGTCACTCACAGGTCCTGCATCGTGTCAGACGAGCGAGGGCACCAGAGGCTACAGTTGATTCTGCAGCAGCATCAGCGTTTGCAAGTAAGTAGCTACATCGACTTACCTGCAAACGCTGATGCTGCTGCAGAATCAACTGTAGCCTCTGGTGCCGATGTGTCCTCGCTCGTCCGACACGATGCAGGACCTGGGGCAGGAAGTGAGTGACGACACAGCGTGATCTCTCGAGAACACGCTGTGTGTCTGCACTGCCAGAAGCTGGGCGTTCTGAAGAGAAGTGGATGATACTTCTCATCAGAACGCCCAGCTAGTAAAAGTAGTAAAAACGCCCCGATGTACGCACATAATACACGCCCACTTGGACTTTTGCAAGCCTCATTTGCATAAATACAAAAATGGTCATAACTTGGCCAAAAATGCTAGTTTTTTTAAAAATAAAAACGTTACTGTAATCTACATTGCAGCGCCGATCTGCTGCAATAGCAGATAGGGGTTGCAAAATCTGGTGACAGAGCCTCTTTAAGGCTTTTTCAGGTCTGGTCGTTAAGGGGTTGATCTTTTCCTTATCTTTGATCCTATTTTTGTCTCTTATTGTAATTAACCCCTTAACTACATGCGACAAATACTTCCGTCACTAGCAGGTGCTACTTCCTATATAGTGACGGATATATCCGTTGCTCTGATTGCGTGGGTACCGCCAGTGTACCCACGCGATCAGCGGCAGGAGCACGGCTGTTATACACAGTTTAACCGATTAGATGCCACTGTCAATAGCGACAACGGCGTCTAATATGTTTGATAGAGGGAGCTCCCTCCCTCTATCACTCCATCGGCGCCCCTGCAAAGAAATTGGGAGGCTCCGTTGGGTTTCCATGGCTGCCGGGGGCCTAACAAAGGCCCCCAGGTCTGCCTTCAGCAACTGCCTATTAGGCCGGATGATTAATAGATTGCCTGTCAGTTTTACATTGACAGGCAATAATGCTTTGGTATACCAAGTATACCAAAGCATTATCTAAGCGATCAGCAGATCGCATAGTGAAGTCCCCTAGTGGGACAAAAATAAATAAAAATGCAAAACCGTTAAAGTTTATGAAATTAAAAAAAAAAAGATAAAACCACTTTTTCCCCAAAAAGTGGTTTTATTTAGCAAGTGTAAAAATAAATAAATAACATATATATGGTATCGCCATGATCGTAACAGCTCAAGCAATAAAGTTAACACATTAATTAATCCACCCATTCCCCCATAAAAAACAAAATAAAAGTTAATAAATCCCATGTACCCCAAAATACTACCAATGAAAACTAAACCTTGTCCCGCAAAAAACAAGCCCACATATGGCTACATTGACTAAGAAATAAAAGTTACGGCTCTTGAAATGCAGCGATTCAAAATCAAGTAAATATCTTCTTCTTTTTTTTTTTTTCTTTTTAAAAGCGTTTTTATTTTGCAAACATAGGAAAACCTAAAATCTTAAAAAGTATTTGGTATCCCTGTAATCATGCCGACCCATAGAATAAAGGTAAAATCCTTTTTTGCCGCATAGTGAACGGTGTAAATTTATAAAGTGAAAAACCATGCTGGATTAGCTGTTTATTTTAAATTCTTTCCTAAAATAAAGTTAATAAAAGTTAATCAATATATTATATGCACCAAAAAATGGTGCAATTAAAAAAATACAACTCATCCCGCAAAAAACAAGCATTTTATACAGCTATGTCGACGGAACAAAAAAACAAAAGTTATGACTCTTAGAATGCGACAGTGAAAAAACAAAAAATTATCTTTGGTCATTGACGTGCAAAAGGGCATGGTCATTAAGGGGTTAATACTGAAAAATACACTATATAAACAAAAGTATTGGGACACCTACATGTTGCACCTACAGTACTTTTTTTTTTTTTTTCACATCCAATTCTAAATCCATAGGCATTAGTAAAGAGATGGTCCACCTTTGCAGCTAAAACAGTTTCCACTTTTCTGGGGAGGCTTTCTACAAGATTTTGCAGCGTGTCTGTGGGAATTTTTGACTATTTATTTATCCAGAAGAGCATTTGTGAGGTCAGACACTGATGTTGGAGGAGAGGGCCTGGCTTGCCATCCTTGTTCTAGTTTATCCCATAGGTGTTTGATGGGTTTGAGGTCAGGGCTCTGTGCGGGGCAGTGTAGTTCTTCAACAAAGAAATTACCCAACCATGTCTTTTCGGACCATGCTTTTTGCACTGGGGCACAGTCATGCTTGTTTCCACAAAGTTGGTAGCATACAATTGTCCAAAATGTCTTGGAGTCCTGAAGCATTAACATATACCTTTGCTGGAAATAAGAGTCCTAGGCCAACCCCTTAAACCACCCCATAACATTATCCCTCCTCCACCAAACTTTACAGTTGGCTCAATGCAGTCAGGCAGGTAACGTCCGCAAAACCCAGACTTGTACATCAGACTGCCAGATAGAGAAGGGTGGTTCATCACTCCACAGAACACGTTTCCACTGCTTCAGAATCCAGTGGCAGCGTGCTTTTACACCACTCATCCGACGCTTGGCATTGTGCTTAGTGATGTAAGGCTTGCATGCAGCTGCTCGGCCATGGAAACCCATGCCCTGAAGCTCCCGGTGCACAGCTTTTGTGCGGGTTTTAATGCCAGAGAAAGTTTAGATCTCTGCCGTGATTAAGTAGAGCGTTGGCGAATTTTATGCACTATGCGCCACAGCACTGTAAGGGCTTGTCCACACACAACGGAATTGCAGAAAATTTCTGCAGCAATTCCGTTGAAAGTCAAGGGCTTTCCGCTGCAGCAAAAACGCACCATTTCCTGTGGTTTTTGTGGCAGAAAATGGTGTATAAATTGCTCCGTTTTTCCCAATGTTAGGAGATGGAGACCTCTCCTATGAAAAACGCAGCAATTCTGCACACTTTCCGTAGCAGGAATTTACATGTTTCGGTCCAAGAAATACGCACCGCAGGTCAATTTCGGCTCGGAAATTTTATGCAGCGTGTGGATGAGATTTGTTGCATCTCATCCATTACGCTGCTACTGTATTCTGCTGTGTTTTTTCCGGTCGAAATTCCGGCCGGAAAAGACGTGGCACTTCCGTTACGTGTGGACGAGCCCTAACTGCTATAACTTTATACGTTCTGCCTCTTTGTGGCTGAATTACTTTGGTTCCTAAAAGATTCCTCTTTGCAACAATACCACTCACAGTTGATCTTGTGGAATATCTAGGAGTGAAGAAATTTCAGGAACTAACTTGTGGCATCATATTACAGTACTATGCTCAAATTTAGTGAGCTCTTTAGAACGACCCATTGTTTCACAAATGTTTGTAGAGGCAGACTGCATGGCTATGTGCTTGATTTTATACACCAGTGGAAATGGAACTGAATGAAACACCTGAATTCAATGAGGCATGTCCCAATACTTTTGTCCATGTAGTGTATATAAAGAAAGCTTTGTGTCCCAGAAGATTAGCCATTTTGTCCTTACTCACAATTCTGTCTCTGGCCATAAGACAACTGTCTGTAGCAGGAGCCTCACCCCTATGCCCTGTTTGAAGTAGAACATCTAGAACATTAACCCTTTCATGACCAAGGGTCATTGATGCCCCTGTGTCCAGGTCAAAACTTTTGATTTGCACTTCTTTAAACGATGATCTCTTTGGAACCGCTTTGAATATCACAACTATTTTTTCGTAATTTTTTTTTACAAGACTTATGAGGCTTTCATTTTCTAGATTAGTTTAATTAATTGTGTTTTTTTAACTTTTTATTGTGAGCAGACAAATCACTAAAAATTAAAGAGAAAACACTTAGAAAGATAAATATATATATTAAAATTACAATCTCCTATCTTTCTATATATCTACGCTCACTCTCTCACTCTGTAGAGCTCTGTAACCATTAGTCCTCTTCTCTCTGTCACCCTGGATCGCTGTGAGGGGAGAGTGAAAAGGGCTATATACACATACGACCGTCAAAAAAATTGCAGTCAACAACGAATCAACTGTCCAGTTTTTCATGGCTGTTTTGCATCAATGTCCATCTCAAAATTTGAATCCATTTCCCGACCGTCTGACCGTTTTTAACTGGCATTTGCCATTTGTTTTTCATGGGCGTTATAAAAAAAAAATGGATGTATTTTATTTGTTAGGGCTTTTTGTCCCAACCCCCTGAAAACACCACAGTGCCCATGTAGATAGTGACACAATACCACTGTAGATAGTGCCACATTGCCCACATAAAGTGCCAGTGCCCACTGTAAATAGTGCCACAGTTCTCCCTGTAGATAATGGCCACTTAGTGGCACATACAGTGCCCATGTAGATAGTGCCAGTGTCCCCTGTAGAGTGCCAATATAATGGCACAGTACCCATGTAGATAGTGCCACACACCCTATATATAGCACCCCCTGTAGATAGCACCACTTCCCCTGTAAGTAGCGTCACCCCCCCCTGTAGATAGCAACATTCCCCCCTGTAGATAGCAATATCCCTGATACAGATAGCGCCACCCCCTCCCACAAAAATGGCACCCCCTTCCTGTAAATCGCACCGCTGTAGCTCCCTGTAGGAGCGGAATCCATCTGGCTGAAGATTTTGCTCCTACAGGAAGCCCCTGAGGTCTCTGTCCATATATGGACAGTGATGTCAGGGATTAACTCTAAAAGCAGAATCCCCTGCCAGAGCGGGGATTCCGCTCCAGGAGTAGCCCATGACCTCACTGTCCATATATGAATAGTGACACTAGGGGCTTCTCCAGTAGCGGAATCCCCGACACAGAGTGATCTGACACCGGGGGTTCCGCTCCTAGAGAGCCGCTGACGTTCTTGTCCATATATGGATAGTGACACCAGGGGCTTCTCCAGTAGCAGAATCCCCAGCCAGAGTGTCGGCCGGGGCTTCTGCTTCTAGAGAGCCACTAATATTGCTGTGCAAATGGACAGTGACGTCAGGGTCTCTGTCTAGAAGCAGAATCCCCGGCCAGTGCGATCTGACGGGATTCCGCTCCTAGAGTCAGTTCAGGTGGCGCTATTTACAGTGGGGGGGGGTGCTATGCTAGATAGCAACCCTCTGCTGTAGATAGCATCTCACCCCCCCCCACTGTAAATAGCGCCACCTGAACGGAGTCTAGGAGCGGAATCCCCAGTGTCAGATCGCACTGGACGGGGATTCCGCTTCTAGACCGAGCCACTATCTAGGAGTGGAATCCCCAGCCAGTGTGATCTGACACCGGGGATTCTGCTCCTACACTCAGTTCAGGGGGCGCGATTTACTGTGGGGTGTGAATCTATCTGCAGGGGGGGGGTGGCACTATCTACAGCGGGGATGGAAAGGGGGCTCTCTCTAGGAGAGGAGTCCTCGGCCAGAGCGCTGGCCGGGGTTTCTACTGCTGGAGGGACCTTAGTGCCACCCACTGTATATAGTGCCACTATCTACAGTGGGGGTTGTATTCCGGGGCCCTCAAAGCCCCGGTACACATGAGAGTGCAGTGCTGCTTCGGTGTGTCATTAAACCCCTTCTAGCCTGCCGACCTCTATAGACATGCTAACTGCACGGGACATCGGCAGTTAGAATGTATATAGCCGTATGGCAGTCGTAAAGGGGTTAATTTCCTGCTTTCCTAAGCCCCACCCCATTAAGAGCTCACCATTCAAAAATGTAAGAGATCAGCAGGCAATGTATTCCCTGCAAATTCTGCAGACTGGGAAACTTTTATCATTACAAGGTTTAGTTTTCCTTTTAAAGGGGTACTCCAACAATTACATTCGTCGATAATGTTAAATAGGTCTAGCAAATAATAATTTTTTCAATTGTCAGTAATGAATAAAAAAGATAACCTACTGTTTTTCTACAATAACCCTCCCCCCCCCCCCCCACTCCAAAAAATAAAATACCCCTATCCAGTAGTTCTATTTAGTCCAGGAAAAGCATGCGAGGTATCTCCACGCTATCTTTTTATTAGGCAGTGCAGTCAAACCGCGCATGTGCAGTCAAACCGCGCATGTGCAGTTGTGCTGTCCTGAGGGCGCAGTGCGATTTATGCGCATTAAAGAATCACAGCGCTGTGTCAGAAGCAAGCAATGGTGCCTGCGTTGTAGCTCCTCGTTTAGGCTTAGTTCACATCTAGTTTTGTGCACATGTTTGTGGTATGTGGCGACATATACATTTTTAAAGATACAAAAACTTATGCATTTGTAACATACGATTACGTTTGTTTATAGTATACATCGTATATGTTTCTATACTATTGTGTCCGTTCTTCTAAAAACGTATACGTTTCTTTTTTGGTTTTTTTTGAGCCAATTCAATAAAGATTTGTTAGTCTAAATATAAAGGAAGAAGTAGGGAGTGGCTGCAGTGTTTTTTGGCGCCAGTACTGAGGGGCTTGGCAGGGGGAGGTACTGTTTTGTCTCATAATCTGGGTAAATTCCCATATATGGAGACAAAAAAAACGTATGTTTTACTTATGCAGACATAGGGTTTAAGATTGCATATGTTGTCATGTCGCAATTGACTTCAATACAAATAAAAACTTATATGTTTTGAAAAAGTACTGAAAACCGTAGTCGTATGCTTTTCAGGACTTGGCAAAAAAAAGGATAGAACGTAAGCGCACAAAACATATAGACAAACTATACTATTAGGTCATTCGTCGTGGCCATTGATATCAATGTACCCCGTGTGGTACACGGTTCTTTCATGTCAAAACGTGCACGTCAGATGTACAGTAAAAACGAGATGTGAACACTTACCCTTACTCATTGGTTCTGCTGTGCTGTGTGACAGCAACAGCAGAACGTGTTCAGTACAATCTCCACATGAAGTGAGGATAGCACACAGGACATATCAGGTAGGTGCATGGAGTTACTGAGAAATACAGAGTGAAACGGCAGTCACATGGGAGGCTGTGTGCGGCCATTTAGTTTCCTCTAGTACCAAAATTAGAATAGAGACTCCGGGGGCATAAACCGGAAAAAGAAAATGGTGTCAGGTGGCATTTTATTTAATAAGTCTGGTTCATGGGGTTTGGAAAAAGTCCCATGGTGGGAAAACGCCTTTAAAATGGAAATCCAGGTAAAAATTATTTTCTGATATGCCATAAATACAAATCAGAATAGCGAAGTTAGGCCATTAAAATGGGAGGGGGTTGTGGTTTTGTCTAGAGCAATACACTGAATTGTCATCATTTTGTGATTCTTGGCATAGAAATTGTTTAACACAACATGCTAAGCAATATTAATATTAGTGGTCCTTTGTTCAGAATGTGTTGATGATGATTGTATACAATTTTGGGCACCTGTGTATAAGAAGGCCATAAGACATTGGCAGTTTTATCCAGTGTTTTTTTTTACTATTTATTGCATACTTAAAAGACTTGGGGATATTAGTGTACTGTAAACTCAACTTTAGCTACTAGTGCCAGGCAGCTGCTGCCAAGGCAATTAAAATCATGGGAGGCATCAAAAGAGGCAGAGATGCTGATGACAAGAACGTAGTTTTGCCTCCATACAAACCACTAGTCAGACCAATAATGTGTAGAAATTTGGGCACATTTGGATAAAAAGGACATCTGAACTGGAGCGGGTGCAAAGAAGGGCAACCAAGGTAATTAAGAGAATGGGTGGATTGTGGTACCAAGGAAGGAATATTTCCCCCTAATATAAGGCTATTGGTAATTGCCTCATAGGATTTTTTTTTTGCCTCCTATGGATCAGCATGGATTATAGGTTGAACTTGATGGACCTGTGTCTTTTTCCAACCTTATCAACTATGTAACAATTCATTAGAAGATCACTTTCCTATTTATGTTCCAATTGCCTCACCTTTCATTCAGGCCTCATGCGCACATCTGTGACTGATCCATGCAGTATGGATTCATCTGCTATAGGCACACACTAGCGCCGTTTTTCTAATAGAGTTTGTGGTATTCTTCATTGCATGACGTTTTGAATAATTATGAAACGTGAATATGGTTCCTCACGTAAGTACCATTGGGCAGCATGCAGACCTTACAGAACATGTACTCTGTGCCGCCCTACAGGGTTTATTTGTGTCGATGTGTGCGTGATCTCTCTAAGGCCCCCTTCTTATAGCGTTTGTGGCCTTCGTTTATCGTATATGTCGGGAAAGCACCCAACGTACACGATCAACATAATCATAGGGCTTATGGTCTCCTCCGAGCTACAGGTTTTTTTTTTTTTGTTTTTTTTTTGAAAGATGGAATAGCATAGTAGACTACGCTATTCCATCCTGAGGGATCCTGCAAAAAAAAAAAAAACATACCGTACAGCATAAATGTCACAAACGGACGCAAATTGGAAACCAATTTTGGAGCGTTTCCACAGCTCTTGCTGCTTTAAAAAAGTGGATGTGGTTTAGCAATAGGTGGTCGGGTCACCCGCTGCGCAAAGTATAGCGGAAATTTATTTTATTCAGTGGCGCATGGACAGCAGAAGATGCAACAAATTTATTAGGAAAATCTATCTTAATAAATTTGACAAATGTTACTCTAGCTTGATTTTTTTTCTTAACCCCTTAATGACTTGTCACACACATGTACGTGACAGCCGTTAAGGGGAAGTATGAAGCGAGTTCACGGGCTAAGCTCGCTCCATACTCAGCGAGTGACGACTGCAAGATCACTTTGATTCCGCCTGTTTAACACCTCAAATGCTGCAGTCAATTGCGACTGCGGAATTTAAATTGTTAGAATCAGGGGGGTGCCCCATCAAACACGCCATCGCGCCCCCCAGCGACGGGATCGGCGAGTGACTATGGTTGTTATGGCAGCCTGAGGGCCTAATGAAGGCCCCCAGGTCTGCCATCTTTGTACTCCCCTGAAGCCTTGCCTCTGCAGGGCTTCAAAGGAGACTGTCAGTATCACGATATACTGCACTACATTAGTATTGCAGTATATCATGCAAGCGATCCAACGATCACTGGTTCAATAAAAAAGTAAAAAAAACAGTTCAAGTTTTTTTATGATGTTCCAAAAAATATATATTTTCCCTAAAACAATGTTAAAAAAAACTGGTATTCCTGCAATGGTAAAATTCCTAACTACCAAAATATAGCATTGTTTAACCCCCTAGCGAACGGCGTAAAAAAATAATATATATATGTATTTTAAACATGCAAATTGCTGTTTTTTGGTCACCTTAGCTCTCCAAAAATAAGGAATAAAAAAATGATCAAAAAGTCTCATGTACCCCAAAATAGTAACACACACACACACACACACACACACACACACACACACACACACACACACACACACACACACACACACACACACACACCATTTTTTAAAGCAAATAGTTTTATTTTTTAAAAGTGGTAAAACATAAAACAACATATAAATTTGATATCGCGGTAATCATTTTAACCTGTACACTAAGATGAATATGTGGGTTTTTAACCGCTTGATGGACGCTGTAAAAACAAAACCCCCCAAAATATGGTGTAATCGCTGTTTTGTTTTTTTTGCCCATTTCACCCCCTTAAATAAAAAAAATTCCGCTTCCCAGTACATTATGCGGTACAATAAATGGTGCCATGAAAAACGACAACTTGTTCCGTAAGAAACAAGCCCTCCTACAGCTATGTCGACAAAGAAATAAAAAAAGTTATGGCTTTTGGAAGAAGGAAATAACTCAAATTGATCTGGTGTTAAAGGGGTTTTCCTATAATTCATATTTATCACCTATCCACAGTATAGCTGATAAATATCTGATCAGTGGGGGTCTGACAGGAGAGAGTGAGAGATAGATAGATATATATATATATATATATATATATATATACACACACACACAACCGTTCAAAAGTTTAGGGTCACTTAGAAATTTCCTTATTTTTGAAAGAAAAGCACAGTTTTTTTCAATGAAGATAACATTAAATTAATCAGAAATACACTCTATACATTGTTAATGTGCTAAATGACTATTCTAGCTGCAAACGTCTGGTTTTTAATGCAATATCTACATAGGTGTATAGAGGCCCATTTCCAGCAACCATCACTCCAGTGTTCTAATGGTACATTGTGTTTGCTAACTGTGTTAGAAGGCTAATGGATGATTAGAAAACACTTGAAAACCCTTGTGCAATTATGTTAGCACCGCTGTAAACAGTTTTGCTGTTTAGAGGAGCTATAAAACTGGCCTTCCTTTGAGCTAGTTGAGAATCTGGAGCATTACATTTGTGGGTTCGATTAAACTCTCCAAATGGCTAGAAAAAGAGAGCTTTCATGGGAAACTCGACAGTCTATTCTTGTTCTTAGAAATGAAGGCTATTCCATGCGAGAAATTGCCAAGAAACTGAAGATTTCCTACAACGGTGTGTACTACTCCCTTCAGAGGACAGCACAAACAGGCTCTAACCAGAGTAGAAAGAGAAGTGGGAGGCCCCGCTGCACAACTGAGCAACAAGACAAGTACATTAGAGTCTCTAGTTTAAGAAATAGACGCCTCACAGGTCCTCAACTGGCAGCTTCATTACATAGTACCCGCAAAACGCCAGTGTCAATGTCTACAGTGAAGAGGCGACTCCGGGATGCTGGCCTTCAGGGCAGAGTGGCAGAGAAAAAGCCATATCTGAGACTGGCTAATAAAAGGAAAAGATTAATGTAGGTAAAAGCACACAGACATTGGACAGAGGAAGATTGTAAAAAAGTGTTATGGACAGACGAATCGAAGTTTGAGGTGTTTGGATCACACAGAAGAACATTTGTGAGACGCAGAACAACTGAAAAGGTGTTGGAAGAGTGCCTGACGCCATCTGTCAAGCATGGTGGCGGTAATGTGATGGTCTGGGTTTGCTTTGGTGCTGGTAAAGTGGGAGATTTGTACAAGGTAAAAGGGATTTTGAATAAGGAAGGCTATCACTCCATTTTGCAACGCCATGCCATACCCTGTGGACAGCGCTTGATTGGAGCCAATTTCATCCTACAACAGGACAATGACCCAAAGCACACCTCCAAATTATACAAGAACTATTTAGGGAAGAAACAGGCAGCTGGTATTCTATCTGTAATGGAGTGGCCAGCGCAGTCACCAGATCTCAACCCCATAGAGCAGTTGTGGGAGCAGCTTGACCGTATTGTACGCAAGAAGTGCCCATCAAGCCAATCCAACTTGTGGGAGGGGCTTCTGGAAGCATGGGGTGAAATTTCTCCCGATTTTCCTCAGCAAATTAACAGCTAGAATGCCAAAGGTCTGCAATGCTGTAATTACTGCAAATGGAGCATTCTTTGACGAAAGCAAAGTTTGAAGGAGAAAATTATTATTTGAAATAAAAATCATTATTCTAACCTTGTCAATGTCTTGACTATATTTTCTAGTCATTTTGCAACTCATTTGATAAATATAAGTGTGAGTTTTCATGGAAAACACAAAATTGTCTGGGTGACCCCAAACTTTTGAACGGTAGTGTGTGTGTATATATATATATATATATATATATATTTATATATTTCTTGGACCGAACACAGTTCAGAGCATCATAGTACTCTATGATGCTAAGGCCTCATGCACACTTCCATCACCGTTTTCACGGATCCGTGTGTCTGTGATTGTATCAGTGTGGTTCCTGTGTGTACTCCGTGTACACTTCCGTGTTTCCATTTCCGAGAGGAAACAAATTCGCATTCACACTATGCCCCCCGATATCAGTGGGGGCACAGCGTTTCATTGTCAGTAGCGGTACACAGCATGGACAGCGACAGGGTCCTGAAACATTAGAAATCTATATTGTGAGCACCGCGCATAGTACTCACTGTCCAGCGGTAGACACTGTCCAGGGTGCTGAAAGTTACGATCAGTGCTGGATAGAGAGAAGAGGCTGCTGATCAGTGCTGGATAGAGAGAAGGGGCTGCACTGATCGGCAGTAACTCTTTCAGCACCCTGGAAAGAGTACCATGTGCGGCGCTCACAATATAGATTTCTAATGTTTCCTTCAAAAACCTGCAACAAATAGTAAAGTGCAACGACTTCTGCTGCAAAAATCACAACTCAGAAAAAAAAAAGTTTATACTTACCCAGAACTCCAAGCTTCTTCCTCCAGTCCGGCCTCCAGGGATAACGTTTCATCCCATGTGACCGCTGCAGCGGTCATATGGACTGCCGCGTTATCCAGGGAGGTTGGACTGGATGTCAAGAGGGATGTGTCACCATGACAACGGCCGGGGTACGTATGAGCTTTTTCTTTCTATGACTGCGGAAACTGCCCGAAAGGGCTGCCCCTTCTCTCTATACAGCACTGATCGCCAGCCTCTTCTCTCTATCCAGCGCTGAGCAGAGGCTGCCGATCAATGCTGGATAGGGAGAAGGGGCTGCCGATTAGTACAGCGCAATATCTCTTTCTACGGGTACTTCTGTCTGCCCGGCCGTTGCTAGGCAACGGCTCCGTCACACACGGATGCCTTCAGTTTTTTTGACGGACCCATTGACTTGTATGGGCCCCAGGTCACGGAATCTCGGACCAAAGTAGGACATGCTCTACATTTGTCGGAATGGAACAACGGGACTGTCAAAACAACTGAAGTGTGCATGGCCCCAATGAAATGAATGGGTCAGGGATCTAGCTGTCAAAAAAACGGCTAGAATCCTGAAGGAAAAAACGGAAGTGGGCGTGAAATACTGCCAACGTACGGTCTGTATATCACGGACCCTATTCTCGAGTAGTGTCAGATATCAAACAAGTCAACTAAAAGCTGGGTGCTTTGGATTATGGAGCAGATTTATTAAGCCTAGCGTTTCATTGGCCAGTCTTCATAAAAAGATTGCTGAAAATGCGCCTAATTTATTGAGTCCCACGCCTTTTCTTAAATTAGGTGCATTTCTAGCCATCTGTACTACTGAAAGCTAAATTTATGCCGGCTATGAACTGGCGTAGATTTCTGCTGTGTTTTATGCCAAGAAAGATGTGGATCTCAGCACCTCCCCAGGTGGGATGGGTTTGTTGTGACCCTCGATCGCCACAGGTTTGGGTCTCAGGTGTGGGTTACGGAGCGATCACACATTTCTGCCATATTCTGTGGATATGCCAGAAATGTGTGGGATGGGAATTCTCCTTTTGAGGGGTTAAAACAGAATCATTTTACTAAGTGTATTAATCATAAAAATGAGAAAGCTTCTCTAGAAACAATCAAAGCTGAACTGTATAGACCACAAGCTCAGGGATCAGCTTTAGGATGATTACATAACCTAGGCTATTTCAAACATTCAAAACAATACACTCCCAATAGGCGGAGCAACCGACACTGTCTTCAGTCCCCTTATAAATTCTCCATTTTCTCGACGTTTTCTACGTACTTAAATACGTTTGTTAGACGAAGAGAATCCTGCATTTTCCGCCACCACATAAGCGCAACGAGCACTCGGACCTCTTGTTGATACAGTGGAAAACAACAACACGTGACGGGAGCCATCGACTGTTTCTATGGAGACATCCAATCAACGCGGAGCGCTTTTACAGGTGCGCGCTGAATTCAAAAACGGCATAAATAGGAGTCAGCTGTGTGACTGTGCGTAGTCTGGCTCAGGACGCAGGTGAGCGGGGAGAGCAGTGGCTGCGGGCTCAGCGTACAGCTGGTTATTAGGAAGGCGGGGGAGGTAATTGACCTTCATGCAGACATAATAAAGGGGGTCCGGTAGTTCCAGCTTCATTTTTCTCCGGACATGTCGTTGTTTATACGGTCTGCGCGCCTTTGACATTGCTTGGGGCGTTCCGTTACTAGATGTCGGCTGTTGATAGACGGAAGCGGCGTTTCAGTGTTTGCATTGTCCGGTATCTAGTGACCAGTCTACCTATAAAACATAGCTGCGGCTCCTAGTCCTGCAGCCCGCTTGCTTGGAAATTGCAGGTTACCCAAGACCACAGATCCAGCACTTCTGTTATCGTTGTCGGCAGCCAAGTATAAAGATATTTTGGGTTGCGTTTGCTCGTTCATCTGCTGGCCGTTGCCCTGTTTACAATGATTAGGAATGAGCATTCATGTGAACGCTCGCTTGCCCGATCGATGTAACAATCTTGTCCAAACGCCATTTGCTCTGCTTGTCTTTATTCAAATATTGAAATTCCCTGACGTTGCCTAGCAACGCTCCCGTAATTACGGCTGCACACATGTAGCCGCCCGTAATTACGGGAGCCCAATAGACTTCTATGGGCCTGCCCGTGTCGTAATTACGGCCTGAAATAGGACATGTTCTATCTTTTTCAACGGCACGGGCACCTTCCCGTAAGCATACGGGGAGGTACCCGTGGCCAATAGAAGTCTGTGGGCCCGTAAAAACGGGCGTTTTTATGGTGGTGTGCATGGGGCCTATGGCAGATGGTTATGACCGGTCCTCCTTAACCTATCCCATAAAGGGAATCCTTTTTTTTCCCGGGACACAACCATTTAACTTAGTGAATCCCTGTGGGGGTGCTCTCGGAATGTGTTCTACAGCTGGCTTTCTAGATGTGCTATTGGTGGGGGGTTACTGAATGTGTGAGCCCCTGCTAGTCTTATTGTAACTTATTATCTGTGGTTTGAATATTATTTTACTTAGATTTATGAATTTGTCATCTTGTGTAGGTTACAGGTTTAAACTACAGTGTTTGAAAAATGAGTGGCAGTAAAGGATTGCAGGCTAATACTCATCCTAACCAACAACAGCCAGTCACACCCAGCATAACAAAGCGAAAACAGGCACAGCTAAGGTACGTACAACACATCCCTTAAATGGACGCTAGCTTTTCAAACAGGCTATGCTAATCGACTAGTATACCTGATATATAACAATTTTGTACATGCAGAGTTACTGCCACTAGATGTCTCTTCCTGTAATCTGCTGTCCACCCCTGGCTGTCAAACAAAGTCCGTCCCTGGTTAGACTTGCTGCAGAAGGTGGGGTGTGAGTCTTCCCTGCCTGCCTATACAAGTAGAAGGGGGTGGAAGCAGGAGCAGAGTGAGACACAGGCTGCTGGTAAGATTTGTCACCCCAGTGCTGGATTCTCAGCTACACTGGTCTGTACTGCTGTATAATGTCCTGCATGCTTCTGCAGTGTGAGTATCCTGCTCTCCTATCTCTATCTACATGCAGTATATAGAAGACATAATGGCACTTAGGCTCTGCCCGCTCACTCAGACAAAAAAACGTCCGAAATTGATTTCAATGGGAGGTAGAGGCGTTTTTTTTTACTGCAAAGCAAAAAAAAACTCTTGTGGTAAAAAGAAACGACATGCCCTATCTTGAAGCGTCTTCTGCCTCAGACTCCATTGAAATCAATGGGAGATGGAAATAAACATTTTGGTTTTTTTTCCACGATGTTTAACGCTTTTTTCGCCAAAAAAGCTTGCTGTTATTCAATTTTTCTGTTGAAGAGAGAGCTAAAAAAAGCCTCAAAGAACGCGTGTGGTGCAAAACCACAAAAAAAAAAACGGAGCTGATTTTTCCAGGCAGAATTTTCTGCCTGCAAAAAAACTCTTGTGTGAACAGGGCCTAAATGTGCAGTCACACGCGGTGTATTTCTGCTGCAGAAAACTGTCCAATGGGAAAAAAGTTCTGCAACTCGGGCAAGTTTCTTAATTTTTTTGCGCTGCAGAATCTTTCCCATAGGCTTACATTGTAACGTTTTCTGCAGCATATTTGTACTGTGCAAATAAAAATCAAATATGCCATGTGAGACTGCACTGTAAAGGGTTAATGGACTTTTTCATGAATCGCTTTCGTACGAAGTCTAGAAATTCTGTTAATACTGCAGACTACTATAAAACAGCTGGTTTTAGCATAGAAAAAAAAAGTCATCTATTTTTTTTTTTCCTCCCTGTGTTCTCGCTGCTGCTAATCTGTGCTGCTGTGTGGGCTTGGAGCAGAATAAAGTCTCCTTCCACCTCTGGCAGCTGACAAAATAGTCAGTTCTCTGCATCCAATGTTCACTATCTGCCGGGAAAGTGAGTAGTGACGAGAAATACTGTGACATCCACATTATGCACTCCCTTAGAAATTATTGAAATAAAACAAATTTCTGAGTGGGCAAATACAGTGTTTTAAGTATGCTGTTAGGATTGTAAAGCTCTGCATCCTGACAAGCTGACAAGTAGTCTCTGTATATCGCCATGCTTCTGCAGAGGCTCTGCTACTTCCCTGACAAGCTGGGCAGAAAGCAGTTTCTATTGATAGCTCTGCAGTGAACAGAGAATCATTATGCAGAGAACTGGCTGTGGGAAGTGACTGAGCATGTTAGGTGGACCAGCACACTGCTTTTCACTTTGAACATCAGGTGGTGCCATACTATGGAAGTAAATGTCATAAGGTTTTTTAAACAGCATATAAATGGCAAATGTTACAATTATATTTAATGGTGGCACAATACCTTTCAATATAGCTTGTCTACTTAGTGTTGACTATGAAGGAATGAACAAGACCCTTCTCAAAGGGACTATAGAGGCAGTGAGCAAAGCAAATGTAAAAAAACATAATTTAATAATTTGTGCAGAGGGTTTATTTTTAATAGATTGGAAAGTGTTCATCTACATTGTAAGTTAGTCTGGGAAATCTATCGGTTACCTGCGCGTGTTCTTGGAAGTTGACAATGGCTATGCTATAATTTTTTTAATTATTTTTTTTTTCCCTTCCAGTAATCCTTTTAGGAGTCCTACGGATAATTTAATATCTCCTTGTTCTTTGAGGATACTGAAGGCAAAGCAATCTGTAAGGTTAGTTCTTGCATTAAAGAAGAAGTATGTTTTGAATCGTTGGGCCCATTATACTGTTAAAATCCCTGTGTAACTTCCCTCGTGGCTGTAGGATATTATGAAGGCATAGCCTAGCACAAGTAGCTTCTTGTTCCCTATAGTTATGTACTTCTGTTAGTAATGCAGCAAGAAACCTAAAACTGCTGGCAGAACGTTTGTTCTTGGTGATCTGTATGTTTTACTAAATAGCCTTTCTGGATCTCCTTTTCTTAGACCTGTTGAGCCGTTCCCTCTGTTATTCCTACTGAAAATGTATGAATAGTTTGACAAATAGGTGTTGTTTTTTCCCCCCTTGCCATCACACTGTAGGCATACACCCCATTGACAATGCCCAGTTAATTTAATCCTACATTTCCAGGTGGACTATCAGAGGATTTTTATAAGAATAGTTCTGAGAAAAGATGCTCCAGCTTTTGTTTTGTGAGGAGTACAAGTATTTACTAAAACACGCCTGCCAAGAGAGCGCGTTGCTGGGTGCAGTGGGGTCAAGGCATCACCATTAGGGCTTATTTAGACGAACGTGTAATCCGTCCGTGCAATGCGCATGATTTTCACGCGTGTTGCACGGACCTATGTTAGTCTATGGGGCCATGCAGACAGTCTGTGACTTTTGCACAGCGTGAGTCCGTTGCGTAAAACTCACATGTCCTATATTTGTGCGTTGTTCGCGCATCACCAACCCATTGAAGACAATGGGTGCGTGAAAATCACGCATGCCACACGGAATCACTTCTGTGGGACGAGCGTGATTCGTGCAAAACAGCTGTCAAACTGTGAATGTACACAGAAAAGCACCACGTGCTTTTCTGTTTACAAACATCCAAACGGAGTGTCATAATGATGGCGGCTGTACGAAAATCACGCAGCCACGCATCATATGCTGATGACACACGGAGCTGTTAAGTGCCTTTTGCGCACGCAAAACGCACACGCTTGTGTAAATCCGGCCTGATGGGTATGTGCACACGTAGTATCTTCAGCCATTTTCCTAAAAATTGGAAGCAGATTGCCTCCAAACATCTGCCCATTGATCTTAATGGGGAAAATGGCGTTCTGTTCCGATGGAGCATCTTTTTTATGCCTCGCTTTCCAAAAACGGCACGAAAAAAAAAGACGCCCGCAGAAAAGTGCATGTCACTTCTTGAGCCGTTTTTCGTTGACTCTATAGAAAAACAGCCGTAAAAGAACGCAACTTTGATTAAAAACAGTTTGAAAATCAGGAGCTGGTATCCCTTAAACAGCTCCGTGTCTTCAGACGTTTTTTTATTTTGTGTGTGCACATACCCTTAGAGCCTATCTATGCCTTTAATGATTTGGGTACGAAAACCTTTAACAGCATGCTGCCTTACCTGCTATGTGACCTCTCACCAAGCAGTTATGAACGTGATTGGTTAACCAGTTCAGGTCCAGGCTATTTTGAGCCTTCACGACCAGACACCGTTTAGCCATTTTTAGCACGCATTAGTTAAATGGCTATAACTTTTTTTTATTTGTTGGGCTAACGACGTGATTTTTGTGATGTTTTTTTCTGTAGACAATGCAGGTTTCTTTTTTTTATTGTTTTTGTACACATCCTTTTTGCTATTTTGGAATTATTATTTTTTTCTCAATTTTTTTTAAAATAGTAAAAAAATAAGCTTTTTTACATTTCAGCTATTTTTTTTTTTTTGTAACATAGTTTTACCCTAAAATAGACCTTTTGTTTGTGATAGTCATTGTCTACCGTAAATTTTAATATATTAGGGTGATTGGGTCCGGGCTAGTGTTACGACAATGATTGGCGGGAGGGGAATGTTTTTGCGGTGGGTATTTACTTTTATTTTTTTTTTGCAATTTACTTTTTATTTTTTTTATTACAATGGTCTGTCCCTCAAAGGTGGGGAACTTTTATATATTTTTTTTTCTTTCTTTTACACCATCTTTTTCCACACTAACTGAGCTGCACAGCAGCCCCAGTTACAGGGCAAATCAGCCCTCTCATAGTGACGATTGTCACTAATAGGGCTGTGCTGGGTCTAGTAAGACCTAGCAGCAGCCTGCCACTAACGGCACCCGGCGATCATGTGACCAGTCACATGAACACCGGGAGGAATAGAGACAGCGGCGCGGCCGCTGCCTCTATTCTATACACCGCGTTCATTGAGCACTGTGTAAAAAGACATCGAAGAAGACAGAAGCAGTGAAAGTTGCTTCTATCCTCTCTTCAGGGTCCCCGGCAGTCACTGACAGCCGGAGACCCGACATTCAGCTGCCCGATCGCTCGGGCAGCAAGTTAAAACCCGAGCCGTAAAAAGTCTATGGCGCGGGTTTTAAGGACCCTGATTGCTGGCTGTAAAAACACAGCCAGCGGTCAGGAACCAGTTAAAGGGCGTATGTCACCAGATTTTTCACTCAAGGTACTTACATTGTTGGTCTGGTATTGCAAAAAGCATTGCCCACATACCTTTATTACATGTCTTGTTTCTTTCAAAACTCTAAAAATAAACTTTAATGTCTTCGCTGGTCGTATGCTAATTCGCCATAAAGAGTCCTCCATAACAGGGAGATTTTCATCCTAACGCCTCCCCGTTCCGCTCCCTCTTAGGCTATGTTCACACGGAGTATTTTGGGGGAGGAATATCTGCCTCAAAATTCCGTTTGGAACTTTGAGGCAGATTTTCCTCTCCCTGCAATCTGATTTTCGCGCCGTTTTTCGCCCGCGGCCATTGAGCGCTGCGGGCATAAAACAGCGCGAAATACGCTTTCTCTGTCTCCCATTGAAGTCAATGGGAGGTCAGAGGCGGAAGCGCCCGCAGATAGGGCATGTCGCTGCTTTTTCCCGCGAGGCAGTTTTACTGCTCGCGGGAAAAAGACGCGACGCCTCCCATTGAAATCAATGGGAGGCGTTTTCGGGCTGTTTTTGCCGAGTTTTGCGAGGCGGTTTCCGCGTAAAAAAACTCTGCAAAATACCCCGTGTGAACATAGCCTTAAAGAGGCTCTGTCACCAGATTTTGCAACCCCTATCTGCTATTGCAGCAGATCGACGCTGCAATGTAGATTACAGTAACGTTTTTATTTTTAAAAAACGAGAATTTTTGGCCAAGTTATGACCATTTTTGTATTTATGTAAATGAGGCTTGCAAAAGTACAAGTGGGCGTGTTGAAAAGTAAAAGTACAACTGGGCGTGTATTATGTGCGTACATCGGGGCGTTTTTACTACTTTTACTAGCTGGGTGTTCTGACGAGAAGTATCATCCACTTCTCTTCAGAACGCCCAGCTTCTGGCAGTGCAGACACAGCCGTGTTCTCGAGAGATCACGCTGTGACGTCACTCACTTCCTGCCCCAGGTCCTGCATCGTGTCGGCACCAGAGGCTACAGTTGATTCTGCAGCAGCATCAGCGTTTGCAGGTAAGTCGATGTAGCTACTTACCTGCAAACGCTGATGCTGCTGCAGAATCAATTGTAGCCTCTGGTGCCGATGTGGCCGACACGATGCAGGACCTGGGGCAGGAAGTGAGTGACGTCACAGCGTGATCTCTCGAGAACACGCTCTGTGTCTGCACTGCCAGAAGCTGGGCGTTCTGAAGAGAAGTGGATGATACTTCTCGTCAGAACGCCCAGCTAGTAAAAGTAGTAAAAACGCCCCGATGTACGCACATAATACACGCCCACTTGGACTTTTACTTTAACCCCTTAGTGACCACTAATACGCCTTTTTACGTCTGTCACTAATGGGCTTTAGGCTAGGCTGACGCCTTTTCACGTCAGCCTAGTCTAAGTCCTGCACGGGTCACCCGTGCAGGCAGGAGCCGAGGCTCTGCTGTCTGATGACAGCTGAGCTCCTGCTCCAACGCCCGCGATCGAAGTTTACTTCGATCGCGGCCGTTTAACCCGTTAAATGCCGCCGTCAATAGCGACCGCGGCATTTAACTTTGTTTACAGAGGGAGTGAGCTCCCTCTGTCACCCATCGGCGGCCCGCGAATGTAATCGCGGGTCTCCGATGGGGTGTCATGGCAGCCGGGGGCCTGATAAAAGCCTCCAGGTCTGCCCTGGACATATGCCTGTTAGGACGCGCCGGAGGCACGTCCTAACAGATTGCCTGTCAGATTTACACTGACAGGCAATAATGCTCTGGTATACGAAGTATACCAGAGCATTATAGCAGCGATCGGAAGATCGCACAGTAAAGTCCCCTAGTGGGACTAATAAAATAAGTCATCAAAGTGAAATAAAGATTATTAATAAAAAGTACAGTAAAAAAATCCATTTTTTTCCATAAAAAGTGGTTTTATTTAGTAAAAGTGTAATAAAAAAAAACCACAAAAAACCATGGCGAAATTGCAATTTTTTTCCATTGCCCCCAAAAAAGTCATAATAAAAATGAATCAAGTCCCATGCACCCCAAAACAGTACCATTCAAAACTACGTCTTGTCCCGCAGAAAGCAAGCCCAAAAATCACTACATTGATGGAAAAATAAAAAAATTACGGCTCTTGGAAAGCGACGATGCAAAAACAAATAATTTTAGTTCAAAAGTGTTTTTATTGTGCAAAAGTCGTAAAACATAAAAAAACCTCTACATATGTGGTATCGCCGTAATCGTACCGACCCATAGAATAAAGGTAACATGTTATTTACGTCGCATAGTGAACGGCGTCAATTTAAAAACGCATAGAACAATGGCGGAATTTCAGGTTTTTTTTTATAATCCCCCCCTCCAAAAAGGTTAATAAAAGTTAATATAAAAATTATATGTACCCTAAAATGGTGCTATTAAAAAGCACAACTAATCCCGCAAAAAACAAGTCCTCATACAGCTATGTAGACGAAAAAATAAGAACGTTATAGCTCTTTGAATGCGACTAGAAAAACGAATAAAATAGCTTGGTCATTAGGGCCTAAAATGGGCTGGTCACTAAGGGGCACTTGGACTTTTGCAAGCCTCATTTGCATAAATACAAAAATGGTCATAACTTGGCCAAAAATGCTCGTTTTTAAAAAATAAAAACGTTACTGTAATCTACATTGCAGCGCCGATCTGCTGCAATAGCAGATAGGGGTTGCAAAATCTGGTGACAGAGCCTCTTTAACCTCTCTAGCAAGTTCCTGTCAGACACTTCTCTATCTAAGGGCTTTTTCAGACGAACGTGGTATAGGTCCGTGCAACGCGCGTGATTTAAACGCGTCTCGCACGGACCTATATTAGTTTATGGGGCCGTGCACACAGTCTGTAATTTTTACACAGCGGGAGTCCGCTGCGTAAAACTCACAACATGTCCGTTCTTTGTGCGTATTTCGTGCATCACGCACCCATTGAAGTAAATTGGTACGTGAAAATCACGCACACCACACGGAAGCACTTCCGTGGGACGAGCGTGATTCGCGCAACAGCTGTCAAACTATGAATGTAAACAGAAAAGCACCACGTGCTTTTCTGTTTACAACATCCAAACGGAGTGTCATAATGATGATGATGGCTGCGCGAAAATCACGCAGCCGCGCATCATACGGGGCTGACACATGGAACTGTTAAGTGCCTTTTGCGCGCGCAAAACGCACACGCTCGTGTGAATCTGGCCTAAATCGTATACCTGCGCTGTGAAGTCGGGATCTGTCAAATGTTGAGGCGTGTCTTTTAATTTTTATAGCCACTATATACCAAGCACTGCTGCGGATGTGTGCCCTCACAAACGCCTATTGAACCGTTCCTAACCTGTATGGCTAGGTGCCTGCTTCTGCACCATTCTGTACTTGTGAGGAGTGTTCGAGATAGACCTGGCTATCAGACTGGTAGCAGTGTTTGAGCACTGCCATTTAAATTGAAATCTATTGAATTGCAGAAAGAGCCAAGCGCAGCTATAGGGTATGTGGCAGCTGAGAATCAGTGACCAGGCGTCACCAGACCCTCGTTCTCCCTATATGCGAGGATCCCAGAGCCACTTGCGCAGCTGATTATGTCATTCCTATAGGAATCAATGGACATTGCTGTGTACTTGTGCAGAGCCACCTCTCCATTCTTTCTCTGACTGGATGCCAGCCACTTCACCTGGTGGGATGTGGTCCAGTGATTCATGTTCTGGAGATAGTTGGGAATACACCTTTAAATCCTTAGCCTTTAAAGGGAACCTGTTACCAGCATTTCACCTATTAAACCAGCAATACCTGGTGGTAGTGGGTGAAAAATTATTTCTATATATCCTATAATTGTCTTCTAAGTCGGCTCTGTAGTTTAGTATTCAGTTTTTTAGTGTTCCCACACCGTATGATAATGAGCATAAGAGTCATATCTTCGTTTGACGTTTGAAAAGTCTTTCTGAGTTTACTCCGCCTCCTTACTTTTGATTGACAGCTCCTCGCCTTCCCCCAGCACACACAATCCTGCGCTTGTGCATTGGTGTCCTATTCTGGTGTGTGCGCACAAAGGGACACTGGATTATTACGATAAAAGGCGCAAAATGTTTGCCGACCGTTATTTACAGTCGGAAGAGGAGTTTAGGAGAGGGAATAACGGCAATGAACGTTTGATAGCAGCGGCCAGCGAGGGATAAGTAAAGTTCAATAGGTGAAATGCTGGTGACAGGTTCCCTTTTAAAGTAACTGACTTCCAAATGGTCTTGCTTAACCCTCTCCCATCACTAGACTGGCTATTTACGTCCGGAGAGGGTTATTTAAAAATGGTGCCCGCTCAGAAGTTGATAGGGCGCCATAGCCGCCGGGTCTCTATTGTGCTGCACAATCGGAACCCAGCAGCAATGCTTGCGATCAGAGACCTCTTTGATCGCAAGCACTTAACCCCTCAGATGCTGTGGTCTGATGTGACCACAGGCATCTGAGGTGTTTTTTTTACTTCAATTTTGGGATAGCGGGAGCTGGTGTTCCTATAGCAGCTGGGATCCGCCTGAAAGCTCCCAGGCCTGCTATATGAATATTGCTATTAAGCGCTGCCTGCGATGCACTGATACTGTAATATTGCAGACTATGGCATAAGCTATCTAATCGCAGGTTCAAGCCCCCTAAAGAGGCTAAAAAAATAAATGAATAAAAAAAAAGAGAAATAGTCTCCCCCCTTTCCCTAGATCGCATATAAAAATAAACACATTCGGTATCCCTATGTCCGAACGCCACTACGTGTATTGGATAGAAATATAAATATCCAATACAAATAACGCCATAGCAGGGGAAAACATTTCAGACGGCCAAACTGATGTTTTTTTGCCACTTCAACCCCCTTAAAAAAATTTGATAAAGTTATTGAAATGAAAAACATTCCCAAAAAATTGTATCAATAAAAACTACAGATTTCCCTGTGCAGACTCCTTACACAGCTCTCTACACAAAAAGATTTAAATTACGGGCCCAATATGGCGCTGCAAAATATTGTTTCAAACTTTTATTTTTAATGTACTAAAATATATCTATATAAATTTAGTATCCCCCCGTGATCGTACTGACCAGCAGAATAAAGGTAACGTGTCATTTTCACCATACAGTGAATACCGTAAAAATGAAACCCATAACAAAAACTGGCGGAACTACTTTGTTTGTTTTTTTTCCAATTCCGCCCAATTCTGAATCTTTTCCCAGTGCATCACATATTAAATAGTGCCGATAGAAATTGCAATTTGTCCCATAGAAACTAAGCCCTCAAATGGTTGTCAACGAAAAAAATAAAGTTCTGATTTATTTTGAAAGCGGGGAGGAAAAAAACAAAAGCATAAAAAAAAAAAATTACTCTGTGCATTAAATTGTTTAACCCTTTCAGGACCAATCATTTAATTTTATACTATCTCTAACTGGGAAGGCAAAACTATATCTTGGCTAGGCAGAATAAATATACTGTAGTTGAATGTTCTACCATGTGTACTTTATTTGTTCCAAACAATAGCCTGTACACCCCTGAGACTACGCTTTCCAACTCTGAACAAGATATTCAGAGGCTTTGTTTGGGCATCTAAAGGACCCAGGATAGCCCGTAGCATTTTAATTCAGGGGAAAAAACAAAGTGGGTTTGGCACTGCCAGACTGCGTCCTATTACTGTATGGCTGCAACACTAACCCGAATTCTTGATATCTCGCAAAAAAACATCATCCAAGCTGCGGATACAACTAGAAGATATATAATCGGAAATACCTTTGACTGTATTTAAACAGGTTTTGTCCTCTTGGGGCTCTAAACCCTATTGAGACCTAGTACCAGAATATTCTAGAACAAATAGAACCCAATGGGACTATTTTGAACTGTTGAGGCAATCCTGGCCAAAATATTAGACGGAAGTTTTAGAATGGTGTGTCAACTGACACCCTTCAGTATACTTATCCAGATCCATAAGTTATATCGATATATCAGAGAGAAGACACAGAGGCAATGCTTTGTACGTACACATATCCTTCTCTGCTTTTATTGATAGAAATGCAATTACAATAATTTCTTTCAAAAGGAGAGTATGCTTGAGGTCATCCAATTACTTACAATGTGACGTTGGCTCTATATCCGCCAATTACATACAATGGGGAGTAGCTCGTGCTGAGCCAATCGCAAGCATGAAAGGCTTTTTACATGTAAGACTACAATTTTCCATAACATGCAACATCACGGACTGTCAAATCACCAGCCTATTCCCCATAACAATGGTAAACAAACCATATGCCCAGACGATATGGGGCGGCAGACTTGAAAGAACTGGTAAATATTTAGCTATATTCTCCGTAACAAGGAATTCTAACGTTCTCTAAAAAAATAAAAACCTAATTCTTCAGACAATTTAAAGAAACAGATGATTCTTCAAATAAAATAGATTCTTTTATACAAGGTGGAGTTACATAAACACATCTTACTAACTTTCAAACAACTTAAACGTTCCTATTGTAGGGTCTGACGAGTGCTGAATCTACACAGGGATCTTACCCCCTTTGAGCTTTTGTACTCCTCCAGGTCTACAACGCCGAAAGCAATAGCCACTCCTCTTAGACACACAACCTCCTCTTGGATTTGGAGTTGAAACCCTCCTACTCAAATAGTTGGTTGAATGTCTCCCCTACTCCTGATGAATGGGCAAAATCATTCACGATGTCCTTTTCTGTCTCGCGTAAGGCTCAAGAGACAAACTTTGTACCATCCGGATAAGATTTTAAAGTACCTGTTCTTCCACACAGTTTATCCTAACACATCTAACATATGCAGGTGCTGTGATCAGGCTAAAGGTATAATGACTCCCATTGTAATCTGCTGCGTCAGATAACTTGACTTGGAATGTCATATTTGCTTATTTTCCATATTCTGAATCTCAATGTAAAAATATTTTTATTTTTTTTTCTCCTTTCATTTTTGTACATTTTAAACAAGAGTTTAAATAAAGAATTATAATAAAATGTTATACTAATAGAACAATATTTTTTCCTAGTGATCCCAGCATTACCACAAAGAAGCAATTCCCAAAGTGTGACATAAATGGTAAAGAAAATGAGGTGTCCTGAAGATGACGTCGCCCATGCTGTTGTGTGCTGACCCCTGCTTCTTGCTGCTTGTTTTGTTACGGGGAATGTGTGTATGGCTGTTTAAGGTTTAAAGTGTAATTCTGCATGTAGAGCTGCTAAGAGAAAAAAATACTTTGTATACTTTATGTCATTGTAAGAAAATGAACTAGTTTTATTTGTGCAACCTGTAAAAGCTTTGTCATCTAATAATAAAAATAAATGGTGGAACAAACACCTTTATATTTAATTTCCCACTGCTTTCGTACAGACTATAATCCGTTGGCCCCTGGTCCTGGTTGAGAATCAGATTTTTGCACCTCTCGTACAAGCTAACCATACATATGGTTGTCATCTCTTCCCCCCCCCCCCCCCCCCCCATAAACATGGATGTTTATTCTATGGGTGATAGGGAGATAAGTTGCTGCCAGACACTGAAGTCCAGCATGCCCTGTTTCCCTCAACATCTGCCGTTGGGGTTCAAGTGGGATGTTATCGCATATTAGACTCAGTGGATCCACAAACACTTATTTAAAGACCCTGTAAACCTTTTGTAGCCTTTAACACAGAACCTTAAGGGTATGTTCACACGCTTGGCAAAAGACATCGGAAAATACAGAGCTGTTTTCAAGGGAAAACCGCGCCTGATTTTCAGCCGGTTTTTAATCAAACATGTTTTTTGACAGCAGTTTTTCTATAGTCCATGAAAACTGCTCCAAAAACAGCTCAAGAAGTGACATGCACTTTTTCGAGGGCGGTTTTCAAAACGGCAACGTAAAAAAATGCCTGGTCAGAACAGAACTCCATTTTTCCCATTGCTATCAATGGGCAGATGTTTGGAGGCGGTCTTTCGATTTTTCGGCCCGAAAAAAAGCCGTGTGAACGTACACTAAGGAACTTAGATTTGATCAGTAGTGGGGTTACCCTGTTAGGCCTTTTTTACACAAGCGTAGTTCACCTCCGTGATACACGCGTGAAAATCATGCACGTCGCATGGACCTATGCTAGTCAATGGGGCCGTTCAGACATTCCGTGTTTTTCACGCAGCGAGTGTCCGCTGCGTGAAACTCACAGCATGTCCTATACTTTAGCGTTTTTCGCTCATCACGCACTCATTGAAGTCAATGGGTGCGTGAAAACCGCACTTGGACACACTTCCGGGTGCTGCGCGTGATTCGCGCTACATTTGTTGAAGAAATGACGGGAATAAAACTACCTCCTTCATTTCTGTTTATAAACCTCAAAACCACGTGTCATAACTATACCACACATGCAAAAAACACGCAGCCATGCACCAAACACTGAACTGCAACACACAAAAAATATAGCGTTTTTTGCGCGCGCAAAAACACACCCGTTCGTGTAAATAAAGCCTTAGGGTATGTTCACACGAGGGCGTCCGTTACGGCTGAAATTACGGGGATGTTTCAGCCTGAAAACATCCCCGTAATTTCAGCCGTACCGGCATGTGCAGGCGCTTGAACGCCGCGTCAATTACGGGCGTAATTAGCGCTGCTATTCATTGGAGTCAATGAATAACGGCTCTAATTACGGCCAAAGAAGTGATTGAGAAGTGATAGCGCTATTGAGGCGCTATTTTCGGGCGTAATTCGGGGCAAAAACGCCCGATTTACGTCCGTAAATAGGCTGTGTGAACATACCCTCAGAGGCAAACAGGAGCTGCTGTCAGCCGAGCTGTCGGTTCAACTGACTGATTCGGCTTACGGCATTTCTATGTATAATTCTTACAAAGGAGCTGCGTTGCAAAAAGTGAAGAATATTTAACGTTTATTTTAAAAGTTTTAAATCACATTACACATTGAATTTTTTAAAAAACTAGGCTACAAAGGTTTACATGGCCTTTGAAGGAGTTGTCCAGTCACAACAAATGTATGGCCTATCCTAAGGATAGGCCATCAATGTGATCAGTCGGGGTCTGACTCTTGGCACCCCTTCCGATCAGCTGTTTTGAAGGGGCAGCAGCGCTATTTTCCCTTAGTTTCCTTTACTGCTCATTGAATCACGGACATGCTTGTAGTAGTGGTTCATAGTGTTACAGCCTTCTCCCAGCCACTTGAATGAGACAAGGCTGTAATACTGTGAACCACCGCTACAAGTGTCGGTAATTCACAGTGAGCAGTGTAGAAAATGAAGGGGAAGCAGCGCTTGTAAAATTACGGTGGGCTCTTCAAAACAGCTGATCGGCGGGGATCCTGGGAGTCAGACCCTGACCGATCATGTATTGATGGTCTATCCTGAGGATAGGCCATCAATGTTTGGGGACTGGACAACCCCTTTACACCGCATTCCAAATTATTATGCAAATGTTGTTTTTTTTTGCTGATTTTCCTAGATAGTCGATGCAAATGACCGTCAGTATAATCTTCAAGCCATCAACCGTTGGAGTATAATGCAAATTTTATTAACAAATCTAACAGATTTTTTTTTAGAAGTAAAAAAACTCAAAATGCACTGTTTCAAATTATTATGCACGACAGAGATCAAAACATTTCAAAGGTTGTAAAGAGAACTAAAATGGTAATTTGTTGAATTTGCAGCATCAGGAGGTCATATTTACAGAAATCAAAAGCTATCAATCAAAAAAAACGTAACCGGCCAAGTTACATGTTAACATAGGACCCCTTCTTTGATATCACCTTCAAAATTCTTGCATCCATTGAATTTGTGAGTATTTGGACAGTTTCTGCTTGAATATCTTTGCAGGATGTCAGAATAGCCTGCCAGAGCTTCTGTTTTGATGTGAACTGCCTCCCACCCTCATAGATATTTTGCGTGAGGATGCTCCAAAGGTTCTCAATAGGGATGAGGTCAGGGGAACATGGGGGCCACACCATGAGTTTCTCTCCTTTTATGCCCATAGCAGCCAATGACACAGAGGTATTCTTTGAAAGTATGAGATGGTGCATTGTCATGCATGAAGATAATTTTGCTACAGAAGGCACGGTTCTTTTTGTACCACGGAAGAAAGTGGTCAGTCATAAACGCTACGTACTTTTGCAGAGGTCATTTTCACACAGTCAGGGACCCTAAAGGGGCAACCCAGCTCTTTCCCCATGACTCCGCCACCTCCTTGCTGACGTCGCAGCCTTGTTGGGACATGATGGCCATTCTCCAACCATCCACTACTCCATCCGTCTGGACCAGCCAGGGTTACACGGCACTCATCAGTAAACAACACGGTTTGAAAATTAGTCTTCATGTATTTCTGAGCCCACTGCAACCGTTTCTGCTTGTGAGCATTGTTTAGGGGTTGCCGAATAATAGCTTTATGCACACGTGCAAACCTCTGGAGGATCCTACACCTTGGGGTTTGTGGGACTTCAAAGGCACCAGTGGCTTCAAATACCTGTTTTCTGCTTTGCAATGACATTTTAGCAGCTGCTCGCCTAATCCTATTAATTTGTCTGGCAGAAACCTTCCACATTATGCCTTTATCTGAAAGAAACCGGCTGTGCTCTGAATCAGCCACACATCTTTTCACAGTACGATGATCACGCTTAAGTTTTCTTGAAATATCCAATGTTTTCATACCTTGTCCAAGGTATTGCACTATTTCACGCTTTTCGGCAGCAGAGATCCTTTTTCTTTCCCATATTGCTTGAAACCTGTGGCCTGCTTAATAATGTGGAACGTCGTCCTTAATGAGGCTCTGTCACCAGATTTTGCAACCCCTATCTCCTATTGCAGCAGATCGGCGCTGCAATGGAGATAAGAGTAACGTGTTTTTTTTAAAAAAACGAGCATTTTTGGCCAAGTTATGGCCATTTTTATATTTATGTAAATGAGGCTTTCTAAAGTACAACTGGGCGTGTTTACAGTTAAAGTACAACTGGGCGTGTATTATGTGTGTTACATCGGGGCGTGTTTACTTCTTTTACTAGCTGGGCGTTGAGAAGAGAAGTATCATCCACTTCTCTCCACAACGCCCAGCTTCTAGCAGTGCAAAGACACAGCGTGTTCTCGAGAGATCACGCTGTGACGTCACTCACTTCCTGCCCCAGGTCCTGTATCGTGTCGGACGAGCGAGGACGCATCGGCACCAGAGGCTACAGTTGATTCTGCAGCAGCATCGGCGTTTGCAGGTAAGTCGCTGTAGCTACTTACCTGCAAACGCTGATGCTGCTGCAGAATCAACTGTAGCCTCTGGTGCCGATATGGCCGACACGATGCAGGACCTGGGGCAGGAAGTGAGTGACGTCACAGTGTGATCTCTCGAGAACACGCTGTGTCTTTGCACTGCTAGAAGCTGGGCGTTGTGGAGAGAAGTGGATGATACTTCTCTTCTCAACGCCCAGCTAGTAAAAGAAGTAAACACGCCCCGATGTAACACACATAATACACGCCCACTTGTACTTTAACTGTAAACACGCCCAGTTGTACTTTAGAAAGCCTCATTTACATAAATATAAAAATGGCCATAACTTGGCCAAAAATGCTTGTTTTAAAAAATAACAAAACGTTACTCTTATCTCCATTGCAGCGCCGATCTGCTGCAATAGGAGACAGGGGTTGCAAAATCTGGTGACAGAGCCTCTTTAAGTAGTTTTCCTTTGATTGGGCACACCTGGCAAACTAATTACCACAGGTGTCTGAGATTGATTACAATGATCCAAAGAGCCCTCAGGGTATGTTCACACGTAGTCAACAAAAACGTCTGAAAATCCAGAGCTGTTTTCAAGGGAAAACAGACCCTGCTTTTCAGACGTTTTTTTACCAACTCGCATTTTTCGCTGCGTTTTTGCGGCGTTATTTTACGTCCGTTTTTGGAGCTGTTTTCATTGGAGTCTATGAGAAAACAGCTCCAAAAACGTCCAAAGAAGTGTCCTGCACTTCTTTTGACGAGGCTGTATTTTTACGCGTCGTCGTTTGACAGCTGTCAAACGACGATGCGTAAATAACAGGTCGTCTGCACAGTACGTCGGCAAACCCATTCAAATGAATGGGCAGATGTTTGCCGACGTATTGGAGCCGTATTTTCAGACGTAAAACGAGGCATAATACGCCTCGTATACGTCTGAAATTTGGCCGTGTGAACATACCCTAAGGGTATGTTCACACGCTGAGAGGCAGTTACGTGTGAAAAGACAGACTGTTAACAGCTGCCTCGTTTCACACGTAAAAGCTCCTCCTCGTAATTTACGAGGCGTCTGAGACGCTCGTAAACCTTGAGCCGTGCTTCATTGATTTCAATGAAGAACGGCTCAAATTACGTGGCAAAGAAGTGCCCTGCACTTCTTTGCCGAGGCAGTAAATTTACGGGTCGTCGTTTGACAGCTGTCAAACGACGACTCGTAAATAACAGGTCGTCTGCACAGTACGTCGGCAAACCCATTCAAATGAATGGGCAGATGTTTGCCGACGTATTGTAGCCATATTTTCAGACGTAAAACGAGGCATAATACGCCTCGTATACGTCTGAAATTTGGCCGTGTGAACATACCCTGAGACACAATACCATCCATGAGTTTAATTGAAAAACTAATAATTAAATGTTTATGACACTTAAATCCAATGCGCATATTAATTTGTTCACACAGGGCAGATACACTGCGTAAAAGCACACAGCGAATCCTCCCTGTGCACTGCAGGAAATTCGTGCCAAATTTTTGTTTTTGCAGCAGAATCGCTGCTTTTCCACTGCCAAAAACGCAACTTCTGCTATTTGTTGTGGTTTGTTTTTTTTACCTCCCCATTGAATTTGATGGGGAAAACGCGCAACAAATATGCAGCGTTTACCCAAATACAATTGACGTGCAGCGGATTTAAAAAACCGCACCGCAGGTCAATTTCTGAGCATTTTTTTCCACTGCGCATTTACGTGATGTTTGGATGAGATTTGTTGAAATCTCATCCGCTCTGCTGCTACTGTAATATGCCGCAGATTTTCTGCAACTAATTCCATTGTGGAAAATCTGCAGTGTTTACGCTGCGTGTGAACTTACCTTTATAGTGAAAATCAGCATTGTGGGACCTGCCACATGTATCTGTAAATGAGTTGACCCTGTCGCCAAATAATCTGCCCTGTCATAAAACATAAAAATGTGTGTGTATATAGAATATATATTTTTACCTTTCAATAAGCGTCATGCATGTAACAAATATCAATACAGAAGGACCAAATAATACCGCCACACCATGACCACATATATTTACCATGTAGACCAATTTAACCAATAATATCACCATGCAGTGTTCTAGTTCAACACTGGCACTCTACAGAGCATTATCACACTATGAATACAGTACAACTTAATACAGTGACTCTCAGGTGACATATCTGGTTGGAGTTGTTCACTTTCTTTTATCTCCATCTGACCCAGACTGTCATGACTACTTTCCACGCAGTATAATACCCCCATAGTGTCCCCACACACAGTATAATGCACCCTAAAAATAAAAAAAATATACCTAGCCCCGCTCCCACAATGATTGAAGGAGATCCATCTATAGGTCTCCGGTTTGTGCTATATGTCGTGAGATGCAGGGATGTCATCGCGCACAGCAGGCATTGTGGGGTGAATGGTAGAGCAGGAGGCCGACGGCTCCCTGCGCCACCATCGTATGAACTGGACATTCAGGCGGTGCCAGCTCAAGTGCATCATACCTATGATGGTAATCGGACCATGTTTTTTTTTAATTGCCAGGGGGCCCAGGCCGTTCCAAGTCTGCCAACGCTCCAGCACTGAAGATGTTATGAACCTAAGTAATAATAGGTATTCCCCATGTGATATCAGCCCCCTACAAGCATGTTGTTATCATAAAGCTCTATATAGATAAAGAGATCATTGCCATAACATTTTATGAGAGAACTGATTTCTATTGCTCTTGAAGATAGCTCCTGGCAGGGAGAAGCAATATGTACTATGCTGGACCACAAGAGTGAAGATCCAGGGTGGTCACCTCTAATGGCCCGGCCTGTTGCTAGGTAGCTGAGCTGTCTTAACTTATTTTGGTGCTGCCTAGGAATCAAAGCAGTTGTAAAGATTATTCATCAGGTGCGCTCATGTTAAACTCTGTCCAAGCAATATACACACAAAACAATCCAATACGGAGACAATTTGTGGAGTGAGCAGCTCCTTATTTAACCCCTTCCCGACATGCGCCGTACATGTACGGCGCTGTCGGGAGGTGCTTCCCGCAAAGCGCCGTATAGGTACGGCGCAGTGATGGTGCGGGCTCAGAAGCAGAGCCGGCACCATCACCGCGGGGTGACAGCTGTATTATACAGCTGGCACCCTCCTGTAACTGCCAGGACCGGAGCTACTCTCCGATCCGGCAGATTAACCCCTCAGATGCTGCGCTCTGTCGCTGCAGAATTTAGTATGTCTGTTAACGTTGGACATTATCTGCATTTGTCTATGAGCTCCAAATTAGTGAATGCTCTCTCAATGGTGGATCGGAGAGAGACCATGACACGCAGCGTCAGTGTTCAAACAGTCTCTGCCCTAGGGGGCGGATCCATCTTTATTTATAGGAAAATGAGAGTAGGTGGTAACCTTATACTTGCAAACATAAACATTCTATATATGGTAATATCCCAAAACTCCACATATGGTATAATGACAGGAAAGGTGTAGGCTTTGGTTTCAGCCAATCATCTACAATATGATAATGACTCTGATTCAGCCAATAAGAATTATTTCAATGCATTATAATAATTCTTCACCCTCCAAGCCCCAGGTGGCCTGAACCTTGTCCCATGGGAAGACACACATCTCAGATACACAAGTTAATTTGTCTCTACTTCTTATCTCACTAGAGAATGGAGACTGCAGATAAGTTTAAATTAATTAAACAGAGGCCTGAATCCAAGGCTGACTTATGGTAAACAGCCATTGTCCATCCACCAAGGTTATTTGATCTGCTCCTTAAAAGAGTAATAAAACATTCAATTCAAGAACACATAACATAGAATTGCTTCAGGACGCTGCTGATATTTACTTTTTACTTATTAACCTCAAGATAGCTCCTTCAGGCCAAAAGATAGATTCCAATGATCCAAAATGGATGCCTACCATACAAGATGGAGTCCATGCAAAATGTTATCTTTGAAACCCATTCTAATCACTTTCACAAAAGCAATATATGTTCACACATATAAAGATAATTAAAAATATTTTTGACAATTCCCTTCTTTTGAACATAAATTTGCTTAGCCATATATTAGAATATTCGTCCGAGATTACGTTCTGGTTAGCTCCCCTAAACCAGGGCACCGTGTGCCATTCACTTCGAGATGAATACTCAGGATACGTGTCTAGCAATAGGTGCGAGTACAGCGTTACATACTGTACACACCTGAAGAGTTAGGGAATTACAGGTTTCACAATTCGGGCAATACCATCTATCTTGGTGGTTTTCTATGGCTTGACAGATGACTTTATCAGGTATGGAAGCATTTAGTGTCACGTAAACAGGTGGCTCTGAATGTTTCCTCCCACCTCGGTTCTTAGGGTGGTGGGTGGTCTGGACCTCATGCACTTTTATATCCTGTGCTGTTTTCTTGACTGCTGATACTTTTGCAATAAAACATGTTACAAGTTTAAACATAAAATATCTCTATCTAAGTAGCTGATTGTGGTCTGGCTCGGGTACATACTCCTGGTCTCCTGGGTGGCAACCACTTATATGCTTTACAACCACATATATGACATACATGTTGGGTGGAAGCACATCCCTGGAGTGATTTAACACTCCTGCAATCCAGGAGGACAAGATCATGTCCTGTCCGGTGGCATTCATGTATGCCACCCTCTTTATTAGTTAGATCACCTCGTGTTACACCCTCTAGACCCTGCGTCATCCATTTGCTAGCTGTCTCGGAGCACTGGGAGCCGCCAGTTGCTTTTACCCCCACACAAGATACATATTTTGTGTCTCTTCCCTCACAGCCGGTGAGGTTTACAGCATCAAACAACATGTCATTTTTATTAACCTGACCCATGTTTACACATCACACGGTGTCATTGGGGTAACATCTAATCATGGACGGCGGTATTCCTGGCCTGAGATCTATTTTCCACAGCGCTTCCCTCTTTGAATATCTTACACGGTAAAACAGCCAGGGAACCAATGCCCCTGCTGCTATTACAAGAGAAACAACTCCAGGAGAGTAAGGGTTAAGCGCTAGAGAAAAGAGATGGGACTGCAAGGCCAAGCAATAACTTCATCTATCTTCAGATCTGGCATCGTTTTTGAAGAAAGAGGGGAGTGGAGACATATACAACAGTCCAGTAATTTAGTCAATACTGATATCACTTGATGTTTGATAAACTTGTCATTAAACTCTTCTTCTAGCTCATCATTTAGACAATAGGTAATGTAGAGATGACAGAGAAGATGGTGGTCAGCTGGAGCTTGACGAGACCCACAGTTCAGCCTCGTGATTGAGGACCTGTCAGCAGTGACCGGCGTGTCCAAGTTCTGTCCTTCCAATGTAACGGATGTGGAAGTTGTGAGTTGGACTTGGTACGGAGCGGCTGTGGTGCTTTACGGTGTCTCTTTAAACACGTCCAAGTCCCCGGCTGTAAACAATGTCCTCCTATCACTTAGGATCTGGAATGGAATCATAAACATATTTATACATCTGCGTGAGCTGTTTCTTCAGAGCTCCCACCTAACTGGCCAGGTCAGAGGGCAATAGGCAGGCACTCAGTCCAGGGTTTATGGGTTTCAGCCATGACCTTCTGGATCTTTAACTTCAATGTCCCATTCAACCTTTCTACCTTCCCACTGCTCTTGGGATACGGGGTGTGAAAAGCTGCTGTATACCCAGGACCTGGAAGATTTCTTGGAGTATCTTCCAGTAAAGTGAGTTCCTCTATCACTTTCTATTGTCTCAGAGACCCCATATCTACATACCACTTCTGAGAGCCATCTTTTACTTTTGCTGTGGCCCACGTTACTGGCCACACCTCAAGCCACCTCGAGAACAGATCTACACAGACCGGTACATGTTCATACTGTCCCACCTTTGGTAACGGAGTTAATCCGCAATAGCTGATATGGGTAGTCTGCCTTTACCATATGCCTTTTTGCAACCCGCACAGTTTTGCCTATGTTATGGCGGACACATATCATGCACCTCTGGACAAATCTGGCAGCAGCACTTGCTGAATCCCCGGGGGTACCCACCATTTGGTCACCATTTCACTCATTCCTTCTCTTGACACATGCGTTGGTCCGTGCATTAGTTGGGTTATCATGGGGAAGAGGACTCTGGGTAGGCACATCCTGTTACCCACCTTCCATATTCCATCCTCCCCTTCACTGGCACCTTTTGTCTGCTAATGTCCTTTTTCCTCTTTTGTGGCTAGACTTTGTAATCTACTTAATATTATCATGTCTATGGGACCAGATACTATGCCGGTCAAGAATACTACGTCCTCCTCTATGAGGGACATGAGAGCTGCAGCTTTTGCAGCCTTGTCTACTAGTCTATTTCCCCTCGCTTCGGGGGCAGCTTGCACTTTAGTAAGAGCTTGCACTTTACGTATATTTACCTGCTTTGGCAGTGTCAGAGCCTCAAACAGTTCTCTCACTCACTCAACATTATGGGTTTACCCGTGGATGCAGCAAAATCTCTGCTCCTCCAGATTAGGCCATAATCATGTGCAATACCAAAAGCATATATAGAGTCAGTATATATATATTTGCGGTTTTCCTTCTTTCAGTCTACACACCTCAGCGATTCCCTTCACCTCCACCTCCTGTGCTGACACGGAGGATGGGAGTGGTTGTTTCTTTATTACCTCTGTTTCGGGAAGTAACAGTATATACCCAGTCTTGTAGCATCCTTCATGGTGGTACTTGGAACCATCTGCAAAAGAAACTCAAAAGCTGGATTAGATATTGGATCCCCTGTTGCATTTTCTAATGTTTTCATCTCTATTTTCATTAATTCAATACAATTATGTTGGTGACCTGTGTACTGGGGAATCAAATGTGCTGGGAAACCAACTTCCCACCAGGCTGGAAATTCATGGTCTATTATTTCCTGTGACTTATCCCATTCCCTCTCAAGTCTCCCATTGACCATATAACCTATCCATGTAACCTATCCATTTCTTCCTCCTTTGTTGAACCCTGCGGAAGCAATGTAGTAGGGTTTAACACTGTAACACTGTACATCAATGTATGGTTCGGTTATCAATACTTTTCAACTGTGGGAGGCTCGGAGGGCACGGCTTCAACTGGGGTTTGGGGCTGTTTGCAAACAATTTTAACAATCACAGGGGCCACAGAGATGCGTCCTTAATATTCCTGAGATGTGAGGTCTTCCTCTCAGTGCAATCTCTCATAGAGTGCAGCACACATACAATTTTGCATATCATCAGTAACTTCAATCTGTCCATCAGACTTATATCGAATGACAACCTGAATTGCTGCAAGGATGTCAGAAACTATAAGATTGACTGGACAGGAATCTGACACCATAACCGTGACAACAGCTCTCGTGAATGCTGTCATCTTATTTGCATTTTCATTTCATAAAATATATTCCCAATATGTTTCTCTGTGTGTGTGTGTGTGTGTGTGTGTGTGTGTGTGTGTGTGTGTGTGTGTGTGTGTCATGTGCATATACCAGCATTAAACAGAAAGGATACTCTTATAAATCATTAAGAGGTTTGCAAAATATTTCTTTCCTTAATTAGTTTATGTCAATTATTAAATAAACCAATCTATTAAGACAAATGATGAAACATATCGTGCACTATATGTGTCATCATATGCCAATAGAAACTTTTCATATCAAATAATAATAACCTAAAATGTAACAATGACATAAAAAAAACTCTTTCTCGTTGAATCGCTTATCATGTGGTGATTTCAAAGAAACCATTTCCCTTTAAAAATAGTTCAGCACACACACCAGTCACTCACAATACCAGCTGTTCCCAGACACTCTCAGTACGGAGAATCCAATCTCACACAGGTATACCTTTTGTGTGTATCTTTGGTAAAACAAGTATATAACTAGAATGACTGTGTATAAACTCCTAATCTTGGATTATTCATCCAATGAACTATAATCTTCATTTAGTAATGCGCATCATATTACATTTAAATATGAATGAAGTTTTTCATTGTGGTCGACACATAAAACACATATAACGTAACATATAACATATAAACATAAAACATATAATACTCAATCCTGTGTTCTTATTAGGCTTTTTTCCTCTTAATCTTTAAGTTACAGTTCTTATTTTGCACTAAATGTGCAGTTTCTGCAGACACAGCTATACTACAGATAACAGAGAATGTAGCATTAACCCCTTACTAGCTAAAACGTATGAGCTACAAGGTCAAAATGTCACCATGTGCTCCTGTCAGTCAATGACCAAACATCTTCACGTTAACACACATTATTCTCTTATCATTAGTTCTATTAGTCTAACACGGTTACTATAGATTAACAATATCTTGTTAGACATTCCATGCAATTATTAAAATGACTGTTAAATAAACCAAAAAGGAAAAAGATTTACAGTATTGTTTAAAATGTCTTGGAAAACTCCTATAACGAGAGGAAATTTCATTAGTGACAATTTAGGACAGATGATATACAGTATATTCCAACAAGCAGATCTGGATAGAAATACATAAGAATCTTCACTTTATTAATCTCACTTCTCCTTCAATCCGTGGTCATTACACTTAAAATTATCCTATTGGCTTTAACTCTATTTCTAGCCAATACCTAATCCACGTCTATCTCTCTCTCTATCAATAATCCCTGAACATTTCACCCAATGTTCCCTTTTTAGGAAGTGAAGAGTTAATTGATTCCTTTATGAATTGAGATGACGCCTTTCTCTAATGTTTGGCTAATAACTGATCGCATGTCACCCCTGGAAACCTCTTGTTTCTGTAAACCTTTGGTTTATAAAGCTGTACATAGAAGAGTTATAGTTGGCACATTATTTTCTACTAGAATGTCTATCTATAGAATTAGACGCTGGTTAATTCTTACTGATAACTGACATCTGTGTTCCCTAGTGTTTTTTTGTTTTTGTTTTTTTTCTGGTACATTCAATCACTTCTATCTGTTCTCTGCAACTCTGTCTATTAATCCAGGGCCCATCATCTCTCAAGAAATCATCCCATCTGGTATAACTGAGGATTCCACTACTCGGACATTCCCGCCTTTTTTGTTATTTTCTCCAGGTTCTTTACTGCACCGTCCCCGCATCGTTTCCAAACAATATCTGCTGCTGTTTGTCCACACCCTGTACCTTGGGTGTTATGCCCCCATTCCCGGCTGGCCAGCACTTTACCTTGGGCATACTTTGAATCAGAAGTCCCCATGCCCTCTGCTAGACTTTCGGCTTTCTTAGTCTGTCAATGAGAATTCCCTAGGCACTCTGCTAACTCCTGTGTTTAGTCTGTCCGTAGGGCTCCTCGAAGCACTCTTCTAAATCCTGGGCCTATTTCTAGTCTGTCATGGTGGTTTCCCCCAACGCGCTCTGCTAAATATTTTAGACTGTCATGGAGTTTCCCCCCCCACGCGCTCTGCTAAATATTTTAGACTGTCGTTGGGCAACCACGTCTCTGATCCTGTCTCCTAAACAGCAGCCAAATAACTATTGTCAACAAGATCACAATTATTGCAAGTCCCTCGGTGCAGTGTACATTAACCTACTTTATGTTGTATTTAAAAGGGATGGGTGTGATTTATAACTGTCTCACTGTCTCAGGGGCCTGTGGATATTCCATAAACTTTCTAGTTACAGAGATGTTACTTAATGATCAGCAACTCATTCAGATCGGGCGTCGGAGGATTAGCCCACATACATACTCTTACTTCCGGCCAGGTGCGCCTCCTATGGGTCACAGTCTGGATAAGCGAAAGTCCTAACAATCAGTTGGGCGGTTATGGTTACCCGTCACTTCTGCAAGGATCAATTTGCCACCTGATCTTAAAGGAACAGTGTCATCACAAATTATTTTTTTATATGTTAAAGATGTTAGTGCTTTATTAAAAACATTTATATTCATTTGTGTGTTTGTGTTTTACTTTTTCTTATTTTTACACTTTTTCTTCCCTATGGGGGCTGCCATTTTTTTTCCATTTCTGTCTGTGTCGATTAACGACACATACAGACATGGAATACGGCAGCCACAGTCCCATAGGGACCGCGAACGGCTCCCGTCCCATTGACTTCCGTGTACGGCGTCTGTGTGGGAACTGCGCATGCGCCGCTCCCACACAGTCCAATTCAAAATTGGCGCCGTCCGGCGCCATTTTCCTGTGGACCGGAAGTCGCGGCCAGACAGTAATATTACTACTTCCGGTCGCAGCTTCCGGATTTGTGCACTTGGACCAGCGGCAGCAAACGGAGCGGACGGGCCGGAGGGAGCCGCGGCGGCAGGAGCAGGTAAGAGATTTCAATGTATGTTCGTGTTTGTGTGTGTTTACTACTGTATGTAAACCTACTACACTGTGTGTTAGCTCAAAAAATGGCGACACACAGTGTAGGAGGTTACACCGTTCAAACCCCTCGTTTATCCCGGCACTAGCCAGGATAAAGGAGGGGGGGATGCTGAGAGCTCACTAGAGCGAGGGCTTTTAACCCTATGTTGCACTGCTGCAATTTTGGGAATAGCTCCATCTAGTGACCAAAAATGGGTAGTATTATAAATTTAGAATTAATTTATAATATTTCCTGACTCGTGAAAAAAATAAAAAAAATTTGAACAATGTTTAATCACCCACACACTAAATGTTTAATTTTTTAAAAAAAAACATGTTTTTCTGGCAACACATTCCCTTTAATACATACAAAACCCAGGGGCCGGAGGGAACACTTCGGACAGGCCGTTTAGTGTTATCTCGGTATTTGGTTGTTTCTGTGTGTTTTGGGATCAGAAAACAAACGCTCCCTTATCTCAGCCGCTCACAGATACACTCATCACAGATTCATTTCTACTCGCACACCTATTCCTATAATTCATACATACAACTCATAGACAAATGGTGTTCATAGTTCCCAAATAGTCAAAAGAGACAATACCTGGACGGCAGCTAAAACAAGAAAGAAGTGCACAGTAAGAATAACATTTCTTACTCACCGGTTTTGTGTGCAGTTCTCCGTTATCTTAGCCATCATCCACCTTCGATTGTCGCCTTCGATCTGTGTTGAGAATCCCGGACAAGAGCCCCCAAGTAATGTCGCTGCAGAATTTAGTATGTCCGTTAACGTTGGACATTATCTGCATTTGTCTATGAGCTCCAAATTAATGAATGCCCTCTCAATGGTGGATCTTAGAGAGGCCGGCCGGAGAGAGACCATGACACGCAGCGTCAGTGTTCAAACAGTCTCTGCCCTAGGGGGCGGATCCATCTTTATTTATAGGAAAATGAGAGTAGGTGGTAACCTTATACTTGCAAACATAAACATTCTATATATGGTAATATCCCAAAACTCCACATATGGTATAATGACGGGAAAGGTGTAGGCTTTGGTTTCAGCCAATCATCTACAATATGATAATGACTCTGATTCAGCCAATAAGAATTATTTCAATGCATTATAATAATTCTTCACCCTCCAAGCCCCAGGTGGCCTGAACCTTGTCCCATGGGAAGACACACATCTCAGATACACAAGTTAATTTGTCTCTACTTCTTATCTCACTAGAGAATGGAGACTGCAGATAAGTTTAAATTAATTAAACAGAGGCCTGAATCCAAGGCTGACTTATGGTAAACAGCCATTGTCCATCCACCAAGGCTATTTGATCTGCTCCTTAAAAGAGTAATAAAACATTCAATTCAAGAACACATAACATAGAATTGCTTCAGGACGCTGCTGATATTTACTTTTTACTTATTAACCTCAAGATAGCTCCTTCAGGCCAAAAGATAGATTCCAATGATCCAAAATGGATGCCTACCATACAAGATGGAGTCCATGCAAAATGTTATCTTTGAAACCCATTCTAATCACTTTCACAAAAGCAATATATGTTCACACATATAAAGATAATTAAAAATATTTTTGACACTCAATAGAGCGCTGGGTTGCTGTGGCAATCGGACGCCAGAAAATGGCGTCCGAGTCTGCCTTGTACGGGAGCCGATGAGGACCCGCCTGCGGCGTGTCCTCATAGGCTTGCTGTCAGTGAATAACTGACAGCGCTAATACACTGCACTACGTATGTCAGAAAAGTAAAAAAAAGATAATAAAAATGTGGTAAAACAATAAAAACACACACATTTAAAATAAAAATAAAGCTAAACTGACTTTTTTCCCATAGTAAGTCTTTTATTATGGGAAAAACCGTAAAAATTAAAAAAAACTATACATAATTGGTATCGCCGCGTCCGTAACGACCCAAACTACAAAACTATTATGTAATTTATCCCGCACGGTGAACGCCGTAAAAAAAAAACATGAAAAACAACGCTAGAATCTTTGTTTTTAGGTAACATCTCCTTCCAAAAAATGCTATAAAAAGTGATCAAAAAGTCACATTTACTCCAAAATAGTACTAATAAAAACGACAATCCGTCCCGCAAAAAATAATCCCTGACACCGCTTTGTGCACGCAAAAATAAAAAAGTTATGGCTCTTAGAATTTGGCGACACAGAAAACAAATGATTTTATAAAAAAAAGTGATTTTATTGTGCAAAAGCCGCAATACATAAAAAAAACTATACATAATTGGTATCGCCGCGTACGTAACGACCCAAACGACAAAACAATTATGTAATTTATCCCGCACGGTGAACACCGTAAAAAAAAAACATGAAAAACAACGCCAGAATATTTGTTTTTAGGTCACATCTCCTTCCAAAAAATGCTATAAAAAGTGATCAAAAAGTCACATTTACTCCAAAATAGTACTAATAAAAAACGACAATCCGTGCCGCAAAAAATAATCCCTGACACCGCTTTGTGCACGCAAAAATAATAAAGTATGGGCTTACAATATGTCGACACAGAAAACAAATGATTTTATAAAAAAAGTGATTTTATTGTGCAAAAGCCGCAATACATAAAAAAAACTATATAAATTTGGTATTGCCATAATCGTATCGACCCGCAGAATAAAGCTAACATGTAATTTAGGGCGCACTGTGGATGCCGATAAAAAAAACAATAAAAAACTATTCCAGAATTGCTTGTTTTTGGTAATTTCCTTTACCAAAAATGAAATAAAAAGTGATCAAAAAGTCCTACGTGTTCTAAAATGGTACCAATAAAATCTACAGCCCGTCTCGCAAAAAACAAGCCCGCACACCGCTCAATCAACTGAAAAACAAAAAAGTTATGGCACTAGTAATGCGGTGATGAAAAACATCTCAATGCGCAGGCCGGAGGGGAACATTCCTTCAGTTTCAGGGCCCTAGTATTTAGGAACTAGGAAAGGGAAGGGACAAAGCACATCCGCTGGAAGCGAGGGTGCCCGTATTATACCAGCGCAAAACTTTCCCAGTAATATTTCCCAAACTACGAAGGAGAAAAAGTCCCCAAAAGGTGCAGAGTGTTACAAAAGGGGGATAAGAAAGAAAACCGTTTATCAGTGCGACACCGGCCTGCGCATAACGGATCGCTTCACAGCGTAACACACCTCTATGGATAATTGTATTATTTACCCCATTATTCTACCCTCTTATTATGCCCTGATGTACTCCGCACAGATTACATAAACCCCTGATATACTCCGCACAGATTACATATTCCCTGATGTACTCCGCACAGATTACATATGCACCCATATTATAAACTGAAATACCAGCAAAACTCAAACAAAACTACCAAGCAAAATCCATGCTCAAAATGGCGGTCTTTCCCTTCTTAGCCCTACAGCGTGCCCAAACAGCAATTTATGGCCACAAGTAAGGCATTACCATACCCGGGAGAACCCGCTTAACAATTTATGGGGTAAGATTCTCCAGGGGCACAACATCTTGTGCGATGAATAGGCAGATCAGTGGAAAAATTGCAATTTTCACTTTGCACAATCCACTGCGTATTCATTTCTGAAAAACACCTGTGGAGTCTAAATTCTCACTACACCCCTTGATAAATGCCTTTAGGGGTGTAGTTTCTAAAACGGGGTCACTTTTGTTTGGTACATCAGGGGTTTTGCAAATGCAACATGGTGTCCGCAACCCATTCCAGAAAAATCTACGCTCCAAAAGATAAATACCGCTCCTTTTCTTCTGAATGCTCCCATATATGTAAACAGCTGATTATAACCACATATGGGGTGTTACCGTACTCGGGAGAAATTACTTTACAAATGTTGGGGTGCTTTTTCTTCTCTATTCCTTGTAAAAATGAAAAATGTGTATCTAAAACTACATCTTGTTAGAAAAAAAAATTATTTTTCATTTTCATAGCTTAATTCTAATTAATTCAGCAAAAAACCTTTGGGATCAAAATTATCACTATACCCCTAGATGATTCCTCAGGGGGTGCAGTTTCCCAAATGGAGTCAATTTTGGGGTGTTTCCACTGTACTAGTACTACAGGGGCTCAGCAAATGTGACATGGCGCCCAGACACTATCCAAAACCCAAATGGTGCTAGTTCCATTCTGAGCCCTACCGTGTGTCCAAACAGATGTTTGTGACCACATGTGGGGTATTGTTTTACTCGGGAGAAATTTCTTTACAAATTTTATGGTGCTTTTTCTCCTTTAGTCCTTGTGGAAATGAAAAAAAATTAGCTAAACCTACATTTTATTTGAAAAAATGTAGATTTTCATTTTCACAGCCTACTTCCAAAAATTTCTGCAAAAAACCTGTGGGGTCAAAATGCTCACTATACCCCTAGATAATTTCCTGAAGGGGTATAGTTTCCAAAATGGGGTCACTTGTTGGGGGTTTCCACTGTTTTGTCACCTTAGGGGCTTTGCAAATGTGACATGGCCTCCGCAAACCATTCCTGCTAAATTTGAGCTCCAAGAGCCAAATGGCGCTCTTTCCCTTCTAAGCCCTGCCGTGTGTCCAAACAACCGTTTTTTACCACATGTGGGGTATTGTTTTACTCGGGAGAAATTGCTCTACACATGTTGTGGTGCTTTTTCTACTTTAGTTCTTTTGGAAATGAAAAAAAATTAGCTAAACCTACATTTTATTTGAAAAAATGTAGATTTTCATTTTCATGGCCTAGTTCCAAAAATTTTTGCAAAAAAACTGGCCGGTCAAAATGCTTGCTACACCCCTAGATAAATTCCTCGAGGGGTATCGTTTCCAAAATGGGGTCACTTGTTGGGGGTTTCCACTGTTTTGTCCCCTAGGGGGCTTTGCAAATGCGACATGGCCTCCGCAAACCATTCCTGCTAAATTTGAGCTCCAAGAGCCAAATGGCGCTCTTTCCATTCTAAGCCCTGCCTTGTGTCCAAACAACCGTTTATTACCACATGTGGGGTATTGTTTTACTCGGGAGAAATTGCTCTACAAATGTTGTGGTGCTTTTTCTACTTTAGTTCTTTTGGAAATGAAAAAAAATTAGCTAAACCTACATTTTATTTGAAAAAAATGTAGATTTTCATTTTCATGGCCTAGTTACAAACATTTTTGCAAAAATAACTCGCCGGTCAAAATGCTTACTACACCCCTAGATAAATTCCTCGAGGGGTATAGTTTCCCAAATGGGGTAACTTTTGGGGGGTTTCCACTGTTTTAGTTCCACAAGACCTGTTCAAAGCTGACATGGTGCCTAAAATATTTTCTAATAAAAAGGAGGCCCAAAATCCACCAGGTGCTCCTTTGCTTCTGAGTCCGGTGCTTCAGTCCAGTAGCGCACTAAAGCCACATGTGGGATATTTCCTAAAACTGCAGAACCTGGGCAATAAATATTGAGTTGCATTTCTTGGGTAAAACATTCTGTGGTACAAAAAAAAATGGATTCAAAATGAATTTCTCGAAAAAAATAATGAACTTTGTAAATTTCACCTCTACTTTACCTTAATTCCTGCGCAATGTCTAAAGGGTTAAGAAACTTTCTAAATACTGTTTTGAATACTTTGAGGGGTGCAGTTTTTAAAATGGGGTAACTTATTGGGGGTTTCTAATATCTAAGGACCTCAAAGCCGCTTCTCAACTGAACTGGCCCCTGTAAAAATAGAATTTTGAAATTTTCTTGAAAATGTGAGAAATTGCTGCTAAAGTTCTAAGCCTTGTAATGTCCTAGAAAAATAAAATGATGTTCAAAAAACGATGCCAATCTAAAGTAGACATGTGGGGGATGTCAGTTAGCAACATTTTTGTGTGGTATAACTGCCTGTCTTACAAGCAGATACATTTAAATTGAGAAAAATGCTAATTTTTGCAATTTTTCGCTAAATTTTAGTGTTTTTCACAATTAAATACTGAATGTATCGGGCAAATTTTGCCAGTAACATAAAGTCCAATGTGTCACGAGAAAACAATCTCAGAATCACTTGGATAGGTAAAAGCATTCCGGAGTTATTACCACATAAAGTGAAACATGTCAGATTTGAAAAATGAGGCTCTGTCAGGAAGGTCAAAAGCGGCCAAAGAGGGAACCTGTGATGTTGGAAACGCAGACCAATCTGCAGGCATCATGTTGTAGAGCAGGAGAGGCTGAGCAGGTTGAGGTATATTTTTGTAGCAAAAGATTCAGGATAGTTTGTAATTTTTTCATTTAATCCTCTGCTTATTCTTGGCATAGGAGTCCAGTGGGTGGTCCAACTCAGTGATTGACAGCCTTCCCTGTATGAGTGTGACTGCAGAGATAGCTGTCAATCACTGAGTTGGACCACCCACTGGACTCCTATGCCAAGAATAAGCAGAGGTTTAAATGAACAAATTACAAACTATCCTGAATCTTTTGCTACAAAAATTTACCTCAGCCTGCTCAGCCTCTCCTGCTCTATAACATGCGTCCGACAGATTAGTGTGCATTTCCAACATCACAGGTTCCCTTTAACAAAAACCTCATACAGTTGGGGAGCGCCACACCTCACCGTAGCCATAGCTTGTCTGCCCCTGGCTTCACCGTTGCTCCGCAGCCAGGACCGCGGGCCCACCTTTAGGTTAAGCTGTGCCGGCCTGCACCCAGTTTCCCAACCCTCAGGTAGCTGTTGGTTGTCAGCAATCAACTTTGGTGACCTGGGCCTGTCTAAATGGAGAACTGGTGCACATCCTGTGTGCCCCCACTGGAGACCCACCCTGCCGTTACACATGTGGTATTCTTACCATGGTCCATAAACCAGCACCAATAAGTGTGTGGGGTTTTGTGATCACTTCACAACTGTAAACAAAGGGAGAATGGGTAGACTTGTCTCCGAGCCGGCATTGTCCTCTGCTATCTGCCCTATAAACCCATTGCCCACCCATTTTAAACCTCTGCTCATTCTTTTTGCGCCATCTTTGCCAAACAACTTCCCAAGTCCCTGCACCTGAAAGCTCCATTCTACATCTGTCCTGGAGGGGCCCTAAAGCCAGTGGCGGATTATCATATGGGCGATTCGGGCGGCCGCCCGGGGCCCGAGGCTCCCAGGGGGCCCATGGCAGCCCGAACCGCACATCATTTTACAAACCTATTCAGCGCGCTAGCGCTGCTACAAGCCGAAGATGGGGGAGGGGAGGAGCAGAGAATTGGCCGGGATCCAGGGGTAGGACACGCCTCGCTGACAAGTGCGGGCGCCGCCATTGAGTAACAGAACAGCGACGGACGGCTGTTCTGTTACTCCAAAGCTGCAAGAAGAGCCGGGCGGGCGGTCACCGGCGCTGAGGTTAGTTGGCTTATCCTCCTGCCCAACTGGTTCCCGACCGCTGGCTGTATTTTTACGGCCAGCGGTCAGGGACGGGTCCTTAAAACCCGAGCCATAGACTTTCTACGGCTCGGGTTTTAACTTGCTGCCCGCGCGATCGGGCAGCTGAATGTCGGGTCTCCGGCTGTCAGTGACTGCCGGGGACCCTGAGGAGAAGACAGAAGCAGCTATTCTGCTTCTGTCTTCTCCGATGTCTTACACAGCGTTCAATGAACGCTGTGTATAGGAATAGAGACAGCAGCAGCGGCGCTGTCTCTATTCCTCCCGGTGATCATGTGACTGGTCACATGATCGCCGGGTGCCGTTAGTGGCAGACTGTTGCTGGGTCTAACTAGACCCAGCACAGCCCTATTAGTGACAATCGTCACTATGAGAGGGCTGATTTCCCCTGTAACTGGGGCTGCTGTGCAGCTCCAGTTACAGTGGAAATACATGGTGTAAAAGAAAGAAAAAGTAGACATAAAGTTCCCCAAAGGTCTTTTTTGACCTTTGAGGATCAGACCACAGTAATAAAAAAATAATAAAGTAAAGTGCAAAAAAAAATGTAATAATAAATACACATAAAATACCCACCCCAAAAAAAACGTTCCCCCCGCCAATCATTGTTGTAACGCTAGCGCTGACCCAATTACCCTAATATAGACATGTAATATATTATAATTTACGGTAGACAATGACGATCACAAATAAAAGGTCTATTTCAGGGTAAAACTATGTTATTACCAAAAAAAAATAGCTGAAACGTAAAAAAGCTTATTTTTTTACTATTAATTTCAAACTTTATGAATAAAAATTCTAAAATAGCAAAAAAGGTGTGCATAAAAACGAAACCTGCATTGTCTACGGAAAAAACGTCGCAAAAATCCCGTCGTTTTAATTTATTTTTAAAAAAAATGTGTTTGGTGCAACTTTGTAATTACGTTTTATTAAAAAATATTTTCACTTTTTGAGATACAGCTGCTTTGTATCCTGTATCCGTCAGGTCAGCAGGACTGACGGGATCAGTGAAACGGGCCCTGCGCTAAATTATAATCTTAGATGTGATAGATTTGAGGTGGATCCTGCGTATCACTGATCCTGTCAGTCCTGCTGACCTGACGGATACAGGATACAAAGCAGCTGTATCTCAAAAAGTGAAAATATTTTTTAATAAAATCAATCAATCACACACATACTAATATATATATATATATATATATATAAAATTATGATATAAAGTTTTTAAATGTGTACATAACCTTGTGGCACTATATACAAGGGGGGGGGGGGCGCTGTGTGCCACTATATACAAGGGGGGGCGCTGTGTGCCACTATATACAAGGGGGAGCGCTGTGTGCCACTATATACAAGGGGGAGCGCTGTGTGCCACTATATACAAGGGGAGTGCTGTGTGGCACTATATACAAGGGGGGCGCTGTGTGCCACTATATACAAGGGGGAGCGCTGTGTGGCACTATATACAAGGGGGGGCTGTGTAGTGCTATCCACAGTGGTATGTGTGTGGCGCTCTTTATAGGGGGGGCTTTTTGGTGCTATTTACAAGAGGGGGAGGGCTGTGTGTAGCGCTCTCTACAGGGGGCTGTATGGCACTATCTATATGGGGCTGTGTGTAACGCTCTCTACGGGGGGGATGTGATATATAGAGGGGGCTGTGTATGGTGATATCTATGGGGGTGTGTAATATCTACAGGGGCTGTGTGTGGCACTATGTACAGGGGGCTGTGTATGTGGCGTTTTACAGTGTGTGGTATTATATTCAGGCACGCAGTGTTTGGTGCTATTATATTTAGGGGTACAGTATGTGGCACCATGATAACTTTATTTTCGTTTATAGGTGTGGAAATGTTGGAAAAGTGAGGAGACGTCTGAGTGGCAAATTCTGTAGAAATGAGTCATGGCCGGGAGAAGTCGTCATGAGCGCTGGACCGGATGGAGAAGAAAAGAGGAAGAAAACTACTAGAATCTGAGATGTCGTCACCTGTGAGTCACTAGATTTATAGAGAATCTGTCACCTCTCCTGACATGTTTATTATAGGAATCCTTGTATTTCACAAAAAGTCTTTCTGCAGTCCAGGACTGATAGACAATTCCCCTTGTCAGGAGGTTGTGTCCCTGCACAGTGTGATACTCTCAGTATGTATGGACACAGCCCTGTGACAAGGGAAATCGTAAGGCTGGGTTCACACGAGCACATTAACGTCCGTAATGGACGGACGTATTTCGGCCGGAAGTCCCGGACTGAACTCAGTGCAGGGAGCCGGGCTCCTAGCATCATAGTAATGTACGATGCTAGGAGTCCCTGCCTCTCTGCAGGACAACTGTCCCGTACTGTAATCATGTTTTCAGTACGGGACAGTAGTTCCACGGAGAGGCAGGGACTCCTAGCATCGTACATAACTATGATGCTAGGAGCCCGGCTCCCTGCACTGAGTTCAGTCCGGGACTTCCGGCCGAAATACGTCTGTCCATTACGGATGTTAATGTGCTTGTGTGAACCCAGCCTTACACTGTTAATGCTTGCCCAAAAAGGTAGTGTTAAAAATAGTTACGGCGCGGCAGGGCGGCGGTGAGGAAGGGGGGCCCAAGTTTGGGTAACAGCCCAGGGCCCATGGTCTACTTAATCTGCCACTGCCTAAAGCTTCCCACAGCTTGTCAAACTTTACAGAGTCTGAGACAAAGTGCTTTTCACTTGAGTTTCCTCTTTCATAGTATATTTATATAATGCTGCGAGACTACGTGTTATCTCCATCAGACAAAAACAATTTTACTGAAGGGTATCAGCACAATTTGGTAAGGAATAAACCATTATATGTAGGCTCTATGGCTCTGCTACATGGTTTACTTTGCTTTACAAAAGTTTCGATTCCTTTCAGCCAGGTTACACATTACGCACACTCATGAATAAAGAAAGTAGTGCCCAGACAGCAGACACTGCGCATGCGCCCGAAAAATCGCTTGGCATCAGTTGCAGAGAATACAGACTCCCAGTAAACAGCCGAAAGAATCACGCCCCTTTATTAGCTTCGCCCATGGACGACGTGGACACGCCCCCCAATTTTCAACCTCTACAAGCGGCTCCCTGACACCACGTGATGAGAAGAGTGACGTAAGAGGAAGAAGACGCCATTAGAGGGAGGCGGATAGAAGATCTAGGAGTCCTTGGACCGTCAGATTCGTGCTGTGAAGCAGATCAGTACGCCTGCCGTCAGGGGAGACAGGGCCGCTCTCCGAGGCTGCGTTTGGCCTTCGGTGTAGGCTTCGTGTTGCCCGTTTCAGTGGTGTCCATGGCGGCTGGAGGAGGCGGAGCTGGGGGCAGCAAGACGTACTCGTTCAAGGTGGTGCTGCTCGGAGAGGGCTGTGTAGGGAAGACGTCGCTAGTGCTGCGCTATTGTGAGAACAAGTTCAACGACAAACACATCACCACCCTGCAGGTGCGACATCTGTGTGCGTGTGTCATGGCCGCTCTGTAGTGATGACCTGTGGCCGCCGTCACGTTCTGTTTCCTCTTAAAGGTCACCTGTTCCTTTCCTCCATGTGACAGTGACATCCTGGGGTGTTTATGACACGTGCCCAGCCCGTCAGTGCAGGCACTTGTTACACGGGGCGCTGAAGTAGAGCTCTTGATCTCCCCCACACAGCTAGATTAGTGATGATGGGGACAGGGACCTCCTGTCAGTCATCTGAGTGTGGGACATTGGTAATTCCGGCTGTGGGAAGCCTTCCAGCTCTGCAGGGACCTGTATCCTGGCATTGTCTCTCACCCAGGTACAAGTATCCTCTGTAGGACGGATCTTCTTGGGGTGCACTGACGGAGGCTGTCACACTGTATAACCCCCATTAATAAGCTGAGATGTGACGGTCTGTGTGATGCTCTTTCTATGCTGTGTGCCGTGTCGCATAACATTTGTATAACTTTCTCTATGTGGAAACCTGTGTAGAATTGGAGGGTCTCCCTACTTTCCATGGGTGAACCTATTCCCCCCCCCCCCCAGCGTACTCTTCCATCACCAGCCTGTTCTCAATGCCTTCCTTATGCTGATGGCGTAACTTTCTCCGCAAGTACTGGCACTGACTGTTGATCTGTGGCATTCAGCAAGTGTCACATTGTCTCCCTGCCAGACTTGTCCTTTAAAATAGTTGTGAAATATGTGACACTTTGTATTCTCTTTGCAAGTCTGAAATAAACTCCTCCTGTTCTCTGGACATGGCGTGTCGTTTTCCACTGCAATTCAGCCACTTAGTGACTGGAGGCTCCTCATGCCATAAAAAAAAAAAAAAGCTTTGATAAAGTGACCCAAACGTTTCCTCCGGGGATAGTGCGATGCTACATTACATTGTGGGAGATCTGGGGATGTCTTGTGTGCTTGCACCTTGGATGCCGATGGCTTCTGCAGGGCAGCGGCAGGACATTGAAATTCCCTATAGCAGGCTAGTATAGAGGTACTACTGTTCAGAGGACCTGTCATATATATATATATATATTTATTTTTTTCCCCCCTAAAACCACATACCTCCCCTTATTCCTGGTGTCTGCATTTATTTATTTTGACACTCCCTGCTTGGTGCCTAATATGCAAATTTTGAATAAAGGTACAGAGGGGAGACCTAATCTCTTCTCAGTAGGCGTCGCCTCTGCATCACTGTGATGCTGTCCAATCAGAGCAGACAGCCTCAGTGATGCAGGAGGCAACGTACCTCTTCTCAAAATAGGCATATTAGGTGCCAAGCAGAGCAGTGGCCATATTTGGACAATGGGAGGGCCAGAAAAAACTAGTGTTGGGAGCGTGAGGATGCCAGGAATAAAAGGATGCGATTTAAAAAAAAAAAACAGGTCTTTTAAAGGGCGTCTGTCGGGAGGTTTTACGCTACCAAACGGCTATCACCGCCAAGAAGCGATCGGGTAACGGAATAGGAACTTACCAGTGTTAAATATGTTACTGCCTGCATCAGTGTCAAAAAAAAGTTTTATCCTGACACGCGATTGTCTGCTGTACCAGAATGTGTCCGGCATCTAGCGCTCCATTCCCTTCCCTATTTAGTTGGATGACGGCTCTGCTTGTATGATGACCAGCAGAGCCATCAACCGTGGAGGGGTTGGAGCGCTAGATGCCGGACATGGCTAGTTCAGCAGACGATCACGTTGCAGAATAAAACTTCTTTTCCACTGATGCAGGCAGTAACCGCTTCAACAATGGTATGTTCCTAATACGTTACCCGATAGCTACCTGGCGGCGTCGGCTATTTAGTATCGCAAAATCTCCTGGGAGACTCCCTTTTTAAGGCCTGCCCGTAATCGTGGACCGTGATTGCAGGCACAGCCGTGTTCATGAGGCCTTAAGGGATAGATTTTGATTCTAGGAATATATTAGGGAATCTCTTTAAATGCAGTTTTCTAATATACAGGCATATTTACTATTGACCTATGTCAAACACTCGGCTTCACTGTCCTGTACTTGTTACTTCCAGTATTTGTGCACTAAATATTGTACTAGTCTTAGGCCACGTGCGCACAACCTATATTATAGCTCCATACAATCTCCCACTCGTATGGAACTGTATTGCGGTGCCCATAAACTTCTAAAAGGTCCTTCCTGTGCATTTGTATGGGTCCGATCGGTCTTTATCCCTCAGATGCAGTATGAATCTGGGAGAAAACTGATGTTCCATCTTGGAGGTATTCTCTCAGTAGTGTGGTGCCTTGCCAAGGTGCTATATGGTGGCCTGGGTGGTAAGTGGCACATAGCTATATCTGACAGAAATCATAACAACATTGATATTCATTTTGGAGATATATATAATGTTTTTTTTCCCTAGTTCTGCTTGTGGGTCACAATGCAGCCCTTCTAATTGGCATATTAGTTACTGGCATTGTTCGCTGGTCAGCAGGATGCCTGCGTGATGGGAGAGGAAGTCATAAGGCATTCACAAGATGTTATGTTCAAGTGTTCACAGCTCCGCAGCATGTATTCCTTTTAATGTCATTACAGGCTTTATAGATCTGTCAATTGCAGGATTATTCGCATGATTTACACTCATTTGCTAAACACTCGCTATTATCTGCTATGCATTTGTTCTTAAAGTGAAATGAGGGGAGGGGGGGGGGGGGACGGGCCAGAAACACAGGATGCACAATCCTATGTTCTAGAGCTGCCCAAAATAATGTAAGTGTTCAAAAGCTCTGTGGATCATGCCCCATAGGTTACATTTTTAACGGATCCAGGACAAATTAGTTATGATCAGTTTTGTTGCTGATCCTTTTTGGTTTATAGTTTTTTCTTAAACTTTTTGTTTCTATGTAGACTGGTTCTCATAAAACAAAACCCCAAGTGTGAAGAGCACCTAATAAATCAAGAACGAGCCATCGGTGGATCCCCATAAGCTAACTGGACCCAGATCTAAAATTGATTATATACAAAGTCCTAAATTATATATTGTTCTAAATCTAAAATGATATATTGTTAATGGCATCTTGGTGTTAAGGACCAGAACAGATCATTTTAACATAGAAAAATGGGCACATACTGAGCGGCACCTCCTATATGGTAATTGAACATGGCCACATGCCAACTTACAAACTGAAGTACTGTGAGTGCCAGGGTGTGCAAGGTTGCTTGACTTTCTTAAATCATCTAAAAGATGCCCTAAATTAAAAGATATATAAGCTTTAAAGGGGTCTTCCCACGAGGGACATTTATGACATATCCACAGGATATGTCAGATGTGGGTCCCACCTCTCGGATCCGCACTTATCTCTAGAACGGGGGCCCCTAAACCCCATTCTACCTTTGTCTGCTGTCGCTGCCTTCCGGCCACTTACTGACTTTATGGTTGGGAGGTATGAAAACAGCATAGCTTGCTGAGCTACACTGTTTCTGTAACTCCCATAGTAGTGAATAGCAGTTACGGAAGCCGTGTAGCATGCGAGCCCCGCTGTTTCTGTAACTACCTTTCAGTTATATGGGGCTTAGGAAAACAGCGTAGCTCAGCGAGTTACACTGTTTTCACCTTCGTGGCCGGAAATCAGCCGACACACACAGAGGTAGAACAGGGTTTAGGGGCCCCGTTCTAGAGATAAGTGGGACCCGCATCTATCTGACATTCATGACATATCCTGAGGATGTCCCTCGTGAAAAAACCCCTTTAAACAACTTTTTTTTTTTTTTTTTTTCACCAATACATCTCAAATTAATAATGAGGCAACTTCACAAATAGTCTTAGGGTATGTGCACACGAGAACTGTCTTTTCAGACGTAAAAGACAGGACTGTTTTCAGGAGAAAACAGCTGCGTCCTTTCACACGTAAATGCTCCTCCTCGCATTATGCGAGGCGTCTTTGACGCCCGTAATCTTGAGCTGCTCTTCATTGACTTCAATGAAGAACGGCTCAAATTACGTTGCAAAGAAGTGCCCTGCACTTCTTTGTCGAGGCAGTCAATTTACGCGTCGTCGTTTGACAGCTGTCAAACGACGACACGTAAATTACAGGTCGTCGGCACAGTACGTCGGCAAACCCATTCAGATGAATGGGCAGATGTTTGCCGACGTATTTTCAGACGTAAAACGAGGCATAATACGCCTAGTTTACGCCTGAAAATAGGTTGTGTGAACCCAGCCTTATCTTACTGGTTTATGTATACAGCTAATATGCTCACACTTGTCTCCATGGTTACAGACTGATCCTGTGTGTAGTCAACCTATAGATTAAAGATTTTTGTTTCTAAGGGTCCTTTTACATCTAAAGTGAAAATTTTCCTAGGTAACTGGAAATCAGTTTGAAATGTAATTTTAGACCTGGATAAAGTGAAAGTGGCTTTTTTTTTTTTTTTTGTACTGTTCGCATTTGACTAATTCTTGACTCCATTTCTTTTCAGGCGTCCTTTCTTACAAAGAAGCTAAACATTGGTGGAAAAAGAGTGAATCTTGCTATTTGGGTATGTCATTTTCTCTATGTTTATAGGAATAAGTTAAGGTCCGTGTAAACGAACGCCGGTCAGCAAGACTCGTTGTTCTGATCGCTGGTCCCCATACATTTCTATCCTGTTGGCAGCACGTGTCCCTGTTTACACGAGGAGATGTGCTGCCGATCGATCATATTTAAGGCATTTAAAACTGCATTCAGCGTTTGCTTGTCCATCGGCTGATAATTGCCCTGTTTACACAGGGCAATTTTCGGGAACAAGCCTTCTCTGCACGCTCGTTTGCTCGATAATTGGCCGGTGTAAAAGGGCCCTAAATGAGTGCAGCTCATCATGGATACCACGTATGGGCTGAGAACTGTGGGAAATCTATCGTGTTCTGCCAATAATCTGTAATGCTCGGTGTCACATATAAATAAGTCACGTGGGTCCCCTGGGTGTGCAACAGATGACCTGAAAATCTGGGCCTCCTGTACAACAAGTACACCTTTTCCTGTGAGGCAGGATATGATGTTTCCTTCTAGGTTGCAGCAATACACTATATCTACGTGGTGGTGGTGGTATAAATCCTAGTGTTTTTTTTTTAGTTTTTTGTTTTTTTTCCTCCTTTCTAGCTAAAGATTACATATTTATTTTTCAAGCTAATTTTAAATGGGAATACGAACATTCTGGATTTTCATAATTGAAAGGAAGAGATGTTAGATTATATTAGTATGACACCTAATAAAATACATAGTGGAGGTCCAATCCCTATTTGGTTCATATTGCAGTCAAGTCCTAGTGCATGTGGGACCTCACTGAGGTGCACTTCCATTTATTATCCTTGTAGAATTTTCAACTGTAATCTTGTAAATTTCTTTATTTTATCAGGATACTGCTGGTCAAGAGAGATTCCATGCACTTGGCCCGATCTACTATAGAGACTCTAATGGAGCGATTTTAGTGTATGATATTACAGATGAGGACTCCTTCCTAAAGGTACCACCTGATGTATATATTAAAAGGGGTATTCCCATCTTGGACATTTGTGGCATATCTACCCTTTGGGGCCTGCACATATGTCTAGAACGGTGCCCCCATAACCCTGTCCTACCTTCTGTCGCTGGGTTTCGGCCACTGACTTATGAGGTGACCAGGAGTACGAAAACAGCCGAGCTTGCAGAGCTTTGCGGTCCCATTGCTCTTGCGTTACGGAAACTCTTAACTCTCTGTGCTTCACTGTTTCTGTAACACCCATTTTTATTATGTAAACTGTTACCTCTGACTGTTAGGGAACCCCATTCTAGAGAGGTCCAGGACCCGCACCTATTGGTTATTTATGGTATATCCTGTGAATAAGCAATAAGTGTCTGAGATGGGAATATCCCTTTTAACAGCCTTGTTCACTTTTACTTATTACTTCTGCTGGGTTCACACCTGAGTTGTATCCGGCCAGTAGTTTTAGGCCTGAAACGGAAACCTCTGATGATAAAGTTGTGCACCGGCCCGTACTCTATAGCCGGACAGAAAAATGCTGCATGCAATGTTTTCTGTAAAGAGTCACAACTGATGCTTTGGGTGTGCAAAAATGCCCCAATAGGAAAGCAATGAATCTGGTTCTATAAGACACCTCCGTACCCCACCAAAAAGAAACAAAACCGGATCGCTGGGCATAACACGAGTAAAGACTAATTTGCTAATATACTGATTCAGCTTAGAGAAATAAACAAAGGGTAAGACCTCTTTACAACATTGGCTTTCAGGGGCAGTATAAGATGGCTCCTGATGGCAGTCTCTACTGCGCTGTAATCGCTGCTAAATACCCAGCACATAAGTAGGGTTAGGCCGCCACTGTGCCAGGAACTGCTGTCTGCCTCATTTGCATAGATGGCAGGAACGATTTAAAGGGGTTGTCATGGATTACACACTCCCGTAACTCCATAATGTTTTTTTCATAAAATCATCAAACACTAATTAAAAATTGTGTTGTCCCTTCCCCTTTTCGAATCGCACGTAAACGTGGCAGACGCAGGTCACTGCAGAACTCCAGGGTCTACTTTGTATGGAAAATGATGTACTGTCATGTGACTGCTGTAATGTCAGGCTGAAGTCGCTGCATAAAATAGTGTATGGTGCCACGGCCACAATGTTTGAATAAACACATTTGTGAGGTTTGGGAAGCTTATGTATTTTGGGACAACTCCTTTTTAAGGTCCCTGTTTGCCCCAAAAGAAGTATAATTCAAATAAAGTGTGTCTTGGGGTGGGTGACTGCTGCTACCCATCTACATGCACAATGGAGTGCTGGCTCTGCTTGTCTTGTAACTCGCGGGCTCATTTGCATTGGTGGCAGGAGTGATTCTGGGTGGAAAGTCTTTGTAGAATAAGGTTTGTGCTGGTGTTCCTAAAAGTAATAATTTGCAGTATAGAACAATACAATGATGGGTTCCCTAATATCAGAATAACCTGCTAAATACAAGTGGAAATAGAATGGAAACCTATAGGTCCCCAAAACCAACTTCGTGTCTGAATGTGTTGCTAGTAAGTCTGCTGGAAGTTGCAGGTAAGATTATGGGACCACACGTAGTATAGTATGGCAGCAGGGTAAATGCCAGCTGCCCATGAGGAACCAAGCTACTAGTGCTGCAAATGCTGGCTATGCTATTGGCGCATACTGGCCTACAATTCTGATCTTCACAGAACTGTCTTGTTAACCGGCCCACAAAAGACCGCTTTATGGTTTTCTGTGGAAAAAGGGTAGTTTTGGGGCGTTGCCTAGCAGAACAGATTAGGCCTTAGTGTGCCCTAATGTTGTTCAGATGTAAGCTTGTCTAACAGATTTCTACGTTAAAGGCTAACCATTATTTCCAAAAATTTCTGGAACCTCATAAACGTCAAATTGTGATCAGTGGGGGAATGAGACCCCCAGTGATAGAATTAAGACCTACGAGCTCTGAGTGCTGTGCCATTTCGGCTCCCATTTCTGTTTTCAGTCTGTATAAATGCGCAACACTCAGTGCCTGCGTTCAAGAGATCCGACCTCCACTGGTCAAGGCATGTCAGTTTACTGGAAATAAGTTACCTTTTTACCCCCCCGCACGTTTAATATTTTGCATACTTCTAACACCAAACATTATTTTGCTTGCTGGTTTCATTCATCAGTTTTTAAATTCTTATTTTCCTCCAGGTAAAAAATTGGGTGAAGGAGCTGAGAAAAATGCTAGGGAATGACATCTGTTTATGTATAGTAGGTAGGTATCTATATAAAATGCTATTCTTGGAGGCGAATGCCTCATGTACGTGGCTGTATACAGGATTTGTATTACTGGGAATATGGCACCCATAGAATTTAATGGGCCCATACTATACCTCTGATTTTACAATTGTGGCATTCAGTATCGGATGCCGTGAGGTATTCTTGTCTAGAATCATTGCTTCTAGAGAATACAGGGGGCACTCTGATTCTGTCAGGCTCTGCACACAAACGTTGCCACATCATGAACTTAAGATATATTATGGAAACTTTTACACAAGTTTTTTAACTTTTAAAACCAATAGGTGTGGAAAAAGCGCAACCTGATTTCACTTAGACCTTATTCACGCGACCGGGTTTCCCGGCCGTATGACGGCCGTTCATAAACCGGCCGTCACACGTCCGCAGTGGTAACAATAAACCCCTAATGGGGCTATTCACACCTATATTTTTTTTTTTTGACGGCCTGGGAAACCCGGCCGTCAAAAAATGGGTCATGCCCTATTTTGGCCGTTCGCCCGGCTCCCATAGAAGTCTATGGGGCCGGGTAACACACGGCCATCACCTGAATGTGCTCCAAGTGACACCCGTGTCTTCTGTCGCTCGTGCTCCCTCCTTCTCCTCCTCACAGTGCGAAGTGCATAGGAGGAGGAGGAGGGTATTTGTTTGCTCCCTGTAGGAGCGAATTCCCCAATCCCCGGCCACAGCTTTGGCAACGCTGTGGCTGGGGATTGGTAAATCCATTTCAGAAGTGCTTGACGTCATTTTGTCCATATATGGACACAGTGAAGTCAGGGACTTCTCCTGGAGCGGAAACACGGGCGGGGCACTTCTGAAGCGGGATCCCTGACCATGTGGCCGGTGTTACCGCTCCAGGAGAAGTCCCTGACTCAGTGACGTCAGGCACTTCTGAAGCGGAAATCCCCGACCTTGTGGCCGGTGTTTCCGTTCCAGGAGAAATCCCTGACTTCACTGTCCATATATGGACAGTGAAGTCAGGGACTTCTCCTGGAACGGTGGCGCTATCCACAGACAGGTTGGGGGGTGGGTGCCATCTATGGAGGGGGGGGGGGTGATGTGTGTGTGTGTGGCACTACCTACAGGGTGCGCTGTGTGGCACTACCTACAAATGAAATTCATCTGATTTTAAAACGGACAGGGTAAAAAACGGATGCAAAAAATGGCAACACGGAACGGAATCAAAACGGATGCAAAACGGCCGGGAGAATCTGTTAAACGGCCGTTTTTATCGGCCGACACTCTGACCTTGTCGTGTGAATAAGGCCTTAATTGTTATAGTGCTGTTTGGGTACACTGATGGGCTGACGGCGACCATACACATAAGATAAGTTGGCCGAAATGGTTGACTTTGATCATTTTGGCCAACTGTCGTTCTAAAATGTTACACGACCGGTTGCAATGGACTTACGACAGCCTGTTCTGAAAATATGATCTGTCAGGTTGAAAATGTTGGGCCGTTGTCCGCTGAAACTAGATGTGTATGGCGTGATCTGCCTATTACGTCCGATGATCAGCCACTCGGTGAAAGCACGTTGCTAGGTGTTATGTGCTGAACCTACCAGTTTAGTCTGGTACGTTGCTGGTGGGATCATTCATACAAACGGCCTGACTGATTGATCTGCCACATTCTAGCCGCTTGTATGTGTATGGCCGGCTTTAGCGGTCACCCCTGGAGCTGGTCAACAAGTTGTTTATGGTGGTCCAAACTCTGACTGTTTTGCTATGGTCTAACAATCCATAGGCAGAAACCTGTTGACAGGTTCCATGGTCAACTTACCATTTGCTAGCTGCAAAATACTCCAGCTTTGTAGTTTAATTAATGAAAGCAGATTTGTGAACTGCCTGCTCAGCCCCTGTGTACTTGCCATGCAAATAATGGGGGTTGTGATCTCATTATCCCTATTCCATATCCTGCTGCTTTACATAATGATTTGTGCTATTGGGTTTACAGTGATAGATGGTCCACCTTCAATGTCACAGTACGCTTATGCCTTTTTACAAACTTGCCATATTTGAAATGTTTACAAATTTTATTTATTTTTTTTCTCACCCCAACAGGAAATAAATTAGATCTGGAAAAAGAAAGACATGTCTCTGTTCAAGAAGCAGAAGCGTATGTAAATTTAATGAATTCCATTACTTTCAAATGATTTCTTAAATAATTTGAAGTTTTTGATTGCGTTTGTATTTTGTTTTCAGGTATGCAGAATCTGTGGGTGCAAAGCACTATCATACTTCAGCCAAGCAGAATAAGGGAATTGAAGAGTTATTCCTAGATCTCTGTAAACGTAGGTATTCCGGGTGGTTCTCCTAATATACATTATTATAACTTGTCAAAAAATAACGCAGGCAGTTTGGGCTCAACCCCTTCAGGCCTACAATATTTTTTTTCTTTTAGTTTTTGCTATGCCGCGTTCTGAGCCATAACTTTTTGTTATTATTTCCCCCCTGTCGATGTAGCTGTATGAGGGCTTGTTTTTGCAGGATAAGCTACATGTTTCAATGGCACCATTTTGGAGTACCGTATCTTTCGGACTAGAAGACGCACCTGACTAGAAGACACACACAGGTTTTAGAACACAGAAAATAGGAAAAATTTGTAGATTTTACTTTTACAAAGAAAACTATTGATTAAAAAAAATTAGTTCAGTTTCACCATATTCTGAAAGCCGTGACTTATGTTTCCATCGTTTGCGGTGTGAGGGCTTAGGTTTTCGGGAAGTGCTGTAGTTTTTATTAGCACCATTTATTGGGTACATACGTTTTTTATTTTATTTATTTTTAATTAATTTTTAGGGCTATGGTGACCAAAAGACAACGATTCTGGGGTTTTAAATGTTGTTATTTTTACACTGTTTACTGTGTGAGTCAACTAATACTATATTGTAATAGTTTCGGACTTTTACGGATGCAGAGATACCAATAATTTTTTTATCTTTTTTTTATGTGCTTGGGGGAAAATGGTGTTTTTTTTTTAACTTTTACATTTTTTTTTACACTCCTGAAAATGTATCTAACTTTTTTTTTTTTTCTTTACACATTTTATTGGTTCCCCTAGGGGACTTGAACCAGCAATCATTAGATCGCTGGTACTATACACTGTAATACATGGATGAGTTACGGAAACCGCGTAACTCGCTGAGCTACGCTATTTCCGTAACTCCCATAGTGGTGAATGGCAGTTACAGAAGCAGCGTAGCATGCGAGCTACGCTGTTTCCGTAACTACTATTCAGTTCTTTGGGAGTTACAGAAACTGCATAGCTCAGTGAGTTACGCTGTTTCCGTAACTCGACCATGTAACCAGGAAGTGGCCGGAAGACAGCGGAGCCGGGTAAGATAGAACAGGGTTTAGGAGGCCCCATTCTAGCGATAGATGTGGATCTCAGAGGTGGGACCCGAATCTATCTGACAATTATGACATATCCTGTGGATATGTCATAAATATCCTTCATGGGAAAACCACTATAAATGCTGCGGTTGCTTTTGACTGCGGCATTTAACTAGTTAAAACGATCAGGAACAGCGCCATCACTGCTCCTAACCGTTAGTGCAGCGTGTTAGAAGCGGACACCTGCAGTGTATGGAGCGGGCTCACCTTGTGAGCCCGGTCCATACATCATTCCAGCCACATGATGTGTCGGCACATCACGGGTCGGGAAGGGGTTAAGTAAGGAGCAGTCAGGGGGCCCGGGTCCCCTGACTGCCGACTAAAAGACGCAGGGACTTTTTACCAAGATCTATTCTTGCTAAAAACTGCGTCTTATAGTCTGAAAAATACGGTACATATAACTTAATGATCAACTTTTATTAAGGCCTCATGTACACGACCGTAGGCATGTGCACAGCTGTGATTTTCAGGTTGGTCAGCCGCGGAGTGTTATCTGCGAGCCGCCCGAAAATCGCGCACCGTGCACATGGCTGCGTCCATTATTTTCTATGAGCCTGGACCGCAGAACACGGCCGTAATAAGACATGTCCGTTCTTTCTGTGGTCCTGGGCCGTGCACGGACTGAGGAAACCAGTCGTGTGCATGGGGCCACAATTCTGTGGATTTTCGGGGGCATTTTGGCAGCTAAAGCATGTTTGTGTGCATGGGGCCCAACTTTCTGGGGAATGGAAAAATAAACGATTACCCCTTTATTTGCTGCTTTATAAATTTTACATCCATCATGCGGATAAATATCATGTCACGATATTAAATATGTATAGTTTTTTTTGGGGGGAATTTTTAAACCTCACTGTTAGGCTGGGTTCACACGACCTATTTTCAGGCGTAAACGAGGCGTATTATGCCTCGATTTACGTCTGAAAATAGGACTACAATACGTCGGCAAACATCTGCCCATTCATTTGACGACGTGTAAAATGACTGCCTCGGCAAAGACGTGCAGAACACTTCTTTCAGACGTAATTTGAGCCGTTCTTCATTGAAGTCAATGAAGAGCAGCTCAAGATTTACGAGCGTCAGACGCCTCGCATAATGCGAGGAGGAGCTTTTACGTCTGAAACGTAAAAGCCTCTCATCGTGTGCACATACCCTTAGAGTATATGCACAGTACATGCGGTATAAATAACAACATTTTAACCTTATTCTGTGGGTCAGTACGATTATGGCAATAGAAAATGTATATAGGTTTACTACTAATATACAACAAAATAAAGTTTTTCTATTGCTGTGTTCAAAGATCCATAACTTTTAGTAATTTCGGCCAATAGAGCTGCATGAGGGTTTTTTTTTTTTTTTTTTTTGTGGGATGACCAGTCGTTTTCCGTGCTACCGTCTTGGCATACCAATGTTGTGCAGTGTATCATGCCTGCCTGTCCTTATTCTTGCATCCATGGTGGCCTTAGGTAGCAAGCTCTGATCACGGCCGTTGCAGCTGATTGCAGCTGAAGACTGCTGCTAATTGGCAGTGAGTGCTGTACATGTTCGGTATCTCACGTTAAGGACCTCCCGCCTGTGCCATATGTATATGGGGCGGGAAGAGGTTAGAAAAGTTGATCACTGCACAATTAGAAATGTAGTAGCACATGGTGCCCAGAGTACCAAGACCTCCAGAGTTTGAGCTGTCCTGCAGTGTTTTTTCGACCATTTTTTCAAGTCTATCCATATAAAAAAAAAATTATCAAAATATTATGAAATTGTGCAGTTTTTACATGTGCTGACATCTAGTGGCCAAATGGGCTACATTACATACTGTATTAGTCAAAAGAGAAGGGGGGGGGAGTCTTGTTTTACAGCATACAGTGAAACCATGTTCTTCTTAACCCCTTTAGGACACAGCCTGTTTTGGCCTCGTGGACACAGATGATTTTTTCAAATCTCACATGTGTCACTTTATGTGGTAATAACTCTAACGCTTTTACCTATCCAAGCGATTCTGAGATTTTCTCGTGACATATTGTACTTTATGTTAGTGAAAAAATTTGGCCGATAAATTCAATATTTGTGAAAAACTTCAAATTTTAGCAAAAATTAGCATTTTTCTAAATTTAAATGGATTTGCTTGTAAAACAGATAGTAAGTAATACCACACAAAATAGTTACTAGTTAACATCCCCCATATGTCTACTTTATGTTTGCATCATTTTTTTCACGTGCTTTTATTTTTCTAGGACGTTACAAGGCTTAGAACTTTAGCAGCAATTTCTCATATTTTCAAGAAAATTTCAATAGGCCATTTTTTCAGGGACCAGTTCAGTTCTGAAGTGGCTTTGAGGGCCTTATATATTAGAAAGTCCCCATAAATCACCCCATTTTGAAAACTGCACCCCTCAAGGTATTCAAAACCACATTCAGAGAGTATTTTAACCCTTTAGGCATTTCACAGGAATTAAGGCAAAGTAGAGGTGAAATTTACAAATTTCGTGTTTTTTTTACGAAATTCATTTGTAATAAAAAAAAATCTGTAACACAAGGTTTTACCAGGGAAACGCAACTCAATATTTATTGCCCAGATTCTGCAGATTTTAGAAATATCCAACATGTGGCCCTAGTGTCCTAATGGACTGAAGCACCGGCCTCCGAAGCAAAGGAGCACCCAGTGGATTTTGGGGCCTCCTTTTTTTTTAGGAATATATTTTTGGCACCATGTCAGGTTTGAGGAGGTCTTGTGGTACCTAAACAGTCGAAACCCCCAAAAAGTGACCCCATTTTGGAAACTACACCCCTCAAGGCATTTTTCTAGGGGTATAGTTAGCATTTTGACCCCACAGGTTTTTTGCAGAATTTAGTGGAATTAGTCTTAAGAGAATCACCTATTTTTCTGTGGAAACATAGAATTTTTTTCATTTTTATAAGGAATAAAGGAGAAAAAGCCACCCAACATTTGTAAAGCAATTTCTCCCGATTACGGCAATACCCCATATGTGGTCGTAAATTGATGTTTGGACCCACAGCAAGGCTTTTGGATTTTGGAGTGCAGATTTTGCTGGATTGGTTTTCAGTGCCATGTCGGGTTTGCAACGCCCCGGAGGGACCAAAACAGTGGAAACCCCCCAAAAGTCACCCTATTTTGGAATCTACACCCCTCAAGGAATTTTTCTAGGGGTATAGTGAGCATTTTGGCCCCTCAGGATCTTTTTTAGAGCTAAGGTGACCAAAAAACAGCAATTTTGGCGCTTTAAATTCTTTATTTATTGCAGCGTTCACCGTGCGCAATAAATTACGTTTTAATTTATTCTGCCGGTCGGTACGATTACGCCGATACCATATGTGTATAGTTTTTTTTACGTTTTGCAGTGTTTGCACAATAAAATTAAGTTTCTATAAAATAATTTATTTTCTGGGACACACTATTCTGAGCCGTAACTTTTTTTTTATTTTTTCGTCAAAAAAGCTGTGGGAGGACTTGTTTTTTGCGGGACGGGTTGTAGTTTTTATTGGTACCATTTTGGGGTAAATGCGACTTTTTGATCACTTTTTATTCTATATCTTGTGAGGGGTGGTGACCAAAAAATAGCGATGCTGACAGTTTTCCGTTTATTTTGTTTGCTGCGTTCACCGTGCGGAAAATTAACATTATAGTTTCATAGTTTGGGCCGTTACGAACACGGTGATACCAAATAGGTGTACGTTTTCATTTTTTCCCTATAATAAATGACTTATTATAGGAAAACAAAACCTTTTATTTTTACACTTTTATAAAACATTTGTATTAACTTTTTTTTACTTTTTACACTTTATATTTTTGAAACACTAGAAAATAGAGCAGTTGAAGCCAATATATATATATATATATATATATATATATATATATATATAAAAAAAATTACTTTTATTCAACATATATCACAAACACAATGTAAAAATACAAAAAGATAAGACTCTAGTAAGAAATGGCGGAAGTAGTAACAAGTATTGTTGCTGATACCTTTACATGGGGTAACAAAGTAACATGCAGTTGTTTATATGAAGTAGTGTATACCTCCCCTCACAAGGAGAGGATTTCCAACCTAGTGAGTGTGTAATAGGTCCATTACGCATATATACACAAAGGAGGATGAAGTAAAGTGACAGTGTATTATAAAGCAATAAGCATGACACCAGCCTTACCCATGGTCAGCAAACTAGGTGATAGTGTCCGCTCCTCCACATAGACCCCGACGCGCGTTTCGCTCCTTCTGAGACCTTGTGTTGCATTTTACGGTCAATATATTTATATTTTTGACCTGCAGCTTTAATCGCTGCTAGAATACATTACACTACCTAGGTAGTGTAATGTATTCCAACTGTCAGTGTGATGTCACAGTCACTCTGACAGTTAGTCTACGAGGACCAGCCAGAGGCTGATCCTCATAGGCTGACATACATGGCAGACCTGGGGGCCGTTGTCTGGCCCCCGGGTGCCATCGCAAGCATCAGAAGCCCCCACGATTGCATGGGGGCTGCTGATGCGCTACAAACCCGCTACATGCGGAGATCGCAATCGAGCCCCGCATGTAACGGGTTAATTGCCGAAATCAGCGGCGATGAGCCGCTGATCGGCAACACTGGAGAGTGTCAGCTATCGGGGACAGCTGATCTCCAAGTTCCCGATGCACACTGTCGCCGACAGTGTGCATCGGGAACGGCACAGTGACTTTCTGTCACTGACAGGAAGCCTATCAGGACCAGCCGAAGGTTGGTCCTGATGGGCTTCCGTCCATGGCAGACCCGGAAGCCATTGTTTGGCTTCCGTTTGCCATATTAACTATCGGCAGACCCCGCGATTTCGGACGGGGGTCTGCCGATATGCTAGAAACCCCTAAAATTCGGCGATTGCACCTGATCGCCGAATTTAAGGGGTTAATTCGCCGAAATCAGCGGCAAAGGACCGCTGGCCGGCAAGAGGGGAGTGTCAGCTGTCGGCGACAGCTGACCTCCCGGTTCCCGGTGCACACTGTCGCCGACAGTGTGCACCGGGAAAAACTCAGTAACTATACGTCCTCGTGCGGGAAGTAACCTCCCACAACGACGTACAGTTACGTCCTGGTGCGGGTAGGGGTTAAAGGGGAAATTAATCAAAATGGTATTGTGATGTATCATAGATACATGTGAGAAGATCACCGATGAAGTCTGACGACCACTGATTTCCATAACGAGGGTGCTCTATAGACTGCTCAAACCCCTTTTGCCTCCGCTCTGAGATTTCCATTACAAAAATCTGACACATTCTAAGCAAACCTGTTGGAATTCAACTTTGCTTAGAGTGTTTGATTTCTTCTGAGCAGTGTCAGTGGTAGAGTTGGGGCCTTTTCTTTACCAATGTGCTCTTCTTACGTGTATCTATGACCTATCAGTAGACCGCCTTGATGGGATTTCCCCTTAAAAGAAGCTAAAATATTTGGTGACAAAAATGTTTTCAAATGAAAAATGTTCAGGTGCTCTCATTGTCCATATTGGCTTTTCTCCTATGCATTAGCAATGGGTCAATGTTGAACGAGATGCTAACTGATAGTAACGTACGTCACACCCACCCATTCAGCAGAACAAAAACCCAAACCATGCGTGCTGGAACATATGGCTCCATATAGTATTGCGAATATTTAATACTGTCTGTGGGCACTTACACAGCGGTTTCCAGGGGACGTGCTTGTAAAATGCATGTCATCTTGTGGATGGTTCTGTATCCCAGTTAAAGAATAACATGAGATTTTGTTTTCATAGGAATGATCGAAACGGCACAAGTAGACGAAAGAGCCAAAGGCAATGGGCCAAGCCAATCGGGAGCTGCAAGGAGAGGAGTACAGATTGTAGATGATGAACCCCAGGCACAGAGCGCGGGGGGATGTTGTTCTGGATAAAACGTGTGAACTTGTCCTATCAGGAAGATTGCCATATCCCAAGTCACCTATTCTTTTACCATCGGAGTAACAGAATTTAATAGTATTTAAGAGTGAAAAAAAGTAACAAAATCAGAGACAAAGCGGTATTACTAGTGGAGTGCGTGAGCAGAAAATTGGCATTTTCTACAGCTGATAACCGAGCAATTACCAATGGCCTTTTTACATGGTTTTTCTTTTGTGAGGAATAATCTGCATGTAGAAAAGACCTACTTAAAGCTTCATTTCTATTCTTTTTAAAGCTCTTCTTTATTTAATAACTTATGTACATTGTTAGGATGGTATGCACTTTGCTGCCCTATGTATTTTGTGGAAAACTAATTGTATTCTAAAAATGCATTCCCAAGGCCCCCTGGCAGATCCAGTCCTATTTTTGCAGGGTTTGCACATGTTCTAACTGTCCATTCTGGTTACACCTAATTCTGTAAAATAATCTGGTCTATGTGCATTACATATTAAATATTTTATCTGCTTTTTTTTTTTCCTGCGCAAAATATGTACTAGACTGTTGTGAGTATGACATTGCAGTTGGCAGGTTGTCTTAATACTGTTCTGCAGGTGACCTTCGTCATGTCCTAACTCCCGTCACGTGTCCTTACCACTTGCTTGAATTGCATTCATTACTTACACATACACCACTGGATTATAATCCCGCTAATCCGAAAGTATCCCGAATATAAGGGTACATTCTCTTACTTGTTTCATTACACTCTGAAAATCTAGGTGAAGGAATAGATCTTGTGAGGGGTATCTAGGACCAGCACTTTCTTTTTTTGTTTGTTTTTGATATATATATATATTGGCCCTCCTCCCATGTAATTGCTATTATTCGTTGTAGAATAAATCATTTATGCCTAACAATGTCATTTGTGTTCTGAAAAATAACTTGAAATGATTCTGAAACGTCTTTTAAAATTTGACTTCTTCACGGAACTTTTCTTTACTTCTAAAGTCTTTTTTTTTTTTTTAGGTCAACTATTAGGGTATGTTCACACAGCTTGGCAAAATACGTCTGAAAATACAGAGCTGCTTTCAGGCGAAAACCGCTCCTGATTTCAGACGTTTTTGTAGCAACTCGTGTTTTTCACTGCGTATTTTACAGACGTTATTGGAGCTGTTTTTCAATGGAGTCAATGAAAAACTGCTCCAAAAAGTGACATTCACTTTTTCGTGGGTGTCTTTTTACGTGGCGTATTTTGACAGCGACGCGTAAAATTACACCTTGTGGGAACAGAACATCGTAAAACCCATTGAAAGCAATGGGCAGATGTTTGTAGGCATAATGGAGCAGTTTTTTCAGGCGTAATTCGAGGCGTAAAACGCCCGACTTACATCTGAAAACAGTGCGTGTGAACATACCCTAACACTGACCTGTTTTGAAGCTTTACGATCAGTTAAGTAGCTCTAAATGGCATGGTATTAATCTTGTGGTTCCTTGGAAAATGTCTTTTCACTTGTATAATGGGTTTCCTGCATGATATTTTGAGATAAATACAGGGGGGATTGTGGTATATGGGGGCTAAAACTGTTTGACATCCATTTTGTTTTATTCACAAAGAAACAGTAAAGGTAATGGTCAAAGATCTGGATAAAAATTACTCGACTTATTTTTCGTCTTCATTCACCTTCGTGCACATCTAGAAGTAGGTTAATGGAAGAATGTTAGATGCGTGCCAAAATATTCTTGTGGTGTGAAGTTGTGCCATCTGTACACTTATGTTTTTTATTTTTTAAAACCACTTGTCAGGATATACTGTATGGTCAAAAGTATTGGGACAAACCGTTTATCATTGAATTCAGGTGTTTTATCCTGGCACTGATTGCTACAGTTGTATAAAAATAGAGCACCTAGCCATGCAGTCTGCCGTTACAAATATCTGGGAAAGAATAGGTCGTTCTAAAGAGCTCACTGAATTCCAGCGTGGTAGTGTAATAGGATGCCACCATTGTAACAAGCAATGTCATTACATTTCTTTGCTTCTAGATGTTCCACGATAAACTGTGAGTGATATTATTGAAAAGTGGAAGTGTTTAGGAACCAAAGCAACTCACCCACTAAGTGGCAGACCATGTAAAGTTAGGGGCGGTGCTGAGGCACATAGTGCATTAAAGTCGCTGACGCCCTGACTCAATAACTGCGGATTTCCAAATCTCTGGTATTAACAGCTGCACAAAAACTGTGCGCCGGGAGTTTCATGGCATGAGTTTCTATGGCTGAGCAACTGCAGCCGAGCCTTACATCACTAAGCACAATGGAAAGCGTTGGATGGAGTGGTGTAAAGCACGCCGCGACTGGACTGTGGAGCAGTGGAAATGTGTTCCGTGGAGTGACGAATCACGCTTCTCTATCTGGCAGTCTGATGGACAAGTCTGGGTTTATCAGAACGTTACCTGCCTGATGGCATTGTGCCAACTGTAAAGTTTTAGTGGGGGAGGGATAATACGATGGGGTTGTCTCGGGTTGGCCTGGGTCCCTTAGTTCTAGTGAAGGGAAATGTTAATGCTTCAGCATAAAAAGACATTTTGGATGACTATATGCTTCCAACTTTGTGTGGACAGTTTGGGGAAGGTCCTTGTCTGTTCCAGCATGACTGTGCCTCTGTGGACAGAGCAAGGTCCATAAAGGCGCAGTTTGGTGTGGAAGAGCCCTCATCTTAACACCATCGAACACCTTTATGATGTACTAGAATGGCGATTCTGAGCCAGGCCCTCTCCTCCAACATCTGTGTCTGAACTCAACTGCTCTTCTGGATAAATGGACAAAAATTCCCAGACACACTAGTCTTGTAGGAAGTCTTCCCAGAATAGTGGAAGCTGTTATAGCTCCAAGAGGGGCTATGGATGTAAAATGGGATGTTATAAAAACTTGTGTAGGTGTCCCAATACTTTTGTCCAGATAGTGTTGAATTGGTGGTGCACCAAAAATGAACGCGCTTCAGTGCTGTCCCTAGATTTCCCACGATACACATTTATGGCATATCAAATATGTTTCTCTTAATACCGCTTGTGAAAGTAAAAGCTTTTAAATGACATATTATTGGGAAAAATAAAATTTTGCACAGTCCAATTATTTTTTATTTTTTTTCCTCATCTGTTTTTATTCAATAAGAGTGCAAACAAGGAAACAAACAATACACCTTGTGCAATATTGTAAATGATGTACGTTCCTGTAAGCATCTCTAAGTGTATGTTCACACGACAATGCAAAATACGTCTGAAATTACGGAGCTGTTTTCAGGTGAAAACAGCTCCTGAATTTCAGACGTTTTTGCATGTACTCGTGTTTTTCGCAGCGTCTTTTACAGATGGAATTGGAGCTGTTTTTCTTTGGAGTCCATTAAAAATGGCCCAAGAAGTGTCCTGCACTTCTTTGACGCGGGTGTAATTTTATGTGCCGTCTTATGACAGCGACGTGTAAAATGACACCTCGTCTGCACAGAACATTGTAAAACCCATTGCAAGCAATGGGTAGATGTTTGCAGACGTATTGGAGCCGTCTTTTCAGGTGTAATTCGAGGCGTAAAACGCCTGAATTACGTCTGAAAATATGTAAACCTGTGCACATGACCTGTCTTTGAAACCTTATAGAAAATCCGATGTACATGTCAAAGCAATACAATTGTAGTAAACAAGTATGTAAGGGTTTACAAACAAGAAAAACAGGTGGGAGTGTGGGCAATAGGGGAGAAGGGGGGTGTAAGCATACATAAGAATACGGTTAGATATCTATTTAAGACATAACAGACTCAATGTGCTAGAAGTTCAAAATTGTGTGCAGGATGTTGTCTAGTTAACATGCATTAAATCAAAGCAATCTGGACCTATAGTCCATCCATGGATTCCAAGTACTTAGAAATTGTGTGTGTCTATGGTTTTGCCAGCTGGTCAACTCCTCAAGTCTACAAATCTGATGAACCTTCTCGATCCATTGTGTTTTAGATGGAGAAGAAGTCTGAAGCCAACAAAATGGGATTAAATATTTGGCAGCAGCTATCAAATGTGTTGCTAGGTGCAATTTAGAAGGGTTGAAATCTGTAGAAGGTAATGCTAGGGCTATCAATTCTATAGAGTGAAATATTAGATTTGCAAATTCTATTAATCTCAAGGCTAACTTCCGTCCAGAAATCCGTAACCAGCGGACCGTACCGCCATATGTTAGACAGTGTTCCTATGGCCCTCTGACAACGCCAACACAGCTTAGAATCTGACAAACTGAGATAAAACATACGTTCCGGCGTCTTATACCACCTCGTAAGTAGTTTATAATGACTCTCCTGCAGTTCAATACACCTGGAGAACCCATGTGAATATCTCCGATTTATTTAGCCTCATTTCCCAAGACTATAAAGGTGGGAGTTGAGGGTGAACCACTACTAAGTAATAAAGCGTACAGTTCGGATAATTTGCGTTTTGTCACTGATTTGGCAAGAAGTAGCTTTTCCAGATCACTAAGATCGCTAATCCCTTTCTGGTCGGAGAGGAAAGAGGTGCAAACATGTTGTACGTGCCAAGTTGTATAAAGTTTAAATTGTTAGGCGACACCAGAGATCAGATCCCTGCATAGGAAAGAACTTTATTATCCTCTAGTGCCTCACAGCGCTCCCCCTTGTATATAGTGCCTCACAGCGCTCCCCCTTGTATATAGTGTCACACAGCGCTCCCCCTTGTATATAGTGGCACACAGCGCTCCCCCTTGTATATAGTGCCACAAGGTTATGTACACATTTAAAAACTTTATATTATAATTATATATATATATATATATATATAGTATGTCTGTGTATCAGTGTGATTGATTGATTTTATTAAAAAATATTTTTACTTTTTGAGATACGGCTGCTTTGTATCCTGTATCCGTCAGGTCAGCAGGACTGACGGGATCAGTGACACGCAGGATCCACCTCAAATCTATCACATCTAAGATTATAATTTAGCGCAGGGCCCGTTTCACTGATCCCGTCAGTCCTGCTGACCTGACGGATACAAGATACAAAGCAGCTGTATCTCAAAAAGTGAAAATATTTTTTAATAAAACGTAATTACAAAGTTGCACCAAACACACATTTTTATTAAAAAAAAATAAAACCGACGTTATTTTTGCGACGTTTTTTCCGTAGACAATGCAGGTTTCGTTTTTTATCGTTTTTATGCACACATTTTTTGCCATTTTAGAATTTTTATTCATAAAGTTTGAAAATAATAGTAAAAAAATAAGCTTTTTTACGTTTCAGCTATTTTTTTTTGGTAATAACATTGTTTTACCCTAAAATAGACCTTTTATTTGTGATCGTCATTGTCTACCGTAAATTTTAATATATTACATGTCTATATTAGGGTAATTGGGTCAGCGCTAGCGTTACAACAATGATTGGCGGGGGGAACGTTTTTTTTGGGGTGGGTATTTTATGTGTATTTATTATTATATTTTTTTTTTGCACTTTACTATTTTTTATTACTATGTTCTGATCCTCAAAGGTCAAAAAAGACCTTTGGGGAACTTTATATCTACTTTCTCTTTGTTTTACACCATGTTTTTCCACTGTAACTGGAGCTGCACAGCAGCCCCAGTTACAGGGGAAATCAGCCCTCTCACAGTGACGATTGTCACTAATAGGGCTGTGCTGGGTCTAGTAAGACCCAGCAACAGTCTGCCACTAACGGCACCCGGCGATCATGTGACCTGTCACATGATCACCGGGAGGAATAGAGACAGCGCCGCTGCTGCTGTCTCTATTCCTGTACACAGCGTTCATTGAACGCTGTGTAAGAAGACATCGGAGAAGACAGAAGCAGCGAAAGCTGCTTCTGTCTTCTCCTCAGGGTCCCCGGCAGTCACTGACAGCCGGAGACCCGACATTCAGCTGCCCGATCGCGCGGGCAGCAAGTTAAAACCCGAGCCGTAGAAAGTCTATGGCTCGGGTTTTAAGCACCCGTCCCTGACCGCTGGCCGTAAAAATACAGCCAGCGGTCGGGAACCAGTTGGGCAGGAGGATAATTCTGTACTGACCTCAGCGCCGGTGACCGCCCGCCGGCTCTTCTCTTGCTGCTTTGGAGTAACAGAACAGCCGTCCGTCGCTGTTCTGTTACTCAATGGCGGCGGCCCGCACTGTCAGGGAGGCGTGTCCTACCCCTGGATACCGGCGAATTCCCTGCTCCTCCCCATCTTCGGCCGTTAGCAGCGCTAGCGCGCTGAATAGATTTAGGAGATAATGTGCGTTTCGGGCTGCCATGGGCCCCCTGGGAGCCTCGGGCGGCCGCCCGAAACGCCCATATGATAATCCGCCACTGGGTAGGAGCCCTGTCTGCGAGCCAGATACGGCCATCAAAAGAGCCATATCTGGCTCGCGAGCCATAGGTTCCCGACCCCTGCTCTAGACGGTCGGCAATGGTCACGTGTTGGAATATTTTCCATATGTCCTCCGGCGGAGAATCTATTTGTTTGATAGTATAGGGGATTAAAGAGGCTGGCATTATTGGTGAAGAGCTCAGGTAAGTATTAGCTGAAGTTTTATAGGAATTCCAAACCGATAGAGTGCCTTTCAAGAGAGGATTTGTAATGGGTTTTAAATCCCTATGATCTGGTAACCATAGTAATCTCAAGGAGTCCTTCCCCAGAGCAGTTATCTCTGCTGACGTGCACCAAGTTAACTCACCCGGTGATATCAAATCAAGCCATCACTGTAGGTGAATGGCCCTATAGTACACCTCCACATCTGGCAGGCCCAATCCACCCCTATCCTTCCTTTGTAATAGCATCTTATAGGACAAGCGTGGTCTACGCTGGTTCCACAAAAAGGACGAAAGAAGTCGTTTCACTATTAGAAAGTAACTTTTTGGTAGGTGAATCGGGACCATGGACATCACATATAAGAGAATCTGACTATATACGTCCGTAAAAGATTTTTCCGTCCCATCCAGGACATGTAGGGTTGTGTTGACAATTTTTGTAAAAGCGGCTGATAATTTAGTTTATAGAGATCCTGCAACTGACTAGGTATTTGAACTCCTAGGTATTTAATAAAGTGAGGAGGCCAGATAAGGTAGAGTTTCTTTTTACATCATGTGCAACAGTAGATGGAAGGGATATATTAAGTATTTCAGATTTGCTGTAGTTTATTTTGAAGTTGGAGACGGCCCCATATTCGTCAAAAATAGTTTGGAGCATTGGCAGGGCCTGCCGTAGATTCGGGACCATTAGAAGTATGTAATCTGCAAAGGCAGCCACCAAATGCCTATTCCTCCCTATCTGCTGACCTTCAATAACAGAATCATACCTAATTCTTTGCAAGAGTGTCTCCAAACTCAAAACAAAGAGGGTGGGGGACAGTCTACAACCCTGTCTAGTTCCATTTGTGATGGAGGAGGGGGACAAAATGCCATTAACCCTTATCCGGGCATATGGGGCATTGTAAAGCGAGAATATGGCTGTTATGAATTGCTGCGGAAAAAGAAACTTGTCTAGTACTTGTTTCATGAAATCCCAAGCCACCCTATCGAAGGCCTTTTCAGCGTCCGTTCCCACTTGTATCAATGGTGTTTTAGAATGTTTAGCATAGTGGATAGAATTCAGCAATCTTATGGCGTTATGTCTGTCCTCCCTCGACCTCACAAACCCCATCTGATCGGAGTTGATAAGCTTAGGTAAAAAGTTACCGATTCTAAGCGCCAGAAGTTTGGCCCAAATCTTCAGATCTATGTTCAGTAAAGATATCGGTCTATAACTAGGGCAAAGAGCAGCATCCTTCCCCTCTTTCGGTATTATGGTTATGTACGCTTCCAAGGATTGTCTCGAAAAAGGAGTGCCCTGTAAGAGTGCATTACACATTTGAGTGAGATATGGTAGTAGTAGGTCCTGAAATTTTCTGTAATAGCTAATAGGAAAGCCATCTGGGCCTGGGCTTTTACCCGATGGGAAGGAGGAAAGTACATTTTTAACTTCTTCAATGGTGATTGGTTGCAGAAGCGCCTCCGGTTCCTCTGAGGAGAGGGCAGGTAAATCAATTGACTCCAAAAAATTTAGTATTCGTGAATCCCTCTGTTCAGATTGAGAACCCAGCATCTCCTCTTTTGTATTCTAAAGGAATGAATAAATTGTGGTGAATTCTCTTGCTATATAAGATGTGGAGTTGTACAAAGTGCCACTAGATCCCTTAATTCGAGAGATGAAGAATTTTTCCTTCCGTTTTTTAATTAGAGCAGACATGAGTTTTCCTCCCTTGTCTCCATCAGCATATATCTTCTGTTTATAATAGAGTAAGTTTTTGGCCAATTTTTGGTTTAACACATCTTTCAGCTTCTCCCTTAAGGAGCTAAGTTCATTTTGAGCTGTCGATCTTTTATGAATCTTTTCTAATGCCGAAATTTGAGCCAGTAGAGAGTTAATTGCCTTGCATCTTTCTTTTTTAACCTTAGTACCCAGAGAAACAAAAAAGCCCCTCATATATGTCTTGTGTGCTTCCCATACACATGTGGCCGTAACCTCCTGAGAAGTGTTAGTGCCAAAATAAAATTTTAACTGATCAGCTAAATTGTCTCTATGTGTAGCATTTTCTAAAAGAGTATCATTAAGGCGCCATGACCATTCCCTAATGGGCAATCAAGAAAGGGATAAAGTAATGCTCACAGGGGAATGATCCGAATGTGTAATGGATCCAATTTTGGTCAACTGCAAAACCGTAAGCAGACTCTCATGAATAAACATATAATCCAACCTCTGGTGTGACCTATGTGCTAAAGAATAAAAAGTAAAGTCTCGAGTCCAGGGATGGAGCGTCCGCCAAGCATCCACTAGTTGTAGGCCCTGAAATTTTCGTTTAATTCTACTCAGTGCCGCAAACGACATCGCAGACCTATTAGTTGAGTCAATGAGTGGATTCAATGTGACATTACAATCGCCACCTAAAATAATAGGTCCTTCTGCAAAGACAGTCAGAGTGTCTGAGGTCTTTTCAAACCATCTCGATTGGAAACTGTTAGGAGCGTATAAATTTGCAAATGTATATACTGCATTACCTATATGGCCTTTTAAAAAAAGTGATCTGTCATCAGTGGAGCAATATTGTCCAATAAGAGAAAAAGGCACCTCTTTATGTATCGCAATGGATACTCCCCGTGATGCAGAGCTATTCGAACCAGAGTGGAACGATTTATTGAAATAATGAGTTGGTAATTTAGGTATCTTTCCCTCTTTAAAATTTGTTTCTTGAAAAAATACTATAGAAGCATTCTCTTTTTTTAACAGTCAACACATGGTTCCGCCTATTAGAGGAGTTCAAGCCTTTTACATTATAAGTAACTATATTAATTGAAGCCATAAGTTCGCGAAAGTGTCTGATCTGTGAGAACTAGTATCACTAACTGTAGTATGATATAGACTGGCATAATAGAAGGGGATGGCGGAGCGAGATGACACAGGGGACACAACAGGAAAAACCCCCCAAAAAACTTCTATACATAACAGGAGGAGAATGCAGCCAGGGACTAATCCTCTGTTAGGAAGCTCTCGACCCTCAGACACTGGGGTAATCAAGTGAACATGGCTCAAATAGAAAACGTCACCAGTTAGAATGGTAAAACACATCATGTGTGTAGTATTATGGTAACCACTAGTGAACCAAGACTGTGACTGGCAGTTATCAGAGTAGTAATAAGAGTACGGGGAACGGAGACACATTTACCCTGAGCCGATACCTGACCCAGAACCACTATATCAACAGCCATATTGTTAAGGCACAATATAACATAAGAATGAAGAAGCAAATTTTATACATTATACAGGGAATTCCCAATCAACTGAGGTATACCCTCATTTGCGCTACAATAATGCATAGGCATTATGTGAAACAGTATGAAATATCAACAAAGTAAGGTATACTAATGGACATCACCTCCAGCCCGGACGCTATGTCTATTCAAACTCCCGACACTTCGGTAAAGTTTCTGTGAATGAAAGTACATGTGATCTCGCGAGATCTCACGAGATCACGTGTGCTGTCATTCGCAGAAACTTTACCGAAGTGTCGGGAGTGATGAATAGACATCGCGTCCTGGCTGGAGGCAATGTCTATTCACTCCCAAGACACTTCCATAAAGTTAATGTGGGAGTATGTGACTGCACAGCGTGATCTCGCGAGGTCACGCTGTGTTGCGAGTACTGCTAAAAATGAATGGAGAGAAGTGTATGACGCTGATTGGTCAGCGTCATACACTTCTCTTTACAATGCCCAGTTGTCTATTAAGAAACTAATTAGCATAAATCTAAAATTGTGCATAACTTGCTCAAAATTTATGGTTTTTCAAAATAAAAACCACTGTTATCTACATTACAACGCCGAGCACATTATGTAGGAGATAGGGCACTTATAATGTGGTGACAGAGCCTCTTTAAGTAATGTCCTTATCTTCAACTCTCGCTTGAGCTTTCCTGGACCTAGGAGATCTCATCTTCCCCGCCATCGCCCATGGAGTGAGCTGCGGTAGATTCGGCAGACGTAGGTCCGTGTGTGCAGGCATCCAAGAGGGAATATCAATAGGAGCAATACCTAGTTTTTCACAGGCCCCCTGTGGGTCTTCGGGCGTATGTATGATGATTCTGTTGCCGTTTTTCAACACTGCCAAACCGAAGGGATACATACACTGTGTTCCAAATTATTATGCACATTGGATTTAAGTGTCATAAACATTTAATTATTAGTTTTTCAATTAAACTCATGGATGGTATTGTGTCTTAGGACTCTGGATCATTGTAATCAATCTCAGACACCTATGATCATTAGTTTGCCAGGTGCGCCCAATCAAAGGAAAACTACTTAAGAAGGACGTTCTACATTATTACGCAGGCCACAGGTTTCAAGCAATATGGGAAAGAAAAAGGATCTCTCTGCTGCCGAAAAGCGTGAAATAGTGCAATACCTTGGACAAGGTATGAAAACATTGGATATTTCAAGAAAACTTAAGCGTGATCATCGTACAGTGAAAAGATTTGTGGCTGATTCAGAGCACAGACGGGTTCGTTAAGATAAAGGCATAATGAGGAAGGTTTCTGCCAGACAAATTAATAGGATTAGGAGAGCAGCTGCTAAAATGCCATTGCAAAGCAGCAAACAGGTATTTAAAGCCGCTGGTGCCTCTGGACTCCCACGAACCTCAAGGTGTAGGATCCTCCAGAGGTTTGCAAGTGTGCATAAAGCTATTATTCGGCCACCCCTAAACAATGCTCACAAGCAGAAACGGTTGCAGTGGGCTCAGAAATACATGAAGACTAATTTTCAAACCGTGTTGTTTATTGATGAGTGCCGTGCAACCCTGGATGGTCCAGATAGATGGAGTAGTGGATGGTTGGTGAATGGCCACCATGTCCCAACAAGGCTGCAACGTCAGCAAGGAGGTGGCGTAGTCATGTTTTGGGCTGGAATCATGGGGAGAGAGCTGGTAGGCCCCTTTAGGGTCCCTGACGGTGTGAAAATGACCTCTGCAAAGTACGTAGAGTTTATGACTGACCACTTTCTTCCGTGGTACAAAAAGAACCGTGCCTTCCGTAGCAAAATTATCTTCATGCATGACAATGCACCATCTCATGCTACAAAGAATACCTCTGTGTCATTGGCTGCTATGGGCATAAAAGGAGAGAAACTCATGGTGTGGCCCCCATGTTCCCCTGACCTCAACCCTATTGAGAACCTTTGGAGCATCCTCAAGCAAAATATCTATGAGGGTGGGAGGCAGTTCACATCAAAACAGAAGCTCTGGGAGGCTATTCTGACATCCTGCTAAGATATTCAAGCAGAAACTGTCCAAAAACTCACAAATACAATGGATGCAAGAATTGTGAAGGTGATATCAAAGAAGGGGTCCTATGTTAACATGTAACTTGGCCTGTTGAGTTTTTTTTGATTGAAAGAGCTTTTGATTTCTGTAAATATGACCTCCTGATGCTGCAAATTCAACAAATTACCATTTTAGTTCTCTTTACAACCTTTAAAATGTTTTGATCTCTGTTGTGCATAATAATGTGAAACAGTGCATTTTGAGTTTTTTACTTCTAAAAAAAAATCTGTTATCATTAGGAGATTTGTTCAATAAAATTCGCATTATACTCCAACGGTTGATGGCTTGAAGATTATACTGACTGTCATTTGCATTGACTATTTAAGAAAATCAGCTAAAAATAACATTTGCGTAATAATTTGGAACGCGGTGTACAGTTGTATGAGATTCGCATGTCCTGCAGTTTGAGCAGCAATGGACGCATCATTCTGCACTTCGTCAAAGTGCCACTATATCTTGGAAGAGTTGGACTTTCCCGCCCTCGACCATAATATCTGCACGTGTTCTGTTGGCTTGTAGGATGGCCGACGTGTTTACAAAGCTGAGTAATCCATGGACAACATCTCTAGGCGGGTCTGACGCTTTTGGTGCAGGACGCAGTGCCCTGTGGATCCTCTCAATAACAATGGCGGAGGATCGTGCCTGCCCGCATACAATGCCTCAGATGCAAAAGATTCGGGGATACCACTGAATCTGACGTTCTTTCGCCTGCTTCGATTCTCCTGATCTTCTAGGAGAGCCAACACACGATTTATTTGCACCTCTTGCTGTTGTACCTTGTGACTCAGTGAATCACAGAAGTTGACCGAGTCAGTGACCACGGATTCCAAGTGCTCCACGCGGTTGCCAACATGGCGGATATCCGCCTTGATGTCTGAGAGGTCCTTCATCATCAGTGTAAGTGCTTGTAAGATAGTTTTCTTCAGATAAGCCAGAGAACTCGGAGCTCTCTCAGTGCGTGAGGCAGAAGCGGCAGTCTCCTGATCACTGTCCTCCTCAGAGTCGTCCTCTGGTCTCGTCTCTGAGATGGCGCGTGGCGCCATTTTAGGATAGCGGGCCGGGCTCTGAGACGGTTTCATTTTCAAGAATTTGTCTAGATCTGCCTGACCTTTGGGGGTTTTCAGCGTCCCCTGTTGTTCCCTGGTGTCGTTCTTGCCAATTTTGACCATTTCGATCGTCGTGCCTTGCTATATTAGTGATCCTGGGTCGTGTGTGTGGAGCTAAAGAACTAAGCTGCCATCACTCACTGCAGTCAGACTCCACCCCCTTGCACGGCCCAATTCTAATAAATTCAATGAAGCACCTGTTTGGTCAAAATGCTGACCTACCCCTAGATGAATTTCTTGAGGGCTGTAGTTTCCAAAATGGTGTTTTTTTTGGGGGTGTTTCTAAGGGTAAGACCACACGGAGTGGCCCTGACACCTGCAAAATCGTGCGGCCATAAAGGGTGTATTAATGGCCGCACAATTTTGCAGATAAAGAGGCGTTTTTACCTGCATTAACGCGCAGCCTTTAACAGAGTATTTGACAGCCGCGCCGAACATGGTACTGATGCAGTTGCTGGCTTTTTGCGACCGTGTCAGGGCCGCTCCGTGTGGCCTTACCCTTATGTTTTGGCACCTCAAGGCCTCAGTGGCAGATTAAGTAGACTATCTACCCCGCCGCGCCGTAACTATTGTTAACACTACCTTTTTGTGCAAGCATTAACAAATGGGTGCTACGATTCCCCTTGTCAAAAAGCTGTGTCCCTACATACTGACAGTCTCCAACCATTGCTGACAGTATCACACTGTGCAGGGACACATTCTCCTAACAAGGGGAATGGTAACACGCATTTGTCTATCAGTCCTGGACTGCACGAAGACTTTTTGTGAAACACAAGGATTTCCTACAATAAACATGTCAGAAACGGTGACAGATTCTCTATAAATCTAGTGACTCACAGGTGACGACTTCTCAGATTCTGGTAACTTTTTTCCTCTTTTCTACTCCATCCAGTCCAGACTTCATGACGACTTCTCCCGGGCCATTACCCATTTCTGCAGAAGTTGCCACTTAGATGTCTTCTGTTTCTTAGTTTTCCAACATTTCTACACCTATAAACGAAGATAAAATTATTATGGTGCCATACACTGTGCCTCTAAATATAATAGCACCACCATACACTGCGCCCCTGAATATAATTGTGTCAAACACTGTAAAGTAAAGCACCACATGCACAAAGGCCCCTGTAGATAGCGTCACACACACAGCCACTGTAGATAGCGTCACACACACAGCCACTGTAGATAGCGTCACACACACAGCCCGTTGATAGCGTCACACACACAGCCCCTGTAGATAGCGTCACACACACAGCCCCTGTAGATAGCGCCACACACAGCCCCTAAAGATAGCGTCAGACACCCCCCCGTAGACAGCATCACACACACAGCCCCTGTAGATAGCGTCGCACACACAGCTCCTGTAGATAGCGTCACGCATACAGCCCCTGTAGATAGTGTCACACACACTGCCCCTGTAGATAGCGCCACACACACAGCCCCTGTAGGTAGCGTCTCACACACAGCCCCTGTAGGTAGCGTCACACCAACAGCCCCTGTAGGTAGCGTCTCACACACAGCCCCTGTAGATAGCGTCACACCCACAGCCCCTGTAGATAGCGTCACACACACAGCCCCTGTAGATAGCGTCACACACAGCACCTGTAGATAGCATCACACAGATCCCCTGTAGATATCGTCACACACAGATCCCCTGTAGATAGCGTCACACACACAGCCCCTGTAGATAGTGTCACACACACCCCCTGTAGAGAGCGTCATACACACCTCCTGTAGATAGCGTCAGACACCCCCTGTAGATAGCATCACACACAGCCCCTGTAGATAGCGTCACACACACAGCCCCCTGTAGATAGCGTCAGATACCCCCCTGTAGATAGCGTCACACACAGCCCCTGTAGATAGCGTCAAACACACAGCCCCCTGTAGATAGCGCCACACCCTACTGTGGATAGCTTCACACACAGCCCCCTGTAGAGAGTGTCACCCACACATCCCTTGTAAATAGCGTCAGACACCCCCCCTGTAGATAGTGTCACACACACATCTCCTGTAGATAGCGTCACACACACAGCCCCCTGTAGATAGCGTCAAACACATCCCCTGTAGATAGCGTCACACACCTCGCCCTGTAGATAGCATCACACACACAGCTCCTGTAGATAGCGTCACACACACAGCCCCTGTAGATAGCATCACACACAGCCCCCTGTAGATAGCATCACACACAGCCCCCTGTAGATAGCGTCACACACACAGCCCCTGTAGATAGCGTCACACACACAGCCCCTGTAGATAGCGTCACACACAGCCCCTGTAGATAGCGTCACACACACACAGCCCCTGTAGATAGCGTCACACACACACAGCCCCTGTAGATAGCATCACACACACAGCCCCCTGTAGATAGCATCAAACACACAGCCCCTATAGATAGCGTCACACAGAGCCCCTGTAGATGGCGTCACGCACACAGCCCCTGTAGATAGCGTCACACACACAGCCCCTGTAGATAGCGCCAAACACACATCCCCCTGTAGATAGCGTCACACACAGCCCCCTGTAGATCGCGTCACACACATCTCCTGTAGACAGCATCACACACACAGCCCCTCTAGATTGCGTCACACACAGCCCCTGTAGATGGCGTTACGCACACAGTCCCTGTAGATAGCGTCACACACACAGCCCCTGTAGATAGCGTCACACACAGCCCCTGTAGATAGCGTCACACGCACAGCCCCTGTAGATAGCATCACACGCACAGCCCCTGTAGATAGCGTCACACGCACAGACCCTGTAGATAGCCTCACACACAGAGCCCCTGTAGATAGCGTCTCACACACAGCCCCTGTAGATAGCGTCACACACACAGCCCCTGTAGATAGCGTCACACCCACAGCCCCTGTAGATAGCGTCACACACATCCACTGTAGATAGCGTCACACACACAGCCCCTGTAGATAGCGTCACACACAGCACCTGTAGATAGCGCTACACACACATCCCCTTGTAGATAGCGTCACACACAGCCCCCTGTAGATAGCGTCACACACACATCCCCTGTAGATAGCGTCACACACACACAGACCCTGTAGATAGCGTCACACACACCCCCTGTAGAGAGCGTCACACACACCCCCTGTAGAGAGCGTCACATACACCTCCTGTAGATAGCGTCAGACACCCCCTGTAGATAGCGTCACACACAGCCCCTGTAGATAGCGTCACACACACAGCCCCCTGTTGATAGCGTCACACACACAGCCCCCTGTTGATAGCGTCGGACACCCCCCCTGTAGATAGCGTCACACACAGCCCGTCGAGAGTGTCACACAGAGCCCCTGTAGATGGCGTCACGCACACAGCCCCTGTAGATAGCGTCACACACACAGCCCCTGTAGATAGCGCCAAACACACATCCCCCTGTAGATAGCGTCACACACAGCCCCCTGTAGATCGCGTCACACACATCCCCTGTAGACAGCATCACACACACAGCCCCTGTAGATAGCGTCACACACAGCACCTGTAGATAGCGCTACACACACATCCCTGTAGATAGCGTCACACACACAGCCCCTGTAGATAGCGTCACACACAGCCCCTGTAGATAGCGTCACACACACAGACCCTGTAGATAGCGTCACACACACCCCCTGTAGAGAGCGTCACACACACCCCCTGTAGAGAGCGTCACATACACCTCCTGTAGATAGCGTCAGACACCCCCTGTAGATAGCGTCACACACAGCCCCTGTAGATAGCGTCACACACACAGCCCCCTGTTGATAGCGTCACACACACAGCCCCCTGTTGATAGCGTCGGACACCCCCCCTGTAGATAGCGTCACACACAGCCCGTCGAGAGTGTCACCCACACATCCCCTGTAAATAGCGTCAGACACCCCCCCTGTAGATAGTGTCACACACACATCTCCTGTAGATAGCGTCACACACACAGCCCCCTGTAGAGAGTGTCACCCACACATCCCCTGTAAATAGCGTCAGACACCCCCCCTGTAGATAGTGTCACACACACATCTCCTGTAGATAGCGTCACACACACAGCCCCCTGTAGATAGCGTCACACCCACAGCCCCTGTAGATAGCGTCACACACATCCACTGTAGATAGCGTCACACACACAGCCCCTGTAGATAGCGTCACACACAGCACCTGTAGATAGCGCTACACACACATCCCCTTGTAGATAGCGTCACACACAGCCCCCTGTAGATAGCGTCACACACACATCCCCTGTAGATAGCGTCACACACACAGACCCTGTAGATAGCGTCACACACACCCCCTGTAGAGAGCGTCACACACACCCCCTGTAGAGAGCGTCACATACACCTCCTGTAGATAGCGTCAGACACCCCCTGTAGATAGCGTCACACACAGCCCCTGTAGATAGCGTCACACACACAGCCCCCTGTTGATAGCGTCACACACACAGCCCCGTTGATAGCGTCGGACACCCCCCCTGTAGATAGCGTCACACACAGCCCGTCGAGAGTGCCACACAGAGCCCCTGTAGATGGCGTCACGCACACAGCCCCTGTAGATAGCGTCACACACAGCACCCTGTAGATAGCGTCACACACACAGCCCCTGTAGATAGCGTCACACACACAGCCCCTGTAGATAGCGTCACACACACAGCCCCTGTAGATAGCGTCACACACACACACACAAACACAGCCCCTGTAGATAGCATCACACACACAGCCCCCTGTAGATAGCATCACACACACAGCCCCTGTAGATAGCGTCACACACAGCCCCTGTAAATAGCGCTACACACACATCCCCCTGTAGATAGCGTCACACACACAGCCCCCTGTAGATGGCGTCACGCACACAGCCCCTGTAGATAGCGTCACACACACAGCCCCTGTAGATAGCGTCACACACACAGCCCCTGTAGATAGCGTCACACACACAGCCCCGTTGATAGCGTCACACACACAGCCCCCTGTTGATAGCGTCGGACACCCCCCCTGTAGAAAGCGTCACACACAGCCCCTGTCGAGAGTGTCACCCACACATCCCCTGTAAATAGCGTCAGACACCCCCCCTGTAGATAGTGTCACACACACATCTCCTGTAGATAGCGTCACACACACAGCCCCCTGTAGAGAGTGTCACCCACACATCCCCTGTAAATAGCGTCAGACACCCCCCCTGTAGATAGTGTCACACACACATCTCCTGTAGATAGCGTCACACACACAGCCCCCTGTAGATAGCGTCACACACCTCGCCCTGTAGATAGCATCACACACACACAGCTCCTGTAGATAGCGTCACACACACAGCCCCTGTAGATAGCATCACGCACAGCCCCCTGTAGATAGCGTCACACACACAGCCCCTGTAGATAGCGTCACACACACAGCCCCTGTAGATAGCGTCACACACACAGCCCCTGTAGATAGCGTCACACACAGCCCCTGTAGATAGCGTCACACACACAGCCCCTGTAGATAGCGTCACACACACAGCCCCTGTAGATAGGGTCACACCCATCCCCTGTAGATAGGGTCACACACACAGCCCCTGTAGATAGCCTCACACACAGCCCCTGTAGATTGCGTCACACACACAGCCCATGTAGATAGCGTCACACACACAGCCCCTGTAGATAGCGTCACACACACAGCCCCTGTAGATAGCCTCACACACAGCCCCTGTAGATTGCGTCACACCCACAGCCCATGTAGATAGCGTTACACACACAGCCCCTCTAGATAGCGTCACACACAGCCCCTGTAGATAGCGTCACACACACACAGCCCTTGTAGATAGCATCACACACACAACCCTGTAGATAGCATCACACACACAGCCCCTGTAGATAGCGTCACACACACAGCCCCTGTAGATGGCGTCACGCACACAGCCCCTGTAGATAGCGTCACACACACAGCCCCTGTAGATAGCGCCACACACATACATTCTCCTGTAGATAGCGTCATACACACAGCCCCTGTAGATAGCATCATACACACAGCCCCCTGTAGATAGCGTCACACACAGCTCCTGTAGATAGCGTCACACACAGCCCCCTGTAGATAGCGTCACACACAGCTCCTGTAGATAGTGTCACACCCACAGCCCCTGTAGATAGCGTTACACCCACAGCCCCTGTAGATAGCATCACACACACATCCCCTGTAGATAGCGTCACACACACAGCCCATGTAGATAGCTTCACACACACAGCCCCTGTAGATAGCGTCACACACACAGCCCCCTGTGGATAGTGTCACACACATCCCCTGTAGATAGCGTCAGACACCCCCCCCCCTGTAGATCGTGTCACACACACAGCCGCCTGTAGATAGCGCGACACAGCCCCCTGTAGATAGCATCACACAAGTGCATTGATGAAGGGAGGGAGTGATGGAGGGATGAAGGGAGTGATGGGGGATGAAGGGTGGAAGGGAGTGAGAGATGTAGGGAGTGAGTGATGGAGGGATGAAGTGAGTGAGTGATGAAGGGAGGGGGTAATGGAGGGATGAATTGATGAAGAGATGGAGGGAGGGATGAAGGGATGGGGGATTTGGAGAAGCACTCACCAGCCTGGTTGCTCTGTGTAAAGACCTGACTGGTGGGCGGGCCTTCTCCCCTGCAGATATTCTGCTTCTTCACTGTGGTAGAAGGATATGATTCGTGGGCGGGGTCACATGGGCATGACGTCATCAAAGGCCCTTTAGCCTACTGTTCGGAGCACTTTTATGTAGAGAGGCGTAGCTTTCAATATCCTGGCTAAGCCCGCCCTGAATTGCTCTCCCTGCACCTTCTCCCACATCCTATTGAACATCAAAACATCCTAATGAAAAGAAGGCCCCAAAATCCACAAGGTGCTTCTTCATTTCTAAGGCCTGTGTTTCAGTCACATACGGAATATTTCTGAAAACTGCAGATTCAGATTAATACAATATTAGGCTATGTTCACACGGAGTATTTTGGGGGAGGAATATCTGCCTCAAAGTTCCAAACGGAATTTTGAGGCAGATATTCCTCCCCCAAAATACTCCGTGTGAACAGCAATTATCGCGCCGTTTTTCGCCCGCGGCCATTGAGCGCCGCGGGCATAAAACACGCTTTCTCCTGCCTCCCATTGAAGTCAATGGGAGGTCGGAGGCGGAAGCGCACGAAGATAGGGCATGTCGCTTCTTTTTCCCGCGAGGCAGTTTTACTGCTCGCGGGAAAAAGACGCCGACGCCTCCCATTGAAATCAATGGGAGGCGTTCTCGGGCCGTTTCTGCCGAGTTTTGCGACGCGGTTTCCGCGTCAAAAAACTCGGCAAAAGACCCCGGGTGAACATAGCCTAAAGTTGTGTTTGTCTGCTAAAACCTGCTGTGTTACAGATATAAATGAATTAAAATTAAATATCTGCAAAACAAAATACATTTTGGGGAAATGTTCTTGAGAAAAATTGCTTCTACGCTTATATGCCAGTTCTAACATCCTAATAGAAATAAAAGGACGATTAAAAAATGAAGGCAACTGTGAAGGTTGGTTTATTTGCTTATATTCTCTGTATGGAATTACATTATGAATTATCAAGCAGGATGCCGAATTACTAAGATATGTATTATGTGAAAGTGATTATGATAATGTTTAAATGATTTAAAGAGGCTCTGTCACCAGATTTTGCAACCCCTATCTGCTATTGCAGCAGATCGGCGCTGCAATGTAGATTACAGTAACGTTTTTATTTTTAAAAAAAACGAGCATTTTTGGCCAAGTTATGACCATTTTTGTATTTATGCAAATGAGGCTTGCAAAAGTCCAAGTGGGTGTGTTTAAAGTAAAAGTACAACTGGGCGTGTATTATGTGCGTACATCGGGGCGTGTTTACTACTTTTACTAGCTGGGCGTTCTGACGAGAAGTATCATCCACTTCTCTACACAACGCCCAGCTTCTGGCAGTGCAGATCTGTGACGTCACTCACAGGTCCTGCATCGTGTCGGCACCAGAGGCTACAGATGATTCTGCAGCAGCATCAGCGTTTGCAGGTAACTAGCTACATCGACTTACCTGCTAACGCCGATGCTGCTGCAGAATCAACTGAAGCCTCTGGTGCCGATGTGTCCTCGCTCGTCCGACACGATGCAGGACCTGTGAGTGACGTCACAGCGTGATCTCTCGAGAACACGGCTGTGTCTGCACTGCCAGAAGCTGGGCGTTCTGAAGAGAAGTGGATGATACTTCTCGTCAGAACGCCCAGCTAGTAAAAGAAGTAAAAACGCCCCGATGTAAGACACATAATACACGCCCAGTTGTACTTTTACTTTTCAACACGCCCAGTTGTAACACACACAATACACGCCCAGTTGTACTTTTGCAAGCCTCATTTGCATAAATACAAAAATGGTCATAACTTGGCCAAAAATGCTCGTTTTTTAAAAATAAAAACGTTACTGTAATCTACATTGCAGCGCCGATCTGCTGCAATAGCAGATAGGGGTTGCAAAATCTGGTGACAGAGCATCTTTAATTTCTTGCAGCGGCCATCTTGTCTGGAGTTCCCATCTTGGTTCTTTTGTAGTGAATAAGAAAGTCATTGTTCCTTTAAGACAAGTATATTAATGTTGATTTCGTATGTTTCTTAGTTAGTTATCTTTGACCTTGGTTCCCATACGAAGCTTGCAGTGAAGGCACAGGGAGTGAGATGGGAGGGTGGCAAATACGCAAGTGGGAATGCCTCCCCCATCTTACAGGAATATTCTTGCCAAGAGAGATAAGGCACCTGCAAACCTGATGTGTGAAGAATTATAATGATGTATCTGGAATGTATCGTATGTCTGTAATTGGCTGAATAACAAATATTGTCACATTGTCTCTGATTGGTTAACCTCAAGCCTACACCTCTTCTGAATGATAGTATTGTAATTGAGTTTGGTAATAAACCTCCAGAGGAGTATTTTGAGCATATCAGCAGCATCTGTGTGTTATTTCTCCTCTGTCGATATATATCGGTATGAAATTTCCTGATTAGGATGCGGGATAAAGTGCCTGGCGTGAGTGTCTGTTGGAACACTCGTCTAAATTTCAGTCTAATATATTTTGAGCCATTGACTTCCACGACACAACATAAAGTAGATATATGGGAAATGTTAATTTATTAACTATTTTGCGTGGTATGACTATCTGTCTTACAAGCAGAGAAATTAAAATGTTGAAAATGCTAATTTTTCGAAATTGACAATAAATGTTGGTGTTTTTCACATAAAAACAATGTATTGACCAAAATCTACCACTAGCAAAGTATTATGGGGGGGGGGGGGGATCTTTATTAAGACTGGCGTTTCATTTGCCAGTCTTAATATAAAGCAAGGCGGAATAAAATGCGCACGCCTCTTCATAAATTAGGGGCATCTCTGGCTGACAGTGTGCCAGAAAGCAAAATCTACACCAGCCATGATATTTGCATCATCATTTTCTGGAGTAAATTATTATAAATTTGTCATGCTGTGCCGCTAATCTAAGCTCCACCCACTTCTTAAAAAAGTGCTGTGAGCGGTGGAAACAGAAGAAAGGTCGCATATTACTGCAATTTGCGGCTTTTATGCTGTTTGTCTCAAAATTGCTTTAATAAGTAAAAGCATTACAAAGTTATTCCAGCATGACAGGTCAGATTTGAAAAATGGCAGAAAGTTCAAAACTGGCTGCAGCACTAAGGGGTTAAACTATTTCTTAATATATTTTGTAGTGTGTCGCTTCCCATTACAGCAACACAGATTTTGGGCCTCACTGCACTGTAAAAATAGAAGCTTTCTGTAAGACATTTGATATCCACCTTTCTTCATTTCACGTTTTAATAAAACATAACCGCGCCTTAACATGAAAATGATAGATTGCTAGAATATGCCATAACATTATGATCATTGGGGGTCAAACCTATGGGCCATCTGCTTATAATGAGTGAAGGGGGGATAAGAACCCTTGGCGATGTTCCCACCCACCCACTGTGCAGGGTAACTGCATCACCGCGCCATTCAAGTGCAAAAAAATCTGTAAAGGAGCCGCAGCTCTTATTCAGTGCTGCGGCACTTGTTTTCTGAAGATCAGTGGGGGTCCTGGCAGTCGGACTCCCACCGATCAATAAGTGATGGCATATCTCAGCAATAATCTATCACTTTCTATTGTGGAATAACCGCTTATTAATAACCTGTTAATCTGATCCCATAATAGCCTATGGGTGACGGATGCCACTGTTACGCATCATCACAGCCTGAGTTTAAATATATACGTCGAGAGCTTTTCTTGGCATGTCAAACGTAGGCCAAAAACTGTCATGGGAACAGGGCTTAACATCTGGATCACAACGAAACAACTATTTTATATGTTTTCTCCCGTCTTGTATAGAACATCATTGTGGACTAAGTAAGAAATTAGTTCTTTAACACCTTCCCGACCGCCCACTGTCTTTTGACGTCAGGCGGTGCGGGTGCTTAATCTACAGAGACGTCTTTTGGCGTCGCTGCAGATCAGGCTGATGAGCGCTCGTGAGAGCGCTCATCCTCTAAGCAGGAGCTGTTACTAACAGCTCCTGATCTTAGAGCAGCCTCCTGAACACAGCTGGGGTCGGCAAACATTCGGACCCCAGCTGTTTAACCCTTTGATTACCGCGGTCCGTGACCGCGGCATGATCAAAGGGAATTCCCCTCTTTGATTGCATCACCGGGATTCCAGTGATGCGATCAAACACTGGGGAATCCCTCTGCAGTCAGCCCTGGGGACCTACAAAGGACCCCAGGGCTGTCTGTTCCGTGTGCCTGCTGTTCGGGCACACTATGTGCTGCCCGATCAGCAGCCTGTGTCATAGTGACACAGTGTAATGTATTAGCGTACAGAAGTATGCTAATACATTACAAGTAAAAAATAAAGTTACAAATAAAGTTATCCCTAGATGGGATTAATAAAAAAAAAGTAACAAAACAAATAAATAAATAAATAAAAAAAGTCCCAAAAAGAGTCTTTATTTTGCATTAAATACACTTTATTGCCCCTACACTAAATAAAAACAAAAAACCTACGCATATTAGGTATCTACACGACCGTAATAACCTGAAGAATTAATCTAATGGGTTATTTAGCGTGAAACTTGAACGGGATAAAAAATAAACAAAAAAAACTATTCCGAGAATCGCTTTTTCCTATATTCACGGCGTAAAAAAAATTTTTTTTACCCCCAAACTGTGGGAAAAAAAAAAATACTATTTCTCTCGCATAAAACAAGGCCTCATACAGCCACGTCAGTGAAAAAATAAAAAAGTTATGGCTGCTGAAACGCAGAGAGGCAAAAACAGAAAAATTGAGCTGGTCATTAAAGGGATCCTGTCATCAACATCTTACCTGTTAAAGTCACCTGACCCCTCAATGGCCGCAGCTGTCCAGAGTTCATTCCTGTTCTCTTCTTTCCTGAAGTCCTCCTCTGTCAGTAAATATAGTCGTTTAAACTTTTCCCGCCTTTTATGGTAATTATTTTTCCCTCTGGGATACAGCTTCTTAACCACGCCCACTGCCACCACCTGTCCGGCCCTGACTGGCTAAGGAGCTATCAATCAAAAAGAAGGAGGTGGAGTCCACTCTGAGATGCTGGAGGAATGAAAATCTGACTCTTTTCAGATGAAGATTTGACTCTTTTCTGCTCATTTGCATATGGCTTGGGACCACTGAAAAACGAAATACTAAAGCTACAGAGCTTACTTAGAACATATTTATAGCTTAGATGACAATGATTTTTCACCCACTTTCACCAGGTATTGCTGGCTTTATAGCTAAAATGCTGGTGACAGGATCCCTTTAAGGTCTTTTCAGGGCCGGTCATTAAGGGGTTAATCCAAACCGAACACATTTCATAGCATAGGTTGTATTTACATTGACACAACATTTTTACTCCAGAATGTAGGAGGTATTCAGTTGAATCTGCGGGATACACTCTTAAAGCAAGAATGGTCAAATCCAATCTACGGGTCAACCACTGACTTGTGACCTCAGGGGAGCCCCATGTAAAGACGCGGGATTACTGCGCGGTATACGTTTTTAAACATGGGAGTCCATGTGATGTTTGCCACTGTTAGGCTGGATTCACACGAGCACATTAACGTCCGTAATGGACGGACGTATTTCGGCCGGAAGTCCCGGACCGAACTCATTGCAGGGAGCCGGGCTCCTATCATCATAGTTATGTACGATGCTAGGAGTCCCTGCCTCTCCGTGGAACTACTGTCCCGTACTGAAAACATGATGACAGTACGGGACAGTTGTCCTGCAGCGAGGCAGGGACTCCTAGCATCGTACATAACTATGATGCTAGGAGCCCGGCTCCCTGCAATGAGTTCGGTCCGGGACTTCCGGCCGAAATACGTCCGTCCATTACGGACGTTAATGTGCTCGTGTGAACCCAGCCTTAGCCATACGTCAGAGGCTCGCGTACCCCACACATGGGAGCCTAGCCTTATACATGGTTGTGGCGAATCTTCCAGATGCTCTTTATCTCTAGCTAAAAGGTGTTGTCTTTATGGATCAACCTCCTGAAGGCAACAGGATAGGTGATCATTTTATGATCGCTGGTACCGCTGTCGATTGTGGGAAGTTACCCTGAACCCCCAGATCCTCCACGGTGCACTCCCTGCAGTGAGGAGCTTATATGGAGCGGCAGTTGAGAATGCGCCTGCTGCTTCATTCATCTATGAGAATGACGGAACCCGCCGAGCGCTGTAGTGTTATTCCCATAGACGTTGAAACAGAAAAGCGTGCATGCTTGACCGCCGCTTTATTGCGGTTGAGCAGTGAGAAGAATCAGGGGGTTCAGGACCCCCGTTCTCACGATCGGTGGGGACCCCAGCGATCAGACAATTATTGTTTATCCAGTGGATAGGTGATAATTTATGATTTTGGGAATATCCCTTTAATGTAGAGTACACAATGCTGCTAAGAGTGATGACCCACGTTGTTTCGGACGGCCCTCTTCAGATTCTAATGTATTTCAATGAGCTACGATACGATCGGGCAATCGCTCTAGCCTTATGCACCCATTTACTTGAACCTTTATAAAGGATGCTCCCTGCTATAGTATTGGCGGCGTGTGAGTGACGCGACGTTCTATAGTTGTCACTGTCATTACTGAATCTCACCAAACGGTAATCACGTCAGCTGACACGCGTCCGCACCCCGTGACACATCACATGCTCGCCTGGTGACTCAGAAAGAAAGCACTGCGCATGCGCATCAGCCAACGGACCAGCGTTATGTTCTGGGCACGTGAGGAGTGCTACGTCATCGTAAACACTCGTAGGCAAGATGGCAGCCCCTGTCACCGGAAAGGTAACGGAAAAGGGAAGTTTAGTTGTGTTGGTGATCCCGGAAGCGACTAAAAGCCGCGGTTGTAGTGTGCATACGTAATAATACTAGGTAGACGCGGTCTCTTATGTTTGTCACGTGCATACTAGACATGTCATGGGTTCCAGGCGCGGTATCTGGCCGTTCTTGCAGAGTATACTCCTGGTGCCCATGCCACTGAGTCGTCCAGTGTAGAAGTCCATTACTTTGCATTGGTGTATCGTGCTGCACAGACCGATTTGTGAATGATAAGCATAGGGTTTCTCCATACTGAAAGAGCTCAAACATGACTGAAAATGAATAGGTTTTTACATGCCCAGGATTCCGGGCACTCTCCTTGAATGCCAAATCTTTGCCCTGATGAGGTCATTCAAAGACTGCTTCTACTTGATTTCCAGTGCTACCAGTCTCAACACTCAGAGATAACTATGTTCTAGTGACGGCTGGTTGGCTGTATTATAGGGGCACTGTATTGGTATAGACAACTCTGTGCAGATCTTGACATTGTGCTGGCACTGTTCTTTGGCTTACCTTACTCTATGGACCCTATAAAGTGCAATAGCTGAAAGATGGCATCACTGTAGGTATGAGGTGCGGTCCAATTATGCTGCGCTCCAATCTGAAAAATGTAGGAGCCAAATAAATTTTTAGTTAGCAAATTTAAATACATGTATAATGTTAGAATAAAAAAAAAATTACTGTGTGCAGTGCCCCCCTATGTACAAAAATATAACTACTATTGTAATGTCCCTATCAACAGGAATATTGGTACTATAATGCTCCTATGTTTAGGAATATAAGTAATCTAATACTACTATGTACAAGAATATAACTACTATAATACTGCTCCTATATACAAGAATATAACTACTATAATACTGCTCCTATATACAAGAATATAACTACTATAATACTGCTCCTATATACAAGAATATAAATACTATAATACTGCTCCTATATACAAGAATATAACTACTATAATACTGCCCCTATATACAAGAATATAGCTACTATAATACTGCTCCTATATACAAGAATATAACTACTATAATACTGCTCCTATATACAAGAATATAACTACTATAATACTGCCCCCTATATACAAGAATATAACTGCTATAATACTGCCCCTATATACAAGAATATAACTACTATAATACTGCCCCCTATATACAAGAATATAACTACTATAATACTGCCCCCTATATACAAGAATATAACTACTATAATACTGCCTCCTATATACAAGAATATAACTACTATAATACTGCCCCTATATACAAGAATATAACTACTATAATACTGCCCCTATATACAAGAATATAACTACTATAATACTGCTCCTATGTAGAAGAATATAACTACTATAATACTGCTCCTACGTACAAGAATATGACTACTATAATACTGCCCCTATGTACAAGAATATAACTGCTATAATACTGCCCCTATGTACAAGAATATAACTGCTATAATACTGCCTCCTATATACAAGAATATAACTACTATAATACTGCCCCCTATATACAAGAATATAACTAGTATAATACTGCTCCTATATACAAGAATATAACTCCTATAATACTGCCTCCTATATACAAGAATATAACTACTATAATACTGCTCCGTATATACAAGAATATAACTACTATAATACTGCCCCCTATATACAAGAATATAACTATCATACTGCCCCTATATACAAGAATATAACTACTATAATACTGCCTCCTATATACAAGAATATAACTACTATAATACTGCTCCCTATATACAAGAATATGACTACTATAATACTGCCTCCTATATACAAGAATATGACTACTATAATACTGCCCCTATGTACAAGAATATAACTGCTATAATACTGCCCCTATGTACAAGAATATAACTGCTATAATACTGCCCCTATGTACAAGAATATAACTGCTATAATACTGCCTCCTATATACAAGAATATAACTACTATAATACTGCCCCCTATATACAAGAATATAACTACTATAATACTGCTCCTATATACAAGAATATAATGGCTATAATACTGCTCCTATATACAAGAATATAACTACTATAATACTGCCTCCTATATACAAGAATATAACTACTATAATACTGCCTCCTATATACAAGAATATAACTACTATAATACTGCCTCCTATATACAAGAATATAACTACTATAATACTGCCTCCTATATACAAGAATATAACTACTATAATACTGCTCCGTATATACAAGAATATAACTACTATAATACTGCCCCCTATATACGAGAATATAACTATCATACTGCCCCCTATATACAAGAATAGAACTACTATAATACTGCCTCCTATATACAAGAATATAACTACTATAATACTGCCCCCTATATACAAGAATATAACTACTATAATACTGCCCCCTATATACAAGAATATAACTACTATAATACTGCCCCCTATATACAAGAATATAACTACTATAATACTGCTCCTATATACAAGAATCTAACTACTATAATACTGCTCCCTATGTACAAGAATATAACTACTATAATACTGCCCCGTATGTACAAGAATATAACTACTAGAATACTGCTTCCTATATACAAGAATATAGCTACTATAATACTGCCCCCTATATACAAGAATATAACTGCTATAATACTGCCCCTATATACAAGAATATAACTACTATAATACTGCCCCTATATACAAGAATATAACTACTATAATACTGCCCCCTATATACAAGAATATAACTACTATAATACTGCCCCCTATATACAAGAATATAACTACTATAATACTGCCTCCTATATACAAGAATATAACTACTATAATACTGCCCCTATATACAAGAATATAACTACTATAATACTGCCCCCTATATACAAGAATATAACTATCATACTGCCCCCTATATACAAGAATATAACTACTATAATACTGCCTCCTATATACAAGAATATAACTACTATAATACTGCTCCCTATATACAAGAATATAACTACTATAATACTGCTCCCTATATACAAGAATATAACTACTATAATACTGCCCCTATGTACAAGAATATAACTGCTATAATACTGCCCCTATGTACAAGAATATAACTGCTATAATACTGCCCCTATATGCAAGAATATAACTACTATAATACTGCCTCCTATATACAAGAATATAACTACTATAATACTGCTCCGTATATACAAGAATATAACTACTATAATACTGCCCCCTATATACGAGAATATAACTATCATACTGCCCCCTATATACAAGAATAGAACTACTATAATACTGCCTCCTATATACAAGAATATAACTACTATAATACTGCCCCCTATATACAAGAATATAACTACTATAATACTGCCCCCTATATACAAGAATATAACTACTATAATACTGCCCCCTATATACAAGAATATAACTACTATAATACTGCTCCTATATACAAGAATCTAACTACTATAATACTGCTCCCTATGTACAAGAATATAACTACTATAATACTGCCCCGTATGTACAAGAATATAACTACTAGAATACTGCTTCCTATATACAAGAATATAGCTACTATAATACTGCCCCCTATATACAAGAATATAACTGCTATAATACTGCCCCTATATACAAGAATATAACTACTATAATACTGCCCCTATATACAAGAATATAACTACTATAATACTGCCCCCTATATACAAGAATATAACTACTATAATACTGCCCCCTATATACAAGAATATAACTACTATAATACTGCCTCCTATATACAAGAATATAACTACTATAATACTGCCCCTATATACAAGAATATAACTACTATAATACTGCCCCCTATATACAAGAATATAACTATCATACTGCCCCCTATATACAAGAATATAACTACTATAATACTGCCTCCTATATACAAGAATATAACTACTATAATACTGCTCCCTATATACAAGAATATAACTACTATAATACTGCTCCCTATATACAAGAATATAACTACTATAATACTGCCCCTATGTACAAGAATATAACTGCTATAATACTGCCCCTATGTACAAGAATATAACTGCTATAATACTGCCCCTATGTACAAGAATATAACTGCTATAATTCTGCCTCCTATATACAATAATATAACTACTATAATACTGCCTCCTATATACAAGAATATAACTACTATAATACTGCCTCCTATATACAAGAATATAACTACTATAATACTGCCTCCTATATACAAGAATATAACTATCATACTGCCTGCCCCCTATATAAAAGAATAGAACTACTATAATACTGCCCCCTATATACAAGAATATAACTACTATAATACTGCCTCCTATATACAAGAATATAACTACTATAATACTGCCCCTATGTACAAGAATATAACTGCTATAATACTGCCCCTATGTACAAGAATATAACTGCTATAATACTGCCCCTATGTACAAGAATATAACTGCTATAATACTGCCCCTATGTACAAGAATATAACTGCTATAATACTGCCTCCTATATACAATAATATAACTACTATAATACTGCCTCCTATATACAAGAATATAACTACTATAATACTGCCTCCTATATACAAGAATATAACTACTATAATACTGCTCCGTATATACAAGAATATAACTACTATAATACTGCCCCCTATATACAAGAATATAACTATCATACTGCCTGCCCCCTATATACAAGAATAGAACTACTATAATACTGCCCCCTATATACAAGAATATAACTACTATAATACTGCCCCCTATATACAAGAATATAACTACTCTAATACTGCTCCTATATACAAGAATCTAACTACTATAATACTGCTCCCTATGTACAAGAATATAACTACTATAATACTGCCCCGTATGTACAAGAATATAACTACTAGAATACTGCTTCTATATACACGAATATGACTACTATAATACTTCTCCTATATACAAGAATATAACTAATATAATACTGCCCCCTATGTACAAGAATAGAACTACTATAATACTGCCCCCTATATACAAGAATATAGCTACTATAATACTGCCCCTATATACAAGAATATAACTGCTATAATACTGCCCCTATATGCAAGAATATAGCTACTATAATACTGCCCCCTATATACAAGAATATAACTACTATAATACTGCTCCTATATACAAGAATATAACTGCTATAATAATGCCCCCTATATACAAGAATATAACTACTATAATACTGCCCCCTATATACAAGAATATAACTACTCTAATACTGCTCCTATATACAAGAATCTAACTACTATAATACTGCTCCCTATGTACAAGAATATAACTACTATAATACTGCCCCGTATGTACAAGAATATAACTACTAGAATACTGCTTCTATATACACGAATATGACTACTATAATACTTCTCCTATATACAAGAATATAACTAATATAATACTGCCCCCTATGTACAAGAATAGAACTACTATAATACTGCCCCCTATATACAAGAATATAGCTACTATAATACTGCCCCTATATACAAGAATATAACTGCTATAATACTGCCCCTATATGCAAGAATATAGCTACTATAATACTGCCCCTATATACAAGAATATAACTACTATAATACTGCTCCTATATACAAGAATATAACTGCTATAATAATGCCCCCTATATACTAGAATATACAATCCTATTATACTGTCTGCCATCTACAAGAATATAACAACTATACTACTGCCCCCATCTAAAGATTGACTCTTTGCTGCATCCCCTCCACCCACCAAATAATGTAACATAACATAAAAAATAAAAAAGTTTTATTTAACTTGAGCAACAATAAAAATAGTATGTACATATTAGACTATACAGGTGTATAAGGTATTTTAATAGGGTGAGGGTCCACAGATAGAGGAACAGTGAGGAGCAGTGTTGTCTATGGAAATCATGGGGCCCCAGAGCTTGTCAGCCCACCCTATAAAACAATAAATAAAACAAATAGACGCGGAGACACGGAACTGGTGGGGTGGGCCAGAGATGTCAGAAGACTAGGCTAGCCAATAAGAAGAGCCCCTCTCTGCTTATTGGCCAGCTGAAACTTGTGACAATTCTGGCCACAGCAGTAACAAACAGGCTGCCTGGCTATCTCACAGAGAGACAGATGTAGGGACAGCAGAGGCAAGCAATCGATAGGGTGTTCCAGAGTAGTGAAGTGGCCACCTGTCCAGTCCCCAGCAGCTTAGTTAGCCGCCTCCAACTCTCAGGGGTACTCAGTGTTCAAGGCGGGGGAGGGTCTGTGTGTCGGGCTGATAGTCTCCCTGACAGGTACACACAGGACCTCTGTCTGTTAAATAAAACAGTTCATTGCTGCTGACTATGTGGCAGCTGTTGGTATTGTGCTTCTCCAGCTCTGTGTGCCAGGCCGCCTGGGTGGGCTGCAGCGAATTTGTGTGACACTATGACTGTTTAGCCAAGCAAGCGCCCCCCCTGTGCTAATTACAACCAGGGTACTTGCCACTGTCTGCCCTCTCTAGCTATACCCTTGCCCCTTTACAAGAATATAAATACTATATTAATGCTTCCCCTATGGACAAGAATAATGCTGCCTCCTATGGAAGAGGGTAAGGCTGCTACAATAATACAACTTTTAGCATTGGCGGTAGTATTCTAGTAGCTATATCCTTCTCCATAGACAGTAGAGCAGTATTCTTGTAATATAATGTCTTATTATTCTGATGCCATAAATCTGACATTTGCTTGCCATGCTCCTTTATTTACAAGCTATGCTGTTCCTTGTGTATAGATTGTAATATTTAGTCCTGGCTGGCTGTGACAATGAATATATGTTAAGGATGGCATAAGACTTACTGCTGTTCCTCTCTGACAGGCAGCGGTGTGCGTCCGAGGCATCAGATGTGCCCAGTGTGCAGTTGTTCTGCTATATGTAGGGGGAATTACATTTTATGTTAGTTACAGCTGTGGAAAAGTGGTGGCAGTGCTAGTCATAAATTGCGGCATCCCTGTAAATTCATGTCGTCCTTTGCCAATTGTAGGTCACTTTGGTGACTATTTTGGTCACTATGTGGAGCCCTGTTCTGGGGTGTCAATTGCATCACTAGGTCAAGTTTAATGCTCTCCAATCTGGGGCACTCCAGCCGTTGTGAAACTACAACTCCCAGCGTTCACTGACAGCCAGAGGGTGCCAAAGCATGCTGTGAGTTTTAATTTTGCATCAGCTGGAGAGCGACAGGTTAGGTTTGAGACCACCGGTCTAGACACTCGGAGAACACCATATTGACTATTGAAAACACAACCACGGATGGTTTGGCAAGCAATAAGGCCTAGGACGTACATCTGAGAATGTTTTAGATATTTTTAAAAATAATACGTTTAATTCTATCTGATTTCTTTATGGAGATAGAATTTACATTTGCAATCATGATCATAGGTAAAGTATCCTGGCAGGAATGTGCGGTTAGTCCTCATTAAATATAAGCCTTTAAGTTTTCCTAAGTTTAATTCTACAGTCCCCATACAGAATTAACCACTTCATGGTGTTGTGAGGTCTATTGCCTTAATTTGCAGCAACGACTACAATGGTAGTCCTGCATGTCAGTGACATCTGGGCCCCCTCCTGAAAAGGCAAATTTGTTTTAAACTGGTTCGGATTTCTTTTTTTTTTTTCCCTCTTTATACAGTGCTATATAAGCTTTTTGTATACAATAGAGAACGCGTCTGTCCTTGTAATCATGTGATTGTCGTGATGCTGGCCTCTTGGACCTATCACAGAACTGATTGTGACAATTGGCACTATATCTGGGCTGTCTCCTGTAACTGGGGGTTGCTATGTAATGATCCTTTCCTCCTTAGGCAGGGCTGGACCAATCTTAACAAGCTCTATTGAGCCAGCTCTAAAGGGCAAGGCAGAGCCGTAGGGAAGGGTCCACATAACCTGGTTAAGAAGTGGTTGATGCATTAAAAATAAATATCTAGCAAACCTGTTACAACCAAAAATGTCCTTACCTTACAGTGTTGCATCTTCCCCTTTTAGGAGTTAAAATAAAATCCCCAGTAGTCATACCAGCCACACCACTTCCCCGCTAGTCACCTTTCCACACTTCAACACTTGTCACAGCAGGCCCCTTTTCCACTAGTGATCACAGCAGAGCCACCGTCTCAATAGGCAGTTATAGGTGGATTCCATCTCCCCCGGTTATCACAACTAGGTCTCCCTGCCCACCATGTACTCACGTCCTGCACTATCCAGAAATGTGCCCCCTACACAAGATCAGCCATTGTGTGCTTTATCTGTCTGGAATGAGTGATCTGTGCCGTTAGAGATGGGGCTTCATGTCATTGACAGCATTCATCTCAAGAACCAGAGAGAAGCGCCTGACCGCAAAATGCAATAAGAGCAGAGAGCACAACCAAAATGCCAGATCAAATTTTCTAGTTGGTATGGGTTTTAAGACTATGCGTGAAAAAGCAGAAACAGAGTATGACATCCCCCTAATCACTATATGCCCCCCACCTTGTTTGTCATCCTAGCTCCCAAAATGTAGCATCAAATATCTTGTATGTCAATATGTTGGAAACATTTCCATTTTTGTTTACTAGTATTGCATGCTTGAAGCGGCTCTGTCACCACATTATAAGTGCCCTGTCTCCTACATAAGGAGATCGGCGCTATAATGTAGGTGACAGCAGTGCTTTTTATTTAAAAAAAATAATCTGTTTTCACCACGTTATTAGCGATTTTAGATTTATGCTAATGAGTTGCTTAATGCCCAAGTGGGCGTGTTTTTACTTTAGACCAAGTGGGCGTTGTACAGAGGAGTGTATGACGCTGACCAATCAGCATCATTCACTCCTCTCCATTCATTTACTCAGCGCATAGGGATCCTGCTAGATCCTTATGTGCTGTCTTATACTAACACATCAACAATACTGAAGTGTTTAGACAGTGAATAGACATTCCACGGGATGTCTATTCACAATCTCTGCACTTCGTTACTCTGTCTGTGGTAGTTACAGCAGAGGAAGCGTAATCTCGTGAGATTACGCTGTAGATGACAGGTTACAACGAGATCACGCTTCCTCTGCTGTAACTACCATAGAAACAGTAACGAAGTACAGAGATTGTGAATAGACATCCCGTGGAATGTCTATTCACTGTCTAAACACTTCAGTATTGTTAATGTGTTAGTATAAGACAGCACATAAAGATCTAGCAGGATCCTTATGCGCTGAGTAAATGAATAGAGAGGAGTGCATGACGCTGATTGGTCACTGATTGGTCAGCGTCATACACTCCCCTGTACAACACCCACTTGGTCTAAAGTAAAAATACGCCCACTTGGGCATTAAGCAACTCATTAGCATAAATCTAAAATCGCTAATAAAGTGGTAAAAATAGATAGTTTTTTTAAAATAAAAAGCATTACTGTCACCTACATTATAGTGCCGATCTCCTTATGTGGGAGATAGGGCACTTATAATGTGGTGACAGAGCCTCTTTAACCACTTCAGGACTGAGCAATTTTTTTGCTTTTTCGTTTTTCATTCCCCGCCTTCCAAGAGTCATACATTTTTTATTTTTTCCGTCAATAGAATGGTGTGAGGGCTTATTTTTTGCAGGAGGAGTTGTAGTTTATATTGGTACCATTTAACCCCTTAAGGACGCAGCCTAGTTTTGGCTTTAAGGCTCAGAGCCCATTTTTCAAATCTGACATATTTCACTTTATGTGGCAATAACGTCGGAATGCTTAAACCTATCCAAGCGATTCTGAGATTGTTTTTTCGTGACACATTGGGCTTCATGTTCGTGGTAAAATTTGGTCGATATATTCAGTGTTTATTGGTGAAAAATTGCTAAATTTAGAGGAAATTTTGAAAAAATAGCATTTTTCAGAATTTAAATGCATCTGCTTGTAAAACAGACGGTTATACCACCCAAAATAGTTACTAGTTCACATTTACCATATGTCTACTTTAGATTGGCATAGTTTTTTGAACATTCTTTTATTTTTCTTGGACGTTACAAGGCTTAGAACATAAACAGCAATTTCTCATATTTTTAAGAAAATTTAAAACGCCTTTTTTTTAAGGTACCTCTTGAGTTCTGAAGTGGCTTTGAGGGGCCTATGTATTAGAAACCCTGATAAAACACCCCATTTTAAAAACTAGACCCCTCAAAGTATTCAAAACAGCATTTAGAAAGTTTTTTAACCCTTCAGGCATTTCACAGGAATTAAAGCAAAGTGGAGGTGAAATTTGCAAATTTCATTTTTCTTGCTGAATTTCAATTTTATTAAAAAAAAAATCTGTAACACAGAAGGTTTTACCAGAGAAATACTACTAAATATCTATTGTCCAGATTCTGCAGTTTTTAGAAATGTCCCACATGTGACTCTACTGCGCTCGTGGACTAAAACACAAGCCCTAGAAGCAAAGAAGCACCTAGTGCATTTTGAGGCCTCTTTTTTTATTAGAATATATTTTAGGCAGCATGCCAGGTTTGAAAAGGTGTTGAGGTGCCAAAACAGTAGGAATCCCCCAATAGTGACCCCATTTTGGAAACTACACCCCTCAAGGAATTCATTTATGGTTGTTGTTACCATTTTGACCGCACAGTTTTTTTCACAGCACGTATTTGAATTGGGCTGTGAAATGAAAAAAATGACATTTTTTCCAATAAAATGTCATTTGTGATGAAAATTTCTTATTTTCACAGGGAACAAAATACCCCATTTTGTTGCCCAATTTGTCCTTAGTGCGACAATACCCCATTTGTGGTGATAAACTGCCGTTTGGGCCCATGGGAGGGCTCAGAAGGAAAGGAGCGCTATGTGTTTGTTGGAGTCCAGATTTTGCTGGATTGGTTTTCGGGTGCCATGTCGCATTTGCAGAGCCTCAGAGGTATCAAAGCAATGGTAACCCACCAGAAGTGACCCCATTTTGGAAACTACACCCCTCAAGGAATTCAAATTTTGACCGCACAGTTTTTTCACAGCACCTGTTTGAATTGGGCTGTAAAATGAAAAAAATTTAATTTTTTCCAATAAGATGTAATTTTTTTAATCAAAATTTCTTATTTTCACAGGGAACAAAATACACCATTTTGTTGCCCAATTTCTCCTGAGTACAGCAATACCCCATTTGTGGTGATAAACGGCCTATTGGGCCCATGGGAGGGCTCAGAAGGAAAGGAGCGCTATTTGTTCTTTGGAGTCCAGATTTTGCTGGATTGGTTTTCGGGTGCCATGTCGCATTTGCAGAGCCCCAGAGGTATCAAAGCAATAGAAACTAACCACAAATGACCCCATTTTGGAAACTACACCCCTCAAGGAATTCATTTATGGGTGTTGTGACCATTTTGACCCAATAGTTTTTTCACAGAACTTATTTGAATTGGGCTGGGAATTAAAACAAAATTATTTTTTTCAAATAAAATGTAGTTTTGGCTGAAAATGTCTTATTTTCACAAGAAACAAAATAACCCATTCTGTTGCGCAATTTGTTCTGAGTGCCGCAATACCCCATTTGTGGTGATAAACTGCCGTTTGGGCCCATGGGAGGGCTCAGAAGGAAAGGACCACCATTTGGCCTACTGGGGATTTTCTAGTGCGAAGTCATGTATGCAGAAGCCCCTGAGGTACCAGTACAGTTGAAACCCGCAAGAAGTGACCCCGTTTTAAAAACTACACCCTTAAGGCATTCATCTAGAGGTGTAGTGAGCATTTTGACCGGAGACCTACACCCCATAAACTGTAATGTGGGTTCTCCCGGGTATGGCAATACCCTACATGTGGCTGTTATCAGCTGTATGGGCACACAGCAGGGCCCAGAGGGGAAAGACGAGGGGGGATAAGTTGTGCGGAGTGCATCAGGGTAAGTAAAATTGGGGTAAATTATAAACCAAGGGATGTATGATCAATTTTAAAACACTCTTTCATACAGAGCTCTGGTTATTCGGGACACGTGTCACATTGATATATTGTGTCATCCCTTATCGCCCTCTTATAGCAGACTTTGCACCTCTTTTGACTTTTTCCCTTCTTGCCAGTTTGGGGAACTTCTCCTGGAAAGTGTTGCCACCCTGGTACGATGCGTGTGGCCCCTCTTCCAAAAGTACTGGGTGCCCCCCCTTCTTGGTCCCTAAAGATTAGGTTCTTGATAATCACCTCTTGAAATTCATGGAAAGTTCCCCTCTGGCCTGCACATCGATGTAGCACGTACGCATTGTACAATGCCATCTGTATGATGTGCACGGCCAGCTTCTTATACCACACCGCATGGCGCTGTAGGGCTTCAGGACTTGATCTGACAGGTCCATCCCTCCCATGTACCTATTGTAATCCAGGATGCAGTCTGGTTTGGGGGTGGCCTTTCCTTCATATATCCTAAATCTGTAGGTATACCCCGATGCACTCTCGCACAGCGTATCCCCCCTCGTCTTTCCCACGCCATACCTTGCCCTCTTACCCGGCAGGTACTGGCGGAATTGAACCCTCCCTTTAAAATGTACCAGATACGCATCAATAGAAATACACTTCTCGGGGGTGTATGCTTGGGAAAACCGGGCACTGAAACGGTCTAATAGGGGTCTCCGTTTATACAAACGGTCAAAACTGGGGTCATCTCTGGGTGGGCACGGCTCATTATCATTATAATGTAAGAAGCCAAGTATTGCCTAATTTTTTATTTTTTTTAGGTTACAGTTCAGTTCTGAAGTTGCTTTGAGTGGCCCATATATTAGAAACCCCAATCAAACACCCCATTTTAGAAACTAGACCCCTCAAAGTATTCACAACAGCATTTAGAAAGTTTATGAACCCTTTAGGTGTTTCACAGAAATTTAGAGCAAAGTAGAGGTGAAATTTATATATTTTTTTTTTGTCAGAAAATCCTCTTTATACCATTTTTTTTATAACACAAAAGGATTTATCAGAGAAACGCAACTCAATACTTATTGCCCAGATTCTGCAGTTTTGAGAAATATCCCACATGTGGCCCTAGTGCGGTAATGGACTGAAGCACCGGCCTCCGAAGCAAAGGAGCACCTAGTGGATTTTGAGCCCTCTTTTTTATTAGGCACCATGTCCGGTTTGAAGAGGTCTTGTGGTGCCAAAACATTGGAAACCCCCCAAAAGTGACCCCATTTTGGAAACTAGACCCCTTGAGGAATTCATTGTAGTTTTCTTGGGGTGCATGCGGCTTTTTGATCAGTTTTATTCTATTTTTAGGTGGCGTGGTGACTAAAAAACAGCAATTCTACTATTGTTTTTTTATTCTATTTTTTTTACAGCGTTCACCGTGCGCTATAAATGACATATTCACTTTATTCTGCGGGGCGATACGATTACGGCGATACCAGATGTTTCTAGTTTTTTTTTTAATGTCTTATGGCGTTTGCACAATAAAATACGTTTTGTAAAAAATCATTCACTTTTGGTGTTACCTTATTCTAAGAGCCATAACGTTTTTATTTTTCAATCAATAAAGCCGTGCGAGGACTTATTTTTTGCGTAACGAATTGCAGTTTCGATCAGTACCATTTTTAGGTACATGCGACTTTTTGATCTCTTTTTATTCAATTTTTTGGGAGGTGAAGGGACCAAGCAATTGTTATTGTGGTACGGTTTTTTGTTTTTTAATTTTACGGCGTTCACCGTGCGGGATAAATAACTAAATAATTTTGTAGTTCAGGCCGTTACGGACGCGGCGATACCAATTATGTATAGTTTATTTGTTTGTTTATATATTTTTATTAATAATAAATGACTGATAAGGGAAAAAGGGGGATTTTTACTTTTATTACTTTGAAAACTTTTTTTTTTCTTATTTTTACACATCTTTTTTTTTAACTTTATTACTTTGTCCCACTAGGGGACTTGAGGGCAGGAGGCCCTGATCGCTATTCTAATACACTGCACTAAATGCATAGTGCAGTGTATTAGAACTGTCAGCTACTCACTGACAGCAAGCATAGTGGGTCCTGACGTTGTCAGGACCCACTAGGCTTCCGTCTATGGCATAGCCGGACGCCATTGTTTGGTGTCCGGCTGCCATAGTCCCCATCGCCGGCCGCTATCGTGTAGCAGGCCGGCGATGGCAACTTAACCCCTAAAAAGCCACGATCTCTATAGAACGTGGCTTTTAAGGGGTTAATCAGCGGGGACACAGCGATCGGTCCCCGCTGTAGGAGCTGTGACAGCTGCTGTACGAGACCGCAGCTGTCACATCTCCTGTATGTGTCGGGAGGACGGCCGAAACGGCCGTTACTCCCGAGACGTACTATTAGGTCATGGTGCGCGAACGATACAGCTGCCATGACCTAATAGCACGTCCAGGAGCGGGAAGGGGTTAAAGTACCATATAATGTACTGGGAAACTGAAATTGGGAAAGACTGATTCCTCCATTTTTTCTTGGGTTTCGTTTTTACGGCTTTCACCATGCGGTATAAACAACAAATTAATTTTATTCTACGGCTTAATGCGATTACAGTGATACCAAATTTATGTTTGTTTGTTTTTTTTATATTTTACTACTTTTACAAAGGAGGAACGATTTGTTAAAAAAAAAGAATGGTTTTGTTTCACCACAACTTTTTTTTTTTTAAAACCTTTTTAACTTTTTTTTTTTTAGTCGATATGAGCAGTGTGTGGACCTCATCTTCTGTGGGATGAGCTGAAGTTTTTTTTTATACCGTTTTTTGGTACATAATTTTTTAATCACTTTTTATTCCATATTTTTCGAGCGCTAAGTTGACTAAAAACCAGTGAATTTGGATGTTAAAATGTTTTATTTTTTTACGCTGTTGGAGTTAAGTAATGGTATATTGCAATAGTTTGGACTTTTACGGACGCAGCAATACCACTTTTGTAAATTTTTTTAGTTTTTACTTTATTTTAAAGGAAAAATGGGAAAGCGTTTTTTAATACGTTTTAATATTAAATTTTTTCCACTACTAATAACTTTTTTTTACCCATTTATTATTCCCCCCCATGGGACTTGAGCCAGCAATCGTTAGATCGCTGGTCCAATACACTGCAATACTAATGTACTGCAGTATATTATCATTTTTACCGATTTCTATTAAGCCCTGCATTCATTAGGGCCCTGGGCTGCCATGACAACCATCGCCCCATCATCGCGCCCCCTCTTTTCAACGCCTCAGATGCTTTGGTCATGATTGACCGCAGCATTTGAGGGGTTAAACTGTCAGGAACAGCGTAATAAACAGCTGACACCCACAGCATATGAAGCGGGCTCCGTGTGTGAGCCCGCTCCATACATCACCCCCGCACCATGACATGCTATTAGAAACTCAAATAATAAAAATAAAATTGGTATCTAAAGGAGACTCAAAAATCCTTGGTCATTAAAGCATAGAAAATATGTTTAAAAAATAATCCCAGCAATTCCTCTCTTGAAGTGTTTTTCCCATGAGACATTTATGACATATCCACTAGATATATCATAGATGTCAGATAGATGCGTGTCAAACGTCTGGGACCCGCATCCGTCTCCAGAACGGAACCATCTAAACCCTGTTCTGCCACTCTGTGACGCGGCTAAAGCTGGTGAATTCCGACCATGAAAAAGGCTATATAGTCAGGAGTTACGAAAACAGTTTAACTCGCTGAGCTACGCTGTTTCTGTAAGTCCCATAGAACTGAATGGTTGTTACGGATACAGTGTAGCTAGCATTCTACTCTGCTTCCGTAACTGCCATTCACTACTATGGGAGTAACGGAAACAGCGTAGCTCAGCGAGTTACGCTGTTTTCGTAACTCCCGACCATATAACCAGGAATGGCCCGGGAGGCAGCGATGGCAGACAAAGGCAGAATGTTGTTTAGGGTGCCCTGTTCTGAAGATAGGTGGGACCCGCATCTATCTGACATTTATGACATCTCCTGTGAATATGTCATAAATGTCTCTTATGGGAAAACCCCTTTAAGGGCTAGTTCACACAGCGTATTTCGGTGCTGTTTTTGATGCGGGAAACTCGTCGGAAACCGTGCCAAAAACTGCCCGTAATCGCCTCCCTCTGTCACACATGGGTGGCCCTCGAATGTGATCATGGGCCGCTGATGAGTTGCCTTGGCAGCCGGTGGCCTATCAATGCCTCCAGGCTTGCCAATGCTGTATGCCTATTAGGCCAATGACAGGCAGTATTTATTTGGTATACTGAACATACCAAAGCATTATATAAGCAATCAAAAAAATCGCATAGTGAAGTCGCCTAGTGGGACTAAAAAAATTAATAACTGTCAAAGGTAACTAAAAACTGTTCACAGTAAAAAAAATAAAACCAATTTTTTTCATAAAGTGTTTTTATTTTGTCAAAGTGTAAAATAACGCACATATATGGTATCGCCGAGATCGTACCGACCCGAACAATAAAGTTAACACATTATTTAAAGGGAACCTGTCACCGGCATTTCACCTATTAAACCAGCAATACCTGGTGGTAGTGGGTGAAAAATCATTTCTATATAACCTATAATTGTCTTCTTAGTCGGCTCTGTAGTTTAGTATTCAGTTTTTTTGTGTTCCCACACCGTATGATAATGAGCATAAGAGCCATATCTTTGTTTGAAAAGAGTCATATCTTCATTCCTCAAGTCTTTCTGAGTTTACCCCGCCTCCTTACTTTTGATTGACAGCTCCTCGCCTTCCCCCAGCACACAAAATCCTGCGCTTGTGCATTGATGTTCTCTTCTGGGGTGTGCGCACAAAGGGACACCGGATTATTACGATAAAAAGCGCAACATGTTTGCAGACCGTTATTTACAGTCCGACGAGGAGTTTAGGAGAGGGGATAACGGCAATTAACTTTTTATAGCAGCGGCCAATGAGGGATATGTATAGTTCAATATGTGAAATGCTGGTGACAGGTTCCCTTTAAACCACATGAAAACTACAACTAATATTTAAATGGATATAACTTTCTTTTGCAGTTTTTCTATACTGCGCTGAAACTATGTGTGATCAGCCTATTAGGGTATGTTCACACAGCCTATTTTCGGCCGTTTTTCAGACCGTAAACGCCGAAAAACGGCCGAAAAAATTGGAAACTGAACGCCTCCAAACATCTGCCTATTGATTTCAATGGGAAAAATGGTGTTCTGTTCCGAAGGACCGTTTTTTGAAAAACGGCCGCGAAGAAGAAGTGCAGGTCAGTTCTTGGGACGTTTTTTGGAACCGTTTTTCATTGACTCTATAGAAAACCAGCTTCAAAAACGGCCGTAAGAAACACAGCGAAAATCGCGAGTGGCTTAAAAAACGTCTGAAAATCAGGAGCTGTTTTCCCTTGAAAGCGTGTGAACATACCCTTATTGACCGCTGCATGTTTCTGCATTGTTCTTTGCTCACAGAGAGAACACTGTTTTGCCATCATGTTGCTGTAATTGCGGTCCACATACTTTGTATGTGAGCACGGCCCGAAAATGCGGCTGTCAGTCGGCGGCCGGCCGTGCCCGCAATCGCGGGCCGTGATTGCGGGCACGGTCGTGTGCATGGGGCCTTAGATCTACTTTCACAACCAAGAATGGTCCTTCCTCTGTTAGTCCTCTCAAGGATTAAGAGTTGATGTTTCCAAGGTATAATTGCTAACCTCTACTTCTTTGGTTCGGCTACAGACTGGGCTGCTAGCTTCTGGCTTCTTGGCTGACCTGTAAAGACAACTATCATCAATTCAGTTAAACCCTTAGGTGGGAGTAGGGAGGGTCACTGTTGCTAGGTGTCTGCGCTTTCCCCTAAAAGAAAAAACGTTTGAAGGAATCGTCATAGATTCCTTCAAACTGAACTTTATTCTTTGGGTACGCAGCCACCTAGCACTAGCTGATGGGTAGAATGGCACACACCTGGTGATAGCCCTCATGATTTCTAGACACTCAGCCTCATAAGGATGCCAATACAATTTGACAAGGGTTCTTTTAGAAGACTTTCTTGCAGTCTAAAGTATTATTGGAAGGATCACCCCTCTGACTGCAGCACGATGCTGAAGATGCTGTACTTTTAAAGGAGTGAGCCCAAAAAGTTGCAGTGTGAACACCTTTTTGCAAAAAGGATCCAACCTCTAATCGTATTAGCCGAGGCCTTTCTAAAAGGTGGTCTCAAGGTAATAAACCGGTTTGATATACCCTGCCTATGTGGACTAGATAAGATACTCCTGTATAGTGTGCACCAATGGGAATGTAACCCTATGGTCATTTGTAGCGTGTACGCCAAAAGCTGTCCTGGCGTACATGCTAAACGGACATCATATACCTGATGTGAACAGGGCCTTATCTGTTGTTAGACGGATTTGGCACTGTATTGTGACTTCCATTATAAGGGTATGTTCACACAAGGTCATTACGTCCGTAATTGACGGACGTATTTCGGCCGCAAGTACCGGACCGAACACAGTGCAGGGAGCCGGGCTCCTAGCATCATAGTTATGTACGACGCTAGGAGTCCCTGCCTCGCTGCCGGACAACTGTCTCGTACTGAAAACATGATTACAGTACGGGACAGTTGTCCGGCAGGGACTCCTAGCATCGTACATCACTATGATGCTAGGAGCCCGGCTCCCTGCACTGTGTTCGGTCCGGGATTTGCGGCCGAAATACGTCCGTCAATTACGGATATAATGACCTCGTGTGAACGTACCCTAAATGATGCATATGTAGACAGAGCGTGACCACACTACAGGAGTCAACTAGATTGCTGACTAACAAGTTTTTAGGCACCTCACTACTCAATGCATACACGACTGACCGTACCTGGTCACCATAGGCGATTTTAATAGTCACTTTGACAACCTGGTGGCCAGGGGTCTGTGCAGCTCTGCATTGTTTTATTTATTTATTTATTTAAAGTAAGGAAGGAGTTCATCTCTCCCCTATTACTAATGGTGTTCTCTATTATTATTATTATTATTATTATTATTATTATTATTATTATATATTTTTTTTTTTAACCCCTTCCCACATTTGTACGTAACTGTACGTCCATTTTAGCAGGCCATTCCCACAAATGGACACCGAGTTACTGCCATTGCATGGCGCAAGAACAGGAGTTGTGCTCGCGCCGTCTGCAGCAGGTGCTGGCTGTAATAAATCGCCGACATCCGCTGCAACTTCCGAGATCAGAGATGTCTCAGATTCTGGCTGTTTAACCCCTTAGATGCTGTGGCACCTAGGTGATTAAACAGAGGGCTGGGACCTGCCACATCTGTAGGTCTATTAGACCATGCTGAAGGCACTGCCTAATAGATTGCCTATCAGCGATTAAAGAAGCGCAATGTAAAGTCCCGCAGTGTGACTACAAAATAAGTACAATTTGTTAGTTATAAAAAAGGTGTTAAAAAAATAAATAAAATAAAAACCATTATTTGAAAAATAAGTACTTTTTATTTTGCAAAAGTTTAAGGAAAAAACACACACGCATGCTTGGCATCGCAGGAATCTTAACGACCCGTACAATAAAGTTATCACATTATTTGAACCGCACGGTCATCGGAGTAAAAATAAAATAAATAAAACAACATGGAATGTTTGTTTTTTCACCACAAATATAATAATACAAGTTATTTAATAGTTTGTGTACCCCATAATGGTTCTATTAAGAAATATAACTTGTCCCGTAAAAAAAAAAAACAAGCCCTCATATGGCTACATTGATGGAAAAATAAGGTTATGGGTATTGGAATTTCGGTGACCTAAATACAGTTTTTTTTTTCATGACCTACTTTTATTTTCAAAAGTAGAAAAACTTAATTTAACCGTTCAGGACACCACCCCATTTTTCAAATCTGATGTGTTACTTTATGTGGTAATAACTTTGGAATGCTTTTACCTATCCAAGCGATTCTGAGATTGTTTTTTCGTGACAGATTATACTTTAAGTTAGTGGTAAAATTTTGTCGATACATTCAGTATTTTATTGGGAAAAACACCAACATTTTGTGAAAAGCTGCAAAAATTATAATTTTTCTAAATTTAAATGTATCTGCTGGTAAGACGGATAATAATACCACACAAAATAAATGCTAATTAACAATTCCCATTTGTCTACTTTCGGCTCTGTTCACTTCTGCGTTGGGGTACCGTTCTGACGTTCTGCACCGGATCAGTTGTTTTGCCGGAAGCATTAGCGTAGTCGACTAGGCTATTGCTTCCTGCAAAACGACGGGTCCGGTGCACAAAAGAGGCAAACGGAAACCACGGGCACCAGCTCTGTCACCATTCAAGTCAATGGTGATGGAGATGGAAACCTCTGGTTTCCATTTGTGTCTGCTCAGGGTCCCGTTCTAACGGAAATCTCAGACGGAATGTCAGAACGAGACCCCAACGCAGATGTGAACAGAGCCTTAGATTGGCATAATTTTTTTTTAACATCCTTTTATTTTTCTAGGACGTTACAAGACTTAGAACTTTAGCAGAAATTTCTCACATTTTCAAGAAAATTTCAAAAGGCTATTTTTACAGGGACGTGTTCAGTTGTGAAGTGATTTTGAGGGGCCCATACAATGCAAACCCCCATAAATTGCCACATTTCAAAAACTGAACCCCTCAAAGTATTCAAAACAGCATTTAGAAAGTTTATTAACCCTTTAGGCGTTTCACAAGAATTACAGCAAAGTACGGATGAAATTGACAAATTTCACTTTTTTTGCAGAAATTCATTTTTAATCAATTTTTTTCTGTAACACAGAAGGTTTTACCAGTGAAACGCAACTCCATTTTTATTTCCAGGATTCTGCAGTTTTTAGAAATATCCCACATGTGGCCCTAGTGTGCTTATGGAGTGAAACACCGGCCTCAGAAGCAAAGGAGCACCTAGAGGATTTTGGGGCCTTCTTTTTATTCGAATATATTTTAGGCACCATGTCCGGTTTGAAGAGGTCTTGTGATACCAAAACAGTGAAAACAACCCAAAAAAGACACCATTTGGCAAACCACCCCTCAAGGAATTTATTAAGGGGTATAGTCAGCATTTTGACCCCACAGTTTTTTTGCTGAATTTAGTGGAATGAAGCCGTGAAAATGAAAATCTACATTTTTTTTTCCAATAAAACGTAGAAAATGCAAAATTTTTGCAAGGCATAAAGGAGAAAAAACTCCCCATTTGAAAAGCAATTTGTCCCAATCACGGCAATACCCCATATGTGGTGATAAACTGCTGTTTGGACACACGGCAGGGCTTAGAAAGGAAGGAGCACCATTTGGCTTTTTGAACTCAAATTTTGCTGCAATGATTTTCGGGTGCCATGTCGCATTAGCAAAGGGACAAAATCAGTGAAAACCCCCCAAAAAGACACCATTTGGCAAACTACACCCCTCAAGGAATTTATCAAGGGGTATAGTGAGGATTTTTACCCCATAGTTTTGTTTAGCTGAATTTAGTGGTATGAAGCCGTCAAAATTAAATCTACATTTTTTTTCTAATAAAATGTCGAAAATTTTCAATTTTTGCAAGGCATAAAGGAGAAAAAGCACCCCAAGATTTGAAAACCAATTTCTCCCAATTACGTCAATATCCCATAAGTGGTGATAAACTGCTGTTTGGACACACGGTAGGGGTCAAACGGGAAGGATCACCATTTGGAGCTCAAATTTAGCTTGAATGGTTTTCGGGTGACATGTCACGTTTGCAAAGTGCCTGCGGGACCAAAATAGTAGGAAACCCCCAAAAGTGACCCCATTTGGGAAACTACACCCCTTAAGGAATCTATGTAGGGGAATAGTAAGCATTTAGACCACACAGGTCTTTTGCAGAATTTATTGGAATTAGGCCGTAAAAATGAATATCATCACTTTTTCCACTAAAAATTTGAAGATTTTAATGTCGCATTTGCAAAACCCTAAGGTACCAGAGTACAGTGGAAGCTCCCAAGAAGTGACCCCATTTTGGAAACTACATCCCTCACGGCATTTAACATTTGCCTGGACATATGACAGAGTTCAGAAGTTAAGAGCAACATGCGCATTTGAGGACTATTTTGGTGATTTTCACAGCATTGGCCCACAATTGCAGGGCTCTGAGGTCAAGTAGTAAAACAAACCCCCAAGTAGTGACCCCTATTTTGGAAACTACACCCCTTGAGGCATTTTAAGGGGTGTATTGAGCATTTTGTCCCCACAGGTGTTTTTTCATTAAAGAGGCTCTGTCACCAGATTTTGCAACCCCTATCTGCTATTGCAGCAGATCGGCGCTGCAATGTAGATTACAGTAAAGTTTTTATTTTTAAAAAACGAGCATTTTTGGCCAAGTTATGACCATTTTTGTAGTTATGCAAATGAGGCTTGCAAAAGTCCAAGTGAGTGTGTTTAAAAGTAAAAGTCCAAGTGGGCGTGTATTATGTGCGTACATCGGGGCGTTTTTAATACTTTTACTAGCTGGGCGCTCTGACGAGAAGTATCATCCACTTCTCTTCAGAACGCCCAGCTTCTGCCAGATCACGCTGTGACGTCACTCACAGGTCCTGCATCGTGTCAGACGAGCGAGGACACATCGGCACCAGAGGCTACAGATGATTCTGCAGCAGCATCGGCGTTAGCAGGTAAGTCGATGTAGCTACTTACCTGCAAACGCTGATGCTGCTGCAGAATCAACTGTAGCCTCTGGTGCCGATGTGTCCTCGCTCGTCTGACACTATGCAGGACCTGTGAGTGACGTCACAGCGTGATCTGGCAGAAGCTGGGCGTTCTGAAGAGAAGTGGATGATACTTCTCGTCAGAACGCCCAGCTAGTAAAAGTAGTAAAAACGCCCCGATGTACGCACATAATACACGCCCACTTGGACTTTTGCAAGCCTCATTTGCATAACTACAAAAATGGTCATAACTTGGCCAAAAATGCTCGTTTTTTAAAAAATAAAAACGTTACTGTAATCTACATTGCAGCGCCTATCTGCTGCAATAGCAGATAGGGGTTGCAAAATCTGGTGACAGAGCCTCTTTAATAATGCGCAGCGGTTGGTGAAAATTGCAATATTCTGCCGATATGCCATTTTAGTGCACAATATTTTGTGCCACCGAAGAGACACATCTCGTAAACTGCTAAGCTGGTTCTCCCGGATATGGCGATGCCATATATGTGGAAGTAAACTGCTGTTTGTGTACGCTGTAGGGTTCAGAAGGAAGGGAGCGCCATTTGGCTTTTGGCGCGCAGATTTTACTTGGCAGTTCTTTTTTGGGTTTTGCTGGTATTTCAGTTTATAATGTGGGGGCATAAGTAATCTGAGCAGAGTACATCAGGGCATAATAAAGGGCTATAATAATGGGGTAAATAAATAATATTTCAGAGATATGTCGCCTGTGCCGCACTGATAAATGGTGACCATTCTTATCCGCTTTTGGAAACTCTGCACATTCTGTGTCACCGTATTCTGAGAGCCAGAACTTTTTTATTTTTCAGTCAAAAAAGCTGTGTAAGGACGTGTTTATTGCGGAACGGGTTGTAGTTTTTTTTTATTGGTACTATTTTGGGGTACATGGGACTTTACGATCACTTTTTATTCCATGTTTTGTGAGGGGTGGTGATATAAAAAAAAAATAGCGATTCTGGCAACGTTTGCTTTTTTTTTTTTTGCGGTGTTCATCGTGTGGGAAAAATAACATTACAGTTTTATAGATTGGGCCGTTACGGACGCAGTGATACTAAATATGTGTACTTTTTTTAACGTTTTATTTATTTTCCTATAATAAAAGGCTTATTATAGGAAAAAAGGCAGTGTTTGTTTTTATTAACTTGAAACTTTTCTTTTTACACTTATGTTCAACTTTTTTAAGCTTTTTTTTTTTTTTGTCCCACTAGGGGGCTTTTGGGCCTGCACCTCTGATCTTTACTCTAATACATTGCACTACCCACGTAGTGCAATGCATTAGAGATGTCAGTCATTTACTGACAGCAAACCTATTAGGTCCAATCTGTGGGCGGGGCCTAATAGGCTATCATACGTGGCAGATCAGGAGGCCATTATTAGTCTTCCGGTCGCCAAAGGCAACGATCGGTATAGTCACGATCACATCGTGTCGATGCTGATCGCTACAAACCACTAAGATGCCTTGATCGCGGCATCTAAGGGATTAATGGCAGGGATCAGAGCTAGCTCCGTTCCCTGCCGTTACAGAACGGTGTCAGCTGTAACATACAGCTGACACCAGCGTATGATGTCACAGGCTCAGCTTCTGAGCCTGCGCCATCTTGTTACTGCGGCCGGACGCCATTCAGGCCCCGCCTCTGGGCATTACCAGCAGGCTTCCGTACTTGGCAGACAGGAGGCCATCGTTAGGCCTCCAGTCTGCCGGAGCAGTCATCGGAACCCCGCAATTTCATTGCAGGGTTCCAATCTGCTTGTAAACACCATAGATGCAGCGCTCAAAAGCGAGCGCCTCATCTAAGAAGTTAATAGGCAAATATGGGAGGGGTTAAGGGGTTAAAGAAGCTGTTTGGCAAAAAATATATATTTTGTACATATAATGCTAACTCACCAGCAGTATTCCAGCAATGTCCGTTGCTTCTGTGTGTTTTGAGCCCTTTCATTATGGGAAGCTGTGTCATGTGATTTCCGTCTGACCACCAGAATAGACCATGCTCTCATGTGTAGACAGGAGGTCACTCTCCCCTGTGTAGATGACTTCCTGTGAACTACAAGAATACATAATCGCTAATCAAATCCTTACTGACAGCTCTGAGACCCCTCCTGTCCCCACCCAGCTCCACTCTCCTTGTTCTTCTGTATGCTCCCTATCTAAGGGAGCAGGAATGCAGTGATATAATAGGCGAGTCTCTACAATGAGTAGCTGCAGAGTTATAAACCCCCCTGACTCACACTGAATGTCTATAGTCTAGGGCTGGGCAATTAATTGAAATTTAATCTAAATCGAAATTCAGCGCAATTAATTGGCGTCATCTTGCGAATTTCTGTTTTATCAATTTATTTTTTCCTGGTCTAAATGGTAACTACAACTTTAGGTTGCAGATATAGTTCAATCCAATGGTAGGGGGGACGACGACCAGGAACGGGGTTAGGTGAGTATGCATATTATTATTTTTATCAGGCACTATTGGGTGCAGCTGTGGGGGCGTTATACAGCATGGGAGCAGCTATGGGGGACTTTATACTGTGTGGGGTGCAGCTATGGGGGCATTGTACTGTGTGAGGGCAGCTATTGGGGCATTATACTGCGTGGAAGTGAGTTATAGAGGCGTTAAACTATGTAGAGGCAGCTATCGGAGGCATTCTACTGTGGGGAAGGCAGTTATGGTGTGCATTATACTGTGTGGGGGCAGCTATGGGGGCATTATACTGTGTGGGGGCAGCTATGGGGGCATTATACTGTGTGGGGGCAGCTATGGGAGCATTATACTGTGTGGGGGCATTATGCTGTGTGGGGGCAGCTATGGGGGCATTATACTGTGGGGGGAATCTATGGGGCATTATACTGTGTGGGGAGCACTCTTGGGGCAATATAATGTGTGGGTACAGTCTCGGGGTATATTATATACAGCAGGCTCAGGGGACAAATATTAATTCAATTGTATAATATGCAAATAGGGGGTGTGGCCTTTATAATCGGTCAATAATCGTAATCAAGGTTACATGTTCAATTAGTCGTGATTTTGATTTAGGACATAATTGCTTATCCCTAGTCTATACTATGTGTGAGTGCTGTGTGCAGAGTCCAGTGTATTTCTATAAGTTGCTGCTCCTCACTGTCTCCTGTGTAAAAACTGACACAAGCAGCAGACAGGCTGAGCTGTATCATATACAATACACTGAGACTCTGCCGTTAGGGTACAGCAGTTCTATGTCACTGATCTATCACTTGCTGCACTTAGATGGGACTCAGAGCAGTACCGTGTGATGAGATTCCGCCCCCTCTGCATAGCCAGAAGCATCTTGGGAAATGTAGTCTGAATTAGGGGAACCATATGAGAGGACAAGACAGAACCAAGATGGCAAACAACCCATAAATGACACGTCAGCTAAAACAGGTATACACAGAAGCCTCTGCATTTAATAGGGGCCTATGCTGCACTATATAGGCAAAAAAAAAATAATTCTTGTATTGCATATATATACACTAGTCCTTCTCAATGAATTTGAATATCATGAAAAAGTTAATTTATTTCAGTAATTAAATTCACAAAGTGAAACTCGTATATTATATACATTCATTACACACAGAGTGATCTATTTCCAGAATTTTTTTTTCTTTTAATGTTGATGATTATGGCCAGCACTCAGGCCTTATTTACATGAACGTGTTTTACGTCCGTGATACGCTCGTGAAAATCACGCGCGTCGCACGGACCTATGTTAGTCAATGGGGCCGTTCAGACAGTCCGTGATTTTCACGCAGCGTATGTCCGCTGCGTAAAACTCACGACATGTCCTATAATTGGCCGTTTTTCGTGCATCACGCGCTTATTGAAGTCAACAGTATTTAAAGAAATTAAGGAAAAAATAAAAGCATTTCCTTCATTTATTTTTCTAAACCTCTAAACCGCATGTCATAAGGATGGCATATGCGTGAAAATCACGCAGCCACGCACCATTCACTGATGACGCACGGAGCTAAAACGCACACTCTCGTGTGAATCCGGCCTTAGTGAAAACCCCAGATTTAGTCTTTCAGAAAATTTGAATATTGGGTAAAAGTTGAAGATTGTAGACTCATGGTATCACACTCTAATCAACACAAAACACTTGTAAAGGTTTCCTAAGCCTTTAAATGGTCCAACAGTCTGGTTCAGTAGGCTACACAATCATGGGGAAGACTGCTGACTTGACCGTTGTCCAGAAGACCGTCATTGACACTCTCCACAAGGAGGGTAAGCTACAAAAGGACATTGCTAAAGAAGCTGGCTGTTCACAGACTGATGTATCCAAGCATATCAATGGAAGGTTGAGAGGAAGGAAAAAAGTGTGGTAGAAATAGTGCACAAGCAACAGGGATAACCGCAGCCTTGAAAGGATTGTCGAGAAAAGGCCATTCAAGAATCTAGGGGAGATTCACAAGGATTGACTGCGGCTGGAGTCAGTGCTTCAAGAGCCACCACACACAGACGTATCCAGGACATGGGCTACAACTGTCGCATTCTTTGAGACAATGTCGAAAGCGTCTTACCTGGGCGAAGGAGAAAAAGGACTGGTCTGCTGCTCAGTGGTCCAAAGTCCTGTTTTCAGATGAAATTACATTTTGCATTTCATTTGGAAATGAAGGTCCCAGAGTCTGGAGGAAGAGTGGAGAGGCATCAATCCAAGTTGCTTGCAGTCCAGTGTGAAGTTTCCACAGTCAGTGATGGTTTGGGGAGCCATGTCATCTGCTGGTGTTGGTCCACTGTGTTATATCAAGTCCAGAGTCAACGCAGCTGTCTAGCAGGACATTTTAGAGCTCTTCATGCTTCCCTCTGCTGACAAGCTTTATGGAGATGCTGATTTCATTTTCCAGCAGGACTTGGCACCTGCCCACACTGCTAAAAGTACCAGTACTTGGTATAATAACCACAGTATCACCGTGCCTGATTGGCCAGAAAACTCGCCTGACCTAAACCCCATAGAGAATCTATGGGGTATTGTCAAGAGGAAGATGAGAAACACCAGACCCAACAATGCAGACGAGCTGAAGGCCGCTATCAAAGCTACCTGGGCTTCCATAACACCTCAGCAGTGCCACAGGCTGATCGCCACCATGCCACGCCGCATTGATGCAGTAATTCATGCAAAAGCAGCCCCGACCAAGTATTGAGGGCATATACTGTACATTTCAGTAGGCCAACATTTCGGGATTAAAAATCATTCGGTTTTCATTAACTGTTCGCCATAATTATCAACATTAAAATAAAAAAATGCTGGAAATAGACCACTCTGTGTGTAATGAATCTATATAATATAGGTCTCACTTTTTGAATTGAATTAGTGAAATAAATGAACTTTTTGGTGATATTCTACTTTATTGAGAAGTGTGTGTGTGTGTGTGTGTGTGTGTGTGTGTGTGTACACACACTGTATATATAATATTGGTATCGCTGTAATCATACCGACTCATAGAATAAATGTAACATGTTATTTATCCTGCACGCTGAACACAGTAAAATGTATAATGGAAAAAAAACAATTGTCAAATTGCGGTTTCTTTTTCAATTCTGCTAGAAAGTCACTAAAGGTTAATTAATATGTTTTATATATACCCAAAAATGGTGCTATTGAAAAATACAACTTATGGTTCAATAGAAAACCCTCTTACACCTCCATTGACCTCAAAATAAAAAAAGTTATGGCTTTCAGAATGCAGGAAAATGAAGAAAAAAAAAAGTCAAATTTGTGGTCCTGAAGTCCAAAATAGGCTCAGTCCTGGAGGCGTTAATAATTTCAAGATTGTAACTTTTTTGTGAAACCTCTACAATTTTTTGTTTTTCCCAGCTTGATTCCCAGAACATACACGCCCTACGGAAAAGGCAATATGCCAAAGTTTTCTGATGGCTTTGAGAAAGTGGAACACGTTTTATTTCTGTTGTGTGATTTACGCGGCATTTTTATTTTAACCCCTTAATGACCAGGCCATTTTGCGCGTTATTGACCAAGGATTATCGCGTTCCATGAGTTGTAACTTTTTTTTGTTCCGTCGACATAGCCGTATAAGGGCTTGTTTTTTGCGGGACGAGTTGTATTTTGTAATTGCACCAATTTTAGATGCATATAATATATCAATTAACTTTATTTTAGGAGAGAATTGAAAATAAGCAGCTATTCCAGCTAGGGATGCACGGTGCATCGAAACTTCGATACTGTTTCGTTACTGTACATCCCTAAACGGTTCGATACCGCTATTTCCTGTATTTCGATTCTGGGCTGCGCAGCCGCACAGCTCAGTATAGTAACACATGAATGTATGAGAGCGCGGCTGCAGCTGTGTAATTCCGCCACAGCCCCGCTCCTGAGTCCTGACATGTGCGCGCCGTCAGGATGATGCGATGCGGCCGACGCTGCACTAATGAGCGGCGGCACTGGAGACAGAACATGGCGGGCGCACTACAAAACACCCCCATGTTCTGTCCTCAGTGCCTGAACCGCCGCTCATTAGTGCAGTGCCGGCCGCATCTCCTCATGCTGACCGCGCGCGCACTTCCTGTCAGGAGCGGGGCAATGGCTGTATTACACAGCCGCAGCCCCGCTCTATAACGGCGGAGATCAGAGAAACCTCTCATCTCCGCCGTTATTCCCCTGAATGCTGCGATCACAGCGGACTGCAGCATTAAGGAGAAAATGAGAAGGGGGGATGCCCCTGGATCGCGCGTCACAGGGAATTCCTGTGACGCAATAGAGTTCCATACCATATATGGGCAGACAGCCCAGGGTCTATTGACGGACCCCAGGGCTGTCTTACCATATTTCATGTTGTTAGGACATACCCAAGTATGTCCTAACAACTGCCTGTGTACTATACATACACCGGCTAATGTACTGGCATATATCTGATATATGTCTGTGTGCTATCCGTCCACAGGCTAATGTACTGGCACATATCTGATATATGCCTGTGTGCTATCCGTCCACAGGCTAATGTACTGGCACATATCTGATATATGTTTGTACATTAAAGTTTAAAAATAAAGTAAAAACAAAGTATTGTTAAAATTTAAAAAAAATACACATACACCTTTTTTACAATAAACATTAAAATAAGTCTCAATACATAAAGTATACACATTCAGTAAGGGCGGCACAACAATTTTTTTGCATCATTTATGATGTGTACGCTGTAAAAAAATAAACACTGCTTTCATTCACTTATTAATGCGAGGTGCGATGAATTTAACCTCCATGTTCCTCACATTAATAGTAATTAACCCCATCATGTACCTCACACATTAACCCATTATGACTGAGAAACATGATGGGATTAATTACTATTAATGTGAGGCGCGTTCAAAATTCATCACACGTCGCGCCTCACATCAGAAAACTGAGGAATTTTTTTTTTATTACTGTTGGCAAAAGTATCGAAATTGGTATCGAAATCGCAATACTAAACGAAGTATCGGTATCGAAGTCCAAATTCTGGTATCGTGACATCCCTACTTCCAGCATTGATTTTCACGTTATAAATTTACGTAGTTTACTATGCAGCGTAAATAACATGTAAACTTTATTCTATGGGTCGGCACGATTACGGGGATGCCAAATATGTAAAGATTTTATATGTTTTCCTACGTTTGCGCAATAAAAAGCCTTTTAGAATAAATTACTTGTTTTTGCATCACCGCATTCCAAGAGTCGTAACTTTTATTTTTTATTTTTCAGTCAATGAGACCGGATGTGGGGTTGATTTTTTTTTGTGGGCCATGGTGTAGTTTTCATTAGAACTATTTTGGGATACATTTGACTGATAGATTAACTTTTATTTATTTATTTTTATGGGGGGAATGAGAGAAAAGAGAGAATTTTGCCGTTTGTTTTTTTGGACGCTGTTCATCCACCAGTTTAATGTGTTTATTTTATTGTTCAAGTTGTTACGATCGCGGGGATACTATATATGTGTATGTGTTATTTGTTTTGACACTTTTACTAAATAAAACCACTTTTTGTAGTTTAGTTTTATTTGACAAATTTTTTTTATTTTTATTTTTTTCACGAACTTTATTTAACTGCTTTTACATTTTTTATTGTTTTTAGTCCCACCAGGGGACTTCACTATGAGATCTGCTGATCGCATATATAATGCTTTGGTATACTTAGTATACCAAAGCATTATTGCCTGTCCGTGTAAAACTGACAGGCAATCTATTAGGCCATGCCTCTGGCATGTCCTAACAGGCATTTGCTGAAGGCAGACCTGGGGGTCTTTGCTAGGCCCACGGCTGCCATGGAAACCCGACAGCGTCCCGCGGTTTCTTTGCGGGGGCGCCGATGGGGTGACCGAGGGAGCTCCCTCCCTCTGTCAAACACATTAGATGTAGCTGTTGCTATTGACAGTGGCATTTAATGGGTTAAGCGCGCTACAATTGCGGCAGGAGCCAGGCTGTGTATAATAGCCGTGCTCATGCCGCTGATCGCGTGGGTACACTGGCAGAACCCGCACTATCAGAAGACAGATATATCTGTCCTTTTGGGGGAACTACTGCACAGGACGGATATCCGTCCTTTGTCGTAAAGGGGTTAATGTGGGCCTTTTATATGTAGTCGAAATAAATCTAATTTTAATAATGCATATATTTTGTGAGTATATCTGAGTGTTTAAAGTGTATCCAGATAAGGCCCTGTTCACATCTCCTATATATACACTTGAATATCACAAAAAGGTATTCAAATGGTCTCTTTTTGACTACGCTTGACCGTCTGTTAGGCCCCATGCACACGAACGTATTTTTTCCTGTCCGTAAATACTGGCGTAAATACGGGTCCTTGGTCACACGTATTCGACCCGTATTGCACCAGTATTTACGGACACGTTTTCGATGCCAGGTTTCTCTGCACCAGTATTTACGGACACGTTTTCGATGCAAAATTTCACTGCACTAATCGGCAGCCCTTCTCTCTATCATCCGTGCAGGATAAAGAGAAGGGACAGCCCTTTCCGCAGAAAAAGTATCCGGCCGTTGTCTTGGTGACGCGTCCCTCTTTCGACATCCAGCCAGACCTCCCTGGATGACACGGCAGTCCATGTGACCGCTGCAGCCTGTGATTGGCTGCAGTGGTCACATGGGCTGTAACGTCATCCCAGGAGGCCGGACTGGAGGAAGAAGCAGGGAGTTCTCAGTAAGTAGGAACTTCTATTTTTTTTTTACACGTTGATTTATATTGTGATCGGTAGTCACTGTCCCTGGTGCCGATCCGTTAACTCTTTCAGCACCCTGGACAGTGACTATCCACTGACGTCGCCTAGCACGTAGTCACCCGTAATTACGGGAACCCCATAGACTTCTATGGGCCTGCCCGTGCTGTAATTACGGCCTAAAATAGGACATTTTCTATATTTTTCAACGGCCCGGGCACCTTCCCGTAAGCAAACGGGGAGGTACCCGTGGCCAATAGAAGTCTATGGGCCCGTAATTACGGGCGTTTTTACGTTCGTGTGCATGGGGCCTTACGATAAGGTTTTTTTTTTTTTGTTTTTTTTTTAAGGACAGGTTAGTGTAGTCTACCATGCTATTCTATCCTCCAAATAAAATGGATACTCGACGTATACGTTGTTTTTACATTCTAGTCAATAAGGGACGTTTTACATTTTATTTTATGTTTGCACATGTTCAACGTGGATGTCGGTAGAAAATAAAATTAGAGGCTATAATGTTTGACTCATAAGTTGAATGTATTAGTAAATAAAACAGGCCAAGACATTAGAATGGCATACTTTTGTCTATGTTTGTAGTGTATTCAGATGTAATGTAAATGGAGCGCATGTTCCTGAGATCAGTGCAGGAGCAGCATCGGTCACATGCGCATGGCGCACATGAAGCCTAGGGCAGTACATTGCAAATTCTTAGTGAAGCGAGGTTTACTGTCCCCCAACTTTGTGCGCAATGTGCCTGCGCCCGGTACCACCGGACTCCTCTTAATAAATCTAATATTTATCTTACACACTGTGGCCTAGACGGCCAGTTTTGATGTGGGCAGGTTTGGAGCACTGAACACCAGCTGCGTAGTGACATGCTGGGGGTTTAGTGGCTCCAAACCTAGAGACCGATTCCCATTAGGTATAAGTTGTGTTTTTTACATAAATGTATACACTTTTTTTTTTTTCTTTTAATACAGGTGGTTTATGAGCAAGAAGGGGTCTTCATACATTCTTCACATGGGAAGTTGGATGATCAGGATAGCCTAATTCCAGGAACGTTGCATGTTATGGAAAAGGTAATATTATTTTATTAATATAAAGTATAAAAGGTCATTTACAGGGGTGCAGAGCCCTGTGTAATCTACAGTGTAAATTGTGTTTTATAGCATGTCATTGTTGTTCTGTTTATGTTCAGAACTGGAATTGAAACAAGTGAATAATGGTGATCACTTCAGATGTGTTCTTGGCTGAACATACAAGAGGGCTGTGTCTACCCTGTGTCACTGCTGAAGTGCTCTTCTTGGAATAATTCATTTGCATAGAGGGATAAGTGCACTTATACGTGTGGAGCACATAGCAGAAAATACACTTAAAAGCGCTTAATACATTAGCATAGGGGAGTTTTAAAAATCAACTAAATAAACTAGATATCTTTCCCCATCCAAACTTCTTTTGCATGTGTGTATGTATTCGCTTAATGCTTGTTTTAGGAAAATTTGTAGCTAAAAGCCTTTGCCTGCACAGAATTTTTTGCTCTGTATATGGGCATAAAGAACTGCTGATGTAGTATCGAAACCCGCTGATAAAACTGGGTTATCTACTTTATTTCTTATAGATAATACTGGGCATGTAGATAGTAGAGCTTTAGTTCAGAAGTTTTTAACAAACAGGTGGGTTCAAAGAGGTATTCCCTTGTGATAATGTTATGGTATGTCACTAGGATATGCCATAACATTTATGATACAGTCAGACCCCACTGATCAGTAAGCTAGCATTATGTCTTCACTTAGTATTGTAGGAAAACAAATTTTACATACACCTTAAAGAGGCTCTGTTACCACATTATAAGTGCCCTATATCCTATATAAGGAGATCGGCGCTATAATATAGGTGACAGTAATGCTTTTTATTTTTAAAAAACGATCTATTTTTACCAATTTATTAGCGATTTTAGATTTATGCGAATGAGTTGCTTAATGCCCAAGTGGGCGGATTTTTACTTTAGACCAAGTGGGCGTTGTACAGAGGAGTGTATGACGCTGACCAATCGGCATCATTCACTCCTCTCCATTCATTTACTCAGCGCATAGGGATCCTGCTAGATCCTTATGTACTGTCTTATACTAACACATTAACAATACTGAAGTGTTTAGACAGTGAATAGACATTCCACGGGATGTCTGTTCACAATCTCTGCACTTCGTTACTGTTTCTATGGTAGTTACAGCAGAGGAAGCGTGATCTCGTTGTAACCGGTCATTTACAGCGAGATCTCGCTTCCTCTGCTGTAACTACCACAGACAGAGTAACGAAGTGCAGAGATTGTGAATAGACATCCCTAGGAATGTCTATTCACGGTCTAAACACTTCAGTATTGTTAATGTGTTAGTATAAGACAGTACATAAGGATCTAGCAGGATCCCTATGCACTGCCTAAATTAATGGAGAGGAGTGAATGATGCTGATTGGTCAGCGTCATACACTCCCCTGTACAACGCCCACTTGGTCTAAAGTAAAAGTACGCCCACTTGGGCATTAAGCAACTCATTAGCATAAATCTAAAATCGCTAATAAAGTGGTAAAAATAGATATTTTTTTTAAAATAAAAAGCATTACTGTCACCTACATTATAGCGCCGATCTCCTTATGTAGGAGACAGGGCACTTATAATGTGGTGACAGAGCCTCTTTAAAAATATATTATTTAATTGCTCAATAGACTTAATGTTTCGTATTTAATATTTTGAACAAAAAAAAAAACTATATATATATATATATATATATATATATATATAGTCAAATTGTATGATTCTTTGAAAAATTTAATAGATGACAAATTATGGTTTGCAAAGTACACCTTAATATATATGTAAATTTAACTTCTTTTGTGCTCTCGTGTTTGACTTAAAGGATTCTGAAGTCATTGTAGATTGGAGACCTCTTGAAGAAACATTGGACTCGTCAAATATTCTTTGTGCTGTAAAGGTACGTTATTTGTCCATAAAGGATCAATCACAAGGGTTTGTCCTGGAAGCATAAAGCTGACCACTAAGGCCTCCTTCACATTACATAGTTACATAGTTAGTTCGGTTGGAAAAAAGACACATGTCCATTAAGTTCAACTAAGGGATGGGAAAGGGGAAGTAAAAAATTTCTACACATAGGAGCTAATATTTTTTTGTTCTAGGAAATTATCTAAGACTTTTTTAAAGCCATCTACTGTCCCTGCTGCGACCAGCTCCTGCGGTAGACTATTCCATAGATTCACAGTTCTCACAGTAAAGAAGGCTTGTCGCCTCTGCAGGTTGAACCTTTTTTTTTCCAGACGGAGGGAGTACCCCCTTGTTTTTTGACGGGGTTTTACATGGAACAGGATTTCACCATATTTTTTGTATGTGCCATTAATATATTTATATAAGTTAATCATGTCCCCCCTTTGTCGTCTTTTTTCAAGTCTAAATAGGTTTAATTCTTTTAATCTTTCCTCATAACTTAGATTCTCCATGCCCCTTTTAAGCTTTGTTGCTCTTCTTTGTATTTTTTTCAACTCCAGGGCATCCATTCTATGAACTGGAGCCCAGAACTGAACTGCATATTCTATATGAGGCCTCACTAATGCTTTGTAAAGTGGCAATATTACATCCCTGTCCCGCGAGTCCATGCCTCTTTTAATACATGACAATATCTTGCTGGCCTTTGAAGCAGCTGATTGACATTGCATGCTGTTATTTAGTTTATGATTTACAAGTACACCCAGATCCTTCTCAACAAGTGACTCCCCCAGTGTAGCTCCCCCTAGGACATATGATGCATGCAGGTTGTTCGTACCCAGGTGCTTAACTTTACATTTATCTACATGAAACTTAGTTTGCCAAGTGGACGCCCAAACACTTTGTTTAAATCCGCTTGCAATTAACGAACATCTTCCACTGAACTATATTACATAGCTTGTTGTCATCTGCAAAAATAAAAATAGTGCTATTAATCCCATCCTCTATATCATTAATAAATCACTTGAATAATAGTGGTCCCAGCACTGAACCCTGGGGTACACCACTTATTACCAGGGACCATTCAGAGTAGGAATCCTTGACCACAACTCTCTGGATACGTTCCTTGAGCCAATTCTCAATCCAATTACAAACTATAATTTCTAAACCTATAGTCCTTAATTTACCCATTAGACGTCTATGAGGGACAGTGTCAAATGCCTTTGCAAAGTCCAAAAACACTATATCTACAGCGGCCCCTCTGTTTAGGCTCCTGCTCACCTCTTCATAAAAACAAATAAGGTTACTTTGACAACTTCTGTCCTTAGTAAAACCGTGCTTGCTGTCACTTATAATACAATTTTTTGTCACATAATCCTGTATATATTCCCTCAATAGCCCCTCAAACATTTTCCCTACGGTGGATGTTAAGCTTACTGGTCTATAATTACCCTGGGAAGACCTTGAGCCCTTTTTGAAAATAAGCACCACATTTGCCCTGCGCCAGTCCCTTGGCACTATACCAGTCACTATCGAATCTCTAAATCTTATGAAGAGGGGGACAGAAATAACTGAACTAAGCTCCTTAAGAACTCTAGGGTGACGAGAAATCGGAAGCATTAAATATAACTCTCCCTCACAAAACATTTTCGACAGTTAGCTCCCGCTCACCTTTTAAGTGGCAGAAGTCCGAACTGCAATACTTGGGTCTTAACCATTTCAAGACCGAGCTCATTTTGACCTTCATGACCAGCCCCATTTTCTTAAATCTGACATGTGTCAATTTATGTGTTAATAACTCTGGAATGCTTTTGCCTATCCAAGCGATTCTGAGATTGTTTTCTCGTGACATATTGTACTTTATGGTAGTGGAAAAATTTGGTCAATAAATTCATTGCTTATTTGTGAAAAACACCAAAATGTAGAGAAAATTTGCAAAAATTATGATTTTTCTCATTTTAAATGTATCTGCTTGTAAAACAGATAGTAATACCACACAAAATAGTTACTATTTTATATATTCCATATGTCTACTTTATATTTGCATAGTTTTTAGAACATTATTTTATTTTTCTAGGACGTTACAACGTTTAGAACTTTAGCAGCAATTTCTCACATTTTCAAGAAAATTTCAAAAGGCTATTTTTACAGGGACCAGTTCAGTTATGAAGTGGCTTTGAGGGCCTTATGTACTAGATAGACCCCATAAATCACCCCATATTAAAAACTGCACCCCTCAAAGTATTCAAAATAGCATTCAGAAAGTTTCTTAACCCTTTAGGCGCTTCACAGGAATTAAAGCAAAGTAGAGGTGAAATTTACAAATTTTATTTTTTTTGCTGAAATTCATTTGTAATACATTTTTTTCTGTAACACAGAAGGTTTTACCCGAGAAATGCAACTCAATATTTATTGCCCAGATTCTGCAGTTTTTAGAAATATCCCACACGTGGCTCTAGTGTGATAATGGACTGAAACACAGGCCTCAGAAGCAAAGTAGCACCTAGTGGATTTTGGGGCCTCCTTTTTTTAGAATATATTTTAGGCACCATGTCAGGTTTGAAGAGGTCTTGTGGTACCAAAAGTGAGACGGTTTTGGAAACTACACACCTCAAGGAATTTATCTAGGTGTACAGTTAGCATCTTGACCCCACAGGTCTTCTGCTATATTTATTGGAGTTTGTCTGTGAAAGTGAAAATCGACTTTTTTTTCTGAAAAAATATTTAAAAAAAATTATATTTGCAAGGAATAAAGATTAAAAAGCACCCCAGAACTTGTAAATCTACTTCTCCCGATTACGCCAATACCCCATATGTGGTACTAAACTGCTGTATGGACCCACGGCAGAGCTCAGAAGGGAAGGAGCGCCATTTGGATTTTGAAGCGCAGATTTTGCTGGATTGGTTTTCAGTGCAATGTCGCGTTTGCAACGCCCTGGAGTAAGCAAAACAGTGGAATCCCCCCAAAACTGACCCCATTTTGAAGACTACACCCCTCAAGGAATTGTTCTAGGGGTATAGTTAGCATTTTGACCCCACAGTTTTTTTTACTGAATTTAGTGGAATTAGGCCGTGAAAATGAAAATCTACTTTTTTCTGAAAAAACAAAGTAATGTTTTATTTTTACAATGAATAAAGGAGAAAAATTACCCCAAAATTTGTAAAGCAATTTGTCCTGATTACAGCAATACGCCATATGTGGTAACAAACTGCTGTTTGGACCCACGGCAGGACTCGGGAGGGAAGGAACAATATTTGGCTTTTGGAGCTCAAATTTAGCTGGAATGGTTTTCGGGTGTCATGTCGCATATGCAAAGCCCCTGAGGTACCAAAACAGTGGAAACCTCCCAAAAGCCCCTTTAGGGGACTGGAACGAGCGATCATTAGGTCGCTGGTACAATACACTGCAGTACTAATGTATTGCAGTATAATGTCAATTTACAGGCTCCTGTAACAGCGCGATCGCTGTTCCTGTCCGTTAGTCCCGGGTGTCAGCTGTAATACACAGCTGACAGCTGCAGAATATGGTGCGGGCGCAGCGCGTGAGCCCGCTCCATATATAACCCCCTCGCACCACGACATGCTATTAAGTCGTGGTGCGCCAAGGCGTTAATGCGCAGCGGATGGTGCAAAGTGAAAATTAAAGTTTTCCACTGATATGCCATTTTAATGCACAATATATTGTGCCCAGTTTGTGCCACTGAAGACAAATACCTCATACAATGTTGAGCGGGTTCTCCCGGATATAAAATGTCATATATGTGGACGTAAGCTGGTGTTTGGGCACGCTGTGGGGCTCAGAAGGGAGGGAACACCATTTGGCTTTTGGAGCGCAGATTTTGCTTGGTAACTGTTCTGTTTGGGGTTTTGCTGGTATTTCAGTTTATGATGTGAGGGTATGTGTAAATTGGGCAGAGTACATCAGGGGTATAATAATGGGGTACATAAATAATAATCCGCAGATATGTGGCCAGTGTCGCACTGATAAATGGCGCCCGATCCTATCCGCTTTTGGAACACTGTGCACATTTTGCATCGCCATATTCTGAGAGCCAGAACTTTTTTATTTTTTCTCCAACGGAGCTACGTGAGGGCTTATTTGTTGCGGGACAATCTGTACTTTTCATTAGTACCATTAGTAAATTCTGACAATTTTTTTTTTTTTTTTTTTTTTTTTTTTTTTTTACAGTATTCACAGTGTGGTATAAATGACATTTTACTTTATTCTGCGGGTCGGTACGATTACGGCGATACCATATGTATCTAGGTTTTTTATGTTTTGTGGCATTTGCGCAATAAAATCACTTTGATAAAATTATTTATTTTGTGTGTCACCATATTCTGAGAGCCATAATTTTATATTTTTCCGTCAAAAAAGCTGTGTAAGGGCTTGTTTTTTGCGGGACGGGTTGTAGTTTTTATTGGTACTATTTTGGGGTACATGCGACTTTTTGATCACTTTTTATTCTATATTTTGGGAGGGTTGATGACCAAAAAAAAGTGATTCTGACATTGTTTTTTAATTATTATTTTTTTGCGCTGTTCACCGTGCGGGAAAAATAATATTATAGTTTTATAGTTTGGGTCGTTACGAACGCGGTGATACAATATATGTGTACTTTTTTTAACATTTTCAATTTTTTCCTATAATAAAAGACTTATAGGAAAAAAAGCATTATTTCTTTTTGTAACTTTTATAAAACTTTTTTATTACTTTATTTTTTACTTGTTTTACTTGAAGCCTGGCAGCACTGATCGCTGCTATAATACATTACACTACCTAGGTAGTGTAACGTATTATAAACTGTCAGTGTGACGCTGGGAGTCATACTGACTGGAAGCTTATGAGGACCAGCATCCGGCTGGTTCTCATAGGCTGTCGTGCATGGCAGACCCGGGGGCCGTTGTGTGGCCCCCCGGTTCTGCCTTATAACCGACTGCAGCACCTGCAATCGGTCCCCGGGAAAGTTTGTTGTAGCAGCAAACTTTCCAGTTTGTTATAGCAACAAACTTTCCAGTTCGTTGCTACAACACACTTTCCCTGCGATCACATGACCGGGACCTGAACTAATCAGGTCCCGATCATATCTCCGGGAACAGAGGTAGGTGATAACAGCGTGATCCGGGTGTCAGCGCTACTTTGAGACACCCGGATCGCGCTTTTAACACCCACCGTGAATTCACGTCGGCACTGCACAGAGCCCAGCAAGTGCCGACGTGAATATACAGTGGGCGGTCGGGAAGCGGTTAAAATTACGTCTACTCCTAAAATGCTTTTCAACCGGAATTATAACCCATTGTACTATAAAATTAAAGATTTCTTGAGCAAGCTACATATCCCATATATGTCATGGATAGGACGCAAGAATCTTCTTACTACATTTGTTCTCCCGCAGGTTTTATATTTGTTTCAGACTTTACCAATTGATATTCCTAAATATTGTTTTTCAAGGTTCAGACGTTTATTCACAGATTTTTTTTGTGGAATAACAAAAGGCCTAGAATCGCATATTTGCAACTTATAAGGAAGAAAAGTGAGGGAGGGTTGGCGTTACCTGATCTGCCCTCGTATTATAATGCCATACAACTGGGGAGATGGACACAACTGGCAAAGGTTGGTGGTGCACTTCCCCATGTTGCTATAGAAAGGGGTTTAATGAAGAACAATCTTGCTTCCGTTTATTGGGTCGGAACTACGTTCCCTTCTAGATCATTGGTAGTGAGTGATATGACATGGGAAATGCTTAAGGTATGCCACACTTCTTCGGCACTACACCTACATAATAACAAATTTTCACTGTTGGCACCACTCTCCGTACTTCCATGTTTAGTAAACCCTACTTGTACTTTTGTTCCTGACTCTTGGTCTCAACTTCAGTCATTGAAAATAGCAAAAAATTTTGACTCTTCAGGTCCACCTACTTTACAGGCCTTACATGAGGAGTTGAATATTCCTTGTCCTTCTAGTATGCAAGTGATAGATTTCTCATCTACGTGTAAAATTTCTGACATCCGCCGTTGTACGTAAATCTGATACCACTTGGTTGGAAAACTATGCCTTATTTGCCTCAACCCCTAAAAAGTATCTTTCTAGGATATATAAACAATTGATAACAAATCTGAATAAAGAATCTCCGGGTTTTATCTCAGCTTGGGAACGGGAACTCAGTTGTTCATTTCTGAGGAAGATAGGTCTTGCATTCTTCGGCATTCACATGGATTTTCCAGTGTGTCAGAATGCAAGAGAATTCTTATAAGGTGCTTACGAGGTGGTATAGAAAGTTGGATTACTTATACAGGATTCGGGTTTCCCCCTCAAATCTGTGTTGGAGGTGTGGGAAGGAAGTGGGTTGTATTTCCCATATATGGTGGTCATGCTCGGAGATTCAGTCCTTCTGGAGGGAAGTGGAAACTTTGATTTCGAGAATTTGCTCTAGTTCAGTTTCCCTCACTAGGGAACTGATTTTACTTTGGCTACCTACTAAAGATTTTTCTCCATCTTCCAAAAATCTCCCCATATTTATTATCTTGGCGGCTAAACTATTGATTCCTACCAAATGGAGGGATTCAGCGCTCCCATCAATCGACCAACTTGTGACCAAAATTCACCAAATTTGTCGGCTAGAAGGACTTGCAGGGTGGGAAAATAAAAATAGGAACTCCTTTCTTAAAATATGGCAGCCTTGGTTGACGTACAGAGATAAGGTTCAGGGGTATTCACAGATTTGAGAGATCTGATTTAGTCCTGGTCTCTGAAGGTGGGATGGTTGGCAATTTATCCCAAGTCGGATGATACTAATTGTGATGTGATCATTTTTGTCTGAGATACGGTCACAGTGGTTGGTTTATATGTTCATTTGTTCGTCTGTAATATTGCAGTTGAGCTAACACGCTATAGTGTTTGTATACGTTACATTTTGATGCTGTGGTGCGAGATTTTCCATATGTAATGAAGAGAAGTTATTGTTCTCTAGCATAAAGTATTGATGTGCCAGGCATAAATGCTGCCCTTTATTATTTATGTAATTGTTGATGTATTTCTCTGCAACTGCTTTAATAAAAAGAGTTTATACAAAAAAAAAAAAAAGAATTCTAGGGTGTAACACATCTGGTCCCAGGACCTTGTGTACGTTTATTTTATTTTATTTAGCTTGCACAATATCTACATTCATCCAATTCAGTATATCAACTGATCTATTAACCACACTGGCGCCGGCTACATCAGCTGCTCTTTCTTTTGTTGTAGTCTGTGTTTGCTTTTTACAGTATAGGTAAAATATAACTATATTGTGATCACTGTTACCGAGGTTTTCACGAACATTGACATTCCCAACAAGCTCTGTATTATTAGAAATTACCAGATCCAACAGAGCTTCACCTCTAGTCGGGTCTTCCACAAACTGGCCCATAACATTTTCCTGCAACAGGTTGAGGAAATGTCTCCCCTTTGCAGTTGAAGCCGAACCATGACACCAATTAATATCCCGGAAATTAAAATCTCCCATTATCACTACAGTACCCGCCTGTGCAGCCCGCTCCATCTGTTTATATAGCTGAACTTCCATCTCCTCAGTTATATTGGGGGGGGGTCTACAGATTACACCAAAAGTAATTTTTTTTCAGTGTTTACCTCCCTTTGTAATTCCACCCACAAGGTTTCAACCTCCTCACAATCTTCACCCTCTGTCTCTTTCACACTCGCCTTCATATCACTTCACACATACAGACATACACCACCACCTTTCCTATTTGTCCTGTCTTTCCGAAAAAGTGTAAAACCCTGTAGATTTACAGCCCAGTCATGTGAAGAGTCCAGCCATGTTTCAGCAACACCAACTATATCTATATTTTCTTCCAGTACTAAAGCCTCCAGCTCCCCCATTTTGCTTGCTAGACTTCTGCCATTTGTGAACATACACTTTAACTTGCCTTTTAAATGTTTCACTTTCAGTATCAGAAATGTGATTATTTGACATTATTTGTGCATTTTTATTTTCACTGCTGTTTTGTAATGAAAGGATGTCCTTACCTTGATGCCCAATCCTCTCCCCACAGTCTGTTTCTCCCCCCACCAATATAGTCTAACCCCTCTCTAACCTAACTACCCCTTTTTTTTTTTACATTGGCCTCCCTCCTCAGCCCTAGTTTAAATACTCTGCCACTCCAGTTAGAATTCTCTCCCCCAGAACAGTGGACCCCCTTCCATTTAGGTGCAAATCATCTGCAGAATACAGTTTGTACCCCAATGAAAAGTCAGCCCAGTGCTCTAGGAACCCAAAGCCTTCTCCTCTACACCAAGACTTAAGCCATGCATTTGCCTCCCTGAGTTCCCGCTGTCTTTCCTGTGATGCGCATGGCACAGGCTGTATTCCTGAGAATACTACCTTGGAGGTCCTTCCCTTCAGCTTGTAGCCTAGTTCTCTAAAATTATTCTTAAGGCTCCTCCACCTACCATTTATTCTGTCGTTGGTACCCACATGGACCACGACAGCTTGATCATCACCAGCCCCTCCCAGCAATTTGTCCACCCGTTCCACCACATGCCGAAGCCTGGCACCAGGGAGACCGCAAACCATTCGGTTGAGATGGTCTTGGCGACAAATTATTCTATCCGTCTTCCTGATTATAGAATCCCCTACAACTATAAATTGTCTTGCCTTACCTGCATTACCATCCCGCCGACTACTAGCTGGGCTGTTCTCCCGGCTGTTAGGGAGATCAGTATCCACTAGGGCTGCCATTTCTGAGACCGACACCCTCGCATCATCACCCAACTTGGCAATTTTGCTTGGAATGTCAGAAACCGGATTGGCCTTCCTTTTCTTTGACCCCTTCCTGTTGCCCTTAACTACATTAACCCAGCTACTTGCCTGATCCTGCTCACCCATGTCTTCACCCTCCAGTTCTAACCTATAACTGCATGCTCCGTGAGCAGTAAGCTCAGCTCAAGATTGTCTATCTTCCTCAGTGTTGCATTCTGTTCCTCCAGATCTCTAATACGAGCTTCCAGGTGACCAACATGCTCACATCTGCCACAGAGGTATTCACCCTGGAACTTTGGCTCCAGTCGTGCATACATATTGCAAACTGCACTAAAGAAAACCTCCAATCTTGCTCTCCATTATCCGAGTTACAACAAAACCGTGAATAATTGTCAAAGTAAAAGAAAAGAAGAGTACTTACTGGAGCTTTAACTCGTCTTTTTAACTCTGGTTTTATAACTCCACTTATATCACAAGCCACTTAATTCACCAAGCTCAGACAGAGTGTGTTATTACTTTATGTTTATTGTGTATGTCGGAAAGCTCCTGACGTACACAAGAAATGTGTACGTAGGGCTGTATTAGCCCGACAGAGACCAAAAGAGTGTCCTGTTGGTCTCCATCCAGCAGGTCTGTATGCTTTTTTTTTTTTTTTGTGCATGGAATAGCGTAGATGGATTGACAGAGGGGAGCTACCCCCTCAGCCTAATGGCTAGATGCCGTGGTCACCCCAGTAGTGTGAACTCACATATCGTAACCTTAAAGAGGACCTGCCACTAGGTCCCAGAATCTGTTCTTTTGAATGGAAACAGGGAGGAAGCGAGCTAATGGTAACATACGTAAATTAAGTTCTAGGACCTAGTGACAGGTCCTTTTTAAATTTGGAAAAAGAGGCAGATTGTGGATGTAACACAGAGTTGTTAATTTACTCCTTCCCGCAATTTCACGTAACTGTACATGATGGGATGCAGTCTGTTCCCGCATTTCCACGTACAGTTCGCTTTAAACTGCCGACGCACTGGGATCTGCGGCGGGAGTTTAAAACAGACGGCTGTCCGAGACAGCCTAGCAACTGTGGATGCCGGCCAAGGACCAATCACAGCAGTTCTCGGCCGGCGATCGCTGTGATTGGTCCATCAGTGCTGATGGACCAATCACAGTTTATTATGACAGTTGGAGGGGGGAGTTTAGTGTAGTCTCCATCTCTGACCACTTCACTGCTGTCAGGGAAGCGATCAGAGAAGGATCTATTGCTAGTGAAAGTATAAATTACTAAGTAACCGTATAAATGAACCCCTGGATCACCCACAGCCGATCCAATGTGCCCTATACCTGTCCTGTGCCCTATACAGGTGTCCTGTGCCCTATACAGGTGTCCTGTGCCCTATATAGGTGTCCTGTGCCCTATATAGGTGTCCTGTGCCCTATATAGGTGTCCATCACCAGCCATCTGCGTCAGAGTACCCTTGGTGCCCTATCATAAGACTGGTAGCCTTGTGCACCGCATCCAGCCCCCTGTGCCGCATTCAGGCTCCTGTGCACCAAGACGTCTGTTACTGCCCAGCGTATATAATATAAAAAAATTAATCCGGTCATTGACTCGCCACCCTCCTGTGCCTCATTGGCACAAATCAGCCTCATCAGCACTCTGCCACCAGTATCACCTGTGATCCCTGCAAATCACTGCCCACCTGTAATTAACCTGTGATACCTATAAAATAAAACACAAAAAGAGTTTTACGTTACTTTCGATGCATGTGACACTTGTTACTATTTACGTTTCCGTATGAAAAAAAAAATGACTAAGTGTCTGTATGCTGCCGAAGAGGCATGTGCCATGCTCTTTGAGGACTCTGATTCTGGTAGTGAGGATGAGGTGACATTTTTAGTGTCCTCTTCATCTAGTGACTCATCTACTTATGAACCGCCACGTAGGCGGCCATGGGTAGGCGTCAGTAGTGCACAATCACAGTCCAGTACAGCTGACTCCACATGGATCCCCGCAGATAATTTTGTGCCCCAGGTGCCTGAATTCACTGTGACTCCAGGCATCAATGTAGATACCGCAGGTTTCAGTAAATTGAACTATTTCCAACTGTTCTTCACTGATGACCTTGTAAATTTGATGGTGGCACAAACAAACATATATGCGGAGAAATTTATTTCCCGCAATCCAAATAGTTTTCATGCCAGGTCACAAAAATGGAGCCTCACAAACCCCACTGAAATCCGCAAGTTCTGGAGCCTTCTATTGAGTATGGGCATTACCAAAAAGCCCACGATACGTTCCTATTCGAACAGAGACATCCTTTATCATTCCCTTCTTTATTTTCTTGCCATGCCCAGCACCCATTTTTAAATTTTATTAAAATTCCTTCACTATAACAATAATGATGAGTGCCCACCCCCAAACGACCCCAATTATGATATACTCTATAAAGTTAGGCCAGTAGTTGACCACTACAATTTAAAATTCAGTCCGGCCCAAAAATGCCTAGCAGAGACGAATCCCTAGTCCAATTTAAAGGCAGATTACACTTCCGCCAGTACCTGCCCAATAAAAGGGCTAGGTATGGCGTGAAGCTGTTTTAAGGCCTGCAATAGTGTGTCTGGGTATACACTGCGCTTTCGTGTATATGAAGGGAAGGATTCAAACATCAAGCCACCAAACTGTCCCCCTGTCCTGGGAATAAGTGGGAGGATAGTATGGGATTTGCGCCAGCCCATACTGGACCAAGGATACCACTTGTATGTGTACAATTTTTACAACAGCGTCCCCCTCCTGAAGTGCCTCTCTGCCAGGGGCACACTAGCATGTGGCACAATTCGGCGAAATCAAAAGCGTCTCCCCAAGACTTTTATAGAGCAGATACTGCACCGTGGGGAAAGCAGGGCTGTTTGCTCCGAAAATGATTTTGATATTGATGCTTGTCCGATATATAAAGACAAGCGTGATGTCTTTGTTTTGACAACACTGCATGCTGATCGATCCACCCCAGTTCCAGTCAGAGGAGCCACAGAGCAGACCACCAAGCCTGTGTGCATCCAGGACTACAACCAATTCATGGGAGGGGTGCATCTTTCGGACCAGGTACTGCAGCACTAAAGTGCCCTAAGAAAATCTAAGGTGTGGTATAAAAAATTAGCGGTATACCTCACCAAAGTAGCACTCTATAACGCCTTTTGTTCTCTACAGAACATCCAGCAATACGGAGACTTTCCTGGGATTCCAGGGAAAAATTATTTTTGGAGACCAGGAAGGAGAGGGCAGCAGTGAAGGTAGCAGCACCTCTGGGATCTCCAGAATAATACATGGCTAGCATTTCCCTAGAGCACTCCCCCCCCCCCCCCCCCCCCCCAGAAAAGGTGTAGAGTTTTCTCGAGCAGAGGGATTAGGAAAGGCACCACTCACTACTGTATGACCCGTCCCTCTAAACCAAGCCTCTGCATCGGAGAATACTTCCGTTTTTATCACACCTCTGTTGATATTCGTTAAATGTAATTTTTACTACTCCAATAACATCACATCCATTCCATTGATTTCTTAAATACCCCCTGGGCATTTATTTTCCAAATTAATTTGATATCTCAATAATACCCCTAGATGAATACTGTGCTTTGAAGGGTGCAATTTTATTAAATGAGGCATTTCTTGAACTTACTTTATATTCTGGAGCCTCTGCAAACATAAGGTGTTGCTTAAAAATCATCCACGTAAAAAGTACGTAAGAACTGTGTAATAATCCTATATGGAGTATTATTCAGCACAAGATCCAAAAACAAAATGGTGGGCCTTCCCCTCTGAGACCTACAGTGTGCCCAGGCAGCCGTTAATGGGCACATATGGGGTATTGGCCTTATCCGGAGAAATTGCGCAACAAATTATGGGGTGTTTTTATTTTCTTTTTTATTACCCTTGTATAAAAGAAAAATTTGAGGATAAAGCAACGCTTTATTGGAGAAAATTCAATTCTGCATTTTCACGGCCCAGTTTTTATAACTTCTAAGAAGCACCTTTCAAGTCAAAATGCTCACTACACCCCTCAATAAATTCCTTAAGGGGTGTAGTTTACAAAATGGGGTCACTTCATGGGGGTTTCCACAGTAGCTCTGCAAATGCGACATGGCACCCGAAAACCATTCCCAGCTGTATCTGAGCTCCAAATAGCGCTGCTTCTCTTCTGAACCCTGTCGTGCGTCCAAACAGAAATTTAATACCACATATGGGGTATTGCCGTAATCGGGAGAAATTGCTTTACAAATGTTGGGGTGCTTTTTCTCCTTTTTATTTTTTTGTAAAAATGTCTGTTTTTTGAGAAAAAAAGTTGATTTTCATCTTCAGAGACTAACTCCAACAAATTCCGCAAAAAACCTGTGGGGTCAAAATTCTAACTATGCCCCTAGAAAAATTCCTTGAGTGGTGTAGCTTCCAAAATAGGGTCACTTTTGGGGGGTTTCTACTGTTTTGGTTCCTCCAGAGGGCTGCAAATGCAACATGGCACCAAAAACCATTCCAGCAAAATCTGCGCTCCGAAATCCAAATAGCTCTCCTTCCGTGCCCTGCTGTGGGTCTAAACAGCGGTTTATTACCACATATGAGTTATTCCCGTAATCGGGAGAAGTTGCTTTACAAATTTTGGGGTTCTTTTTCTCCTTTATTCCTAGTAAAAATTTAAAAAATCTACATTTTTTTCAGAAAAAAGGTGGATTTTCAATTTTACAGACTTTTTCCAATACATTTATCAAAAAACCTGTGGGGTTAAAATGCTAACTATACCCCTCGATAAATTCCCTGAGGGGTGTAGTTTCCAAAATAAGGTCACTTTTGGGGGCTCTCCACTGTTTTGGCACCACAAGACCTCTTCAAACCTGACATGGTGCCTAAAATACATTCTAAAAAAAGGAGGCCCCAAAATCCTCTGAGGTCTGTGTTTCAGTCCAAGAGGACACTAGGGCCACATGTGGGATATTTTTAAAAACTGTAGAATTAGGGTAATAAATATTGAGTTGCAATTCTTGGCTAAAACCTTCTGTGGTACAAAAAAAAAAATGTATTACAAATGAATTTTGCCCAAAAAAAATGAAATGAGTAAATTTCACATCTATTTTGCTTTAATTCCTGTGAAACACCTAAAGGGTTAAGAAACTTTTTGAATGCTATTTTGAATACCTTGGGGGTGCATTTTTTAAAATGGGGTGATTTATGGGGAGGTTTCTAAAATTATAAGGCATTCAAAGCCACTTCAGAGCTGAACTGGTCCCTGTAAAAATGACCTTTTGAAATTTTCTTGAAAATGTGAGAAATTGCTGCTAAAGTTCTAAGCCTTGTAACGTGCTAGAAAAGTAAAAGGACGTTCAAAAAGAGATGCAAATATAAAGTAGACATATGGGGGATGTTAACTAGTCACTATTTTGTGTGGTATTAATATCTGTTTTACAAGCAGGTACATTTAAATTTAGAAAAATGCTAGTTTTCACACATTTTCTCAAAATTTTGGTGTTTTTCACAAATACTGAATTTATCGACCACATTTTTTCACTAACATCAAGTACAATATGTCACGAGAAAACCGTCTCAGAATCGCTTGGCTAGGTGAAATCATTACCAAGTTATTACCGCATAAATTGACATGTCAGATTTGAAAAAATCGGCTGCGTCTTTAAGGGGTTAAAGGCGAAATCAAAGATATATAACGACAGTCACAGGTAAAAAGGGTGGAATCAAGGTTGGCATATTTCATGTAGATTTTAACTGAAAAGTTGTTTGGGAGGGGCTTTTTTCATTTATATGTGGTATTTTTAGGAGTGGGAAAGAGACGAGGGTCAAGGCTTAGTTCATACACAGTTTTTTTCAGTCCAAAAAAAATCTGCCTCAAAGCTGCCAGTGTTTTAATGCTTTTTTTTTCTTCATTTTTTGCAGTTGAATCTAATGCAGAAACTGTGGGCAAAAAACGCTCAAATGAGTGCCGCAGGTTTTTCCTGCCTCCCATTGATTTCAATAGGATGCTAGAGGCAGAAACTGCTCAAAGAAAGAGAGCATTTTTCCGCAAGCAGCCAAAAGCCGCCCGGCTTTTAATATTTATTTATTTTTATTTTTTACACAAAAAAACAAACTTTAACTCAGGCCCCATGGGCACGGCCGGCCGCCGACTGACAGACGCATTTTCGGGCCGTGCTCCCATACAAAGTATGGGAGCACGGCCCGCAAAATGCAAAAGAACGGACATGTTCCATAATTCCCGGAACATTTCCACGACACGGACACCCTTCCGTGGTGCTACGGAAAGGTGTCAGTGTTCAATGAAAGTGAATGGCTCCGTTTTTGCGGACCGCAATTGCGGTCCGCAAAAACTGAGGTTTTTTACGGTCGTGTGCATGGGGCCTCATTTTTACTTTTTTTATTCGTCCCCCTAGGAAACTTCAACCAGCGATCGTTAGATCGCTTGCACGCTATATAACAATACTAATGTATTGCAGTATATCGTGATTCTGACCGGCATCTATTAAAGAGGCTCTGTCACCAGATTCTCAAATCCCTATCTCCTATTGCATGTGATCGGCGCTGCAATGTAGAGAACAGTAAAGTTTTTTAGTTTTTTTTAAAACGTTCATTTTTGGCCAAGTTATGAGCTATTTTATATATATGCAAATGATCTTTGAAATGGACAACTGGGCGTGTTTTTTTCGTATGTCCAACTGGGCGTTTATTGTGTTTTTAACTGGGCGTGTTTACTTGTTTTACTAACTGGGCATTGTGAATAGAAGTGTATGATGCTGACGAATCAGTGACCAATCAGCATCATGCACTCCTCTCCATTCATTCACAGCAGCATCACGTTCTTACTAGAACACGATGTGCAGCCACATACACAGACATTAACGTTAATCAAGTGTCCTGATAATGAATACACATGACCTCCAGCCTGGACGTCATGTGTATTCAGAATCCTGACACTTCTGAATCTTTTCTGTGAGATTCCAGCAAGTCACGCGTAATCTCGCGAGACTACAAGGTAAACGAGATTTTGTTTCCCTTGCTGGAAATCTCACAGAAAAGATTCAGAAGTGTCGGGATTCTGAATACACATGACGTCCAGGCTGGAGGTCATGTGTATTCATTATCAGGACACTTGATTAACGTTAATGTCTGTATGTGGCTGCACATGGTTCTAGTAAGAACTCTATGTGCATACACTTCTATTCACAACGCCCAGTTAGTAAAACAAGTAAACACGCCCAGTTAAAAACACAATACACGCCCAGTTGGACATACGAAAAAAACACGCCCAGTTGTCCATTTCAAAGCTCATTTGCATATATATATATATAAAATAGCTGATAACGTGGCCAAAAATGAACGTTTTAAAAAAAAAAAAAACGTTACTGTTATCTACATTGCAGCGCCGATCACATGCAATAGGAGATAGGGATTTGAGAATCTGGCGACAGAGCCTCTTTAAGCCCTGCCGGAGGCATGGCTTAATAGGTGTACAAAGATGGCGGACCTGGGGGTCTTCATTAAGCCCCCAGGCAGTCATAGCAACCATCGACACACCCCCCCCCCCACGATTGTGTTGCAGGGGGCGCGATGAACTGTTAGAGGGGGCCGCACCCCTCTTTCTAAAGATTTAAATGCTGCGGTCGCTATTGACCGCGGCATTTAACGAGTTAAACGAGTGGGATCAGCCGACACCAGCATCGTATGGAGCGAGTTTACTCCATGAGCCCGCTCCATACTTTCCCTACCCGGCTATGACGTAACTGTATGTCATATGTCGGGAAGGGGTTAAACTGCATTTGAAAAAATTCTCTGTTGGGTGGAATGGATAAAGAACAGCAATTGCTCCATTGTTCTTTGGGTTTCGTTGTTACGGCTTTGCCCGTGCGGTAAAAACGATACATTAAATTTTATTCGTCGAGTCAATACGATTACAGGGATACCAAATTTATATATATATATATATATTTTTTTGTACCACTTTAGCTATATTTTGAAAGCCATAACTTTTTTTTCTCGATGGAGTAGTATAATTGCTCTTTTTTTTTTTTTGTGTGTTGTGCGGAGTGAGCTGTAGTTTTTATTGGTACCATTTTTGTGGCACATACGACTTTATGCTAATTTTTAATTCCATCTTTTTTTTCCCCCTACGACCGTCACCCAGTGGGTTAAATAATGTAATATTTTACTGATACAGACTTTTGCGGATGCGGCGAAACCAATTATGTTTACATTTTTTATTACTAAAATAATTTTTGGTGAATAATAGTAAAGCGGTTTTGTTTTTACACTTTTTTTTTTTTTTTTTTTAAATATGTAAGTTTACCATGCGATTGTTAAGCATTGCAGTGTGTTTCCTTCATCTGTGCTATACTAGTAAGCCTTGTCTCTTGAATGGCTTAATAGGAGGGCAATGATGGGAGGCCTTCAATAGGCCTCCGACTGCCAGGGCAACTGATAGTCACACTGTGGTATGGGGTGGGGGGGTCGGGCAAAAGAGGAAGCCCCTATTTCTAACCGCAAAGCTGCCCGGTTTCTAGTGACCGCGGCATCTGAGGGGTTAAAGAGACTCTGTCACCACATTATAAGTGCCCTATCTCCTATATAAGGAGATCGGCGTTCTAATGTAGGTGACAGTAATGCTTTTTATTTAGAAAAACAATCTATGTTTACCACTTTAGGAGCGATTTTAGCTTTATGCCAATTAGTTTCTTAATGCCCAAGTGGGCGTATTTTTACTTTAGACCAAGTGGGCGTTGTACAGAGGAGTGTATGACGCTGACCAATCACTTCTCTCCATTCATTTAGACAGCGCATAGTGACACGGCGTTGTTCTCTGTGCTTTCTTATACTGACATATTCACGTTACTGAAGTGTTTAGACAGTGAATAGACATTCCTTCCAGCCAGGACGGGATGTCTGTTCACAATCCTGGCACTTTGTTAACGTTTCTGTGGTACTTACAGCAGAGCAAGCGTAGTCTCACAAGATCACGCTGTAAATGACAGGTTACAGCGAGCTTACACTTGCTCTGCTGTGAGTACCACAGAAATGTTAACGAAGTGCAGGGATTGTGAATAGACATCCTGTCCTGTCTGGAAGGAATGTCCATTCACTGTCGTGACACTTAAGTAACGTTAATATGTCAGTATAAGACCGCACATACTGATCTAGCAGGAACCCTATGCACTGACTAAATGAATTGAGAGGAGTGGATGACGCTGATTGGTCACTGATTGGTCAGCGTCATACACTCCCTGTATAACGCCCACTTGGTCTAAAGTAAAAACACGCCCACTTGGGCATTAATAAACGAATTCTCATAAAGCTAAAATCGCTCCTAACGTGGTAGATCGTTTTTCTAAATAAAAACCACTACCGTCACCTACGTTATAGCGCCGATGTCCTTATGTAGGCGATAGGGCACTTATAATGTGGTGACAGAGGCTCTTTAAACAGCCGGGATTAAAAGTTATCTCTGATCCTGGCCATTGCAGATGAGTTTTAGCTGTTTAAAAGAGCCGGCACCCGCCGTGTATGGCGCGGGCTCCGCTCATGAGCCCACGCCATCTTGGGTCAGAGCACATTTGACGCTTCTATACATCGGATGTTGCTAACGGGTTCATTGACGCTAATAATTTATAATTATTTTTCAGAATTGACAATGACCATGAGTATTGTCACTGATCTTGTGATATGTCATAGATGCGTGTGAGAAGATCATATTGGTGAAGTCTGTGGTGACAATTTTTTATTTCTGTAATTTTTTTAAATTAGTTTTTTCTAATTTATTTACTTTTAACTTTTTCCAAGGACTCAAGTTCAGTTGTACAGTGGAATCAGGCTCCAAAAGCACAAAATTTTAGTGGCCCCGAACATCAAAACAGTTATGAAGCAGAATGGGATATGATTAACACAGTTTCCTTCAAGAAGAGGCACTATACAAATGGAGGTCAGTATTTACAGAAACAATTTGCTACAATAAAGGGCTATTCCAGTTCCCTCAAATAAAGCTTATTTATTTCATAAAGAAAAGTTATGCAATTTTCTAAAATATTGTGCATTGTTTCCTCGCAGTTTTTAGAAGTTCCGTTTATCGTAATTGAATTGGAAGATTCGTTGTTTACATCCCGTGGATAAAAATCTTTCCTGGTCGTGATGTATACTCAGGTGCACAGCTCGTTATAGTGCAGTTATCCGGGATCTCTCTTGTAACGAGCTGCGCACCTGTGTGATCATCACATGACCAAGACCAGATTCTCATCCTCTTGATGTAAATAATGAAGCTAACCATGTAATGGGAGAAATCATATATCTTAAAAACTAAGGCCTCATGCACACGACCGTAGCCATGTGCACGGCCGTGATTTTCGGGTCGGCCAGCCGCGGAGTGACACCCGCAAATCGCGGGCCGTGCACATGGCCGCGTGCATTATTTCCTATGAGCCTGGACCGCAGAACACGGCCGTAATAAGACAAGCCCGTTCTTTCTGCGGTCCAGGCTCCTGGGCTATGCATGGACCGTGGAAACCACGGTCGTGTGCATGGGCCCATAGGAATGAATGGGGCCGCAATTCTACCGTGGATTTTCGGGGGGATTGCACCCACAAAAGCACGTTCGTGGGCATGGGGCCTAGGAGGAATTGATACAGAAAGTATATAGCAAAATTGAAAAGCTTCTCATTATACAATAAAAAAATCTTTATCTGCTGTAACCTGAAACTTTCTTACGTTTTCCCACATCATTTTTATTTTTTTCAATTTTCCTTGTCTGCGGTTCTAGTGACTGTTGACGCTGTGTCCATGGAACAATGAGGACTTAGAAATCTATTTAGTTGAAAGTGTAAGGGTACATTCACATGCATCAGTGAGTCCGCTGAAAAAGCTGCATGTGTTGCAGATTTCACCCTCTGCATTGCAGTCTGCACTAAAAATCATCTACAAATCTGCCACAATCTGAACGTGTCCTAAGAATGTAAAAAAATATTTCCAAGTGCGAATGTGCTTGTATTACAGGTTTATTATTTTTATAAATGTAAAGGTTAGTCCAAAACTTTCTACAAAAAGACTTTTTCTATAAAATAGATATTGTTCGCAGAATGTTTGTCCAATCCTACTGGAAAACTGCTACAATCCCATGTCTAGCGTTCATTTTATACAGTTATGTATCTGGCTGCTCGGTATACTTATAGTGAAACTCAAAGAAAAGACCAATATATATATATAACATAGAAGGAAATTGAAAATCTGTCACGGGATATTGGTATAGAGAAAGGGATGGTCATCCCAGAGAGGATTTTTGGAGAGTATTTACTGTATTTTAAACCTAAGATTGTAAGGTCTTGTTATCAAGATCTTCACTCCTCTTGTATGAACTGTTAATTAGTTTTGTCTCTATGTAATATCTGATATTGTCTGTACATGATCCCTCTGAATTGTAAAGTGCTGCGGAATATGTTAGTGCTATATAAATATATATTATTAAATAGGACAGAAAAAAAGGCTTCAACCTTCTAGGCTATAAATTGGGTGAAGGCCCTTGGTCTGTGTGACTAATTCCTGATGCCCATTGAATATGTGGTCACTGATATCAGGTTATCTTCATTCTGCAGGCACAGATTCAATCAAGCATGTCTGCATGGTGGGACAGATCGGAAGATTGCCTGTCAATGTTACCTCTTGCTGATAGTGGGGATTCCCAGCAGTGAGACATACAAAATTCAGCTGCTGGCAGGGGTACCTGGACCACTTTATAGAGGATCTGTCATATATTTATGATGACCTGTCTGAGGGCAGTATAAAGAAGTGACCGATATGCTAATTCCAGCAATCTGTCACTCATTAGGTAATTTGCAGAAATTAAGGAGAACTTACATGCTGCCTCTGCCCTCCAGCCGCTGATTGACACTTTTATCCCCATTACTCTGCATAGGAAAAAAGTGTCAATCAGCAGCTCAGGGCGGGGCCAGCATGAATATATGCATATCATTGGACTTAAAGAGGCTCTGTCACCAGATTCTCAAATCCCTATCTCCTATTGCATGTGATCGGCGCTGCAATGTAGATAACAGTAATGTGTTTTGTTTTGTTTTTTGAAAAACGATCATTTTTGGCCAAGTTATGAGCAATTTTATATTTATGCAAATGAGCCTTTCTAATGGACAACTGGGCGTGTTTTCTCTTATTTCCAACTGGGCGTGTCTTGTGTTTGTAACATCTGGGCGTGTTTACTTGTTTTACTAGCTGGGCGTTGTGAATAGAAGTGGATGATGCTGACATATGATGCTGACAAACACAATACACGCCCAGTTGATAAGAGAAAACACGCCCAGTTGTCCATTAGAAAGGCTCATTTGCATAAATATAAAAATGGTCATAACTTGGCCAAAAATGATCGTTTTAAAAAAAAAACAAATGTTGCTGTTATCTACATTGCAGCGCCGATCACATGCAATAGGAGATAGGGGTTTGATAATCTGGTAACAGAGCCTCTTTAAGCCCTGCATCACTTCTGTTGCTCCACAACTATAAAGTGTAAGTTCTCCAATACTACGGCGATTTACATAGTAAGTGACAGACCGCTGAAATCAGAGTTTCTGTCACTTCTTATGACATCCACTTTAAGCATTGCAATTCCTACTTTCACTTTTTATATTTTTAGACTGTTGCCACATGAAACCCCTCCACTGTGTACAGTCTGCGGACAGCTGAAGGTGGCTGGTAGACTGTAATTCAACCTTCTGCAGCTCTCCCAAGTAAAGCAAGGAGAAGCCTACAGGAGCCAAACCTCTTCTATCGTTTTATGAGCACCATAGCAGATTTATTCTAGCAAATGGGTCTCAGAGCTCGTACCCCCTCTAATGAGAATTACTAACATATATTTGTTCCATATGAGAAGTTTTCAGTATTGGTTCAATATTTGAGGTGCACTTTTAACTTCTGACCTTGTTTAGCTTCTAAAACAAGCAGTCTCTGGGAAAGAAAATGATGCTGTCTATTCTTCATCCCCTCCTGGCAGCAGGGTCCAGCTTACTTGGCCTCCAATGGCAGATGAAGCAGTAGAATAGGATTCCTGCAGCAGTCAGCAGTAAATTGTAGAGACTAGGCCTAGTTCACAGAGTTTTAAGGCAGATTCTGACCTGCCTGTGTTATTTTTCTGCATTTTTCTGCCCCGGCCATTACACTCTGAAACCAGCTTTTTTCTGCCTTCCATTGATTTTAAATGGGAGGTCCGAGGCGGAACTGTGGCAAGAAAGGACATGAAGCTTTTTTTATCCTGCAAGTGGCTAAAAACCGCTTAGGGAAAAAAAACGTCTGTCTCCCATTGAAATCAATGGGGAGCGATTTTGATCATTGTTTACCGCTGATTCCGATGTGGTTTCCGCATCAAAATCCGTACCAAAAAGGGGGGCATGGCCAGATGTCTGCCTGAGTAGACGTGCTTCACAGCGCTCCTGATCTCCCTGACTCCTAATCATGCTAATATCACCGCCATCCTTCTTGCCAAGCTGCCTTTCTGGACGGGACAAGTGCCTACATTCCGTCCGGTATACTTAGCTGTGTGCAGTTTCGGGATCACAGGTTCTGGGGCCTTCCTGGAGTGAGGAGTGAGAGGCCGCGAGGCACTTCCGGTTGGCGGGAGGCTGAGACGGGCCGCACGCTGACGTGCTGTCATGTATATGGACATTGAGCTGGGGGAGGTTAGTGTCGGAGAAGGAGGGCGAATAGCCTGTTGATTCGGAGCTGCGTTCCCTGTGTGCTCCTGGCTCCGAGGTGGGTGCTGTGCTGCTGTCTAGAAGACGTACTGTCCTAACCGAAGGGTGAGGAGCGGATCCTATCACTGGAACATTGTGTGCTCCTGTTGGCCATAAGACTGGGCTATCTACATGGCCTATTTGCTCTCTCCGTACTGGGACCTGTACTGGTTAGCTGTGGCAATATACTCCCTGAACTGTGGGCTTGCATCATCCTTTGTGCCTGACTGGTATCCATTTTGTGTTTATCCTGTACTCTCTCTTCTACAATATGGGAGGTAGTAAGGCAGGGAAGAAGAGGAAGGCCAGATCCACACAGGGTCATTACATACCCCCTTCTGATGAGGAGTCCCTGGATGATTTAGAGCAGGGTGCTTATGGTGTGGTCCTGTGTAAAATTAAAGCTAATGCAGCGAAAAAGCTGGAGCAATTTACCAGACCTGAATGTCTACCTGCCTCTCCAGACCCGTCTCTGTCTGTTTGAGGGATCACTGTGTCCTCCACGACCAATGTCACCACAGGACCTACCTGCCTCTTCCTCACATGTGGATACAAAATTTGCTGAATTACTATCGGCAATTAACTCCTGTCAATCATTGCTGGTCACAAAAGTTGATGAACTGCGTCAGGATTTAGTTATACTGCGGCATGATGTGCAAAAATTGCGGGAACGTACTACTGAAGCAGAGCGCAGAATCTCCAAGGTGGAGGATACTCTTCGTCCTATTCCGGCGCAGATTGCAGATTTACGGAGCCAAGTGGAGGCTTCAGTTGAAAGGGCTGATGACTTTGAGAACAGGCTGCGAAGGAACAACATTCGCATAGTGAGGCTGCCTGAGAAGACTGAGGGTACCGACTCAGTGGCCTTCCTGGAAAAATGGTTAACCCCTTCCCACTCCTGGACGTACTATTAGGTCATGGCAGCTGTATCGTTCGCGCTCCATGACCTAATAGTACGTCTCGAGAATAACGGCCGTTTCGGCCGTCCTCCCGACACATACAGGAGCTGTGACAGCTGCTGTCTTGTTCAGCAGCTGTCACAGCTCCTACAGCGGGGACCGATCGCTGTGTCCCCGCTGATTAACCCCTTAAAAGCCGCGTTCTATAGAGATCGCGGCTTTTTAGGGGATAAGCTGCCATCGCCGGCCTGCTACGCGATAGCGGCCGGCGATGGTGACTATGGCAACCGAACACCAAACAATGGCGTCCGGCTATGCCATAGACGGAAGTCTAGTGGGTCCTGACAACGTCAGGACCCACTATGCTTGCTGTCAGTGAGTAGCTGACAGTTCTAATACATTGCACTATGCATGTAGTGCAGTGTATTAGAATTGCGATCAGGGCCTCCTGCCCTCAAGTCCACTAGTGGGACAAAGTAATAAAGTTAAAAAAAAAGTTTAAAAAAGATGTGTAAAAATAAGAAAATAAAAGTTTGAAAAGTATTAAAAGTAAAAGTCCCCCTTTTTCCCTTATCAGTCATTTATTATTAATAAAAATATATAAACAAACAAATAAACTATACATAATTGGTATCGCCGCGTCCGTAACGGCCTGAACTATAAAATTATTTCGTTATTTATCCCGCACGGTGAACGCCGTAAAAGAAAATAATAATAAACCGTACCAGAATCACAATTCTTTGGTCACTTCACCTCCCAAAAAATGGAATAAAAAGAGATCAAAAAGTCGCATGTACCGAAAAATGGTGCTGATCGAAACTACAGTTTGTTACGCAAAAAATAAGTCCTCGCATGGCTTTATTGATTGAAAAATAAAAAAGTTCTGGCTCTTAGAATAAGGTAACACAGAAAGTGAATGATTCTTTACAAAACTTATTTTATTGTGCAAACGCCATAAGACATAAAAAAAAACTATAAACATCTGGTATCGCCGTAATCGTATCGCCCCGCAGAATAAAGTGAATATGTCATTTATAGCGCACGGTGAACGCTGTAAAAAAAAAAAAGAATAAAAAAACAATAGTAGAATTGCTGTTTTTTAGTCACCACGCCACCTAAAAATAGAATAAAAACTGATCAAAAAGCCGCATGCACCCCAAGAAAACTACAATGGATTCCTCAAGGGGTCTAGTTTCCAAATTGGGGTCACTTTTGGGGGTTTTCCAATGTTTTGGCACCACAAGACCTCTTCAAACCGGACATGGTGCCTAATAAAAAAGAGGCCTCAAAATCCACTAGGTGCTCCTTTGCTTCTGAGGCCGGTGCTTCAGTCCATTACCGCACTAGGGCCACATGTGGGATATTTCTCAAAACTGCAGAATCTGGGCAATAAGTATTGAGTTGCGTTTCTCTGATAAAACTTTTTGTGTTATAAAAAAAAATGGTATAAAAAGGATTTTCTGACAAAAAAAAAATTTACATTTCACCTCTACTTTGCTCTAAATTTCTGTGAAAAACCTAAAGGGTTCATAAACTTTCTAAATGCTGTTGTGAATACTTTGAGGGGTCTAGTTTCTAAAATGGGGTGTTTGATAGGGGTTTCTAATATATGGGCCCCTCAAAGCAACTTCAGAACTGAACTGGAACCTAAAAAAATAAATAAATGAGGCAATACTTCGCTTCTTACATTATACTTATAATGAGCCGTGCCCACCCCGAGATGACCCCAGTTTTGACCGTTTGTATAAACGGAGAACCCTATTAGACCGTTTCAGTGCCCAGTTTTCCCAAGCATACACCCCCGAGAAGTGTATTTCTATTGAGGAGTCCCTGGTACATTTTAAAGGGAGGGTTCAATTCCGTGAGTACCTGCCGGGTAAGAGGGCAAGGTATGGCGTGAAGATGTATAAGCTGCGAGAGTGCAACAGGGTATACCTACAGGTTTAGGATATATGAAGGAAAGGCCACCCCCAAACCAGACTGCATCCTGGCCTACAATAGGTACATGGGAGGGATGGACTTGTAAGATCAAATCCTGAAGCCCTACAGCGCCATGCGGTATGGTATAAGAAGCTGGCCGGGCACATCATACAGATGGCTTTGTACAATGCGTACGTGCTACGTCGATGTGCAGGCCAGACGGGAACTTTCCTGGAATTTCAAGAGGTGATTATCAAGAACCTAATCTTTAGGGACCAAGAAGGGGGGGCACCCAGTACTTCTGGAAGCGAGGCCACACGCATCGTACCAGGGCGGCAACACTTTGCAGGAGAAGTTCCCCAAACTGGCAAGAAGGGAAAAAGTCAAAAGAGGTGCAAAGTCTGCTATAAGAGGGCGATAAGGGATGACACAATATATCAATGTGACACGTGTCCCGAATAACCAGAGCTCTGTATGAAAGTGTTTTAAAATTGATCATACATCCTTTGGTTTATAATTTACCCCAATTTTACTTACCCTGATGCACTCCGCACAGCTTATCCCCCCTCGTCTTTCCCCTCTGAGCCCTGCTGTGTGCCCAGGCAGCTGATAACAGCCACATGTAGGGTATTGCCATACCCGTGAGAACCCACATTACAGTTTATGGGGTGTAGGTCTCCGGTCAAAATGCTCACTACACCTCTAGATGAATGTCTTAAGGGTGTAGTTTTTAAAACGGGGTCACTTCTTGCGGGTTTCAACTGTACTGGTACCTCAAGTGCTTCTGCATACATGACTTCGCACTAGAAAATCGCCAGTAGGCCAAATGGTGGTCCTTTCCTTCTGAGCCCTCCCATGGGCCCAAACGGCAGTTTATCACCCTAAATGGGGTATTGCTGCACTCAGAACAAATTGCGCAACAGAATGGGGTATTTTGTTTCTTGTGAAAATAAGAAATTTTCAGCCAAAACTACATATTATTTGAAAAAAATAATTTTGTTTTCATTCCCAGCCCAATTCAAATAAGTTCTGTGAAAAAACTATGGGGTCAAAATAGTCACAACTCCCATAAATGAATTCCTTGAGGGGTGTAGTTTCCAAAATGGGGTCATTTGTGGTTGGTTTCTATTGCTTTGATACCTCCTGGGGCTCTGCAAATGCGACATGGCATCGGAAAACCAATCCAGCAAAATCTGGACTCCAAAGAACACACAGCGCTCCTTCCCTTGTGAGGCCTCCCATGGGCCCAAACGGCAGTTTATTGCCACAAATGGGGTATTGTTGCACTCAGGAGAAATTGGGCAACAAAATTGAGTCTTTTTTCCCTGTGAAAATAAGAAATTTTGATAAAAAATTACATCTTATTGGAAAAAATGTCATTTTTTTAATGTCACAGCCCGATTGAAATAGGTGCTATGAAAAAACTGTGTGGTCAAAATGCTAACAACAACCATAAATGAATTCCTTGAGGTGTAGTTTCCAAAATGGGGTCACTATTGGGGAGATTCCTACTGTTTTGGCACCTCAACACCTCTTCAAACCTGGCATGCTGCCTAAAATATATTCTAATAAAAAAGAGGACTCAAAATGTACTAGGTGCTTCTTTGCTTCTAGGGCTTGTGTTTTAGTCCACGAGCGCAGTAGAGCCACATGTGGGACATTTCTAAAAACGGCAGAATCTGGACAATACATATTTAGTAGTGTTTCTCTGGTAAATCCTTCTGTGTTACAGAAAAAAAAATGAATAAAATTGAAATTCAGAAAGAAAAATGAAATTTGCAAATTTCACCTCCACTTTGCTTTAATTCCTGTGAAATGCCTGAAGGGTTAAAAAAAACTTTCTAAATGCTGTTTTGAATACTTTGAGGGGTCTAGTTTTTAAAATGGGGTGTTTTAACAGGGTTTCTAATACATAGGCCCCACAAAGCCACTTCAGAACTCAAGAGGTACCTTAAAAAAAAGGCTTTTGAAATTTTCTTAAAAATATGAGAAATTGCTGTTTATGTTCTAAGCCTTGTAACGTCCAAGAAAAATAAAAGAATGTTCAAAAACGATGCCAATCTAAAGTAGACATATGGGAAATGTGAACTAGTAACTATTTTGGGTGGTATAACCGTCTGTTTTACAAGCAGATGCATTTAAATTCTGAAAAATTTAATTTTTTCAACATTTTCTCTAAATTTAGCAATTTTTCACCAATAAACGCTGAATATATCGACCAAATTTTACCACAGACATGAAGCCCAATGTGTCACGAGAAAACAGTCTCAGAATCGCTTGGGTAGGTTTAAGCATTCCGGCGTTATTACCACATAAAGTGAAATATGTCAGATTTTAAAAATGGGCTCTGAGCCTTAAGGCCAAAACTAGGCTGCGTCCTTAAGGGGTTAAAGGAGACCTTTGATGCTACTGTCTTTTCACCCTTTTTTACCATTTGAGTGGGCTCACAGGGTCCCTGCTCGGCCTGGGCCACTAATGGGCCCTCCTCATCCCCTTCTGGCTCGTATGTTACATTTCAGGGACAGAGATATTATACTCCAAGTGGCAAGGCACAAAGGAACTATCCTATAGAATACCCAACAGATTTCCATTTATCCGGATTTTTCAGTTGCTATCTGAAAGCAGCGTGTTCGCTTCATGGAGGTCAGGAAGAAACTCCAAGACAAGGGCTACAAATACACTATGCTATATCCTGCCAAATTGAGGGTGATTGATGGTCCTACCGCAAGGTTTTTTGTTTCCCCCACAGAGGCCTTAGAATGGGCGGCTGCTGCGCCTCGTCCCTCTGGAGAGGCTTTCCCCCCTGATTGAATAAGGCGTTGGGGCAGATTCTCCAGAATTTTCTCATATTGCTCTTGAACTGTTTGTTACTTGAATTGCTCAACAAATATGTGTCTGCTGCTTGGCAAAGTTATTATTCAGCTCTACTGTTATTTTGCACTGATATGTTTCTTACTAAGCATAGGTGATATGTTTAATTCCCCCCCCCCCCTTTTTAGTAGGGGTTAGGTCTCGGGACTGTGCTGCTTAGTTAGCTGTTGGCTTAGTCAGGGACCACTGTTCTCTAGTTGTATTTCAGTTCGTGGGTAAATGTCTACACTAGCAGTGTTTAGTGCTTGACAGGGTTAGTTGGGGTGTGATTTCTTTGGCATTGTATAATTTTATGGTGCGTAAGATGGTTGCTTGTGTGAATGATGGGGCGCTTGTTTTCATTCTATTCGAATTCTGTGTTTGTGCTGGGTCTCCGGCTGCCTTTTCTACTCCAGGCGTATTATAGCTCCTATTTAAGGTGTTCAGCTGGAATGTCCGTGGGCTTAATTCTAAATTTAAATGTTCCCTTGTTTTTATTTTTTTTAAAAAACACTCGCCACATGTTTGTCTGCTTACAAGAGACTCCTTTAACTGGACAAAAAATTTGGTCCCTTAAACTGGCTTGGATTGCCAGAGGTTATCATTCCTCATACTCTACCTATTCACGGGGAGTATCGATCCTTATATCAAAAAGTGCGTGCCTGGAGGTGTTTCAGATAGCCTGTGACCATTTTGGGCGATTTGTTATAATACACTGTTCAATACCTGGATCAACTTTTACTATAGTTAATATGTACGTTCCTCCGCCTATGGACCCTACACTACAGGACTTAATAGCTCTGAAATTGTCAGAATTCCCTGCTGGCCCGATGTTATGTGTTGGGGATTTTAATACGGTCCCTGATATTTCAATGGATCGAACAGTGACACGGGCAAAAACGCTGTTCATCTTAATGCTTGACCCTCACTGCTTCATTTGACAGATGTATGGTTCTGGAAGTACCCATCTGAAAAAGGGTATTCTTATTACTCTTCTACCCATAATACGTTCTCTAGAATTGATCTTGCCATAGCGTCCCGGGATCTTTTGCCTGCAGTCACCTCTATAGACATCACTCCTAGGGGTATTTCAGATTATTCAGCTCTCATATTGATGTTTTCAGCTGGTCCTCCAGATCTGAGGTGCTGTCCTTTCATGATTTATATTGTTAACATAATTCTTCCTACCCGGACCCCTTGGTAGCATGAGATGCCTATAAAGCCATGGTGAGAGGTGCCTTTGCAGCAGGGGTAGCTAAGTGCAGGCGTTGTCACGGGAGAAGGAGAGGTTTCTGGTGGGCAGATTGAGATGGCTGAAAGTGAATATATTTTAGATTCCAGCCCAGCTACAAAGAGTTAATGGGCAAGTACCCAGAGGGACCTACATACACTGCATATTGAACAAACAAAAAAGTGTGTGTTGTCTACTGAGGCGTCAGTGTTTGAATTTGGGGATAAGAACGGGAAATTATTGGCATACTTGGCAATGTCGGAGCGCCCATGTTCCTCTATTCTGTCTATTCTCTCCTCAGCAGGAATGTTATTTACTGCCCCACAGGATATAAACAAAGTGTTTAGTGATTTTTATGCTGCCTTGTATAGTTCTAGATGTAATGGACCCCCGGAAGACCTAGAGCAATTCTTGCATTCACTTCCCTTGTGGCGTTTATCTGCTGCGCAGGCGCAGGCGCAGGAGTTTGACAGCCCGATTTACCGAGGATGATATAGCAACTGCTATTCAGAAGTTGCCTTCTGGTAAAACTCCTGGACTCGATGGCTTGGGGGCAGATTGGTATAAGGATGGTGTTGAGATTTTGGTGCCTAGACTTCAGGATGTATACTCCACTGCTCTGGAGGTGGGAGTCTTGCCTGCCTCTATGAGAGAGGCTCTTGTTGTGGTGCTGTTAAAGCCAGGGAAGGATCCCACTCTGCCAGACTCCTATCGTCCCATCTCGCTTATCAACTCAGATGTTAAAATACTAGCCAAAGTATTAACCACTAGATTGAACAAAGTTTTATATGGTCCCTGGTTCATCCTGATCAGACTGGCTTTATGCCTGGGAAGAGTACAGACATTAATATCCACAGGTTGTTTCTTAATATTGATGCTGCGCAACACGATGATACCCCTGGTTTTGTTTTCTCTCTGGATACGTATAAAGCCATTGACTCGGTCAAATGGCGTTATCTTTGGATACTCCTTTCCCATTTAAATTTTGGACCGAGATTTATTGCTCTTGTACGCCTTTTGTATGAAAAACCTATCGCTAGAGTAAGAACAAATATGGATGTATCTAAAGCCTTCCCTCTGGGACGGGGTACTTGTCAGGGGTGTCCCCTATCCCCTTTACTGTTTGCCCTTGCGATTGAGCCCCTGGCTTTGGCCGTGATGCATTCCGTTTCCATAAAAGGTATCCCTCGAGGTCCTATAATTGAGAAAAATTCCCTGTATGCTGACGATACATTGGTGTACCTGGCTGATGATGGTCCTTCGTTGGTTTCTTTCTTACAATTAATTGACACATTTGGGGCCTTTTCGGGATTATTGGTTAATTGGTCCAAGTCGGTTATGTTTCCTCTCTCTGCTGGCTATTCCCGGCAGGGCCTCCCTGTCCCATTACAAATAGTGTCTCAATTTACTTCTCTTGGGGTGCGGGTTTCCCTTAAGGCTCAGAGCCCATTTTTTAAATCTGACATATTTCACTTTATGTGGTAATAACGTCGGAATGCTTAAACCTATCCAAGCGATTCTGAGATTGTGTTCTCGTGAGACATTGGGCTTTATGTTAGGGGTAAAATTTGGTCGATATATTCAGTGTTTATATAGAATTTTTCTGAATTTAAATGCATCTGCTTGTAAAACAGATGGTTATACCACCCAAAATAGTTACTAGTTCACATTTCCCATATGTCTGCTTTAGATTGGCATCGATTTTTGAACATTCTTTTATTTTTCTTGAACGTTACAAGGCTTAGAACATAAACAGCAATTTCTCATATTTTTAAGAACATTTCAAAAGCCTTTTTTTAAGGTACCTGTTCAGTTCTGAAGTGGCTTTGAGGGGCCTATGTATTAGAAACCCCCATAAAGCACCCCATTTAAAAAACGACCCCTCAAAGTATTCAAAACCGCATTTAGATTTTTTTTTTAAACCCTTCAGGCATTTCACAGGATTTATAGCAAAGTGGAGGTGAAATTTGAACATTTTCATTTTTCTTGCTGAATTTCAATTTAACTTATTTTTTTTCTGTAACACAGTAGGTTTTACCAGAGAAACACTACTAAATATGTATTGTGATCAATATATACACTCCAAAAGCGGTTCTATTAAGGGCTGGGTATTGTTTATAGCAAAAACATCACCCCATAATTCACCATACAGGCAGCTCTATAATACCATAAACCATACAAGAAGAAACAGCAGAGCCAATAGCCAATTATATAAAAAGTAAAAATGTCTTTATTATACAAATATAACAAGCACAAGTTTTAAAAATTTCCTATAAGGATAAAGACGTTAGTAGAACAGAGCGAAAAAGTCACAGTTGCTGAATAGCATATGTGTATGTACAAGCTATATTTAATGTTTATTTAAAAAGGTATATTTGTAGACACAAGTGCACTTTCGTATTATTTGTCCATTAGCTTAGTGAGTATTATTAGTTATTAGTAAGGGACATAGAGAAAAGAATGTCTATACACAAATGTATCGCTCAAACAGCAGTCTTACCCATTGCAGCAACGATGGTCATAAGTGTCCGCTCTACAACATAGAACCCCAACGCGCGTTTTGCTACTGGTGCTTCCTCAGGGGGTATGTGTTTTTTAGAAATGTCCCACATGTGGATATAGTGTGCTCTTGGACTAAAACACAAGCCCCAGAAGCAAAGAAGCACCTAGTGCATTTTGAGGCCCCTTTTTTATTAGAATATATATTAGGCAGCATGCCAGGTTTGAATAGGTGTTGAGGTGCCAAAACAGTAGGAATCCCCCAATAGTGACCCCATTTTGGAAACTACACCCCTCAAGGAATTAATTTATTGGTGTTGTGACCATTTAGACCCCACAGTTTTTACACAGAATATATTTGAATTGGGCTGTGAATTTAAATTTTTTTTTTTAATTCTTTCCAATATGATGTAGTTTTGGCTCAAAATTTCTTATTTTCACAAGGAATAAAATACCCCATTTTGTTGCCCAATTTATCCTGAGTGCGGCAATACCCCATTTTTGGTGATAAAATGCTGTTTGGGCCCATGGGAGGGCTCAGAAGGAAAGGAGCGCTATGTGTTCTTTGGAATCCAGATTTTGCTGGATTGGTTTTCAGGTGCCATGTCGCACTTGCAAAGTCTCAGAGGTATCAAAGCCATGGAAACCCCAAGAATTGACCACATTTTAAAAACAACACCCCTTAAAACCCCACGGGTACTGTGTAAAAGATAATGCGCAGCAGATGGTTCAGAGTGAGATTTGCAATTTTATATATATATATATATATATATATATATATATATATATATATATATACACAGTGAAGGAAATAAGTATTTGATCCCTTGCTGATTTTGTAAGTTTGCCCACTGTCAAAGACATGAACAGTCTAGAATTTTTAGGCTAGTTTAATTTTACCAGTGAGAGATAGATTATATAAAAAAAAAAACACAGAAAATCACATAGTCAAAATGATATATATTTATTTGAATTGTGCACAGAGAAATAAGTATTTGATCCCCTACCAACCATTAAGAGTTCAGCCTCCTCCAGACCAGTTACACGCTCCAAATCAACTTGGTGCCTGCATTAAAGACAGCTGTCTTACATGGTCACCTGTATAAAAGACTCCTGTCCACAGACTCGATTAGTCAGTCTGACTCTAACCTCTACAACATGGGAAGACCAAAGAGCTTTCTAAGGATGTCAGGGACAAGATCATAGACCTGCACAAGGCTGGAATGGGCTACAAAACCATAAGTAAGACGCTGGGTGAGAAGGAGACAACTGTTGGTGCAATAGTAAGAAAATGGAAGACATACAAAATGACTGTCAATCGACATCGATCTGGGGCTCCATGCAAAATCTCACCTCGTGGGGTATCCTTGATCCTGAGGAAGGTGAGAGCTCAGCCGAAAACTACACGGGGGGAACTTGTTAATGATCTCAAGGCAGCTGGGACCACAGTCACCAAGAAAACCATTGGTAACACATTACGCCGTAATGGATTCAAATCCTGCAGTGCCCACAAGGTCCCCCTGCTCAAGAAGGCACATGTACAGGCCCGTCTGAAGTTTGCAAATGAACATCTGGATGATTCTGAGAGTGATTGGGAGAAGGTGCTGTGGTTAGATGAGACTAAAATTGAGCTCCTTGGCATTAACTCAACTCGCCGTGTTTGGAGGAAGAGAAATGCTGCCTATGACCCAAAGAACACCGTCCCCACTGTCAAGCATGGAGGTGGAAACATTATGTTTTGGGGGTGTTTCTCTGCTAAGGGCACAGGACTAGTTCACCGCATCAATGGGAGAATGGATGGAGCCATGTACCGTCAAATCCTGAGTGACAGCCTCCTTCCCTCCACCAGGACATTAAAAATGGCTCGTGGCTGGGTCTTCCAGCACGACAATGACCCGAAACATACAGCCAAGGCAACAAAGGAGTGGCTCAAAAAGAAGCACATTAAGGTCATGGAGTGGCCTAGCCAGTCTCCAGACTTTAATCCCATCAAAAACTTATGGAGAGAGCTGAAGATCCGAGTTGCCAAGCGACAGCCTCGAAATCTTAATGATTTACAGATGATCTGCAAAGAGGAGTGGGCCAAAATTCCTTCTAACATGTGTGCAAACCTCATCATCAACTACAAAAAACGTCTGACTGCTGTGCTTGCCAACAAGGGTTTTTCCACCAAGTATTAAGTCTTGTTTGCCGAAGGGATCAAATACTTATTTCTCTGTGCACAATGCAAATAAATATATATAATTTTGACAATGTGATTTTCTGTGTTTTTTTTTTTTTTTTTTTTTTTTATATAATCGATCTCTCACTGGTAAAATTAACCTAGCCTAAAAATTCTAGACTGTTCATGTCTTTGACAGTGGGCAAACTTACAAAATCGGCAAGGGATCAAATACTTATTTCCTTCACTGTATATGACATGTCAGTGTCCGATATATTGTGCCCAGCATGTGCCACCGGAGATATACACCCCATTAACTGTAATGTGGGTTCTCCCGGGTCTGGCAATACCCTACATGTGGCTGTTATTAGCTGCCTGGGCACACGACAGGGCTCAGAAGGAAAGGACCACCATTTGGCCTACTGGAGCTTTTCTGGTGCGAAGTCATGTATGCAGAAGCCCCTGAGGTACCAGTACAGTTGAAACCCCCAAGAAGTGACCCCATTTTAAAAACGACACCCTTTAAGACATTCATCTAGAGGTGTAGTGAGCATTTTGGCCCCACTGTGTAAAAGATAATGCGCAGCAGATGGTGCAGAGTGAGATTTGCCATTTTATATATATATATATATATATATATATATATATGCCATGTCCGTGTCAGATATATTGTGCCCAGCATATGCCACCGGAGATATACAACCCATAAACTGTAATGTGGGTTCTCCCGGGTACGGCAATACCCTACATGTGGCTTTTATCTGCTGCCTGGGCACACAGTAGGGCTCAGAAGGGAAAGATGAGAAAGATAAGCTGTGCGGAGTGCATCAGGGTAAATTAAAAATCAAGGGATGTATGATAAATTCTAAAACCATCTTTCATACAGAGCCCTGGTTTTTCGGGACTCGTGTCGCATTGGTATATTGTGTCCTTCCTTATTCCCCTCTTTGAGCAGACTCTACACCTCTTTTGACTTTTTCCCTTCTTGCCAGTTTGGGGAACTTCTCCTGGAAAGTGTTGCCCTGGTACGATGCGTGTGGCCTCGCTTCCAGAAGTACTGGGTGCCCCCCCCCTCCCTTCCTGGTCCTTAAAGATTAGATTTTTGATAACCACCTCTTGAAATTCCAGGAAAGTTCCCCTCTGGCCTGCACATCGACGTAGCACGACGTAGCACGGACGCATTGTACAATGCCATCTGTATGATGTGCACGGCCAGCTTCTTATACCACACCCTCGTTTTCCGCATGGCGCTGTAGGGTTTCAGGACTTGATCTGACCAGTCCACCCCTCCCATGTACCTCTTATAGTCCAGGATGCAATCTGGTTTGGAGGTCTCTGTACTGGTACATGGGTACTGGTGTGGCCATGTATTGTTGTCAATACAAGGACATCTCTCTTGTCCTTGTACATGACGCACAATATGTTGCTGCTAGTTTGTGCCCTGCTCTCACCCCTTCTGAGTGTTTGCCCAAGCAGAGTGTTAGGGAGGCCTCTCAGGTTTTTTCTAGCAGTGCCACATGCCACAGTACTCCTGGAAGCGAGGCACTTGAAGAGTGGGACACTGGTATAAAAATTATCCAGGTAGAGGTGGTAACCCTGGTCCAGCAGTGGGTGCACCAAATCCCACACAATTTTTGCGTTCATTCCCAGTAAGGGGGGGCATTCTGGGGGCTGAATACTGCTGTCCTTCCCTTCATATATTCTAAATTTGTAGGTATACCCTGATGCACTCTCGCACAGCTTAAACATTTTCACGCCATACCTTGCCCTCTTACTCAGCAGATACTGGCAGAATTGAAGCCTCCCTTTAAAATGTACCAAGGACTCCTCAATAGAAATACACTTCTCGGGGGTGTATACTTGGGCAAACCGGGCAATGAAATGTTTTAATAGGGGTCTCAGTTTATACAAACGGTCAAAACTGGGGTCATCTCGGGGTGGGCACTGCTCATTATCAGCATAATGTAAGAAGCGAAGTATTGCCTCATAACGCATCCTGGACATGGCCATGCGGTACATCGGGGTGTGGTATAAAAGGTCTGTACTCCAGTAGGTCCTAATGGACGGCTTTTTCAGAAGCCCCATGTTCAAGTGAAGTCCCCAGAACTTGCCCAACTCTGCTGCGTCTACAGGGGTCCACCTGTGGGATTGGGCATAAAATGATGTGGGGTTTTTAGTAATATACTGTTGGGCATATAAATTTGTCTGGGACACCATAAGCTCTATAAATTCATCCGTGAAAAAGAACTTGAAAAAGTCCATCTCGCTGATCCCTGTCGTGCTACATTTTATCCCTGGGCTGCCTGTGTACTCATGGATTTGGGGCTCATAATTGTCGGTGTGGTGGCGGTTTCAACTGTTGCAGGGTCACTTCTCCCAGGGGTTTCAACTGTTGTGGAGGTCCTGGGGCATCTCCTAGGTGGTCCCTCCTCTTCATCACTGGATGAGGAGGTTGATAAATAAGAGTCTCGCCATCTGACGAGTCCGTGTCAGAGGCAAGAAACGCATATGCCTCTTCCAGAGAAAATGACCTTTGGGACATATATTATTATTTGGGTGTCACACGTGTAAATTGTGTGCTTAGACACGTGTATTATGTATACAGCAAAATGTATTATCTTGCACAGTACTTTTATTAGTACTAGTAGATGCAATAGACTGCTACCTAAAACTAAATATCGAAACTTTTTTTTATTTTTATATTTATATATATATTTTTTGTTTTTATAGAACGAGTGGACTTCCCTGACACTAAGCCTAACTAGGGCAAGGGTTCCTAACACTAAACCTAACTAGATTTTATGTGAACTTCCCTGACCCTAAACCGATCTACGGCGACGATTCCCTGACACTAAACCTAACTAGATTATTCTTTATAGCTTTACTGACGCTAAACCTTACGACGTTGACAGATGCCTGACACTAAACCTATCTAGATTATTCCGAGCTTTCCTGGCGCTAGCAACTGATTTTACGCTAAACCTAACTACAGTGATGGATCCCTAACGCTAAACCTGACTACGGTGACGGATTCCTGACGCTAAACCTGACTACGGTGACGGATTCCTGACACTAAATTCCCTGACACTAAACCTCACTACGCTTCTTGACGGTTCCCTGACACTAACTAACCCTAATACTAAAATAGCTAGATGATAAGTTTCTAAACTAACTTTTTTTAAATTTTAATAAATTTTGATATTTTTATTTTTTTTGTTTTTTGTATTTTATAAAGATAAAAAAATCCACAGGGACCAAGAAAATGTGGCCCTGAAAACTAAGAAGGGGTCAGTGATAGATCACTGACCAAAAACGGGGGTGACCAGGGGAACACAGGAGGAGGAGGAGGAGGACAGGTGTGGGAAGTGGCTGGAGCAAGAGGGAAGTACAAAAAGTAACTTTTTCAAGTTTTTTTTAAAGTTTTCCGCACACAATTCTCTGACACAACCGCTCTGAACAACTCACCAACGCCAACAGAGAAGTTAAGAGCGGGTGCGGCAGGATGTGACGTATGGGGCAGGAAATTATGTACGCGATCGCTGTTATTGGTTAGTAGTCACTAACTAACCAATAACAGCGATCGCTGGGGCGGGACCACTGCAATTGGTCCCGGAGTATTGAGCTGTGATCGCAGGTATCACAGCTTGATGAAGCGCCAGGGGAAAATGGCGATGCATTTTCCCCTGGACGTACTAGCGCGAAGGGGGTTAATCTCCTGCACTTTCATGAACTTAACCTGCGTCCGTTAGTAGTCTCTACAGAAAAACAGCTAAATGCCTGGAAGAATCTTCCCCCTCTCCTATATGTAAGAATAAATCTTTTTAAAATGAAATATCTCCCTAAATTTTTATATATACTCTATGTTTGTCCAATTCTACTGTCCAAACAATTTTTTAGACACCTTGATGGTATCTTACGCTCGTTCTACTGGCAGGGAGGCACTCCCAGGTTTAGTCTGTCAATTGCAGGCCCCTAAAAGAGTGGGGGGGGGGGGGTGGCAGCACCTAACCACTATCTCTACTACTTGGCGTCGCAGTTCGACACTGGTGGATTGACATCGATTTAAGCAATGCGGCAACTGCGTTAGCAGGAGTACTTATGACTCCTTATGAGAGTCTTACCAACCTGTTATATAGGTTTAAACCCCGGTGTCATGCGCTGCTCCGGTTGCAAACCAAAGCTAGTGCCTGGAAAAGGGCACACATCTTACTAAAGGACATAACAGGTCCATCTCACTCTCCTAGGACCCCATTTTGGAACAATCCATGGTTATCTCATCTAATGTCATTATCGCGGGCGGGGATGTGGGCTGGGATAGGAATTCGGTACTTAGGTCAATTGTACTCTGCAGAGAGTGGCTTTGTGTCCTTTTCTGAGCTTGAGGAGAGGCTTGGGATGTTGAGAAGGTTTTTTTTTTTCACTATCTCCAATTACGCCATGCCTGCGTAGCCAATTTTGATTCTACTACACCTTCCTTGGGGTTTTCCAGAGTGGAGGACTTGCTTGGCACCCCGGACCGTCCCAAGACTCTCACTCGCACGTATGCCTTGTTGTTGTCTACTATAAAACCGCCTTTTGACAGAGCATTTGCGGGATGGAGGAAGGGATATTCCTGATTTGGTTGAAGAGGAGTGGAGGGAGGTGGAGCTTTCGTTCCTTGACTCTGTTGTCAGTGCACGGGATTTCCTGGCACAGTCGAGATTTATACACCGGATATTTTATACCCCGGTTAGACTTCTACGTATTGGGGCATCTGGGTCGGTTAGCTGTTTTAGGTATCAAACTGCTGTTGCCACTTATCTCCATTGTATGTGGTTATGTACGAGGGTTTCACCATTTTGGTCTGCGGTAGTGGAGTTCCTTCATGATAACTTTGTCTTTCCTCGACCCTAGGGTGTGCCTTTTGGGCATAATGAATGAGACTGTAAAGGGACATAACGATAAAATATTTTGCTTTGTTTTATTTTGTGCTAGAAAGGTTCTGATTATGGCATGGAAGGCCACGAGCTGTCAGAGTCTGGAGCATTGGGTCCAATTAGTAAATAAATATGTATCTACGTACCAAAAACTGTATCTTACTTAACAGGCGCTGCCCTGACAAGTTTGGGAATGTTTGGTCTAGATGGTTGGAGGCCTCGGACACTGCCGTTTTAATGTTTGTTTGCCCTTCTGGATGGAATGGGAGCAGTGCGGGATGACTGGAGCGCTTGGGTGAATGGTGTGTGCATGTGTGTTCTTTTAGTTTTTCTTAGGCATTTACTGTGGTCACCACTTCTGCTACTTGTTGGCAGCAAAGTATATCCTGTATTGTGATACTCCTTTATCTGTTCACTGCCTTATATGTACTTTGAATGTCTTGTAACCATGGTGCCTTGTTATTCCAACCAGTTTACGGGTTGGTACTTCTGTTGTATCTACTTGTCCTTTTGTACTTTGGAAATTAATAAATAAAACATTTTAAAAAAAAAATTCTGTTCCAAAAAACTCTGTTACTTTTACTAGACATTTATTTTTAGTATATTTAGCCTTTCCACCTAACATAAAAAAATGGATGAAAAATAATCTTTTGTTTCTTGAAACTTTTTCATAGGTGTTCAAAGTCCTATAAATATCCAGAGCAAATGGTCATTCCTCTTCAGCTTGACCGACCTCAAGTCAATTAAACAGAACAAAGAGGGCATGGGCTGGTCTTATTTTGTTTTCTGCTTGAAGGATGATGTTATCCTTCCAGCTCTTCACTTTCATCAAGGAGGAAGCGAACTTCTGCTTGAGTGCCTTCAAAAATATATGGTACTGTGTGAGTAAGTATCATTTTCTGCTTTAGGCCTTTTCCTGTTCTATTTGAATTGTAGACTATATAACTATTAATAGTGGTGCCTAGCAGTACAAAGTTTTCTTCCATATTTTTAAAGGTTCCCTTAACTTTTTATACATCAGGGCACACGTGGATGCATTATAAAGTAAACCTGTACACACCACAGAGAGATAACATAGAATGATGTCTAAAACAAATATTCAAAAGTGAAAAGTGTTTTGGTTTTCTTGCAATAGATAATTTGCTGATAACTCTAAAATACACCTGCGAGGGGAAAGAAGGATTCCACACCAACATAGAAGGGGATTCTTTAATGTAACAGCAGTTGGACTATGCAACGCTCTGCCAGAGGATGTTGTGATGGTTAATTGGTTTTAGCTCGTTTAACACCTTAGATGCTGTGGTGAATCGCGACCATGGCATCTAAAGCGTTAGAGTGCCATCAGCCCCCACGTGGCGCGATCTGGGGGTGCCAATGGTCATCATGGCAGCCTGGGGGCCTAATGAAGGCCCTCAGGTCTGTCATCTTTTTACACCTATTAAGCCCTATAGTGCAAGCGATCCAACGATCACTGGTTCAAGTCCCCTAGGGAGGGACTTCTAAAAAAACAATAACCCTTAAATAAAGTTTTGTTTTGTTTTTTAATGTACCAAAAAAAATATTAACCCCTTCCCGCTATTGGGCGTGACTGTACGTCCAGATTCAAAGTGAGTTCCCGCACACGGGCGTACAGTCATGCCCTGTAGATAAAGCCAGCACAGGAGCTGTGCGCGCTTCATCTTCAGCGGCTGTCAGCTGTTATACACAGCTGACATCCCGCTGCAACGGAGGCGATGGCAGTTATCGTCGATGTTTAACCCCTTCAATGCGGTTGCCAATGGCGTCTGCCGCATTGAAGTGGATGAAAGAGGGAGGGGGCTCCCTCTGTACACCCCGCCCCCCACGATGGATCGCGGGTGGCGATGGTTGCTATGGCAACCAGGAAGCCGTTGCTAGTCTTCCTGGTTGCCCAGGTATGGAAGCCTATTAGGTCCTGCCCGAGGCAGGAACTAGTACGCTAACTGTCTGAAAGAATGAACCTTACAATACACTGCACTACATAAGTAGTGCAGTGTATTGTACCGGGGATCAGAAGACCAGACCTTCAAGTACCCAGGTTAGTGTAAAAAAAATAAAAATGATGAAAGAAAAATAAATAAAAGTTTTAACTAATAAAAACAACAATCGCCCTGTTTCCCTGATCAACTCCTTTTATAATTTAGAAAAAAATGAAAACAGGAAAAAAAAGCTATACATAATAGGTATCGCCGCGTTCGGAACAGCCTTTAAAAATATCACATTATTTTTACCGCACAGTGAACACTGTAAAAACAATTTAATAAAAAACAATGACCGCATTTTATTTTTTCGTCATCTTGCCTAAAAATTTTTTTTTAGGAAAAGTGATCAAAAAGTTGCAAGTAACACAAAATGGTACCAATGAAAACAACAGTTCGTCACGCATAAAACAAGCCCTCCCACAGCGATATCAACTAAAAAATAAAAAAAGTTATGGCTGTCAGAAAATGGCGACACTAAAACATGATTTTTTTTTAGAAAAGAGTATTTCTTATTGTGGGAACGTAGTGAAACGTGTAAAAACCATATAAATTTGGTGTCGCTGTAATCGTATCACCCCGCAGAATAAAGTTAACATGTTGTTTATACTGCACGGTGAACACTGTAAACAAACAAAAAAAAACTAAACGTGCAAGCATTGCTGTTTTTTGGTTTCCTCATCTCCCAAAAAATTGAATAAATAGTGATTAAAAAAAAATCGCTGTACCCCAAAATGGAACCAATAAAAATTACAGCTCGTTCCACAAAAAACAAGCCCTCACACAGCTCCGTCAAAGGTGAACTAACACGTTATGACTCTCAAAACGCAATGATGCAAAATGATGCTAAATGACGGCCCAGACTCATTTTTTAGGTCCATTAGAATTTCACTAAATACCCCACATCATCATTTGCTGGACCCCACAGGTGGACCCCGTAGATGCAGCGGAGATGAGAAAACTTTAGGGCCTTGTGCTGCTTATAGGGCTAGTGAAGAAGTCAAAGATTAGGCAATACTGGAGCGCAGATGTTTTGTATAATACCCAATAAACCCTGCCTGTGCAGAAAGGATTAGTTCAAAGCATACCATACCAATCCATGGATTATTCATTCACCCCATTATTACATCATCCTTTTATGCCCTGATGCACTCCGCCCATCTTACATATGCCCTAATGTAATCCGCCCAGTTTACATATACCCTGATGTACTCCGCCCAGCTTACATATACCCTGATGTACTCCGCCCAGCTTACATATACCCTGATGTACTCCGACCAGCTTACATATGCCCCCACAATATAAACTGAAATACTACTAAAACACCAAGCAAAATCTGCGCTTCAAAAGCCAAATGCTGGTACAACTGAGCCTGGCAGTGTGCCCAAATGGCAATTTATGACCACATATGGGGTATTACTGTATTCTGGAGAACCCGCTTAACAATTTATGGGATGTGTGTCTACGGTGGTACAAGCTGGGCACAACACATTGGGCATTGAAATGGCATATCTGTGGAAAACGACAACTTTCAATCTGCATCATCTATTGTTTACTCATTTTTGCAAAACACTTGTGCAGTCAAAATGCTCACTACACCCCTAGATAAATTCTTTGAGGGATTTAGTTTCGAAATGGGGTAATTTTTCGGGGGTACCACTGTACTGGTACTATAGCTCAATGCAACATGGTGTCAAAAAACGAATCTTGTAAAATCTCCACTCCAAATACTAAATGGCGCTCCTTCCCTTTAGAGCAGGGGTCTCAAGCACGCGGGCCGCATGCGGCCCCTGGGGCTGTCATCTGCGGCCCGCGGGACACAGAGCCGCTAGTATCGGCTCTACTCCGAGACTCTGGAATTCCCTGACATCGCTGTCCACATATGAACAGCGATATCTGGGGCTTCCCCAGAGCTGCAGTCCCGAGCAGAGCGCTAGTACAGGCTCTGCTCCGGGACTCTCTGGAATTCCCTGACATCGCTGCCCATATATGGACAGTGTGTCAGGGTCTTCCCCAGAGCGGAGTCCCAGGCAGAGCGCTAGTACCGGCTCTGCTCCGGGACTCTGTGGAATTCCCTGACATCGCTGCCCATATATGGACAGTGTGTCAGGGTCTTCGCCAGAGAGGAGTCCCGGACAGAGCGCTAGTATCGGCTCTGCTCCGGGACTGTGGAATTCCCTGACATCGCTGCCCATATGTGGACAGTGTGTCAGGGTCTTCCCCAGAGCGGAGTCCCGGGCAGAGCGCTAGTATAGGCTCTGCTCTGGGGAAGCCTCTGACATCGCTGTCCATACATCGACAATGATGTCAGGGGCTTTCCCAGAGCAGGAGTGCCAGTGATGTCAGGAGCACAGCTGGAGTCCCAGGAAGAGCCTACTAGCGCTCTGCCCGGGACTCCAGCTCTGGGGTTGCCCCTGACATCTCTGTCCATATATGGACAGTGATGTCAGGAGCAGAGCTGGAATCCCAGGCTGCACTCACAACTCTACTATCATATGTACTTTACTCCAGTCACATCCAGAGCTGCACTCACAACTCTACTGTAACATCATGTACTATACTCCAGAGACATCCACAGCTACACTCACAACTCTACTGCAAGATCAGTAGATGCAGATGCAAACATCTTGTCTTATACTCCAAATAAATCTAGAGCTCCAGTCACAACTCTACTATTATATAATGTGCTATACTCCAGTCACATCCAGAGCTGCAGTCACAACTCTACTGTAACATCATGTCCTATACTCCAGTCACATCCAGTGCTGCAGTCACAACTGCACTGTAACATCAGGTCCCATACTCCAAACAAATCCAGAGCTGCAGTCACAAATCTACTGTAGCTCGAGTGCTAGAAGCGTCCACCGAGGGCACTGCGGCAGCATCCACCGAGGGCACTGCGGCAATCTCTACAGTGGGCACTGCGGCAGTATCTACAGAGGGCACTGTGGCACTTTCTAAAAAGGGGCTGCCCAATCTTGACGTGTGTCTGCCAAACGCTGCTAACTGAGCCACCGGACTGCATTTAGCGACACTTAAACTGGAAAGCTGTATTGTTGAAATAAGCATGTGGAGAAATATCTCAAATTTTAAACCTAGCGGTATTATTATAGTAATGTAGTATTATAGTAATATAGTGTTATAGTAGTTCAAATAACTAATTGATTAATAATAATTTTGTATTGTATCAAATTTTAAAGTAATGCGGCCCGTCAACTTCCCATTTTTTCTATATGCGGCCCACTAACCCGGCCAAGTTTGAGACCCCTGATCTAGGGGATGTAGACCCACTAGGCCACTCCGCCATAGCAGAGAGGCAGCTGGCTAAGTCATCAGTCTTATACAAATAGTTCGTAGCACAAGGGTACCTGAGATAGTCCAGACAATGGCAGCGGCTCTGGCATGGATGGGGCTAGATTTGGCATGTTGTGCCAGATGTGGCGAATGATACCAGGAGTGGCAGATGACTCCAGACGTGGCGTATAACCGCAGGCGGCACAACACGACTCTAACACTAGACAGGCTCAGGAACAAAACACAGTACGGGATACAGGTAGCAGGGCACGGGAACACTTGGAGCAGGATAACACTAAGGAACCATTTGCAATACGAACCTGGGAAGACTACAACAACGCTCAGGCAAGGAGTGAAAGGTCAGAGCCGTTTTTATAGTCCATGGTGATTAGGGCTCATTAACAATATTTTACATGTTCGCGCGCTGTCCTTTTAAGGCCGGACACAAGCACGCGCACACTACGGGACACTGCAGAGCGTAGTGGAAGTGAGTGCTGGCGTCTCCTAGGAAGGAGATGCCGGCCAGCACTTACAAGTCCATGGCCGCGGCCGTCGAGGGGCGAGTAGGAACGACGGTCTGCGGCCGTGGATGTTACGTGTAATCTGAGTTTCACTTTTTTAATTGAATTAGTGAAATAAATTAACTTTTTGATATTCTAATTCATTGAGAAGGACTAGTAGATGTCCCTATACCCTCTTAACTAAAAGTAAGGATTTGCTGTAAACTTCGTTTAGTGCAGTAAATTGAGTAATTAACGTTATACAGTATAACTTTTCTAACATAGAGAAAAAGGACAATGGAAACAATTGCACCTGTTCCAAGTTACGAACCCACTAGTGGTTTTGACTTACAAATACTGACATACTGTCATGTGAAAGTGGTGTTAGGCAGTCTGAAAATGGACCAAATATATCAAAGTGGTGTTAGGCAGTACAATCTTAGACAAGGCAGTCTGAAAATGGGCCAAATATATCAAAGTGGTGTTAGGCAGTACAATCTTAGACAAGGCAGTCTGAAAATGGGCCAAATATATCAAAGTGGTGTATGCTGCATGATAAACTTGGTGCATCTAGCTAGATGTTCCAAACACTATTCTCTTCCTTATTCCTCCATGTCTAATTTTAATTCCAATTCTTGCCCCCTATTTGCTAGACCTTGCCCCTTTCCCGCTAAACCACGCCCCTCGACAGGTGTAAACAAAAGTGTGTAAAAACAGTTAATAAATGCCGCACAACATACACACCAGAATTCTGGCCCAATTTGAATATTAAATCTAAATAGTTTTAGTCCAATTTAATATGTAGAAAGCTTGAAAATTTTGATGTAAATCTACACCTGTTCAATGCAGGTATATATTTGTTTTTCTTCCTCTCAGACAGTACATAATGCACAAAATTTTCTTGAGTGTATGTTCACACTGGCGGATAAGCTAGGGTGTTTCCGCAACAGATTTTATTGCATAAAATCCGCTGAGAAGACGTGCAGATATTTTTCCCGCAACATGTACATTTATTCTGCCAAATCGTTGCACTTTTGTTCAGTTTTTCACCATTCAGTTCAATGCGAAGGTAAAAGCCATAACAAAGTTGCAATTTTTGCGGCAGAAAGCCTTGATTCTACTGCAAAAATCGCAGACCTGAAAAATAAGCCCCAAATTTTTTCTTGTTTAAATTTAATAAAGAATTCTCTACTTACTCCCTCTGCCGTTGTCATAGCGATGGCTCCTTATTCCTTCGACTGTTCCCTGTGCAGCCCAGCCTCCTGGAATGACGTTTTATCCCATGTGACTGCTGCAGCCAATCACAGGCTGTAGTGGCCCATGGGCTGTAGCATCATCACAGGAGGCTAGGCTGCACGGAGACCAGAGGGATGCATCGCTATGGCAACGCCAGTGAAGGTAAGTATTCGCTTTTTTTTTTCTTTCTTTTTCTTTACGCTTTCCGCAGTATCTATTTCAGGCGAAAATCTGCATCACAATTTGGTACAAACTTTTGGCCGGTAATCCCCGCGGGGTCTAGGTCGGATACGCTATGTCATTTTTAAGCAACATATCTGACATTTCTGAACATACCCCTAGGCGCACGATACGACTGTGATGTGTGTGCCCCCTGCTGGTTTCTTCATACTCATTTCATGTTGCTTCATTTTTCTTTGGTACCTGTTCTGTGGTTTGTGGTGGTCTTCAAATTCTCAGATATAGAACATTCCTTTTATGTTTCGTTCTTACCAATAATTTTTATTCTATTGAAATCCGGATCAAAGCATTGTGAATGAAAAATATATGATAGTATCAAGCACCCAGTATTCTTAAAAAATGCTTTTGTCTGTACTTTGTAAGATCATCCACAATGTATCGCATATCATTATTCTTGCTTGATTTATTTACCTCGAGAGAATTCAAGTTATCTTAAACTTCTTCTCAAATGTGCTGTCTCTTGGTAGTGGATGGACCATAGTTTGCGTGTAAGGGCTCATTTTACAAGGGTTAATACTATGCATAATGCGCCAATGTCTTGTCTGTATGGATAGAATTGGCACGGAACAAAGTCATAGCGACCTTATATTTATCCGGTCTATAGAGCGCTGAAGTTTTCTAGAAATCCTATTTCAAGGTCCTGTAAGCAAAACTTGGACCTATAAAGTGGTTTTCCCACAAACCATTTTTATCACCTATCCACAGCATTTCTGACACATTTTAGATTGCGGGGACCCCCACGATTACTAGTACAAGGGACTTGAGTCCCCCCTTCCTCCTCAACAGCATAACCGGAGTAAGGATGAGCAGAGTTGAGGAAGCTCTCTGCTGCTAAATACAATTCTATGGTAGTTACGGAAACAACCAAGTGAGAAGTACTGATGAGGAGCAATGGGGTATGCAGTGCCCCAGTACTAGTGATGTTCCCAGAGGTGGGCCCCACATGGATCTAACCCCTGAGGACGCTACAAGTTAGCGAAACATGTCGGGGGGGGGGGGGGGGCTCTATTGGTTTTAATCCCTGCCTCAGCCGAACTTACTGTCTACAATTAGATAAAGGCATTATTTGCTTTTTGACTGACTGTGTGTTCGCTGACACTCAGCATTCACCGTAGTTATCAGATACTCTGCTGCGTTCCCTCCAGCTGTTCACTCTGACTTCGGCTCTCGGCAGTGTAAAATTTTAAACTTATGTGTACGGTTTGTCCCTTGCTATACGTAGCTTAATAAAAATGTAAATTTAATTCCTATTACCATTTGGGTGGTCAGGAAATAGGGTTCTGTTTGCCTGCAGGCATCCCTTCTTTGACTAACATCTTGATAAAGACCCATTCACGGGTTGAAACGTTGCAAGTGTTTTTATGCTTGGTGAATAAATCAAATACACTTCTTGGATTATCTGGAGTGCTGCAGTTCCTTTCTTCGATTGCATATTGATTGTCTCCCTTGGACCTGGGATTCTTTACTGCGTGCACCACCCATGTTTGGGGAGTTGTCCTTTCCCACTTAAGTTTTTTTTATGGCTGTGCTGCTGTTTTCCTGAATATCTAACATTTATCACCTATCCTTTTGATAGGTGATAAATGTGGTTTGTGGGAAACCTTTTAAGCTGTAGTGTTATTAGAAACTGTAGAACTGTACATGCATACTTTGTTTAACCCTAGTTATTTAAAGGGTTATTCCCATCATGGATTCCTACCTATCCTGAAATTAAAGGGGCATAATCCAGCGATTGAAGTCGGACCCCACCGATCAGAAAATGGGAGCATACCCTAGAGATGTGCCATTACTTTCTGTGATGGGAATAACCCTTTAATTCAATAGAACACCACTGGCAATCGTGTTTAAAGAGGCTCTGTCACCAGATTATCAAATCCCTATCTCCTATTGAATGTGATTGGCGCTGCAATGTAGATAACAGCAGTTTGTTTTGTTTTTTTAAAAACGATCATTTTTGCCCAAGTTATGAGCAATTTTATATTTATGCAAATGAGCTTTTCAATGGTCAACTGGGCGTGTTTTCTCGTTTTACCAACTGGGCGTGTCTTGTGTTTTTACCAACTGGGCGTTGTGAATAGAAGTGTATGACGCTGACCAATCAGCGTCATACACTTCTCATCGTTCCCACCCAGCTTCTTTCACTGCAGACACACAGCGTGACATCACCCACAGGTCCTTCAACCTTGGCGTCGGACAGAGAAGATACATGGGCTCCAGCCATCCGAGAGGGTAATATGCTCGTCTCTAGGGAGTTTACTATGCTTACCTGCACACGGTGATGCTGCTGCAGATTCAACTGTACTCTCTCGGACGCCTGGAGCCGATGTCTTCTCTCTTCCGACGCCAAGGTTGAAGGACCTGTGGGTGACGTCACGCTGTGTGTCTGCAATGAAAGAAGCTGGGTGGGAACGATGAGGTCACCCACAGGTCCTTCAACCTTGGCGTCGGACGAGAGAAGACACATCGGCTCCAGGCGTCCGAGAGAGTACAGTTGAATCTGCAGCAGCATCACCGTGTGCAGGTAAGCATAGTAAACTCCCTAGAGACGAGCATATTACCCTCTCGGACGGCTGGAGCCCATGTATCTTCTCTGTCCGACGCCAAGGTTGAAGGACCTGTGGGTGACGTGACGCTGTGTGTCTGCAGTGAAAGAAGCTGGGTGGGAACGATGAGAAGTGTATTACGCTGATTTGTCAGCGTCATACACTTCTATTCACAACGCCCAGTTGGTAAAAACACAATACACGCCCAGTTGGTAAAGCGAGAAAACACGCCCAGTTGTCCATTGAAAAGTCCATTTGCATAAATATAAAATTGCTCATAACTTGGGCAAAAATGATCGTTTTTAAAAAAAAACAAAAAACTTTGCTGTTATCTACATTGCAGCACCGATCATATTCAATAGGAGATAGGGATTTGATAATCTGGTGACAGAGCCTCTTTAATACAAGGAAAGATTTCCACTCCTTGAGCATATAGTACAGTTTAAATTCTTTTCTATCTCTAGCATCCAATGTACCCTGCGGGATTCTGATAACTGTGGCTCAATGGATAGCGATGTTTTATTGTAGCACTGGGGTCCTGTGTGACAACATCTACGCTTAGCTTTATTTTCTCCAAGTGCATTGCTGGACATAAATTGAAGTTCTACAGAAATACACAGCACGAAAACGCTGCGATTTACGCAGCAAAACTTTAAAACCGCACTGAAAAAAAATGCATCAAACGCACCTTCAGGTGCGTTCTTTTCATGCAAATTTCTTGCGGTTTTGCTGTGTATTCTCTGCAGCAAAATCCGCAATATGTGCATGTAGCCTTACTGTACGTATATGTACAGGGGACATAAAGTCTACACACTCCTGTTAAAATGCCAGGTTTTTGTCATGTTACAAAATCAGTCCAAGATGAATAATTTCAGAATTTTTTCTACCTTTAATGTCACCTATAATCTGTGAAATTGTATTGAAAAACAAACTGAAACCTTTTTAGGCCCCATGCACGCGACCAGGTCCGGTCCGTGATTTACGGTCCGCATGTCGGCCGCATCTCCCGGACCGAACACAGTGCAGGGAGCCGGTCTCCTAGCATCATGCTTATCTATGACGCTAGGTGTCACTGCCTCTCCGCGGAACTATCGTCCCGCACTGTAATCATGTTTTCAGCACGCGACAGTATTCCCGCGGGGAGGCAGTGACACCTAGCATCATAGACAAGTATGATGCTAGGAGCCCGGCTCCCTGCACTGTGTTCGGGCCGGGACATGCAGTCGACATGCGGACCGTATATCACGGACCGAACGCGGTCGTGTGCATGGGGCCTTAGGGTGGAAAAATAATGTGGTTGCATAAATATGCACACCCTTAAACTAATACTTTGTCTTTATGACAGCATTCAAAGGGTAATTAAACAGTCTTTTTGGGTATAAGTCTATCAGCATGCCACATCTTAACTTGGCAATTATTGCCCACTCTTCCTTGCAAAAGTGCTCCAAATCTGTCAGATTGCGAGGCATGTCCTGTGTACAGTCCTCTTCAGGTCAACCCACAGATTTTCAATGGGATTCAGGTCTGGGCTCTGGATGGGCCATTACAAAACGTTGATTTTCTTCTGGTGAAGCCATTCTTTTGTTAATTTGGAGGTATGCTTTGGGTCGTTGTCGTGCTGAAAGTTGACATTTCTCTTCATATTCAGCTTTTTAGCAGAGGCCTGCAGGTTTTGTGCCAATATTGACTAATATTTGGAACTGTTCATAATTCCCTCTACCTTGACTAAAGCCCCAGTTCCATCTGCAGAAAAACCGCACCAAGGCATAATTCTGCCTCCACCATGCTTCACTGTGGGTATGGTGTTCTTTTGGTGATGTGCAGTGTTGGCTTTGCGCCAAACATGCCTTTTGGAATTATGGCCAAAAAGTTCACATCAGACCATAACACATTTTCCCACATTCTTTTGGCAGACTTGATGTAGGTCTTTGCAAAACCTAGCCGGGCTTGGATGTTTATCTTTGTTAGAAAAGGCTTCCGTCTTGCCACCCTGCCCCACAGCACAGACATATGAAGAATACGGGAGATTGTATTTACATTCACTACACAACCAGTACCTTCCAGAAAGTCCTGCAGCTCCTTTAATGTTGCTGTAGGCCTCTTGGTAGCCTCCCGGACCAATTTTTGTCTGGTCTTTTCATCAAGTTTTAAGGGACGTCCAGTTCTTGGTAATGTCACTGTTGTGCCAAATGTCATCTACTTCTTGATGACCGTCTTCACTGTGTTCCATAGTATATCTAATGCCTTGGAAATTATTTGGTACCCTTCTCCTGACTGATGCCTTTCAACAATCGGATCCCTTTAATGGGTTTTTATTCTCTTTACGGGCCATGGCTTTTGCTGTCACATGCAACAAAGAAAATGTCAGGAAAATCCTAATAGAACAGCTGAATTTTATATTTGGTTACTCAGAATCGCTATAAATAATGGCAGCTGTGTACTGACTACTATTCAACATGAATTTAATTGTGATTGGCTAATTCTGAACACAACCACACCCCCAATTATAAGAGGGTATTCACACTTATGCAACCACATTATTGTCGTTTTGTTAGTCTTTTTGCCTCCAAATGATTTTAATTTGTTTTTCAATGGAATTGTACAGATTATGGGTCACATTAAGGGTGGAAAAGGTTCTGAAATGATTCATCTTGGACTGATTTTGTAATGTGGCAAAAACCTGTCATTTTAACAGGGGTGTGTAGACTTTTTATATTCACTGTATGTATGTGGGCTGGGTTAACGCACCGTGTATTTATTGTAGAATTTCAGCTGCGGCATCTGCACTGAAACTGCACAACAAAATACAGTTCAATGTAAGTGAATGGGGTCATAACAAACCCCATTCGTTTACATTGTAAAAAATAATATTTAATTCTAGACATTTGAAAATCCAATTTGCAGTTTTTGGTGCGGCTTTTTAGACTGGTTCAAAAGTGTAATTTTGATGCGTAAATCCTTAAAACAGACTACATTTCTGGAGTTATTTCTGCTGAGGTTAATGGCTGCAAATCTCCCTTGGCTTCTTTATGGATCCTGCTGGTTCTAGAATTCTGCATTAGCTTATTAACCTCTGCCTCTAAACTAAGCCTATTATTATTATTATTTATTTTTATTAAGGTTGTTTCTAAAAAATGTTAAGTAGTCTGGTGTCTTTCTCTCCCTTCTGGAGTACCCTTGGAGGTCTCCGGCCTTTGTCTACCTGATGTGTTTAAAGCTCTCCGCAGTAGAAAGTTATGTGGAGATGTCTTCCTCTGTGCATGGAAACCTTATGTTTGATTTCCTCTCACCTCATAATGCTGCCCCATCCTGTTGTGTAGAAAATGAAGAGATAAAACTTATTAAAGATCCTATCTCACACTTTAATAACACTCAAGGTAGTCCCAGTACAAGTGAAATAAGAAAATGCATTCCTTGCCCCTAGCAGAACAATTGCTGATTATATCAGTATGATTGCATTTAGAGACCGATGGAATAGAGCTGTGCACCAGAATAAACATTGTTTTATGCAGACGGTCTACTGAGGCATCCTCCGCCTTGGTTATCTATCACGTCTGCTTTTCTGGGGCCAATAATGTTATTAATGTTCTTTCTTTGTTCTGTTTTTAGCCTCCCAAAATCTGTGATGTTCACTGTAGATTGCACAAAGGACGTGAAAATCTGATAAGTTAGACCATGTAGTCCTGGCACCTACATTTTTATTTATTTCTTTTTTAGACCGCATCACACTAGAAATAAGCTTGAAAACAAATGTTTTATTGTAATTTGTAAAAGCCTTACAGACAATGTCATATTTTCTAGTGTTAAAATGAGTGTTGACTATTCTCAAAGCTTAGTGTTTATCTTCTCTAACTTAGCGATGTACCAACATTAATACTAGAGGTTTTTGCGGCTTGCTCGTGGTAGGAATGACGGAGTGCTCGCTTATTCTTGTTCCTCTCATTGGTGCCTGAAAAATGTTTATCTTTCATAATAAATAATTGTTCAAATTGGAGTTTCTTTACAAGGTAGTAAAAATGCTATAAATCTGGTCTTAGATCAGCGGTTTCATTGTTTATGAGGCAGATATTTATTAAAACAAGGAATTCTTTCTGTTCATATTGACAGAACATTATTGTGCCTTTCAAAATAATACATTCTGTTACAATAGTATATGTTACATATGACGAGTATTCGTAAGAACACCCGTTCCTGATCATTGCCCTGTGTAAACTGGGCAGCCTTCAGCCGGCAAACGAGCAAAAGCTTGTTAGTCGGCTGATCGTATCTTTTATGCATTTTATGCTAAGCACAGTCTTCGGCAACCCCATAGAAATGAATGGAGCGGTGGCCGAGCATGCACACTACTGTCCCATTCCTATGGGGCTCCCAGGACTGGCACGGTAAACCTGTTCTCGTGTTGGGTGGGGGTCCCAGCTGTCAGACCCCCACCGATCAGATGTTTTTTACCTATCCGGTGGATAGGTGATAAATATTGATTATGGGAAAACCCCTATAAGTTATCTCCCAGTCGAAGGATGGATGAGTTAAATTGGATGTAACACAAATGTTAAGGGTGAGAAATTAAGCACTGCTAGATGCGATTATATACTTTTGTGTTATAGGCCTTTTGTCTAATCATCTTCAGTTTTCAGTTTTTTCTTTCTTGATTCTGAAGAATGAGTAACTTGTAACATTTCCACAGGATATATCCTAAATGAGTGGACGAGGCAGTTGTCGCCAGCCACATCCAATGTGACCCCCACCTATCCGACAATTATGACATATCATGTGGAAATAAATATAGGAATCAATGTAAAAATTTTCAGAAAAAAATAACTCTATTCAGAGTGTCTGGCAGACGCTGCTTCATTTAGGCTTGATACCTATGTTATTCAGTTAAGCGATTGTGACAAAGGCCTGGGATAGGCTGAAACGTCAAAGAAAAAAAATCAATTACAAATGAATCATTAATACATTTATACATTATTAATCATTAACCAGTTCAGGACCGGGCTATTTTGCGCCTTCAGGACCAGACACCGTTTAGCCATTTTTAGCACGTGTTAGTTAAATGGCTATAACTTCTTTATTTGTTGGGCTAACGACGTGATTTTTGCGACGTTTTTCCCGTAGACAATGCAGGTTTCATTTTTTATCGTTTTTATACACACCTTTTTTGCTATTTTAGAATTTTTATTCATAAAGTTTGAAAATAATAGTAAAAAAAAAAGCTTTTTTACGTTTCAGCTATTTGTTTTTTGGTAATAACATAGTTTTACCCTAAAATAGACCTTTTATTTGTGATCGTCATTGTCTACCGTAAATTTTAATATATTACATGTCTATATTAGGGTAATTGGGTCAGCGCTAGCGTTACAACAATGATTGGCGGGGGGGACTGTTTTTTTTTGGGGTGGGTATTTTATGTGTATTTATTATTAATTTTTTTTTGCACTTGACTTTACTATTTTTTTATTACTATGGTCTGTCCCCCAAAGGTCAAAAAAGACCTTTGGGGAACTTTTATATATTTTTTTTCTTTCTTTTACACCATGTTTTTCCACTGTAACTGGGGCTGCACAGCAGCCCCAGTTACAGGGGAAATCAGCCCTCTCATAGTGACGATTGTCACTAATAGGACTGTGCTGGGTCTAGTAAGACCCAGCAACAGTCTGCCACTAACGGCACCCGGCGATCATGTGACCAGTCACATGATCGCCGGGAGGAATAGAGACAGCGCCGCTGCTGCTGTCTCTATTCCTATACACAGCGTTCATTGAGCGCTGTGTAAAAAGACATCGGAGAAGACAGAAGCAGCTAAAGCTGCTTCTATCTTCTCCTCAGGTCCCCGGCAGTCACTGACAGCCGGAGATCCGACATTCAGCTGCCCGATCGCGCGGGCAGCAAGTTAAACCCCGATCCGTAAAAAGTCTATGGCTCGGGTTTTAAGGACCCGTCCCTGACCACTGGCCGTAAAAATACAGCCAGCGGTCAGGAACCAGTTAAGTTCTTATCTTGGAAATAAATAACAAAAATTTTTTTTAACATTTTTTCATTGATTCCTATATTCATCTCTACACTTTAGTGCTTGGGTTGTTTTTATTTTTCTTTATACACAAGTTGTGGGGTAGCCAAACCCGAACCCTTATAGCACCTGAACAGTCTATAGAGATTTTTTTATTTAACAAAACTTCTCAATCTCCGTAAGGACAAACAGACCGCCTCTTATGGTGAATTAAGAGGTATTTATTTTGTGTACAAACAGAACTCTATTCAATACGGAACTAATGATACAAGCCATAGCGTGGGTTTATATAATACAAATTACACAGAGCGTATAACACATTCCATCAATTAAATACATTTAGTTCATATGTAAAAGTAATTATAATAATTTTAACTGGTTCAGATTGCACTGGAGTTTTTTGTGTGCAGTCATGGAAAATGTATTCATTGTTGGATTAGAGGGATTTTCTTTAGGATAGGTCTTCAATATCAGATCATAGCTGTCCAACTCCAAGCAGCCCCAACGTTCAGTTTATTAAAGGGGCAGTTACATGGTTTGGTTAAAAAAAAGACGTCTGTACGTTAAATTCAACAAAGGGATGGGAGAAAGTGAAGAGAAATGGGTAAAGTAGAACTTTGTTTTACCTGTATTGATCCAGAGGAAGGAAAAAAACGTGAACCATATTGTCCTAAAGGGAAAATTTCTCACCTGATCCCAAGTGGCTATCGGACTGGCTCAACATTTAACCCCTTAACGCTCCATGACCTACTATTAGGTCATGCTAACTAGAGCGTTCGCGCTCAGTGACCTAATAGTAGGTCATGGAGTAAACACGGCGCCGTTCATGCGGGGCCCGTTCATGAGCTGTGACAGCTGCTGTTTCAGACAGCAGACTATCACAGCTCAATGTGCAGGGACCGATCGCGGAAGTCCCCCGCCGATTAACCCCTTAGAAGCCGCGTTCAATAGCGACCGCGGCTTCTTAAGTGTTAAGCCACAATCGACGGCCCGATCCACGATAGCGGGCCGCGATGGCTACTATGGCAACCGGAATCCTAACAATGGACTCTAGCTACGCCATCGACAGAAACCTAGTAGGTCCTGACGAAGTCAGGACCCACTATGCTTGCTGTGGCCACATTCATACCCTCCCTGGCCCACATACGGGCCGCGGGTTGGACACCTCTAATCTAGAGCTTAATCTTTTTATTTTTTGTTACAGGTCCGAACAGGACAGCAGAATACTTCTTGTGAATTGCCAAAACAGGAGTCTCTCACAGTCCTTTGAAAGCCTTCATGAGGAACCTACAGACAGTTTACTACAGGCTAGTATACATAATTAACACAAACGCTTTTGGATTATTTTTCACACCTTTGACATACACAAAACCTGAATTATAAAATTAAAAATCATATTGTATATGCATACCGAAGTGTATAATAAATGCCACCCAGCACTTTACACACACAGGCCGACGCCTTCATGCAATTTTGCATCAAAGTGTAATGTTTTGTAAAATAAAATTCATAAAAATTCATGGGGCTTACTGTCAGAATGACTGTGACGTCATACTGACAGTTTGAATACGTTACACTACCTAGGTAGTGTAATGTATTCTAACAGCTATCAGAGCTTCAAGTAAAAAAAAAAAGTAAAGAAAAAAGTAAAAAAAAGTTAATAAAAATGTTTTACAAAAGTGTAAAAATAAGATTTTTTTTTCCTATAATAAGTCTCTTATTATAGGACAAAAATGAAAACGTTAAATAACCGTACACATATTTGGTATCACCGCATTCGTAACGACCCAATCTATAAAACTGTAATGTTGTTTTTCTCACATGGCGAACGCCGCAAAAAAACCAAACTAAAAACAATGTCAGAATCACTATTTTTTGGTCACCACCCCTCCCAAAATATAGAATAAAAAAAGTTGCATGTACCCCAAAATAGTACCAATAAAAACTACAGCCCGCTCCGCAAAAAATAAGCCCTTACACCGCTTTTTTGGCTGAAAAAAGTTATGGCTCTCAGAATATGGTGACACAGAAAATATATTATTTCATAAACAAGTGATTCTATTGTGCAAACGCTGCAAAACATAAAAAAGAAATACATATGGTATCGCTGTAATCGTATCGACCCGCAGAATAAAGTAAAACTGTAATTTTTAGAACATAATGAACTCCGTAGGAAATAAAGAATTTAAAAAGCCAAAATCACTGAATTTTGGTCACCAAAGCTCTAAATAAAATGTAATAAAAAGTGATCAAAACGTTGTATGTACCAAAAAATTGTACCAATAAAAACGATAGCTCGTCCCGCCAAAAATAAGCCCCCAGACTGCGCTCAATCGACCAAAAAATAAAAAAAAGTTATGGCTCTGAGAATGTGTTGATACAAAACATTTTTTTTTTTTAACAAATAGATTTTTCTTTGTAGAAGTAGTAAAATATACAAAAATATATATACATATCGTTTTGACCCGCAGAATAACGTAAAGAGGCTCTGTCACCACATTATAAGTGGCCTATCTTATACATGATGTGATCGGCGCTGTAATGTAGATTACAGCAGTGTTTTTTTATTTAGAAAAACGATCATTTTTGACGGAGGTATTCCCTATATTAGCTTTATGCTAATGAGTTTCTCAATGTACAACTGGGCGTGTTTTACTATGTAACCAAGTGGGCGTTGTACAGGGGAGTGTATGACGCTGACCAATCAGCGTCATACACTTCTCTCTATTCATTTACACTGCAGATCGCGATATAGCTATATCGCTATCTGCTGCCACATAAACACACTATAACGCTACTCATGTGTCATGACAATGAATATACATTACCTCCAGCCAGGACGTCATGTGTATTCATTCTCCTGACCACTTCTGTAGCGTCTCTGTGAGTTACAGCATAGCAGGCGTAGTCTCTCGAGATTACGCTGTAAGCTGTCATTCACAGCGAGATCTCGCTGTGCTGTGTTGTAAATCACAGGGACGCTACAGAATTGGTCAGGAGAATGAATACACATGACGTCCTGGCTGGAGGTAATGTATATTCATTGTCATGACACATGAGTAGCGTTATAGTGTGTTTATGTGACTGCAGATAGCGATATAGCTATATCGCGATCTGCAGTGTAAATGAATGGAGAGGAGTGTATGACGTCATACACTCCTCTGTACAACGCCCACTTAGTTATATAGTGAAACACGCCCAGTTGTCCATAGGTCATAACTGATAGTTTTTCTAAATAAAAAACACTGCTGTAATGTACATTACAGCGCCGACCACATCATGTACAATATAGGCTTATATTGACACTTATAATGTGGTGAAAGAGCCTCTTTAAGTTGTCATTTTTACCGCACGGTGATTGTGGTAAAAACGAAACCCAAAAAGCAATAGAGGAATCGCAATTTTTTCCAATTTCACCCCACAAAGAATTTTTGTTTTCAGTTTCCCAGTACATTATATGGTACTTTAAATGGTGTCGATAGAAACTACAACTCCTCCCGCAAAAAATAAGCCCTCACACCGCTCTATTGATGGAAAAATAAAAAAGTTATGGTGTTTCGAAGGCGGGGAGTGAAAAACTAAAATGGAAAAGCAAAAAAGGATCAGTCCTGCAAAGGTTAATTAATTTCTATTAAAAAAATCAATTACTACTACATGTGGGGTATTGTCCTACTCGGGAGAGATTGCGTTACAAATTTAGGGCGACTTTTTCTCCTTTATCCCTTGTGAAAATTAAACAATTCAACGTTTTAATGGACAAAAATTTTGATATTCATTTTCACGGCCTAATTCTACTAAACTCTGCAAAAAAAACTGTGTGGTATAAATGCTCACTATACCGCTAGAAAAATTCCTTGAGAGGTGTAGTTTCCCAAATGCGGTCACTTTTGGGGGGTTTCCACTGTTTTGGTCCCTCCAGGGTGTTGCAAAACATGACATGACACTGAAAACCAATCCAGCAAAATCTGCGCTCCAAAATCCAAATGGCGCTCCTTCCCTTCTGAGCGCTGCTGTGGGTCGTAACAGCAGCTTATTACCACATATGGAGTATTTTCGTAATCAGGAGAAGATGCTTTACAAATGTTAGGGTGCATTTTCTTGTTTATTCCTTGTAAATATTACAAATTTCTATGTTTTTTCAGATTTTCATTTTCACAGACTAACTCCAATAAATATAGCAAAATACCTGTGGGGTCAAAATGCTAACTATACCCCTAGATAAATTTCTTGAGGGGTGTAGTTTCCAAAATGGGGTCACTTTTGGGAAATTTCCACTGTTTTGGCACCACAAGACCTCTTCAAACCTGACATGGTGCCTAAAATATAATATAAAAAAAAGCAGACCCCAAAATCCACTAGATGCTCCTTTGCTTCCGAGGCCTGTAATTCAGTCCATTAGCACACTAGGGCCACATGTGGGATATTTCTAAAAACTGCAGAATCTGGGCAATAAATATTGCGTTGCGTTTTTCTGGTAAAACCTTCTGTGTTACAGATTTTTTTTTACTACAAATGAATTTAGGAAAAAAATATGACATTTGTAAATTTCCCCTCTACTTTGCTTTATTTCCTGTGAAATGCCTAAAGGCTTAAACTTTCTGAATGCTGTTTTGAATACTTTGAGGGGTGCAGTTTTTAAAATGGGGTGATTTATTGGGGGATTCTAATATATAAGGCTTTCAAAACCACTTCACAACTAAACTGGTACCTGTAAAAATGGCCTTTTGAAATTTTCTTGAAAATGTGAGAAAAATGAAAGGATGTTCAAAAAACGATGCAAACATAAAGTAGACATATGGGAAATGGTAACTAGTGACTATTTTGTGTGGTATTATTATCTGTTTTACAAGCAGATACATTTCAATTTAGAAAAATGCTAAATTTTTGCACATTTCCTCTACATTTTGGTGTTTTTCACTAATAAATATTACATTTATCGACCAAATTTTTCCACGATCTTAAAGTACAATATGTCACGAGAAAACAATTTCTCAGAATTGCTTGGATAGATAAAAGCATTCCCAAGTTATTACCACATAAAGTGACACGTCCGATTTGAAAAAATCGGCTGTGCCACAAGGCCAAAACAGGCTGTGTCCTAAAGGGGTTAATAGTAAAGAAGCAACAATTGTTGTTAACCTCCATCCTATGTCACAAATATTTTAGCAGATTAATGAATATTTAAATTGACTATTAGGCCCCATGCACACGACCGTAAAAAACCTCAGTATTTGCGGACCACAATTGCAGTCCGCAAAAACGGAGCCATTCACTTTCATTGAACACTGACACCTTTCCGTAGCACTACGGAAGGGTGTCCGTGCCGTGGAAATTTTCCGGGAATTATGGAACATGTCCGTTCTTTCGCATTTTGCGGGCCGTGCTCCCATACTTTGTATGGGAGCACGGCCCGAAAATGCAGCTGTCAGTCGGCGGCCGGCCGTGCCCGCAATCGCGGGCCGTGATTGCGGGCACGGTCATGTGCATGGGGCCTGAGGCCCCATGCACACGACCGTATCCGCAAATACTGACCATAAATACGGTTCCGTATTGCTTTATAGTCATCAGCAAATCATCAGCAACGTACCCATTTCTGCTGAATGGTATCCGCAAATACGGTCCGTAGTGCATCCGTATATACGGATCCGCAAAAAAGCACGGCCCGAAAATGCGGCTGTCAGTCGGCGGCCGGCCGTGCCCCCAATCACGGGCCGTGATTGTGGGCATGGTCGTGTGCATGGGGCCTTAGTCCAGTGGTTCCCAAACTTCCAGAGGCTGGGACCCACTTTTGGCTGAGGCTTTTGTTTGGGACCCTCCCACTACCATACTTTGCCCCACTTTGTCTGGCGTATGTCAACTTTATTTGCAGTTAGATGATGGTACTTAGCTGGCCCCACATAGTATAATGCCCCTGTAGTGCCTCCCTATACAGTATAATGCCCCTAAAGCTGCCCCTTCACAGTGTAATGCCCCTATAGTGCCTCCCTACACAGTATAATGTCACCATGCAATATAATGCCCCTACAACGTATAATGCACTCATAGCTGCCCCCACACTGTATAATGCCCTCATAGCTGCCCCTATACAGTATATCGGCCCCCATACCCAGTATAATGCCCCCATAGTGCCTAATAAAATACATACTTACCTGCCGAGCTGCTCACTGCTCATCTCATAGTGCATGATGGAGCAAGGAGCCGTCGGCTCCTTGCTCCAATCGTAAATTCAACTGCATCTGCAGCCTGAGAGTGCAGATACCGTTGGAACCCGGACATCGGTGAGTGGCTCACGTCCCCCCGGAAGTCTTCACACGACCCCCAGGTGGTCGCGACCCACGGTTTGGGAAACCCTGCTTTAGTCTATACATAGTCTATAAGGGTTTTCCTGGGACTGTACAAATAAAAGCGACCACACGTTATAATGCATTGTAGTAGCAGTTTTATCTATGGCAACAGACACTTCTACAGAGCACATCCACGTACAAGGAATGCACACATTAGGTTCTCTGTATACTTTCCTCATCAATGGACACAAACTGTGCAGTGCAAGTAACCGGGCTTTTCAAACATCTACCCTGTGACTGAATTACTATAATACATTGAGAATGTGACCATACAGTAAACTTTTATTTGTTCAATCTTGAAAAACCCTGTAAGGGCACGTTCAGATGTATTGGACAATTTCAGCTGCATATTTTGCCACAAATTCATGGCAAATCCGCAACGGATCTGTGGCAAAATCTGCATATGAAACATGTAGATTTTGTTGCATCTTTGTGGCGGGTAAATTGTGTGGTGAAAATTCTCTGATTTCATTGCAGACTTTCCCGCTACATGTGAATTGGGTTTTTAAAACCCCATCCACTTGTGTTGTACTATAAATTACTGTAGATGTGCAATGCAAAATCCGCAGTACACCCACAACGTCTGAACATGCCCTAACTGTCATTCAGTCCTCATGCACACGAACGTAAAAACGCCCATAGACCTCTATTGGCCACGGGTACCTTCCCGTATGCTTACGGGAAGGTGCCCGTGCCGCTGAAAAATATGGAACATGTCCTATTTCAGGCCGTAATAACGGCACGGGCAGGCCCATAGAAGTCTATGGGGCTCCCGTAATTACGGATGGCTACGTGTGTGCACCTGTAATTACGAGAGCGTTGCTAGGCGATGTCAGGGGATAGTCATTGTCCAGGGTGCTGAAAGAGTTAACTGATCGGCAGTAATTCTTTCATCACCCGGGACAGTGACTACCGCTGGAGTTAATAGTATTAAAAGTTAACTTACCTGCTTCTTCCTCCAGTCCGGCCTCCCGGGTTGACGTTTCATCCCATGTGACCGCTGCAGCCAATCACAGGCTGCAGCGGTCACATGGACTGCCGCGTCATCCAGGGAGGTCGGACTGGATGTCAAAAGAGGGACGCGTCACCAAGACAACGGCCGGGGTGCGTATGAACTTCTTTTACTTTCAATCGGTATGGAAACTCTGCCCGAAAGGGCTACCCCTTCTCTCTATCCAGCAGTGATAGAGAGAAGGGGCTCCCGATTTAGTGCAGAGAAGACGGGTCCGTAAATACGGGTGGAATACTGGTGACCCTGGACCCGTATTTACGGGCAAGGATCCGTAAATACTGGTGTAATACGGGTCGAATACGTGTGACAAAGGACCCGTATTTATGCCAGTATTTACGGGAGGACAACAATACGTTCGTGTGCATGAGGCCTCACTATGCAGAACTGTCCAGAAAATGTAACTGCACAAGAAACCATGCAGCCTTCATATGGCGTTAATCTAAATGTTTTGTTTATGTTCTGAGATCAGTATAACACATTTTGGGTTATTTTTATTTTTTTCAATAAATTAAATGTTATCTTCTATTATAAGGCCTCATGCACACTTCAGTTTTTCCCTTCAGGGTGCTATCCGTTTTTGTCACTGATAGCACCCTGAACCCATTCATTTCAATGGGACCATGCACACTTCAGTTTTTTTGACGGTCCGTTGCTCCTTTCCGATCCAAAGTAGAGCAGTCCTACTTTGGCCCGGGATTCCGTGACCGTGAGGCCCATGCAAGTCAATGAGGCCGTCAAAAAAACTGAAGGCACACTGAAGGCATCCGTGTGCCGTCCGTTTGTGACGGAGCCGTTGCCTAGCAACCGCCGGGCGGGCAGAAAAGCATTAGAAAACTATTACACTAATCGGCAGCCACTTGTCTCTATCAATAACTGATAGAGAAAAGAGGCTGCTGATTAAAAATAAAATTCATTTCATACGTACCCGGTCGTTGTCTTGGTGACGAGTCCCTCTTCTTCCTCCAGTCCGACCTTCTTTTGTGACGCGGCAGCCTGTGGTTGGCTGCAGAGGCCGCGGCAGCCTGTGGTTGGCTGCAGAGGCCGCGGCAGCCTGTGGTTGGCTGCAGAGGCCGCGGCAGCCTGTGGTTGGCTGCAGAGGCCGCGGCAGCCTGTGGTTGGCTGCAGAGGCCGCGGCAGCCTGTGGTTGGCTGCAGAGGCCGCGGCAGCCTGTGGTTGGCTGCAGCGGCTACATGAATTGAACGTCATCGCTGGAGGCCGGACAGGAGGAATGTAAGTATGAACTTATATATATTTTTTTATTACATTAAAATTGTATTTTCCGCGCGCCAAGCATGGTACTGTGCAGGGTGCTGAAAGAGTTACCGCCGATCAGTGCAGCCCATTAACTCTTTCAGCACCCTGGACAGTACCATGCTCGGCGCACGGAAACGGAAACAGGGAGTGCACACGGAAACCACACGGCCGCTAAAACGGGTTCACGGACCCGTCAAAAGCGGCCGTGAAAACGGTGACGTAAGTGTGCACGAGGCCTAAGGAGTATTCCCATCGCGAACATTTATGGCATATCCATATGCCATAAATGTCTGATAGATACAGGTCCCACCTCTGGGACCCACACCCATCTCTAGAATGGTGGCCCCCTGACCACAAGTCCTACCTCCGGTCTGTGGGCTCCAGCCACTGAGTTACGAGGTTGCCGGGTGTATGGAAACAGCAGAGCTTGCTGAACTACTCTGTTTCCGTAAGGCCCTGTACACACGGCATGTATTTTGGCTCGTTTTACACGACAAAATATGCGTCAAACGCTTGATTAAGCTTACCATTCAAATCAGTGGGAAAGCATGCAGTTAGTACATACAACACGTTTTTTACGCAAGCGTATTTTAAAAGATGCGTCCTGTATATAAGAAAAAAAAAGGGTCAGGTCAATTCTTACATATTTGGTGACCACCTAAACTATAAACTGAACACATTATTTATCCCACACGGTGAATGCCGTGAAAAAAATACTAAAAACCAATGAAAATGTGTTAAAAAAAAGTAGTATGCATTTCGTTCTGTAAATAATAAGCCTTCCCTCTCTATATTCTCCTTAATAAGAGATTCTAAGTATACAGTCTGGGAGGCTGAACTGTGATGATCTTATAACTGTGAGAGGAACCTGTCTAATCAACAGTTAGGACCTGTTCACACACAGATTTTTGCAGGCATAAAAAATCTGCCTCAGAATTCCTTCAGAAATTTTGAGGCAAATTTTGACCTTCTTGCGCTTTCTTTTCCGCATCTTTCACCCGCGGCCATGAAGCTAATTCAAGGACCACAGACGAAAAACGATAGGAAACGAGCGCCGCGGGTTTTTCTGCCTCCCATTGATTTCAATGGGAGGTCAGAGGCGGAGACAGCGGCCAGAAAGGACATGGCGCTTTTTTCCCCCGACAACAGCTGAAAGCCGCCTGTGGACAAAAAAAATAAAGCCTCTGCCTCCCATTATAATCATTGGGTGATTTTCGGCTATTTTTTGGCGCGGATTCAGACGTGATTTCTGCATCAAAATCTGCGCCAAAAAAACTGTGTGAACAGAGCCTAACTGTGATCAGGGTTTGTATCCCCTTCCTGTATGGTACAGTCTAGGTTTGTCATGATACCAGAATTTGGACTTCGATACCGATCCTTCGTGTAGTATGTCTATTTTCGATACCAAAAGTATACTTTGCGAAAAAAAACAAAAAAAAAACACACAAATAAAAAGTCCTTTCCATTTTCAGATGTGGTTCTCATGGTGTTATGATTTATGAACCTCCATGTGGCTCACATTAATAGTAATTAACCCCATCATGTACCTAAGTCATAATGGGCAACATTGGGTTAATGCGTGAGGTACATGATGGGGTTAATTACTATTAATGTGAGGCACATGGAGGTTCAAGTTCATAACACCATGTGACCCCATAATTTCCCTCACATAATGGCAACATTGGGGTTAACCCCTTAGGGACATGGGCAATTTTGGCCTTGAGGACAGAACATTTTTTTATTGCATCCCACGCTCGTAACTTTAAAATTTTTTTGCTCGATGTAGCTTTCTCGGACTGTTTATTTTATTTTTTTTGGTACATTTACATTATCGTTTAATCTATATAAATTTTTATGTTTGGCAAGAAGGCAGAAAAATCGTTTTTACTTTTTTTACAGCAAACACAATCATCCTAAATGACACTATAAATTTGTTGTGCAGGTTATTATGGTCGCGAAGATGGTCGACACCAAATATGTGTATATTTTATGTATTGGACTTTATTTTAATGTTTATATAAAAATGTGCATTTGTGTATTTTTACAGACCCTTTCTATTTAACACATATATATATATATATATATATATTTATTTTTTTATTTTTTATTTATTTACATTTTTTAACTTTAATGTACTACCAGCATATATTTATATGCCAGTAAATAAGCCTGTGTACTGATAATAAAAAAGCCAGTTATTAGGACAAACCTAAGTATGCCCTTACAGCTAGAAATATGGTTAGGCAGCTGTGGGGTCCTTCATTGGCTATCTGTCCATATAAGATATGTTCCTTTAAATGCTGCGGTCCACTATGATCGTGGCATTCAAGAGGATAACGGCGGAGATCAAAGCTTTCTCTGATCTCCGCTGTTAGAGCGGAGCTGCGTCTGTGTATTACAGCCGTTGCCCCACTCCTGGTCACGCATACACACACTTGTTGTGCAGCGCCGGCTGCATCACATTATTCTAGTAACTAATTTCATGCATTGCAATACGAAGCTGAGCGGTCGCACACCTTAGTATCGAATTACATGAATTCATGGTATTTACCCGTTTGAGGGTGCACAGCATGGAAATAGTATTGATATTTCGATGCATCGTGCAACGCTAGTACAGTCCATGCAGTGTCATCATACCGGAACTTCTGGTTGGCTGCATGAGTGACACATAGATCCCTATTGACTCAAGTAGAAAAGGTGTAGCACCTAAGCTTGTTTATGACTATTGCTAGGCAACGTGTGTTTTTATAATATATATTATGCAGCAAGAAAAAGAACAGCTAAGAGACTGACACATAGCAAGCTTTTGCTTTGTTTAGAGTTTCCCGAAGTAAAAGTTGCAAGCAACCCTGCAAAAACCTGGAGGTTCCTTACAACTTTTCTTTTCCATGTAGAAACCCTAAAGTGGCACATAAAACCTTACCTTCAATTAAGGGCTACTCTTTGATTCTGTGGAGCCCTAGCCTAAAAACTGCCCTAATAGCAGAGAGCCATCATGGCTGATGATGTAATTCACCTAGTATTACATGCACATAGGTCCTATTCAGTAATATCACTTATAATGGTTGACACTTTGACGAGCGACTCGTCATTTTCCATATCCAAGGGAGTTGTTTAAAACCAATAATAGATGACATAGTAGAAGTGATATCTATGTGGTGTCTCATGAACACCAAACTGAAAAAAAGTAACAGCAGAATTTTGTATTTAAAGTGGCAATGTATTTTTACATCTATAAAATAATTTTCTTGTTTTTATCCTAATGCAATTACAATTACTTCCCTCTTGTTTACAGAAATTGAAGAAGGATCCTTACACTGCCACTATGGTTAACTTTTCCAAAGTCACAAATTTTTTGGTTGACACCATACGAGGCCACGATCCTTCAACCGACCGGAGGCCACCTCAGGAAATTGCTGAATTTCTTGGTGATGCAATCCCGGATTTAAAAATAAATCAGCAAGAAGAATCCGGCTTTGAAGTTATAACTCGTGTAAGTATCGATGTGTTTAATTTTGTTTTTGCCGTAGTCCAGAGAATCCAGGAAGATGATTGTAATTCTGCCCTGGGACATAAGCATGTTCACTTTCAAGAGCTGAGCATGATCTATCAGGACAATGAACTGTCTGAAAACATTCTTCATATCTGATTTTGAGTTATTTAGCCCAGTCTAATGCCAGGAGGCTTTACTGAGTATTGACAGTCAATTTATCTTTAGCTACTTTGGCAATAAAACCGTCTGACTTTGGTATGTCTTGTCACGCTTGTTACTTTTTTTTTAACCAACTACAAGTATCAGATATATAACTTGAGACAAATGTGTTATATTTTTTTACTTTTAGGATTTATTTATTTTCTACGATGCAGAGTGGAACATAATATATTTATAACAGAAATCTGTAAGCCAGAGGAAAAACACTTAGTGAATTATTTTCCTTCATATGTGCCTCTTCTACACTGTATTTAGTATGCTGGTGAGCTTATTTATACAGAAAGTAACTTCTTTATCAACAATTCTAGCTTTTTCTCAATTAACGAAATGGCTGGTCTACATGGTAAATAATGAGACTCTTTCTTCTCAAGGCTGACTACTTTGTATTTAGTGTTGGGGATAAGGTGATTTTTTTATTTTTTTATTTTTTTTTAAGCTGTGAATACCTATTGTAAATAGTCTTATATAGCAAGAAACTGCTCCAGGTTGTCAAGTGAGATAGTATATGTCTTTAATATGTCATCTGTTGGAGGAGGCAGTAACACTCTTCATGTTGATTTATTACTTTGCTCTGCTGTAAATCAGATGTTAGTTTTCACTTTTGTTAAGCCTTATCTCCTGTGTAATCTACCATTTAATAGTATCAATAAACAGAATATACAGGCATCCTGCAAAGTGATTTTGAAGGGTCTGTATAATAGAAACATTAACTGTTATCCCTCGTTGCGCCCAGCAAATTTATTGATGTCATTTTCAGAAGTGATGGTTAAGAAGTCTAAAATGACAACAAGCGTATAGAATCAAACTACCATTTTGTATGTATTATTTAAGTATATCCTATTTGACCTCCTCTTAGGATAGCACCAAAGAGGTTAGGCATGCTCACACTCAAATTTTTGGGGTTTTGGCATGCTGTAATTTCATATATACGTGTATATTGGTTTGTATATGGACACAACATATACAAAAATTTCTGGGTACATATTGCATTCATGTAGCAGCCTATACTATTCTAGTTCCCGTTTTTAGTTTAAATCTGTTTTTATAGAATACTAGAAAAAGTACCCGGTGCTGCCCGGGTATAACTTATCTGTCTGTCTGTTTATGTGTTCATTGGATTTGTTCCAAGGGTACCGAGGGGGCAAATTCATGCCCTCGTATTTTCTTGGTTTACGAGGAAATCGCTAGTAGCCCTATATACCCCGGCAGTTACACACTGTTTATTTTAATTTTAACTTCCTAAATACCTAACAGCTAAACGGGTGGGAAATGGAGTCGTAAGACTGTGACAGAGGCTATTGATTAACAACATTGGCAGTTTTATTACCAGTTGGCCATAGACTATGGTTGGATCATAATTGAAAATCGCATCGTGCATGAAAGCCGACTCATTAGCACGCTGAACATAATGATATGCTCTATCAGCTGGCTTTCTGGCCTGGGTTCAGGCAGGAGTCTCTGCACTTCTGAGAGCCACCTGCCTGATCTGTTGATGAGAAAGCCTGGGCTGAGTTTGCTGAGGAGTTTCAGCAGCTCGAGCAGCAGTATGACGCATTTGATCATCTTGCAGTTGAGCAAGAGGAGTCTCTGCAGCTAGTAATGTAGCTTTCCTCCTTGACATCAGAAATCTGATTGGTTGCTATGGGTAGCCGCTCCCCTGTACCTTCCCATCTAGGATTATCTTCTAAAGTGCACTACCTGTTACTGCCAGATAAAAAACATCTTTACTATAAAAGCGAATGTCTGTATTCGCTTTTATAGTATTGCATCGTGATCATGTGATAATGGCTGATAACCGAGAACAACAGCAAGGGACCTTTACGAAAAACTTCCTAAACACCAGATGTGCCTATATGCTAAATATGGTGTCAAATAGTTCAGGTGTTTAGATTCCTATAGAGGACTACAATCAGTCATTCACTATGGTGGCTGATAATGGAGAACAATAGCAAGGTTGGGACATTTACGAAAACCTTCCCGAACACCTGATGTACCTATGTGCTAAATTTGGGGTCAAATGGTTCAGGCGTTTGGATGCCTATAGAGGACAGACATTCACTTTTATAATCTAGAAGAGCAGAGTTACCCGGCGCATGGCCAAAAGACTGGACCAATCTGCACTGAATTTGGCACATAAGTAAATCAGGCACTTCTGATGGTTTAGACCGGGTTTCAGCTCTCTAGGACCTACTGTTCACGACATATTCACAGAAGCACATATAGCACCACTGTCTTCCACATCAAGGACCTTCCTCCATATCACATCAGATGACCTGTATTAGCCAATACAAGCTTGCAGGTCCTTTATTATTAGCCTCACTCACATACACACAGTTTTAGACCAAGTTTCCATAACAACCAAGCCATTTTTCTTTTCTCTACGTGTTACTCACCGTAAATCAACTGCGTCTATACTGGATTTGAGCATTCTCATAAGTTGAAACCCTTTCATACCAGTCATGCCTCCAAAAAGGAACCCTGCAATTAGACGAAAGACTCCTGTGGCAAAGCGCATGGCTGCTGCCCGAGCTGCTGAAATCTCTCAACAGAGCCATTCCTGTGGTTTCAGCATTCTCCTAAATTAAACCCCTTTCAGGCCAGTCATGCTTCCAAAAAAGAACCCTGCACTTAGACATGATTAGATATGTTGGCTTCATATCGGTAGGAAATTACGTTTTTAACCACACACACAAACCACAAACAAATGGACCAGTGTAATCTGCTATTCTATATTATGAAATTGAATGTCTGTCTGTCTACCCTATATAGGCATCCAAACGCCTGAGCCATTTAACCCCAAATTTGGCACATAGGTACATCGGGTGTCCGGGAAGGTTTTCGTAAATGTCCCAATCTTGCCATTGTTCTCTGTTATCAGCCATTATAGTGAATGTCTGTTTGTCGTCCTCTATAGGCATCCAAACACCTGAAATATTTGAACTCAAATTTGGCACACAGGTACATCGGGTGTTCAGGAAGGTTTTCTCAGGAAGATTATCAGCCATTATCACATGATCCCAATCCAACGCTGTAAAAGCGAATACAGACATTCCCTTTTATAGTAAATATGCTTTTATCTGGCAGTAGCAGGTAGTGCACTTTACAAGATAGTCCTAGATGGAAAGGTACAGGGAAGCGGTTAACCATAGCAATCAATAAGATTACCGATAGCCAGGAGGAAAGCTGCATTACTAGCTGTGTAGAGACTCCTCTTGCCCAACTGCAAGCTGATTAAAAGCGTCATATTGCTGCTCGAGCTGCTGAAACTCCTCAGCAAACTCGGGCTTTCTCAGCAACAGATCAGACAGGTGGCTCTCAGAAGGGCAGAGACTCCTGCCCGAACCCAGGCCAGAAAGCAAGCTGATTGGCCTCCTGGGCACCCTTGGAACAAATCCAATGAACACACAAACAGACAGACGACATGTTATACACGGGCAGCGCCGGGTACTTTTTCTAGTATCCAATAAAGTCTTAAGTGCAGGGTTCCTTTTTGGAGACATGACTGGTATGAAAGCGTTTCAATTCATGAGAATGCTCAAATCCAGTATAGGTACAGTTCGTTTATGTAGAGTAAAGAAAAATGGCTTGATTGTTCTGGAAACCTGGTCTAAAACTGTGTGTATGTGAGTGAGGCTAAGAATAAAGGATCTGCGAGCTTCTATTGGCTAATACGGTTCATGTGATATGGAGGAAGGTATATTTACTATACCTTCTCAATGTGCTATTTAGTATTCTATACACAGTGTATGGGAAAATAGAAATGTATAAATCTTATTGTACACTTTTTATCAGAGAGAAATGACAGAATTTGTCACTCAAGAAATCCGGGTATAATAATTTAAAAGAATCGATTTTCAACCTAGAAAAATGTATATTAAACCTAATTGTATTCTAAAGCAGTGATCCCCAACCACCGGGCTGCGGATCATTTGGTACCGGGCCGCGGTATCTGGTGTCCGCCCCAGTGGCCTCAGGTAATTTCTGGCGAAAAACTGCACCAAACTGAGGTGCAGTTTTTCACCCAGAATCTCTGCTGCGAAAAACTGCTGAGCAGGCCTCCTGGGATGACGTTTCATCCCAGAAAACCGCTGCAGCCTGCAGTGGCGGTCACATGGGATGAAACGTCATCCCAGGAGGCCGGCCCTCTAACGTCATCCAGGCCGGCCTACTGGGATGATGTTTCATCCCATGTGACCGCCGCTGGTTCCAGTTCAAACTGCATTCTGCATCCGAGTCAGTCATAGCACAGACCGGAGAATGATCCTCCACCAGTTGTGGGAATGGGGATAGGTAAGTAATTATGTTATTATTTTTTATTAGGCATACATGGGGGCATTATACTGGGTATGGGATGGGGTGCTGATATGGTGTCAGCTATGGGAGCATTTTACTGTATGGGGCAGCTAAGGAGGCCTTCTACTTTATGGGGGGCGTTCTACTGTGGGGGCAGTTATGGGAAGCATTATACTGTGGGAGCAGCTATTGGAGCATTCTACTGTGGGGACAGCTATGGGGAGCATTCTACTGTGGGGGCAGCTATGGGGAGCATTCTACTGTGAGGGGGGCAGCTATGTCTGGCATTCTACTGTGTGGGGGCAGCTATGGGGAGCATTATACTATGGGGGCATTGTACTGTGTGGGGGAAGCTATGTGGAGCATAACACTGTGTGGGGGCAGCTATGGGAGCATAATACTGTATGGGGCAGCTATGGGGAGCATTATACTATGGGGAGCATTATACTATGGGGGCACTATACTGTGAGGGGGCAGCTATGGGGAGCATAATGCTGTGTGGGGGCAGCTATGAAGAGCATAATACTGTGTGGGGGCAGCTATGGGGAGCATTATACTGTGTGGGGGAAGCTATGGGGGCATTATAACGTGGAGTCAGTTATAGGGGCATTATACTGTGGGGCGTCCATGGGGATTGTTGGGCAAGGCGACTTGGCATAGGCGCGGGCAGGGGTCTGGTAGTGTTGGGGAGGGGTAGGGGACCCAAGCTGAATTCTTGCATCATGGCCCATGAGCCTTTAGCTACGCTCCTGCTATTTGTTGTGGATTTTACCTCCCATTGATTTCAATGGGGAAAACCCACAACAAATAAGCAGCGTTTCCGCAAATACAATGGACTTGCTGCGGAATAAAATTCTGCACCGCAGGTCAATTTCTGAGCGTTTTTTCTGCTCCGTATTTACGCAGTGTGGGGATGAGACTTGTTTTATCTCATCCACTTTGCTGCTACTGTAGTACAGTAGTAGATTTTCTGCAGCATAATACAGGTATTATAATACAGGTATACGCAGTATTTACGCAATGTAAACCCCCGCCCCGCCGGTCCCTGGAGAAATTTTCTTGCATCAAACTGGTCCTCGGTGCAAAAAACGTTGGGGACCACTGTTCTAAAGAATTAAAACCGGTTTCTATATAGAGATAATACATTTAGAATTATCTTTGGTAACCTTTATGCAGAGGCGTAGCTAGGTTCTCCAGCACCCGGGGCAAAGATTCAGCTTGCCCCCCCCCCCAACCTCTTTCCCGACATCTCCTTCCCTCTCGCCGTGTTTGTTTTCTCTACCAATCGACGTTTCATTTATTTTTATGTAACGCGAGCATAAAAACATTTGTACATTTTACAAGCAATATGGTTCTATACACAACACCAGAATAGTGCTCAGTACATATATACAGCACCAGCACAAATACAGCTCAATTTAGTGCAACCCCTGCCGTATAGGTATGTACGGCGTAAAACTACAGCTCCCAGCATGGCCCAAACAATGATAAGGATATGCTGGGAGATGCCGTTTCACAAAAAATAAATCTTATCATAATCACACCACCCATCATCTCGCTGCAGATCATACAGTGACTACATTACTGATTAGAGGCAGAATAAACATTTACATTAAGTGACTCACCAGTGACGTCTCAGATTCTAGTTCTTTTTCTCCCTCCGGTCCAGACCTCTATGGTGGCTTCTCCCGGTCACAGCCCATTTCTGCAGTTTTCCGCTCACATGTCTTCAGCTTCTCACTTTTCCAACATTTCTGCACCTATAAATAAATATAAAGTTCTCATTATACCACACACACTACACCCCTAAATATAATAGCGCCATACACTGCACCTCTAATTATAATAGCACCATACACTGTGTCACACACACACACACACACACACACACACACACACACACACACACACACACACACTGTGCCCCCTGTAGATAGTGCCTGCCACAGAGCCCCCTGTAGATAGTGCCTGCCATAGAGCCCCTGTAGATAGTGCCCCCATACAGACCACCCCTGTATAGTGTCCCACAAATAACTCCCCCTATAGTCCTCTACAGATAGCCCACGCCTGTATATAGCCCCCTGTAGATATAGCCCACCCCTGTATATAGTACTCTACAGATAGCCCAACCATGTATGTAGCCCCCTGTAGATCTAGCCCACCCCTGTATATAGTGCTCCACATATAGTCCACCCCTGTATATAGTGTTTCACAGATAGCCCACCCCTGTATATAGCCCCCCTTGTACATATAGTCCACCCCTGTATAGCGCTCCACTAGATAGTCCACCCCTGTATATAGTGCTCCACAGATAGCCCACCCCTGTATATACTATATACAAGGGTAGGCTATCTGTGGAGCACTATATACAGGGGTGGACTATATGTTCAAGGGGGCTATATACAGGGGTGGGCTTTCTGTGGAGCACTATAGGGGGAGCTATTTGTGGGATACTATATACAGGGGTGGGCTATATCTACAGGGGTGGGCTATATCTACAGGGGTGGGCTATATCTACAGGGGTGGGCTATATCTACAGGGGGACTATATACAGGGGTGGGCTATATCTACAGGGGTGGGCTATATCTACAGGGGTGGGCTATATCTACAGGGGTGGGCTATACAGGGGTGGGCTATAGCTACAGGGGTGGGCTATATACTATATAGCCCCCCCCTGTAGCTATAGCCCACCCCTGTATATGGTGCTCCATAGATAGCCCACCCAGTATATAGTCCCCCTGTATATAGCCCACCCCCTGTAGATATAGTCCACCTGTATATAGCCCACCCCCTGTAGATATAGTCCACCTGTATATAGCCCACCCCTGTAGATATAGTCCCCCTGTATATAGCCCACCCCCAGTAGATATAGTCCCCCTGTATATAGCCCCCCCTGTAGATATAGTCCACCTGTATATAGCCCACCCCCTGTAGCTATAGTCCCCCTGTATATAGCCCCCCCCTGTAGATATAGTCCACCTGTATATAGCCCACCCCCTGTAGATATAGTCCCCCTGTATATAGCCCCCCTGTAGATATAGTCCACCTGTATATAGCCCACCCCCTGTAGATATAGTCCCCCTGTATATAGCCCCCCCCTGTAGATATAGTCCACCTGTATATAGCCCATCCCCTGTAGATATAGTCCCCCTGTAGATATAGGCCACCTGTATATAGCCCACCCCCTGTAGATATAGTCCCCCAGTATATAGCCCCCCCCTGTAGATATAGTCCACCTGTATATAGCCCACCCCCTGTAGATATAGTCCCCCTGTATATAGCCCCCCCTGTAGATATAGTCCACCTGTATATAGCCCACCCCCTGTAGATATAGTCCCCCTGTATATAGCCCCCCCTGTAGATATAGTCCACCTGTATATAGCCCACCCCCTGTAGATATAGTCCCCCTGTAGATATAGTCCCCCTGTATATAGCCCCCCCTGTAGATATAGTCCTCCTGTATATAGCCCACCCCCTGTAGATATAGTCCCCCTGTATATAGCCCCCCCCTGTATAGTACACCTGTATATAGCCCACCCCCTGTAGATATAGTCCACCTGTATATAGCCCACCCCCTGTAGATATAGTCCCCCTGTATATAGCCCCCCCCTGTAGATATAGTCCACCTGTATATAGCCCACCCCCTGTAGATATAGCCCCCCCTGTATATAGCCCCCCCTGTAGATATAGTCCACCTGTATATAGCCCACCCCCTGTAGATATAGTCCCCCTGTAGATATAGTCCCCCTGTATATAGCCCCCCTGTAGATATAGTCCACCTGTATATAGCCCACCCCCTGTAGATATAGTCCCCCTGTATATAGCCCCCCCTGTAGATATAGTCCACCTGTATATAGCCCACCCCCTGTAGATATAGTCCACCTGTATATAGCCCACCCCCTGTAGATATAGTCCCCCTGTATATAGCCCCCCCCTGTAGATATAGTCCACCTGTATATAGCCCACCCCCTGTAGATATAGTCCCCCTGTATATAGCCCCCCCTGTAGATATAGTCCACCTGTATATAGCCCACCCCCTGTAGATATAGTCCCCCTGCATATAGCCCCCCCTGTAGATATAGTCCCCCTGTATATAGCCCACCCCCTGTAGATATAGTCCCCCTGTATATAGCCCCCCCCCTGTAGATATAGTCCACCTGTATATAGCCCACCCCCTGTAGATATAGTCCCCCTGTAGATATAGTCCACCTGTATATAGCCCACCCCCTGTAGATATAGTCCCCCTGTAGATATAGTCCACCTGTATATAGCCCACCCCCTGTAGATATAGTCCCCCTGTATCCCCCCCCCCCCGCAGATACAGCGACACACGTCTATTACAATTTAAAATAAAAATAAAAATATTCTAACTCGCCTTATTCCCGCTCCCACGCCGTCCGGCAGCCATGGAGACCTGCTCTTTTCTGCGCAGGTTTCCAGGGGGTTGAACACGGCGTATATGAAAGGCTGGGCAGGATGACTTTCCCTGCCAGTCAGTCAGCGCCTTTCATCGACGGAAGCGTCACTGGTACAAAAGGTACCAGTCGCTTCATTCGTGGAGAGGCGCTGAATGGCCGGGCACGGAACGTGCCCGGTCATTCATTGCTTCTAATTGTACCTGTGTCCTTGCGACACAGGTACAATTATAGTGCAGGAGGAGGGGGCGCTGGTGCCCCCCTCTGAACTGCGCCCGGGGCACGTGCCCCGCCTGCCCCCCCTAGCTACGCCCCTGCTTTATGGCACCGCTACATTGCCACCTTAAAAGTTTTGACTAATATATTGCCTACCATTCCCCTTTTATCGTAGATCTGTGCATCATATCAAACAAAAGGAAGCAATTAACTTTATCAGCAGTGACTGACGAGCTGCTGTCTATCTGCATACACAGCGGACAGCTGTCAATCACTGGTGAGGGAGGCGGGGGAAGCGCACCCCTCATAAATACACCAGACTCTTAACTAGGAGTTCGCTGTATTCTTTGATCGCTCATATTAGAGGAAACGGCACAAATATTTTTTGGTGCCAATTGTCTAAATGGAGGAGGAGTGCCCCTATAATATGCATCCCTTACATAGGGCTGCAGTATATTTAAGTTAAAGATCCGCTTTAATTTTGCTTATTTCTCGTTTCCAGGATTTTCTGGGAATCAAAAATATCTTTCCTTTTTTTGCAGTATATTTGATATAGTTGTTGTGTCTTGTTGATTTATTTGTTTATTTTGGTTTAGATTGATGTTGGTACCCGGCCAGAAGTTCACAGGAGAGATCCCGTTTCAACAGATGAATGGGAGAGCAATACGGATTCGGAAGGAAGAATTCGTAATGTAGACCACTTAAAGCACACGATATTCAAAGGGGTAAAACAATTCAACTTAAGTCTGTATTATGAAATTATTTCTTTTCTTTTCTCTTAAAACAGCTCTGTCTCTAACCCAATGCTACCCTATTTGAGAGCACCATACGATAGAGGGGAGATTATAGTTCTCTATGATTTGATTCAGTGTTTTCTTATATAGAGTTGTGTGAATGCTGCCAGGAATGTAAGGTCTGTGCACATCTATTGGCCACAATTTTGCGGTAGCCCGCTTTATGGGAGTCTGCTTGACTTTCCTGTACAGGTGGGTAAAAGGACACTCTTGGCTTCCATCACCTGAATAAGGCCTTATGGCTACGTTTTTTGTGAGAGTCAGGAGCTTTCCTGTCTCATATGACAAACGTGTTAACGTAACGAGAGGTGAACAGTGCCCAAGTCCTGCTTGCCCTGCCCACACAAATTAATTGACCAATTTTCCTGTATGAATTCCTCAGTGTATACAATTATTAATCACTTTGTGTGGAGAACTCACATGCTTTTTTCTGGCAGCATTTAAATAATAATTATTATTATTTGTAATTTTTTTTTAAAGCCCAGAAAATACCAAAGTGTTTGTCGTTTGAGGGAACATACTAGCTAATAAAGTCCTGTTATACGCAGCATGCACATTGATTAGGGCTGGCTATGTAGCTCTTTTTCTCTCTCTCTCGATCTCAATCTATCTCGATGTCTCTCTCTCTCGAACCTTAGTGGGGTGGGGAAGAGTGGCAAGTGAAATGTGAGCTAGGAGGCTTGAAGACAAAGTGAGTAACATGGCCGACTATAACAACTTTTTGTTAGTGAATTAGGATAAGGAGAGGTAGGCAGCACAGATGTTTGAGATTTGAAGGGAAAGGCCATGAGGTACTTCATAAGAGCGCTGTGAAGTTTTCATTTTTCACTGGAGGGATGTTTCAAATCTCAATGCTAAGATTCTTTCCAGTTGATCTAGCGAGTTTGACTATATTCTTATGTAACTAGTTTATTCTCCAATAGACTCCTGTCTTTTTTCTCGACATGCCGACAGCTGACTTGTGACTGCGGAGCAGCAGGGAACGTGATTGGTCAAAGTCCTTACTAAACAATGCTACAAGATCTATCCCATAGACTTGTTCAAAGTTTGAGAAATGCCTTAAGGGGGTTTTACACTGGCTGATTATCGTGCAGACGAGCCTTCGTATAACGCTCGTTGCCGATAATTGTCCTGTGTAAACAGGGCAGCAATCGGCAGACAAACGAGCAAACGCTCGATCATCTTCTGATCGTATCGTTTTAAGAAAGAGAAATATTATAGTTGTCGGCAGCGCTTCTCCCTGTGTAAACAGGGAGATGCACTGCTGACATGATGATGGATGGGGACGAGTGATCGGAGTAACAACCGCTCGTCCCCATCCATAGCTCCGTGTGACAGGAGAAAACGAGCGTCGATCAACGATGTCTCGTTGATCGGCGTTCGATGCACCGGCCAATTGTCGGCCGGTGTAAAAGGCCCTTTAGACTTCAATCACACTTTGTGAAATACCCTCATACAATCTGTGACTACTTGCATGAATCCAAGCGAATACATATAGTAGATTTGAAGGTAGAAAAGGATTTCCTATGAACGCCAATTTACTTCTTATATGGATAAACAAACTAGCTGCTTATAAAATGTGAGGTTAAATAACAGCCAGACCTCACATGAACTATATAGAAACATTTTGAGGTGATGGTCCTTTTTAATGGATAATGCATCTTGAATTGTACAAGGATAGGATATGTTGTAAGAATCAGGACTACTTTCTGGCCCTTATATTATCTTTGGTGAGCCTCCAGAATCGCTTAAAGGGGTTTTCCCATGAGGATATTTCCTAAATATCAGATAGATGAGGGTCCAACCTCTGGGACCCGCACCTATCTCCAGAACGGGGCCCCCTAACCTCCGTTCTGCCGCTCTGTTGTGGCTGAATGAGGTAAATTCTGACCATAAAAAGGGTTATATGGTCATGAGGTACGAAAACAGCGTAGCTCGCTGAGCTACGCTGTTTACGGAAGTTCCATAGAACGGAATGGTAGTTAAGGAAACCGCGTAGCTCGAATGCTGCGCTGCTTCTGTAACTGCCTTTCACTCCTATCAGAGTTACGGAAACTCCCGACCATATAACTAGGAAGTGGCTGGGAGGCAGCGAGATCGGACAAAGCTAGAACGGGGTTATGAGGACCCCTTTCTGGAGATAGGTGTGGGTCCCAGAGGTGGGACCTGCGTCTATCTGAAATTTTTACACTGTGCAGTTATCGGGCAAACGTGCGTTCCCGATAATTGCCCTGTGTAAACAGGGTAACGATCAGCAGATGAACGAGCAAATGCTTGTTAATCAGCTGAACGTATCGTTTTACCCTTACAGGCTGGATCTGATAATGAAGTAGGTAAGCTCATGGAATAAATTGATGGTGTTATCATTCCCCCTGTCAAAGAGGCCTATCCCTACATAGTCTGATATGGTTTAGACCGTGTTAGAATGTGTGGGGACACAATCCCAACTGGTGGGGCCACCTAGTTGTCAATTTATTCATACATCTCTGGGAGAAATAAAACGGCACAAACGCAGAGTTCTAAGAAAATAGCTTCCAGTATTTTTATATTATGGGGAATACAAGTATTTAGTAAAACAGACATGTCAGGAGAGGTGACCAGTCCTCTTTAAATTTCCTTTAAAACTATTTTATGTTACCTTATTGGCCCATAGGCAGAGTACAGGCTGCTGAGCAGAATTCTGCAAGCACATGAATAATAGGAATACAATATAAATTTAAAGTGTAACTCTGACTTTCAATATCAGTTTGTTTTTAGGCCAAACATTATTTAGCGATTAAAGGGATAATCCCAGAATTGAAAATTATCACCTAGCCACAGGATGGGTGATAATTGTCAGATCACTGGGGGCCCCACTTCTGGGACCCCCACCGACCACGAGTACAAGGGTCCGGAACCCTTTGTTCTTCATCATTGCACGACTGCAGTGATGAGGACATTGAATGCAATGGAGGTCGAGCCAGCACACTCCCGTTCCATTTAAATTCTATGGGAATGGCGGAAAAAGCAGAGTACAGCACTCTGCTGTTTCCATCAGTCTCATAGACGTCCAATCGCATGCACGACCCCTGCTCTATTCAAGCCCCTCCTCACTGCGGTGTATGCAGTGATAAGGAAAGGGTAGTTTGGAAACATTGGGGCCCTAGCATCTGACAATTATCCCCTATCCTGTGGGTAGGTGCTTATTGTTGATTTGGTACCACCACATTAATTTCATAATATATGTATGAGGGTTAGAACACTGTTTTTCTTTTAGACTGGATTCACACACAAAAAAAATCTATGCAATCTTCGGTACAACTTTGATGCAGTTTTTATTAGAAATAGCCAAGAGTGGATCCAAAAGATAGGATAAGTATAAAGGACATATACCTCGCTCCTGTTTTTTTGTATCCACTTCTATGTTTGCTTCAAAAAATGGCAACAAAAGTTGCATGCGTTAATCCAACGTAACAGAGCTCCACGTCTCCTGCTTCCATTCACAGTCCCAACTGAAGATATTCTATTTTTAATTTGGTTTAGCACATATAGGAGTTGCTCAGTGTTCAGTTTTTTTAAATAATTACGTTTGTTGTTGTAAATGCTAGATGTAATGTATCTATCCTAGTAAGGCCCCAGTCGCATACTGTTTTCTCCCTACGTTTAACGCATACGCTGGGGAAAGCTCCTGACATATATATTTTATATGGACTGTGACTGATGCCCAACGGTGGTATCTATCCATTTAACATTTAAGTCATGAAAAGCTCATGACGTATACATTTCACAGATTGCTGTGACAAATCCCACACAGTGGCATACATCAACCATAGGCTCCCATGTTAAAGAAAGAAAAAAAAAAGTGTTTTTTGCGGATCCCATTGTATGGCATATCGTAGTCTTCTACGTTATTCCATGTCTCAAGGAAAAAATGTATACCGACATATACCAGTTAGATGGAGACCAATAGGTAACGCTTTTGACCTTCCTCAGGCTTTTGGAGACCTATAGACACCTTTTGGTGTGTATCCTGGGAGCTTTCCTGGCAAACATACTAAACGCACATCACAATAGTGATGAGAACAGGACGTAAGCCAACTCACAATATTTATATGGTCAGGAAGGAATTTGTCACCAAAATAGCCAGTAGATTGCTAGGGTTTTATTTTTTCTTTCCTGTGGGTATGTACAGTCATTGGGTTTAGGTATATGGGTTGTTTTATTTTATATGAATGGAAACTTTTATATACACTGAAATATGTGGTGTGCTATGTGAATTACAGAACTACATTGCCTGCCACTTGTCTCCGATTAAATCAAGACTTTTTCTGTAAGTCTGTTTTAACTCTCCATGTTTATTTCTCTGATCCTTTGGTTCTTGTCAACCCTTTTTCTTTCTACTGCTCAGTACATTGCTTGTTGCTGGAGCTAGTTGCCTTTGTATTTGATCAGCACAAAACTTTTGTATTTGATAATAACGTAATCTTAATAACTTGAGTTGGTAAATATGTTTCCCCAAAAACCCATTTGGTCTGTTTTACAAATACAGAATTATGTGCTTTCATTCCATCCAAAATGTCAATCATAAGCTGTTAGAATTCTGTCCTCATTGACCTCCATTTATCACAAAGCAGTCCTTGTAATCTCTTTACAACATGAGCACACTCTGACGTTCTCTGCAGCCTTTGCATCCAAGGCAGCGGTAATCTGTCAGAAATGCTCTATACATCAACTCTTACTTAAAGGAAACAATCATAAAATTCTGAAATGTTGGCCCTACTTACTAATGTATGGATTTTATAACTGATTTTATAGGAGACTGGTAGTGGTATTAATTCAGCACTGATTATTTACCAACGTCATTTGTATATTTTGGAGAATGAAGTCTTCACATGAAATAAATTTGTACCCTGCAGGGACTCTCCCATGCTTTGAGAAAGGAAGCTTGGAAATACTTGCTGGGTTATTTTCCTTGGGACAGCACTAGAGAAGAACGAGCTCAGTTACAAAGAAGAAAAGCGTAAGTTTACATTTACTGGGGGATCTTTACCATTGTAAATATGCATTACAGAGTCTTTTTAGCTCCCAAAAATTATGTCACTTCACCTTTTATTCTCCCACCCAATCTTACATCGGACAAGGAGAGACTCCGGTAGCATACGTGGCGGTATAGTATCCAAGGCAACCGTACAAGGCTTGATGAGTTTTGTGCACGAATTCTATTCAAATGAATAAAATCCGTGCACGCGGTTCCTCAGGCGTCATACGGTTGCCTTGGCAGCTGTATTGCTCAGCGTGCTACCTGCCTTTTTCTGCAAAAAAAAAAAAAGGTAAAGTGAGACTTTAATTTGTTACCCAAGCTGTTATCTAAACAGATGGACTTTGAGTAGTTGTCCACAGTTCAATTTTACATATTTCTGTTAGGTCATCCAAAACATTACCATTTTTCTTTTGAATTCATTTAAAAAAAAAAAAATAGAAGATAGGCTGTAAAGACCAACATTATGTAATCCAGATACAGGAGATCTACAACATAGTCTGAAGATGGGCAGAATGTACACGGGGATATTTTTCTCTCTGTCCTACCATTGGTTACTGCACAAGGCTGGTCATAGATGATGTCTGAAGAGAAGTAGGCCATGTCCTACTCTTCTTTTCTTTTTTTTTTTTTTAATTTATACATATTTTCAGACTTCACAAAAAGAACATTTACAAAACAAAAGACAATAGCTTTACTATTTTTTTTCTTCCTTTCCCCTTCCTTGCAAATTTTTGTTTTCTATATAAACAACAACATCTCTAGGTTATACCATCTTGTCCTACAAAGATAAACATATACAATACTATCAGCAAAAAAATAAAAATAAATACAAATTTTTATTTTTAGTTTTATACTACTTCTCCCTCCCCAGATGGGTCACTCGGTCAGACCCCTATATCATAACTTTTTAACAGTTCAGCTCGATATTCATTCGAACTACAGAAACAAATCCACTTTGCTCATATGTCCTACTCTTCTTTCATCTTCACTTGCAGAACCCATGTGCACAGGGCTCTATTTCTAAATCTGTGATTACTCTGAGAATCCATCTCCAAAACGGTCCAAATCCGAGGTTTTGTTAATGAAGCCTTCAGATATATTTTGCTGTAATGGAGGAATGCAAATGTTGTCCTTTTTTCTGTTTGAGTCTGTGACCTGTCTTTAACGTGTGCACTGAGTAATGTAATTTTGGTGCAGTGTAGCGTAATGTATTGCAGAATGTCACGGTGAGGTGGGGAGCGCTTCTGTGTCACCGTTCTGTTTACCTTGCGCTCCGTTACCCTGCTTGATGTACATACGTACTGCATTTGTTTTTGCAAGACTCTTTCTGCTCGGTTTGTTTGCTTCAGGGCGGTAAGCTGCCTTCTTGCTTACTGTGTTGCTCACTCTCCATTACTCCCATCTCTTCTGCTTCTCACATCTGATTAAGCAGCCTTTACTGACTTGAAAAGACTGCGATTCTTCTCTAAATATGTTTTTCTTACATAACATGATAGGAACTAGCTTGAGATTACCACTAGTGGTGCTTATGAAATGATGGCTATTGTAAATACGCACCAGGCAAATGCAAGACTTTTCAATACTTTACTGTAATTTTTACGCACATAAATAGTTTTATTGGAGTGTGATGGCTAAGAATAGAAAATGACATATGAGCAGCCTATTTTCTCTTCTACTCCTGCTCCGCCTGTTTATGTACCAGACTTCCGAGATACCATTCAAATATAAAAAGTTGTTTTGTAACAAGGGAGCAAATGGTTTGAAAGCGTTCCTGAAATGACCCTAGTCATAGGAATGTTAAATTATTAACACTTTCAGCGAAGCACTTTACCACCCTGCACCATAAGGGTCAATGCACACGATGCGTGTTAGGTGTGGTAATACAGTACCAGCATAGTCCATCAGATTCCAGGAAATCTCATGTACACGCCGCTGTATTTTTCCGCACATAAATAGATTTGCGGTGTGGATTTAATATTTCCGCAGCATGTCAATTTATCTTGCATTTCCACTTGCGAATTGTACCTGCTGTGGTAAAACGCATCAAAATGTAGGAACCGCTCCGAGAAACGCATTGAAAAATGCACGATTAGGTGCAGTTTTTACCTCCGAATTTCCTGCGTAATGCTGCAGTTTGGTGCGTATTTCCCCGCAGCAAAATACGCAACGTGTGCATGTAACCTAAGGATACTAAAGATAACTGATGTGATACAACGCTAACTCTGGCCATAATTGACAATGGTCCTATGCAATGCCTGGTTGCAGTGGTTCCATGAAAACTCTAATGATGGCATATAGACATCAGGTGCGAGTATATGGATTGAGATTCTCAGAGCATTTGTGCTCTACATCCCCTTTGTGTCTTTGCTTTATATTGATAGGTGTGTTCTGTGACCCAGCTGATAAATTTATTGGTTAAATATTTATGGTTCTATTAGGGGTGTATAATATTTACAATTAAAAATTTATATTTTGCACTTGAGTCTATGTAGTATTTGGTATATAACATATTTTATTTTTATTACACTAGCATTTTTATCCCTATATTGAGTATCATATGAAATTATTATTGCTCAATATACCATAGTATGTTATATACTATACCATAATATATATATATATATATATATATATATATATATATATATAGGTGTTTGCCTCCCCTTGATTGTGTTATATATCTCAAACAGAGGTAGGTAGAACATGTATCCAAGCACTTTAAGTTGCTGTAACAGCAGTAGAACAGGTAGGACTAGGGGATCATTGTATCCTGATTTGTGTAAACACTGTTTTGGAAAATGGTGTATTTTAGCATATGATGCAAAATTATTGTAAAATGTCTAAGATGATGTACAGTATGACTTATTAGAATCTAGGAATAGCTAGTATCTAAAGTTTTAGTTTGTTTTTTTTTTATCTGAAAGCTGAAAGTCCATTTTCATCAGCTGCACTGTAAACGGAAGCTTAGCTTTTTCTTTAGACGGAAGGTAAAACAAGATTATTTTCATGTGGGTTTGGATCCTGTATCCTCTTTGTTAGTCAACTGACTGAAATCTGTGAATTCGATGCTTTGCAGCACCTCTCTGATGCTTGACAAACATGGCAGCTCAACAAATCTTTCCCATTATCCTGAAAAGGTTGAAATATGCTGGCACTCTGGCATTCCATGTGACATTGGTAGGCAGTGTAATCCTAAGAAGCAAAAGCATGGCAGAATAAATGCTTAGAATTTTTTTTTATAAGGTGGGGATTTTGTCCTGTAAAAAGTTTAGAACTTCACAGGGTTTTACAGATCAAAATGTTCATAAATTATATAAATGTTTACACAAAGTATGGCAAGTTCTCAGCCACCCATGGGAATAAAAACAATGATATGAATAAAAAGGATGGGTTGCTTCCAATTATTCACAATGATTTTAATTAATTGATTGTCATTATGTACTATTGGTACAATGCCATGAAGTCCAGTCGGGGCTGGGCAATTACCTTGAGCACTCTCAACAACCACTAATTCAACCCTTTATTGGTACATTGTAGATTTTCTTGCAGAAAGTGCCCCTGCCCTATTACGGACACACGCTTAAGCGTGCCTGTCTTAATTATTTCTGCATAAGTACATATAAATTTATGAAACTTCTAGACAGCCCCCCCCCCCCCCCCCGGGCACTCTTTACAACTCCAATGCAAAATACCCTGAAGGTTTGGCAAAGTTGACTGTTGCTTTTCCGCTCTGAGAATTTCTCCTGGTCGCTACTTTGGTATAACCCGCTCCTACCAGAGATACGACGACTTCCTGACTGCAGTAGATGGGTGGCCTTAGGTATATTAACTTTAGGTGATGTGGTGGTGGAGGATAAAGTGGCTACCTTTGCACAACTTTGGGTCAAACACCAGATCACAACTCCTCTCTGTTTTCGTTACTTCCTGCTTAATCATGACCTTTCTGGGACCGTGCCATCTTTTCGTCGGTACCGGAAGCCTTTTAGGCCCAGCCCCCAGGCGGGGCCTAGGAGGCTTCCGTACTAGGCAGACCAGGAGGCCAGTGTTAGGCCTCCGGTTGCCATTGCAGCCATCGGGATCCCGGCGATCTCGTCGCTGGGGTGAAGATTGGCTACAAACACCTTAAAGGGGTTTTCCGGGGGTCAAAAATCGCATTGCAATCATATATTTATGTGAAGCTAAGTAACTTACTAATATACTTTAATAAAAAATGTTGTGCTGAATGGTGCAGTTCAAACCTCATGAATGATTCAGGCAGTGCTGGAGCTTTCTAAGAGTGATGACGCTCTGACACGGCCCCACGTGACTGAGCTGTTGCTTCATGTGGTGTTTGTGAACATGACCACAAGGGGCTGTCACATTGCCTATTGCTTGAGTCTCCAGCAGAGCATCAGCTAGCGCTTTGCTCGGGACTCCAGCACTGCTCCCGACGTCCATATTTGGTCAATTCAGGAGTTTGCTATCGCTGGAGTTCCCGAGCAGAGCATCAGCTGTTGCTCTGCCTGGGGACTCCGGCACCTCTGCAGAGGTCACTGTCCATATATGGACAGTGACGTCGGCAGATCAGTACTGGAGTCCCGGAGCAGAGCATCAGTACTACTCTGCCGACGTCATTGTCCATATATGGACAGTGACAATGACATGGGCGGAAGTTGTGAAGTCCCCAGGCAGAGCATCAGCTGATGCTCTGCTCGGGTACTCCCGCGATAGCAAACCCCTAAATTGACCAAATATGGACGTCGGGAGCAGTGCTGGAGTCCTGAGCAAAGCGTTAACTGATGCTCTGCTCGGGACTCAAGTAATAGGCAATGTGACAGCCCCTTGCGGTCATGTTCACGAATAGCACATGAAGCAAGAGCTCAGTCACGTGGGGCCGTGTCGGAGCGTCATCACTTTTAGTAAAGCTCCAGCACTTCCTGAATCAGTCATGAGATTTGAACTGAAGCATTTAGCACAGAATTTTTAATTAAAGTATATTCGTAAGTTACTTAGTCTCACATAAATATATTATTGCAATGCAATTTTTGATCCCCGGATAACCCCTTTAAATGCAGTGGTTGCTTTTGACCCCTGATTTAAGGGATTATTGGCGGGGATTTGAGCTAACGTCGGTCCCCGCCATTAAAGCAGAGTTTTCCTTCTGATATGTTTTTTTCCCTATGAAAATGGAATTGGATCCTAAAGAGAAGATGGATAAAAAAAAGTTCTCTTTATAATGTATTTTCCTTTTAGGTTCTGGCCTCCATTTTGATGGAAAATGCCCTCATTGTTTACCAGGCATACCTCTGTACATTTGGTAGTGGCTCTGCCTGGTACTGGAGCATAGTCCCATTCACTTGAATGGGATTGAGCTGCAGTATCCGGCATAGCCACTACTAAATGCTATCCTATACCGCTGGGTCACACTCCATCTCCCATACATGGGTAAGTGCACACTCTGGATTTACTTTTTTGCCATTTTTTAGGCAATAAATATCTACTTCTCAGTTATTATAGACCCTTTCAGAGCTAGGCACTTTGCCTGTTTTTCATACAAATCATACTATGTCAATGCACCCCATGTTGGAGTTACATTGAGTCATAGTAACTGTGCATACTATCTGTGTTTTCCAATATATACAGTGACTCAATGTACATTTTTGTGATCCATTTAAGGATTATTTTTGGATTCTCTGTCTATGTTATTTTATGTATTTTATTCTTGTTTCTTAATAAAGATATTTAGTTGTTTCATACATTGATATATATGGACTCTGTTTCTCCGGTTTATCATATATTGTTAGAGTCCTTATCTCTAATTTTTCATATGGGTGGTTGAGTGTTTTTCCCACCTCTATATGCATTTGTCCTGTGAGACTCTTGTTTAATCAATAAATGCATGGAGATGTGTCTGGTAAGCAATGAAGAAGCCACATTGCTCACCGGAGTGCCGTGCCCCCTTCAATCAGCTAATTGGTGGGGGTACTGGAATTCAGACCCCCACCAATCAGATATTGATGACCTCTGCTAAGGATAGGTCATCAATATTAAAGTCCCTTTTAAATGTATTTCAGGGGCATCTGTGAAAAATAAAGATTGTCTCATTCTCCAAGCTTCAGGATTCTGCATGAAAGAAAAAGGAACAGTCTGTCTGGACAGTCTCTAATTATATTCCAGATAACATCAGACAATTATTAGTCATTCTTGCCGATAGAATACTTACTGTTATAAATGACTAAATTATTCTTATGTTAATTAGATAGAGAAGTGAAATGTATACGTGCACAGTTTGTATATTAAAAAGGCTTCATTCTGCGGCACACTTTACTTCTAAAGTCATGTTTTTTTACATCGGCAAGTTTCGGCTTATCTGCTGCATTCAAGGAATAAAAGGACTACTCGGGCATTGCATTCACATCCTAAATGCGTCTATTCTTCATATTGTAGGTAGATGGACCTTTTCTACGTTTGACTCATTACATTATGTAGTTGTATTCAGCACTGGACAAGGTGATCAGATAGGAAACAAGAGAAAGTAATTTGAGGTAGAATAAAACCTCTAGTTTCTCCCTTAATTCCGTTAACCTCTTTTTTTTTCCTCATCATCGCTAGTGTATAACGAAGATGGGGAGTAATCTTTTTCGCTTGACATTTTTATTAGGCTTCACTTCTAAGTTGTAATTAAAGTGCCATTTCGTGGCATTCTCTATGGTTTTATTTTCAGTATCTACAAGGAGAGAACAGTGTAAACAGAATAATACATTTATTGAAGATAAATTGTATAAAGGTCTAATGTGGGATTCTTTAGTTGAGCAAAAGTCGTTTTAGAAATGTTATTATTAGATATAGTTGGCGGTGGCATTTCTGCAATAATTATTTTAATTGGTGTCTCTACAAATTCTTTGTTTTCTTTTCAGAGACGAATATTTTCGAATGAAATTGCAGTGGAAATCCGTTAGCGAAGAGCAAGAAAATCGTAATTCAAGGCTCAGAGATTACAGAAGTTTAATAGGTATTTTCTAACATGTGCATTTCCCAAAAATAGTGTCAAAAAAACAATTGGTATGTCCACTTTTTGCCATCCGTTTATATGTAAAGCTGAGTAACTTTGAAAAATGAATGGCATTGCTTATTTTGCTGTGAGCCTGAGATACAGCCTATATTCTAGTCCAGAGCTGTATTGACCGTTCTGCTGATTGTCGTTGGAAAGAATTTTATTATCCAACATGTGCATAAAGGGCACGTCTCGTATTTAATTTTAGTTTCATTTATATAGATACACATTATTTCTCTTCTAAAAACGTATGTGGTTTTGTTTTTTTTAACTAGTGTAGCTATTTATTTAGTATTTTTTAAATCTTCCCTTCGGGCGGCCCTATTGGAGGCACATCCATCGATACTGTATTTCCTGTATAGACTGTGCAGCAAGGTGTGTGTGCTTTATGGCAGCTGAAATTAGTCAGTCTATTGACAGAGAAATGTCATAGATTATAACCGTCTGTAAGAAGTTTTGGAGTACAGCCCCCTATCCCAGTGACCATGGACTGACAGGGTGATATATACAAAACCTTATCTGTGTGTATAGTGTTAGCCTGTATTCACACGACCAGGCCCGAGTGTCGGCCAATAAAAACGTCCGTGTTTTTTTCGGCTGTTTTGCATCCGTTTCCGTTCCGGGCCGTGTTTCCATTTTTAACGGGCGATTTTGACCCGTTTTGCATAATTTTTTTTCCCTGTCCGTTTTTAAAATTGATGAATTTAATTTGCCAATTTTTGCCACACACTTCCCTCTGTAGATAATACCACACAGCCCCCTGTAGATACTGTCACAGTCCCCCTCTAGATAGTGCCACACAGCTCACCTCTAGGTAGTGCCACACAGCCCCCTTGTACATAGCACACCCCCCGTAGATGGCACTCCACCCTTCCTGTAGATAGTGGCACTGTAGGGGACCGCTCCGGGGATCGTTCGGCCGACAGCTATTCCTCCCAATTACCCCATACACATGCAAGAATTTTCAATAGAGGGACAGTAGATGCCAGACTCCTTTAGCTGCGGCTTATCTTCTAACATACAATATGATTGGGCATGTTGAAATTCTACACGCCGGACCCTTCTCTCCCCTGACATAGTTACATAGTTAGTACTGCTGAAAAAAGACACATGTCCATCAAGTTCAACCAAGGGACGGGAAAAGGGAAGGAAAACATTTCTACACATAGGAGCTAATATTTTTTTGTTCTAGGAAATTATCTAAGCCTTTTTTAAAGCCATCTACTGTCCCTGCTGTGACCAGCTCCTGCGCTAGACTATTCCATACATCAGTGGTTCCCAACCGGGTTGCCACGGCACTCCGCTCATCCACTGCAAAAAAAAAAATGTAAAACATTATTATTATTTTTTTTTTTGCTACAAGCTCTGCCCCCGACGTTGTAGCAGACGTGACCCGCGGACGTCTGTTACGAGTACCGCCCACCGCTTCTCACTAGAAGCCTGACGGAGGGAGAGGAGCCATTAATGCTGGGCAGGGTAAGTATTTTTTTTTCTTTAGTTTGTTAGCAGTTGTGTGAGAAATGGAGCCAGGAAGTTGTAGTCCTCTCCTCTTATACCTCCTCTCTTTAATGTCCTCTGATATCCCATAATAACGTCCTGGACATGATGGTAGTTGTAGTTCTCTCCTCTTATACCTCCTCTCGGTAATGTCCTCTGATATCCCATAATAACAGCCTGGAGATGCTGGTAGTTGTAGTTCTCTCCTCTTATACCTCCTCCCTGTAATGTCCTCTGATATCTCATAACAGCCTGGACATGCTGGAAGTTGTAGTTCTCTCCTCTTCTACCTCCTCCTTCTGTAAACTTTCTCTGATATTACATAACATCCTGGACATGCTGGGAGTTTTAGTTCTCTCCTGTTATATCTCCTCCCTGTAATGTCCATTGATATCACATAATAATAGCCTGGACATGCTGGGAGTTGTTGTTCTCATACCGCCTTATTTATTCCTTCCCCAGGAGTAAGCACGCTTTCTCTCTGTGATGGTCACTTTACTAGAGGGGCAGATCGTCATTTTATCGGGTTGGACGGAGGCTGGTGGTGGCTTTACTGGAGGGGCTGATGGTCATTTTACTGGGGGGGACGGAGGCTGATGGTGACTTTATTGGGGGGGCTGAGGCTGATGGTCACTTTTCTGGAGGGGGCTTATGGTCTCTTTACTGAGGGGTCATTATACTGTGAGTGGGGGGTTGATGGTAATTTTACTGTGAGTGGGGGGCTTATGGTCATTACTGTGAGTGGGGGGCTGATGGTCATCGAGTGGTTTCCACCTCTGACCTCCCGTTGAAATTAATAGAAGGCAGAAAACACCTGCGGCGCTCGTTTGGTGCTTTTTTTGTCTGCAGTTTTTGCATTCGCTTCAACGGCTTAAAAAAAATGTGGGCAAAAAATACAGCAAAAGAAAAAAAAGAGTCAAACAATGCTGACAATTCAAAATCTGCCTCAAAATTCCTAAATGCATTTGGAGGCAGATTTTTAGTTTCTGCCTAACAATAAAACGTTGTGTGAACATACCCTAAGAGTGTAGTGCTTGTTTTCAGCCATTTTTTGTCGTTTTGTAAACAATTTTTGGTAGGGGTGCCCTGAAATTTTTTATTCCTGGGGTGCCTCGAGCCTGAAAAGGTTGGGAAACTCTTCCATAGATTCACAGTACAGAAGGCTTGTCGCCTCTGCAGGTTGAACCTTTTTTTTTCTCCAGACGGGGGGAATGCCCCCTTGTATTTTGAGGGGGTTTTACATGGAACAGGATTTCACCATATTTTTTGTATGCGCCATTCATATATTTATATAAGTTAATCATGTCCCCCCTTAGTCGTCTTTTTTCAAGGCTAAATAGGTTTAATTCTTTTAATCTTTCCGCATAATTTAAATTCTCCATGCCCCTTATTAGTTTAGTTGCTCTTCTTTGTATTTTTTCCAACTACAGGGCATCCTTTCTATGAACTGGAGCCCAGAACCGAACTGCATATTCTAGATGAGGCCTCACTAATGCTTTGTAAAGTGGCAATATTATATCCCTGTCCCGCGAGTCGATGCCTCTTTTAATGCACGACAATATCTTGCTGGCCTTAAAAGCAGCTGATTGACATTGCATGCTGTTATTTAGTTTATAATTTACAAGTACACCCAGATCCTTCTCAACAAGTGACTCCCCCAGTGTAGCTCCCCCTAGGACATATGATGCATGCAGGTTGTTCATACCCAGGTGCATAACTTTACATTTATCTACATTAAACTTAATTTGCCATTTTGATCTTGGAAATAAGCTTTTTGATACTGACGTTCCTACATCGCCTTCTATCGGATTGCTTTCCATGGTTCCTGGATCACTCCCACACACTTCAAAAAGGGCATCTTTAGGCATTTTCTGACTGCAGCTAGAACTGTAATCCCACGTCACTGGAAGTCCAGTACGGACGGTGCCTTCTTTGCAGGAATGGGTAACTGAAATTAATGGGATTATGATCGGGGTAAATCTGAGATCTTTGTTCAAACTTGGTCAGTGTGGTCCGGATTTCGGGGTGGTGCTAGTCTGCCTCTCTGGTTGGATGGCCTCTTTTGAACGCTCACATCGCCAATTTTGTGTGCTTTGGTCCGTTTGTGTTTCCCTCTGTTGTCTTGTGTTTGTGTAACTTTGTGTTGAACTTAACACTTAAAAATGTCATTACTACTCGGTTTTTGGGACTGGTTTCCCTACATATTGCACTACTTTCGCTTTGGTTATTGTGCTGTTACTTGCCATTAGATATTATTTCCTTCCTTTAAATTTTTGATGTTTGGTAGGCTACCTCCTACCATTGTTCTTATGTCTCTGTAACATTTTCTACAGCTTGAATTTATTGCACTGCGTGCAAACTTTTGAAATTTCGTGAGATGTATTATATGCTCTGTTTTTATATTCTAATAAAATTATTGATAAAGAAGAAAAAAAAACTTCATTTGCCAACTAGATGCCTAAACACTTTGTTTAAATCCACTTGCAATTCACGAACATCTTCCATAGTCTGAACTAGATTACATAGCTTGGTGTCATCTGCAAAAATAGAAATAGTGCTATTAATCCCATCCTCTATATCATTAATAAATAAGTTTGAATAATAGTGGTCCCAGCACTGAACCCTGGGGTACACCACTTATAACCAAGGACCATTCAGAGTAGGAATCATTGACCACAACTCTCTGGATACGGTCCTTGAGCCAATTTTCAATCCAATTACAAACTATACTTTCTAATCCTATAGTCCTTAATTTACCCATTAGACGTCTATGAGGGACAGTGTCAAATGCCTTTGCAAAGTCCAAAAACACTATATCCACAGCGGCCCCTCTGTCTAGGCTTCTCCTCACCTCTTCATAAAAACAAATCAGGTTAGTTTAACAACTTCTGTCCTTAGTAAAACCGTGCTGGCTGTCACTTATAATACAATTTTTTGTCACATAATCCTGTATATAGTCCCTCAATAGTCCCTCAAATATTTTCCCCATGATGGATGTTAAGCTTACTGGTCTATAAATACCCGGTGAAGACCTAGAGCCCTTTTTTGAAAATAGGCACCACATTTGCCCTGCGCCAGTCCCTTGGCACTATACCAGTCACTAGCGAATCTCTAAATATTATGAAGAGGGGGACAGAAATAACTGAACTAAGCTCTTTAAGAACTCTAGGGTGTAACCCATCTGGTCCCGGGGCCTTGTGCACATTTATTTTATTTAATTTAGCTTGGACCATATCTACATTCATCCAATTCAGTATATCAACTGATATATTAACAGCACCGGCACCGGCTACATCAGCTGCTCTTTCTTCTGTTGTATATACAGAGCTGAAGAGCCCTTTTAGTAACTCTGCCTTCTCTTGATCCTCTGTGACCAACTCCCCATTACCACTATCTAAGGGTCCTACATGTTCAGACCTTGGCTTTTTTGCATTTATATACTTGAAGAATATTTTGGGATTTGTTTTACTATCCTTGGCCACCTGCCTTTCATTTGGTATTTTTGCTAATTTTATTACATTTTTACGGATTTTATTACGCTCTTTATAATTTAAAAAGGCTACAGATGTACCCTCAGATTTGTATTTTTTTAAATACCCTTGTCCTGTATTGACCTTTTTACAGAAGGTGTAAGCCATGTGGGGTTTAATTTTAGTCGTTTATACTTGTTAGTATGACAGGATCAGGACAACAAAATGTAATTCAAAGGATGTAAGGGTTATTAAATTGTTTACGTAGATTATTCCTATAAACTGTAATGGTTCAAAGGGGGTAGTACTGTGCAAAAGTTTTAGGCAGTTGTGGAAAAATGCTGCAAAGTAAGAATGCTTTCGAAAATAGTGTGAATAGTTTTTTTTGGTTTTTTTTTATCAATTAACAAAATGCAAAGTAAATGAACATAAAATAAATTTAAATCAAATCAATATTTAGTGTGACCACCTTCTGCCTTTAAAACAGCATAAATTATTCTAGGTACACTTGCACACTGTTTTTGAAAGAACTCGGCAGGGAGGTTGTGCCTTCTGTGGATGTAGGCTTCCTTAAATCCTTCTGTCTCCATGTACTCCCAGACCGACGACGATGTTGAGATCAGGGCTCTGTGGGGACCATATCATTACTTCCAGGGCTCCTTGTTCTTCTTTATGCTGAAGATGGTACTTAATGACATTGGCTTTATGTTTAGGGTCGTTGTCCTTTTGCAGAATAAATTTGGAGCCAATCAGACTCCTCACTGATAGTATTGCATGATGAATAAGTATCTGCCTGTATTACCATTCAAGGGGTATTCCCATGTGGGACATTTATGACATATCCAGAGGCTATGTCATAAATGTCAGATAGATTCGGGTGCCACTTCTGGGACCTGCACCTATCTCTAGAACGGGCCCCCCGAAACCCTGTTCTATCTTTTTGTGCTCACGCTGACTCCCGGCCACTTCCTGATTACATGGTCGGGAGTTACGGAAACCTCGGAACTCGCTGAGCTACTCTGTTTCCGTAACTCCCATAGTAGTAAATGGCAGTTACGGAAGCAGCATAGCATGCGAGCTACGCTGTTTCCATAACTATTATTCAGTTCTATGGGAGTTACGGAAACCCGTAACCCCCGACCATGTAATCAGTAAGTGGCCAGGAGTCAGCGTGAACGCAAAAATCTAGAACTGGGATTAGGGGACCACATTCTAAAGATAGGTGCGGGTCCCGGAAGTGGAACCCACATCTATCTGACATTTATGACATATCCTGTGGATATGTCATAAATGTCCCTCTTGGGGAAAACCCCTTTAATCCTGACCAAATCCCCAACTCCATTTGCTGAAATGCAGCCCCAAACTTGCAAGGAACATCCACCATGCTTTGCTGTTGCCTGCAGGCAGATGGGTGTACTTGGGTCCCACTGGTTTCTGCCAGTTCTGAGCTGGTGTCACTGCTGGACTTATTCCGATTTTGAAGAGAAGTGAGCATGATGTGCCTTTCATCTGCTGCACTAAGTTTCCTTGGCTGACCACTGTGTCTACCGCCCTCAACATTGCCTGTTTATTTGTGCTTCTTCAAAAGCGCTTGAACAGAAACATCTTGAAACCCCTTGTCTGATTTGAAATCTTTGCCTGGGAGAGAACTTGCTGATGCAGTATACCTACCTTGTGTCTTCTTGCTGTGCTCAGTCTTGCCATGGTGGACCTGTGACATGAAACGATCTTAAAGAGGCTCTGTCACCAGATTTTGCAACCCCTATCTCCTATTGCAGCAGATCGGCGCTGCAATGTAGGTAAGAGTAAAGTTTTTTTGTTTTTTTTTTAAAACGAGCATTTTTGGCCAAGTTATGACCATTTTTATATTTATGCAAATGAGGCTTTCTAAAGTACAACTGGGTGTGTATTGTGTGTGTACATCTGGGCGTTTTTACTTCTTTTACTAGCTGGGCGTTGTGAATAGAAGTGTATGATGCTGACGAATCAGCATCATCCACTTCTCTTCGTTACCACCCAGCTTCTGGCAGTGCACAGACACACAGCGTGTTCTCGAGAGATCACGCTGTGACGTCACTTCCTTCCCCAGGTCCTGCATCGTGTCGGACGAGTGAGGACACATCGGCACCAGAGGCTACATTTGATTCTGCAGCAGCATCGGCGTTTGCAGGTAAGTCGATGTAGCTACTTACCTGCAAACGCTGATGCTGCTGCAGAATCAACTGTAGCCTCTGGTGCCGATGTGTCCTCGCTCGTCCGACACGATGCAGGACCTGGGGCAGGAAGTGACGTCACAGCGTGATCTCTCGAGAACACGCTGTGTGTCTGTGCACTGCCAGAAGCTGGGTGGTAACGAAGAGAAGTGGATGATGCTGATTCGTCAGCATCATACACTTCTATTCACAACGCCCAGCTAGTAAAAGAAGTAAAAACGCCCAGATGTACACACACAATACACGCCCAGTTGTACTTTAACTTTAACCCCTTAACGCCGAAGGACGGATATATCCGTCCTCAGCAGCTGCTAGTTCGCGCAGGAGGACGGATATATCCGTCCTGTGATCGCGCGGGTACTGACAGTTTACCCACGCGATCAGCGGCAGGAGCACGGCTGTTATACACAGCCTGGCTCCTGCTGCAACTGCCGGAATCGAAGCACGCGCCGATTCCGGCAGTTTAACCCATCAAATGCCGCTGTCAACAGTGACAGCGGCATTTAATGTGTTTGACAGAGGGGGGAACTCCCTCTGTCACCCCATCGGCGCCCCCGCAAACAAATCGCGGGTCGCCGTCGGGTTTCCATGACAGCCGGGGGTCTAACAAAGACCCCCAGGTCTGTCTTCAGCATCTGCCTGTTAGGCGATGCCAGAGGCATGACCTAACAGGTTGCCTGTCAGTTTTACACTGACAGGCAATAATGCTTTGGTATACGAAGTATACCAAAGCATTATATATGCGATCGGCATATCGCATAGTGAAGTCCCCTGGTGGGACTAAAAAAAAAAAAGTAAAACCGTTAAATAAAGTTTGTGAAAAAAAAAATAAAAAAAATTACAGTCAAAGTCAAATAAAACAACTTTTTTGCCCCAAAAAGTGGTTTTATTTAATAAAACGGTCAAAACAAATCACACATACACATATATGGTATCCCCGCGATCGTAACAACTTGACCAATAAAATGAACACATTAATTAAACCGCCGGATGAACGGCGTCCAAAGAAAACGCAAAAAACAACGGCAAAATTCTCTCTTTTCTCCCATTCCCCCCATAAAAAATAAAATAAAAGTTCATCTATAAGTCCTATGTACCCCAAAATAGTACTAATGAAAACTACACATTGTCCCGCAAAAATCAATCCCACGTACGGCCACATCGACGGAAAAATAAAAAAATTACGCCTCTTGGAACGCGGCGATGCAAAAACAAGTAATTTTTTTCTAAAAGGGTTTTTATTGTGCAAACGTAGAAAAAACATATAAAACCTTTACACATTTGGTATCCCTGTAATCGTGCCGACCCATAGAATAAAGTTAACATGTTATTTACGCTGCATAGTAAACGGCGTAAATTTATAACGTGAAAATTAATGCTGGAATAGCTGCTTATTTTCAATTCTCTCCTAAAATAAAGTTAATAAAAGTTAATCAATATGTTATAAGCATCTAAAAATGGTACAATTACAAAATACAACTCGTCCCGGAAAAAACAAGCCCTTATACGGCTATGTCGACGGAATAAAAAAAGAGTTACGACTCTTGGAATGCGACCGTGGAAAAACAAAAAATAATCCTTGGTCATTAACGTGCAAAATGGCCCGGTCATTAAGGGGTTAAACACACCCAGTTGTACTTTAGAAAGCCTCATTTGCATAAATATAAAAATGGTCATAACTTGGCCAAAAATGCTCGTCTTAAAAAAAAAACAAAAAACTTTACTCTTACCTACATTGCAGCGCCGATCTGCTGCAATAGGAGATAGGGGTAGCAAAATCTGGTGACAGACCCTCTTTAAAGGAATAGTGTCACGAAATTTTTTTTTTAACATCAGTTTGATTTTAGTCTTTTATTAAAAACTTTTATATTTATTTGTGTGTTTGTGTTTTACTTTTTTTTATTTTTACACTTTTTCTTCCCTATGGGGGCTGCCATTTTTTACTCCATTTCTGTATGTGTCGATTAACGACACATACAGACATGGAGTACGGCAGCCCCAGTCCCATAGTGAATGCGAACGGGGCCCGTTCCATCCACTATGGTGTACGCCGTCTGTGTGGGAACGGCGCATGCGCCGCTCCCACACAGTCCAAGTTGAACTGCGCGCCGTCCGGCGCCATTTTCCTGTGGACCGGAAGTCGCGGCCGGTCAGTAAGATTACTACTTCCGGTCGCGGCTTCCGGACTTGTGCACATGGAGCAGCGGCAGCAGACGGAGCGGACGGACCGGAGGGAGCGGCGGCGACTGGAGCAGGTAAGTGATTTCTATCTATGTTCGTGTTTCAGTGTGTGTTTACTACTGTATGTAAACCTACTACACTGTGTGTTAGCTCAAAAAATGGCGACACACAGTGTAGGAGGTTTGACCGTTCAATCCCCTCGTTTCTCCCGGCACTAGCCAGGATAAAGGAGGGTGGGGATTCTGAGAGCTCACTAGAGCGAGTGAGTTTTTCCCAATTTTGCAGCATAAAGCAATGTGGTTGCTTTACCACATGCAATGCTGCAATTTTGGGAATTGCTCCATCTAGTGACCAGCACTGGGAAATATTATAAATTAGAATCTAATTTATAATATTTCCTGACTCGTGAAAAAAATAAAAAAAATTAGAACAATGTTTAATCACCCACACACTAATTGTTTAACTAAAAAAAAAAAATACATTTTTTGCTAACAACACATTCCCTTTAAACAATCTCACCTTTGTAACTCCCCCCAGTTTTAAGCTTCCTGCACTGCGGTTTCTGTTAAAGCTAATGACTGTGCTTCAACCTACATGTGAAAATGATGATCATTATCACCAGTTTGGTATAATTGGTTAATCATACACCTGGCTATAATCCTACAAAATCCATGACTTCTGCACGTTTACCTAGAAGAGATTATTGATGTTTTGAAGGCAAAGTGTGGTCACACCAAATTTTGATTTAGATTTCTCTTCTGTTCATCCACTTAATTGTATTTTGTCCATCAATTAACAAAATGCAATTAACACTTCTAGTTCGGAAAGCATTCTTACTTTGCAGCGTTTTTCTACAACTGTCTAAAACTTGTGCACATTGTATATGCTTTTAATGATGGAAGAGAGTATGACTACACAGTCAGACTACATAGGGTTTGTTGTCTGTTACCATGGAGATGCATATTTCTTCATAAAAACTGTAGAAAGAAAAAATCATGACTATGTTCGATGTTGCTTCATTTTTCATTTTAGATGCATTGGGAGACTTAAAATAAAATAAATGTTTCACAGGTGTACTTAGATTTTACTAGAGCATGGCTGGTACCAACCATTTTGCAAGTCTTTGTGGACCAATTCAGAGTTGATGGTGGCTCTTGTTGTTTGAGTAGAATTTCATTGGCTGGTTAACATATTATTTATTCCAAAACCGCATCAATGAAAACCTTTCATTTTATGGTAATGAGATTCACAATTTCTACAGCTTATTAAGTATACATATTATCTCTTTTTACATTTCTCATATTGGTACAGTTTTTATGATTATTTAAATCTAACTCTTGCATTAAATTGGCTTGGATCACTGAATATTTGATCAGTATTATCTAAGCATTATAAAAATACACTTATCTACTGGACTTCAAGTGGCAGTGCCCTCAGTGATCTAAAGTGCCCTGTAATGTATTTTTCTCTGATATTTATCAAAAGGAGCTGTCATGCCAAGCTCTCAGAAATAAGTTTGCCAATACTCTGCCTTTGGTAGATATGGGTTTTGCTGTAAATGAGCAGTTCATCTCTCAAATATTTAATGTCATTTTCTTTTATCCATCCTGTTAGAAAAAGATGTGAACCGCACAGACCGAACAAACAAATTTTATGAAGGCCAAGATAATCCTGGATTAATTTTACTCCATGACATTTTGATGACATATTGTATGTACGATTTTGATCTCGGTAAGTAGATGTTAATAACTATAGGAAAAAGTGTCTTTACTTTTAATTAACTAATATGACTTTCTTTCCTACAAGTCTGGTTTGCTTCATGGCTATGTAGATTTAAAGGGCACATTTATTTTCCATTAGTTTTCTATATCTTTGTGCATCTGAATGGTTTGTTATATTATTTTGGGGACGTAAAAAGCATGTTCGTTTCTCATCATAGTTGTTGGCAAGGCTGTGACAATTGTCAGGCTTTGTTCAGACTCTGTAATCCATCACAATACAGTAACAAATGTGTTATTTCTTTGTGACAATATATGACTCTCGGGGTAGGCGATGTAATGTTTATTTTCCTCTATAGTAACAAACCGGAAAAGCGATCACGAAAGAAAAATTAAGTGATCAGTAATGATAAGGTTTGTATTGATGAGTGTCAAAGCTAGCATTCTTCTGGAATTGAAACCAGTTTTCTGCACACCAGCACTTGAAAAGAATTTTGCTTTAATTTAATAATGGTAACGACCGATTGCATTGAATAATTCTATAATGTATAGCTGCCTGGCTAAGCTGTAAAGTTTTGTGTGTGGGTTGACAAGTTCTATTCAGACTAGATGTAATCTTCCTTTCTCAAGTGCTGCTTTGTTAGGAATTGATCAACCTTCTTTGCAGATAAGAAAATCAGACAGTTAGGCCCCATGTCGACTTCACTTTTTTCCTTCAAGGTGCTATCCGTTGTCACGGATAGCACCCTGAACCCATTCATTTCTATGGGGCAATGCACACTTCCGTTGTTTTAACGGAACCGTGCGGCCGTTCCGTCAAAAGTAGGGCATGTCCTACTCCTGTCCGTTTTTGACGGAACAGTCTCGGCCTTCTCATTGAATTTGGTCCGTGAAACAACTGGCTGCACACGGAAGCCATCCGTGTGCAGCCCGTCTGTGACGGGACTGTCAATAACGGCCGATCAATGGCTGACGTTAGTGTGCATGAGGCCTTAAGTACACCATAAAGCCATAACATTAATACCACTGACAGGTGAAGTTAATAACACCGATGATCTGGTTACAATGGTGCCCGTCAGGGGATGAGATATATTAGGCACCAAATGAACAGTTAGTTTTTGAAGTTGATGTATTGCAAGCAGGAAAAATGGGCAAGCGTAAGGGTTTGATTGACTTTGAATGGAAGAGGGTGGTCTAGTCTGATGAATCACGTTTTCTTTTACATCATGTAGACAGCCGGGGCGAGTCTGCGTTGATTACCTAAGAAAATATGGTACCATGATGCACTATAGGAAGAAGGCAAGCTGGTGGAAGCAGTGTGATGCTCTGGGCAATGTTCTTATTGAAGACTTGGGTCCTGGCATTCATGTTGATGTTCCTTTTACACGTACCTAAACATTGTTGCAAGCCAAGTACACTTCATGACCACAGTATTTCCTAATGGTAGTGGCCACTTTCAGCAGGATAGTGCACCCTGATACACTGAAAACATTGTTCAGGAATGTTTGAGGAACATGACAAAGCATTCAAGGTGTTGACTTAAAAATTTTTCTATCTCCTGAACAATTAGGATAAAGACATACTGTATGAATGTATGGAACAACTCTTTTTCTGTGGAAGGTTCTACCATGTTGTTTCCCATGATTGAGGCACAAAGAAAATATTACAGAAATGTGGGGATAATTTATACCTGCCATAAACCATAGCTAATTTTCAGCAGAGGCCACAGATATCAATGTAATAATTATGGGGGAAACCCAATTGTCCCTCTGTGTCTGCTGTTGGGTGAAAAAAAGTCATCATGTTGGACTGTAACATCCTTGAGAAAAGCGTTATCAGAAGTATTTGGCAGGTACTTATTTTCTGTTCCCTATGGCAATAAACATGCATGCTCAACTTCCATCTTCATTGTAGTTTGTAGTGCAAGCAGTGAAATAGAGCTCTTGATGTTGTCAAACTTCCATTTCTTGTTTCTAGGGATGTCTGGGAAATGCTGAAAGTCCCTGGGCCATTGCCCAGTTGCACACCCTATAATCTAGACCTGCAAACAACCATATAAATGTCCGCTACCAGTGGCGTAACTAAAGGGTTTATTGGTCGTGGTGCAGAAGTTCAGCTTGCGAAACCCCCGCAACTTATTCTTCATGGCAGACGGCCGCAGCCCATCCGTAACTTTCAGCTGCGTTGCATCTTAAGTGACCCATTGATAGAGCACTAGCAGCCAGGGGTATTGCTAGGGTCATAAAAGAAGATCAGGGGAACAAGGCCCAAAACATATGTTTTGCCCTTCCTTCCCCCCCAAAAAAAAATGTATATCGGAGATAGCATATCTATAAAACTGCAACCCCTATAGCTATGCCACTTGATAGATACAGCGGGTTAGCAGACCGTATCACACATGATAGGTTAAAGCTGGCCATACTCATTAGATGTATGTTGGCCGAACCCACTGTTTTCGGTGGTGTTGGGGAGGCGTTGGGAATAGCTTTTGGCCATATAACTATCTAAAGTGTATGGCCAGCTTTAGATACAAAGGCTCAGCAGACCATATCACACATGATAGGATTAGCTACCGTGCCTTAGCAGACCGTATCATAAATGGTAGGCTTAGGTACAGCGGCTCAGCAGACCATATCCTAAATAAAAAGGCTTAGATAAAGCAGCTCAGCAGACCGTATCCCACATGCTATGCTAAGATACACGACTCTGCAGGCAGTATTGCACATGATAGGCTTAGATACGGGCCCCAGCAGACCCTATCCATATGCTTGCGCTCCTAAGTCAGGGACTCTTTGTCGCCAAGCGCAGTGTTTGGTCCTGACACCGTTCAGCTTCAGGACGATATGTGCACCGTGCAAACAACGTCCTGACACTGAATGGCGTCAGGTCCTAGTGCTGTTCCTACCTAGTGCTGTTCCTGGAGTTGAAGAGAACCTCACTCGGGAACGAGGAGGGTAGGTCAATTGAGGAGTTACTATAGTAACGGGCCCATGTGTTTTCACCTATTGGAAACTACATAGATCCCATTTTCCTTGTGACAAACAGATTTGTTTATATACTTTCAATTTTTGTAGAGACTATTCGTGTAAAAAAAAAAAAGAAGCTTTTTATATACTGGTCATTCAGATTTTTATGCTACCCTGTCTGAGGGCAGCACAAAGTATGACAGACACACTGATTTCAGCGCTCTGTCACTTTTTAGTTAATGTTTAGCAGCTTCTGAGAACTTACAGGTTATATTTGCGCTCAGTCAGTGCTGTAGACTTGGAGTCCAATTATATGCATGATATTCACACCCTCCCCAGCCGCTGATTGACACATTTCTCCCTATGCACAGTAATAGAGTTTCTGCTGAACTTTCTATGCAGACAATACAGTGAGAATATCTGTATGTACACACATATATGTAACTTGAAAACGTTAAAATAAACTGAATAACAAAAAATAAGAAAATATGAGTGCAAAAACAAGCACAAGAGTACAATACGATGCAGGAAATGCATATATACAACCAAACATACAAACTAAGTTGTGTCGAGTGAAAATCTCAGAATACAGCTCTGATATGCAAAATTAGGAACATAGAATATGCAAATAGTTACAAGGCAGATAGCTACATTATACATTGTGGGGAGAGCCCCAGGTCAGATAAAGGTATTCGTGTATGATGGGAGGGTTAAACAGACAAATGGTGACAGCCATGACTATCCAGCAGGTTGTAGACTACTCATCCGTTGGTAAGGTGTCGTGTGAGGCACACCTCACAAACCACTAGTTGGAGAGGAGGGTGCCATCCACCTGAGGGCAATAACTTTACTGGCCATAAAAAGGCACTTCTTAATAAATAGATATCTATGGTGAGGCCACTGATCAGGGTCCTTCAGAAGAAACAAACAGACAAAGCTTGGGATTCACAAGAAGGTAGACAGTGAACACACCTGAGAGAATGTCTGACATTCCTCCAGAAATCTACACTCTGTGGACAAGTCTAAATGAGGTTCCAGAAGTCAGCCCTCTCGGCCTTACATCTATGGCAGCAAGAGGCTGGAAAAATCCAAGCCCTATGGAGTTCCATAGGCGTGAGATATGCTTGTTGAGGGACTGCCGTGGACACTAGAAGTGGGAGGCAACTATATCATTAAATTCATCATCCGTAAGGGGGGAAAGACTGTACCCACTTTGCCCGTGCTGACGGGCGGCACAATTTATAGAATTATAATACATGATATACAGCAGAGACCCTAAAACCAGGGGATGTAGTGCCAAATGTATTTAGCAAAGGGAATTCAATGAAGTCAACTGTGTCATAACCTGGAATTTGCACCTGCAGGCCATGTCTAAGTTGGAGAAACTGGTAAAAGGCTTGACGTGTGGTACATCAAATGACTAATGAATCTGTTCAAAAGTCAGCCGGGAATCCCCTGTTACCAAATAGGAGATTTAGAGAATGGCCCTTTTGCTCCAGAATTCCCATAGCAACAAAATAGCGAGGTCCTAGAACTCCAAAACCATTTTGTGACCATCTGGTGAGCCAGAGTATGGAGAGGTGTCGTGGCGCCTCAAAAGAGGAAGGCCCCCACCCCTCCAAGAAAAGCTGAAGGCTATTGCGCCCGGTCGAGTACTGCAACAGCATCTCCAACTCCGTTCCCATTGAGGGTAGAAGCCAGGGTTGAAGTAATCTAACCTGAGACACAAGGTAGTAGAGGAAGAAGTGGAGCAAGCACAATCCTACATTCTCCTTCGTTCGCTTGAGTGAAATCAGTTATACTTTGATTCTGGAGCTATGGGAGATAAGATACATTAGGATTCTTTCTATATGATTGAAAGTGATTTAGGAATGGGGGATCAAATATGCTGTAGAGTGTATAACAATTTAGGCAATACAATGACCTTAACCAAATTAATCTGACCAACCACGGAAATAGGAAGTATTTTCCAAAACTTGGTTTTATCCCTAACCCACTGGACTAGGGGAGTAGTGTTGCATTTAAAGAACTCTGTTTAAGAGTGAGCAATATCTATCTCCAGGTATTTCATTCTAGAGGTGACAATAAGGGAGTAGACGTGCGCAGCAACAGCCGCAGAGTTATTGTCTAAGGGGTATAGCACTGACCTAGCCTGATTGATGAGCATGCCGAAATATGAGCCAAACTCATCACTCAGTTGAATGACCCTTTAAAGGGAGGGACCGGAGTCCTGCAAAAAAAAAAGAATTTAAGTTATCTGCATAAAGCTCTACTTACCCCATAACGGAATACACTCAGCTTGTCTAAGTTGAATGGCCAGGGCCTCCATCGCAAGTGCACACAGGGTGGGTAACAGTGGACATACCTCTACTACGGGAGATGGATGGGGTTAGTTGCACTTTAGTAAGTGTATGTGCCTCTGGGTAAGCATACAGAATGACCACCCATTTCACAAAGTCATAAATAAGCACGCATACAGGCCCAGAGAAACTTCCATTCAAGCGAGTCGAAGGCCTTAGTCACGTCTAACGAGGCCAAGACCTGATCCCCCATCTGGTCATGTTCCTCAAAATTATGGATGAGCACCCTCCAGAGGTTAGATGTTGCATATTTCCCAGTGTTTGATGGAGTTGAGGTCAGGGCTCCGTGCGGGCCAATCAAGTTCTTCCACACCAAGCTCCCCCAACCGTGCCTTTATGGACCGTTCTTTGTGCACTGGGGCACAGTCATGCTCGAACAGAAAAGGTCCTACTCAAAACTGTTCCCATAAAGTTGGAAGCCTAAAATTGTGCAAAATGTCTTGGTATGCTGAAGCATTAACATTTCTCTTTACTGGAACTAAGTGTCCTTGCCCAACCCCTGAAAAATAACTCTATAGCATTATTCCTTCTCCACAAAACTTTACAGTTGGCACAGTGCATTCAGGCAGGTAACGTTCTCCTGGCATTCGCCAAACCCAGACTTGTCCGTCAGATGTTTTCACTGCTCCAGAGTCCAGTGGTGGCATGTTATACAACCACTTTGTGGCTGAGTTTCTGTGATTCACAGTTGGTCGCGGAATATCTATAAGGGAAGACATTTCACAAACTGACTTGTTGCAACAGTGACATCCTATTACAGTTACACGCTCAACTTCAGCGAGCTCTTCAGAACGACCCATTATTTCACAGATGTTTGTAACGGCAGACGCACCAGCTAGGTGCTTGATTTTATACACCTGTGACAATGGGACTGAATGAAACACCTGAATTTAATGATAGAGTTGGATCCCAAAACTTTTGTCCATATAGTGTACTTGTGCCTCTCTAGGAGAGGGATTAACTGCAAAGTAATCTGCCAGCTGAACTGGGACTCTATCCGGCTGTGAGAATAGAGAGAGACAGAATGTAGGCATTCTTTAACTAGGAGTGGAGTTTGGAGGGGCAACAGAGAGAGAAGTAGGGGAGTCATCTGATCTACCTCTGGGGAGGTAATGTATAAATGAAATATTCAGTAATGTACGGGGTTGTGTAAATGTATTATAAATCCTGGGTAGGGAGTGATGGGTGGGGCACCTATAGAATCTGGCTGTGGGATTTAACTGCCTCCATACATCGCACCAATTAATCTCATCAAGCCATTTTAGCAGTGCTGTAGGGCCACTTGGATACGGAGATACAGCAGAGCGTGGACAGTCAATCCAGAGAAGGATTAGGAATTAGATTGAAATCTCCAGTGCACAATACCATATGATCTGGGTGGATGAGGACTAGCTTTAGAAGTCCAAGATCAGCTGGAGGTGGGCTATATATGATCAGATCTAAAATTTTGTGGCCATCAACCGAGCAAGCAAGAAAAACATAGCTGCCCTCGAGTTCCGACTTGACCTCCTCCACTAAAAAATGCAGTTACAGCTAGAGATCCTTCTGAAATATTTGCAGTGATGTGAGTGATGCATCTTGTCCACTCATCTGCGCTTTAGAGCAGGGAACTGCTGAGACATCATAGAGGTCTTAATTAGGCAAAGGACACCCGGGTTGTAATTCTGGACAAATGAGAGAACCAAATTAATTTTTATAGGATTATTCACTCCTCTCACGTTCAACAACATGCAATTAACGGTATTATTATCCATGTGGGCATGAGAAATATATGAGGCCCAAAATTAGAAGCAGTAGGCAGCCGAGTCGGATCCTCAGAGCTGAGGGACGACTAACATACATGAGGCAAAAGGAGGAAAACCACATTATTAACACAGGCAGGTATAAAATGCCTTGCCAGCTCAAGCCCAATGTCAGAGGCAAGCAGATGATAGTAGTACGTAGTGACACAGTAAAACAGAACAGCAATGGCAGAATAATTGCCCATATGGCAACCAGAAGGGTAACCCCCAGTGACAATAAGTTTGAAGTCCTAACCACCCCCAAATCCCTCACCCTCCCCATGTACACTAATCCATAACAGGGTAGGCTTGATTCCCAAACACAAAGTACAGTAAAACTCACTAACTAAGCAAAGATCCACTGACTTGGTGGGTACCATTTGGAAGTGGGCATCATATTCAGGTGACGCATAATGTCTGTAGCAAACTTGGCAGAGCTGCAGGATACTTATCACTATCAGCAGGATAACATCAGCGGCTCATGGGCTTTTCGGCCATTGTCCCTCTGGTCATGAAGGGCCTTTAATCTTGACCACTTTACCCAGCATGTCCCGGTAGACCATCTATCATTACGCCGATGCCTCCCACAGGGTATCAAACAAATGTGTACGACCAGGTCATTCTATGGCAGACCTGGAAGGCTATAGAGTAGGAGATTTCTCTATTTCGAGCCGTTTCTTAACTTCAATGAGTGTTTCCCTTCTCTTCTACAAGTCTATAGAGAAATCCAGTAAAAATTAGATGGAGGCATCATTTAGCTAAATCTGCCCCTTGGTGAAAGGCCAGTGCAAGAATTTTATCCTGGTACTTGCTGTTCAGGATGCGCATGAGAAAGGGTCTTGAAGGGGCCCCAGGAGAACGAGGTCTGGTGGGGAACCTGTAGGCACGCTGCTACACAAAGTGACCGAGAAGTAGATGGACTAAACCGGTGGTGCTGGTCCGACTTGAACCCTTGCATCGGCCAAACCAGGGTATTTGCAGGTTCCCCAAGTGATGGTGCCAGTCAGGTAGGGGTTAGCGAGCAGGATGATGTGCCAGGATGGGGTTTAGGATGATGGCTAGCAAGAGCTCTGCAGAAGCACATCCGCTAATGCTCCCTCCCCCTTTATATTTTCTTTAAACATTTTTGTCCCTTTAACAAACTTAAATAAATAAAACTACAATTCACGATAGATTTCCTATTTTTGAGCTGCCTTTTTATTTTATAGATTGAGTTTTGATGAGAAGACTAACAAACCATTTTGCTGGACCCTAGTTGCTAGAGAGTTGCGAAGATTTGGTGTTATGCTAAGAACACATGCACATTCTTTTTTACCATTAAATATGCTACTTTTATATGTTTTTTTAATCATTGGAATTATCGAATTGGTTATCTCTACTCCATCTCCCTGCTAGTTTAGCAAGATTACCAAATATTGGGCAGTTATATGCCAAATTATAGGTGAGGAGCTGCCACAGGGTGAGGGACAATGGTAATCTGCCAGGAAAGTCCAATTTGGTGAGGAGTCAAGAGAGCTTAGGACCCTATAGACATCATGGAAAGCAATTCTTACAATAATGGGCAAAATATCTAAGAATAATTAACAGGCAAGTTGTAAAACTTGTTCAAGGTATGTAGTCGTGGTTACTTGCAGGTCCAGAAATGAGAGATACGAACATAAAATAAGCAGATGAAAACATTTATTTTGCTCACTACATGCACAATAATCTATATTAAAGGTATGTTAAACCCCCTAAACTATCAAGATGATTATTTTAAGAGAACAGCGCTGAAATAAAGGTGCTAGTGCATGAGTGGTGTTCTCTACGTGGATGTTGCAGATCATTAGTGCCTGCTATAGAGCTTTAGAAGATGGAGTAGCGTAAATGTTATACTTGTTTCCTTTGATCCAATGTTTCATGTGTTAATCCTTTCCATGCTGGAGGGGACTTATTGGCTAATTAAGTGAGAGTGCCCTGGTGTGTCTCATAGGCCTTCCAGCGATGGAAGTGTTAAATACCATGCTGGGATGATTTCTCCAGATCGCTTGTGCTGTAATGAGAAATTGATTGTTGAGATATTATCGGGATGACATTCAAATCCTCCTTTTTGTTGCAGTGTTCGTCTGTGACAGCAATGTCTTCTATCTATTTTCCTTCCTGTGTTATCCTTTGGTTGTGGCAGAAAACATGGTCTCAAGCCTAGAGAAATCTATCCAGTTTTATTTACAAGTCATACAAATTCAATGACACAATGTTGATTTCATTGTAATTCTGTTTTGTTGCTCAATATTTTTCAGTCTGTACATGGCCGGCCTGGATTTTTTTTTCTTTTGTGTAGCCTGATGTTCTACAGCAGTAGACAGAATTTTGTGTTTTTTTATAAGGCTTTATATTATAAAGGAACCTTTGCATTGGCTAATTATTGTCACGATTTGCTTGTTTCTGAGCGATCGTAACGATAATTGCCCATTGTAAAGATGGGAGTCAATTGTTAATCCACATTGATCGTGCCTCCTGTAAAAATCATTATTATCAGCAGCACAATGACGCTCCTCACCCAGCAAGGATCGTATTCATGGAAATGTCCACCGGATTTCGGGCCACGATTATATTGAATGTTTCAAAAACATGGTCCGGTCGCGGTCTGTAAACACGCCTTGAGATGACTGTACTTATACCATTTCTTGGTAACAATCCAACCAGAGAGACAGTCTTTAACTATTATCATTATGTTTTGTTACTAAAATGATAGTTTCCAAACAGATGGAAATGTTGCTGTTTTTTTTCTTTGGACGCAACACACATAGCCGCTAAATTTATCATTATCATAACTGATTCAAATTTACAATTGTAACATTAGCTCGATGAATGAAGCATTTCTTATCTATTGTTGCAGATATTCTGCAGTGTATAGACCTTTTATAGGGGTTTTCTGGGGCTATGACATTGGTTTATCCGTAGGACAGGCCATCTTTATTTTATCCTGGGGGTCCAACCTCTGGGACCCGCCCTGATGAGGGTAATGGACCTGCAAGCATTGCGTCCTCTTCAGGCCATGTTCACAATCCGCACTGAAACCGCATAGCTTTTGCCTCCCATTGCTTTAAATGGGGAAAAAAGCCTCCTGACCTATCTTAACAGGAATGGCAGACTAGCATGGGTTATGTTTTTTTGCGCTAAAAGCCCCCAAAACAGCATCCAAAATAGATTGCATTTGAAAGTCTGCCTCAAAAATCAGTCTGGAAAACAGGCTGATTTTTTGGATGCACAATCAGCGACTGTTTTTTCAGCTTTAAAAAAACTGTGTGTGAACATACCCTAACATTGGCTTGTCGGATTGTTCATACAAGCTGCAGTACCAGGTACAGCCACTAATGCTAACGAACCTATGTGCCGATGTACCAATGAAGTGCCTCTTCATTTTCCTGATCAGTATGGGTTCCGGATGTAAAATATTGATGGCCTTTCCTAAGGATGTACCATAAATGTTATAGTCCCATAGAAGGCTTTTTTAATAGCCACTTGATAGTGGAATGTATATGAATGCGGGACAAATACAGTTTTAAGTCGGCCATACACATGTGTATGCATTGGGAGATCCTCAAAGGAATATGCTGAAAATCTAGTTTGGATTTTAACCAGTCTGGTTCTGTTCCCCTGGTGATAAGTGATAATAGAAATGTCTAGCAAGCCCATGAATAATCATTTAACACTCTTTAGATTTGCCATTTGTTACTTTTAAGATCTTTTTTTTCCATTTTGCCGCCTCTTTAGGATATGTTCAAGGGATGAGTGATTTGCTTTCACCGGTTTTATACGTTCTGGAGAATGAAGTTGATGCATTTTGGTGCTTTGTGTCATACATGGAACAAATGGTAAATGTATATCTAATGAGAAGTTTGTATATCTCTATGCAATGTGTTTGACAAGTTTACTGAAATCTCTGTAATGACAGTGACTGTTGGAACAATTGTAAATATATAGATATAGGGTATGGAGAGTATAGAGTACGCACAGATTTGATCTACATACTGTACTTTCTTTTTCTATGTTTAAGCATAAACTTTTTTTTTCTTCTGTACTTTTCTGTTTAGTTAGCAAAATGTTACACCCCTTAATGACCAGTCAATATTATTGTTCTGATCATAAACTGGTCTCATTGGGGAGGGAGGGTATATTAAACTGGCACTTAGTAGTATGTTAAAATACTACAGTCTTCCTTTATAAGATATTACATAGTAACATACTTTTTCAAGGCATATGTTCAGTCTGTTATTCGGCAATGTTGATCCAGAGCAATGTGAAAGCCCATTTAGGCTCATCTTAAAGAAAAATTCCTTCCTGACTCCAATATGGCAAATCAGGATAAATCCCTGGATCAAAGTCCCATCTTCAGATATCTAGTAGCCATAACTTGTAATATTATTTCACTCAAGAAATAGAACCGGGCCCGTTTTGAACTCTTTCAGTGAAGTCACCGTAACCACTTCCTTGTTCCATAGTCTCACTGCTTTTACAGAAAAGAATCCCCTTCTATGTTTGTGTAACAACCTTCAGCTGTCTTTTTTTTTTTTTTCCTAAACTAAATTACCCCAAGTTTGGTCTTTCTTGGTACATTTAGTTCACCCATTCCATTTATTACTTTTATTGCCCGCCCTTGAATCTGCTCAAGCGCTACTTTCTTTCTTGTGCGCTGGTGCCCAAAACTGTACACAAGATTCCATGTCTGGTCTGACAAGTGATTTATAAAGTGTTAGAACTATGTTCTCATCATGTGTATCTATGCCCCTTTTGATGCACCACATGATATTATTTGCCTTGGTAGCAGCTGCCTGACACTGGTTGCTGCAGTTCAGTTTACTGTCAACTAAAATACCCAAGTCCTTTTCCATGTCAGTTTTACCCAGTGTTTTCCCATTTAGTATGTAATGGTGACATGTATTTTTCCTTCCCATGTGCATAACCTTATATTTATCAGCGTTAAAGAGGCTCTGTCACCACTTTATTAATGCCCAATCTCCTAACTAATCTAATAGGCGCTGTCATGCTGATTAATTCCAGTGAAAAATTGTATCCCAAAACATTTATTATTTTAAAAGTTGTGACCTACTTGTCTAAATATGTAAATGAGGTTATACTAGCAAAATAGGCGGTAACGCTGCTCCTTCTCTGTGGGCGATGTTTGTGTTGTCTGTATGACTGTTACTGGCCAGGAAACATTTGGGTCATGGAAATAATGGCCACTTAGTTCTATAAATTAATATTAGTATTGGTGTCATTTGCTTTCATGCAATTTCTTTTTTCTTTTTTACTTTTTCTTGTCCAGCATCAGAACTTTGAAGAACAAATGCAGGGAATGAAAACGCAATTGGTCCAGTTAAGTACTTTGCTGCGGCTTCTGGACAGTGGCTTTTGTAGTTACCTTGGTATGTATACATCAAAATGACTTTCTTTCAGTTTATACATGAATATGACTCATGTAAATTAGTTGATTGTATAGGACGACCAGGGATTCAAGATTTTCTTTCCATGTTAATTGTTTTAATAGTTTATTCGGAACAATAAAACATTTCCTCAGTGCTATTCCTTAAGGGGCGTTCTCCTGCACTATATGAACAAATGACAAAGCACATTTAGAACTGTAGTTTACAAATAAAGATTGTATTTAACCACTTAACGACTCATGACGAAAAATGTTTGGCACCATCGAGAGCTAGTTCCCACATTGTGATGTACAGATTCAACATGGAGATCTCGCGTGTGCTGTCCGCTTTATTGCAAAGCCCTGCTCCTGCCGCTACTGCCAGGATCAGAGAGGCAGTAAACTCTGATCCAAGCAGTTTAACCCATTAGAGTCCACAGTCACTAGCAACCACAGCATCTAGGGGGCTCCCTCTGTTAACCCATCGGCATCATGGGGCGCCAATGGGATGCGGTGGCAGCTGGGGCCTAACAAAGGCCCTCAGGCCTGCTATGAATATATACCTATTCAAAAAGTAGTTACATTAAAATAATAATTAAAACATTTTTTTTCCATTAACCCCTTAGTGACCACCAATACGCCTTTTCACGTGAGTCACTAATGGGCTTTAGGCTAGGCTGACGCCTTTTCACGTCAGCCTAGTCTAAGTCCCGTGCAGGCAGGAGCCGGGGCTCTGCTGTCTGATGACAGCTGAGCTCCTGCTCCAATGCCCGCGATCGAAGTTTACTTCGATCGCGGCCGTTTAACCCGTTAAATGCCGCCGTCAATAGCGACCGCGGCATTTAACTTTGTTTACAAAGGGAGTGCGCTCCCTCTGTCACCCATCGGCGGCCCGCGAATGCAATCGTGGGTCTCCGATGGGGTGTCATGGCAGCCGGGGGCTTGATAAAAGCCCCCAGGTCTGCCCTGGACATATGCCTGTTAGGACGCGCCGGAGGCACGTCCTAACAGATTGCCTGTCAGATTTACACTAACAGGCAATAATGCTCTGGTATACGAAGTATACCAAAGCATTATAGCAGCGATCGGAACATCGCACAGTAAAGTCCCCTAGTGGGACTAATAAAATAAGTCATCAAAGTGAAATAAAGATTATTAATAAAAAGTACAGTGAAAAAATAAATAAAATCATTTTTTTCCATAAAAAGTGGTTTTATTTAGTAAAAGTGTAAAAAAAAAAAGTACACATATGTGGTATCGCCACGACCGTAATGACGTAAAAAAAAAACGCAAAAAACCATGGCGAAATTGCAATTTTTTTCCATTGCCCCCCAAAAAAGTCATAATAAAAATGAATCAATAAGTCCCATGCACCCCAAAACAGTACCATTCAAAACTACGTCTTGTCCCGCAGAAAACAAGCCCAAAAAATCACTACATTGATGGAAAAATAAAAAAATTACGGCTCTTGGAAAGCGACGATGCAAAAACAAATAATTTTAGTTCAAAAGTGTTTTTATTGTGCAAAAGTCATAAAACATAAAAAAAACCTCTACATATGTGGTATCGCCGCAATCGTACCGACCCATAGAATAAAGGTAACATGTTAATTACGTCGCACAGTGAACGGCGTCAATTTAAAAACGCATAGAACAATGGCGGAATTTCAGGTTTTTGTTATAATCCCCCCCCCAAAAAGGTTAATAAAAGTTAATATAAAAATTATATGTACCCAAAAATGGTGCTATTAAAAAGCACACATAATCCCGCAAAAAACAAGTCCTCATACAGCTATGTAGACGAAAAAATAAAAACGTTATAGCTCTTTGAATGCGACTATAGAAAAACGAATAAAATAGCTTGGTCATTAAGGCCTAAAATGGGCTGGTCACTAAGGGGTTAAAACATGGTTTCATTTTTAAGTGTTAAAAAAATAATACACATGTATGGTAATAATTCTGCAATCTTAACGACCAATATAATAATGTTAGATTATTTAAAACCACTCTGTGATCTATGTAAAAAAGGAAAAATCTGTCGTTCCAGGTTTTTTCTCTATAAATTAATAGTACACGTCTAGATAAGAAACGTAATATATGCTATTGCAGGAATATACGTCTTACTCCACTTATCAGATGCCTCTTTCTGCCTTTACCTAGCTAATGCCACGTCTGTAACTGGTCACTAAGGCCTCATGCCCACTTCCGTTATTTCCTTCAGGGTGCTAGCTGTTTTTTTTTCATTTCAATGGGGCCATGCACACTTGTTCCCTTCTGACAAAAGTAGAGCATGTCCTACATTGGTCCAAGATTCTGTGACCGTGGGGCCCATACAAGTCAATGGGCCCGTCAAAAAAAACTGAAGGCACATGGAAGGCATTGCCTAGCAACGGCCGGGCGGGCAGAAGTACACGTAAATAGAGATATTTCAGTGCACTAATTGGCAGCCCCTTCTCCCTATCCAGCTCTGATCGGCTCCCTCTATCAGTGCTGGATAGAGAGAAGAGGCTGGCGATCAGTGCCGGAATAGAGAGAAAGGGCAGCCCTTTCGGGCAGAGTTTCCACAGCGGAACGTAGCGATAGAAAGAAAAAGAAGTTCATACCTCCCCCGGCTGTTGTCTTGGTGACGCGTCCCTCTTTTGACATCCAGTCCAACATCCCTGGATGACGCTGCAGTCCATGTAACCGCTGCAGCCTGTGATTGGCTGCAGCGGTCACATGGGATGAAACGTTATCCCAGGAGGCGGGACTGGATGAAGAAGCAGGGAGTTCTGGGGAAGTATAAACTTTTTTTTTTTTTTTTTTTTGTTACGGGTTTTTGAAGGAAAGATTAGAAATCTATATTGTGAGCGCCGCACATGGTACTCACTGTTCAGCGGTAGTCACTGTCCAGTGTGCTGAAAGAGTTACGCTCAGTGCTGGATAGAGAGAAGGGACTGCACTGATCGGCAGTAACTCTTTCAGCATCCTGGACAGTGACTACCGCTGGACAGTGAGTACCATGTGCGGCGCTCACAATATCAGGTGCATAGTGTGAATGGGAATTCGTTTCCTCTCAAACGGAAACACGGAAGTGTACACAGAGCACACGGGAACCACACTGATACAATCACAGACACACGGATCCGTGAAAAACAGCCGTGAAAACGGTGATGGAAGTGTGCATGAGGCCTTACTCTCAATTCACTAGAGAAATCGGTCTTCAGTGGGTTATAAACCTCACTGAGAAGATCGCGTTACAGCTGCAGCTCAGAGTACTAAAGGTCTTTTACACGGCCAATGATCGGGCAAAAGAGTATTCTTTTGAGCGCTTGTTTCCGATCATTGCCCTGTGTTAACAGGGCAACCATCAGACGATGAACGAACAAATGTTCTCGTTGGTCGGCGCTCGTTGCAGCCCATATTGGCTGGTATAAAAGGACCTAAGGTAGGTAAACTAGTCGGCTACTATGAGTTCAGAGGTGGGGAAACAAACTCTCTTGTCACATCTACCAGATATAAGATACACTTATTGACTTGTCTTTCATTGTTTTGTATCACCGCAACAGTACCACATTTATCTGCATTAAGTAAGTATGAAGAATATAACATTAGTGAATCATATGATTTTATATTTCTCTTTTTTCATTTTATTTTTAGAATCTCAGGACTCTGGATATCTGTATTTCTGTTTCCGGTGGCTTCTGATAAGATTTAAAAGGGAATTTAGTTTTCATGATATTCTTCGAGTTTGGGAGGTAAGCTCTTGCGGATTTGCACAGTGTAGCATGCATCAGACAATAAACAACTTTTCTCTAAAATACAACCCAGAATTTAATCTTTGTGTATCACAAACTCATGTTTCCAAAATGGTTAAGTGATGTGGAACTAATCATAAGCCACTTCATTCTGTGAAGAATACAAGTGATGAAAAGGTGAAGAGGACCAATGATTTGCTCTCTGTCTGAGTTTCTCATTTGTATTCATAGATTTTGAATTGAAATTACAACAGGTTTCATATCAACAAGTGAAAGGTTGTAAACTGTTTTATACCGTTTTATAGGTAATGTGGACAGACTTGCCGTGTCAAAATTTCCATCTTCTCATTTGCTGTGCTATACTAGAGTCTGAGAAAAAGAAAATAATGGATGGGGGCTTTGGCTTTAATGAGATTCTAAAGGTATGACAGTATTGTAATAAGAAAATGACACTGTAATTACAATTTCTGAATCATACCTAGGTTAGGACAGCTATACGTCTTATTAGTAATGTCTTTACACTGTGTAGTACTGATTTGCTTTCGTATAATTTTGCCTCCCAAATGTAAAAATCCTTCTGGCAGCACTCTATTACAAAGATCCCTCTTACCTTGCACGGAGACATCTCACAGTTCATTGTAACCTTCTGCCTCTGCTGTGTAGTATCCACAATTCTGCCTTACTTCATTCTATTTTGCAGTATGTTCGTTTTCGAGATCTCACTGGTCCCTTTTAGTTTTTCAATTGTACAAATCCATCATGCCCCGCACCAATTTCAGACACCACCTTCCCTGTTTGACTCTAGAGATTTGTCTTCCCCACAACCTTATTTATGGTGTAAGGTAATGGAGGGAATTCCTTAGACCCTAGTTCAGATATTGTACATACTTGGTACACAAGCCACATAGAAGGGTTTCATCTGAAAACCACCATTAACTCTTATTTTGTTTTTTAGCACATCAATGAACTTTCAATGAAGCTAGATGTAAATGATGTTCTCTGTAAAGCGGAAGCAATCTCCTTGCAGATGATGAAATGCAAGGTATTACAATGTACTCTGTGACCTTTATCGTTTTCATTGTATTACAATCTCATTTTGCAGGAACAAGGAAATTTTAACTTTGTGGAGCCGCAGGGCAATTCTGCTAGTTGTTCAGTAAAGGTTAATATTATGGTTATGTGATGGTGTATCCGATAATGAGAATGACTAGCACATCTTTAAATCTTAAGTTTGTTTCATATGGTATTTAGTCACTTATATCCGGAAAGGTAAATGGATTTGTTATATTTCTGTATAAGTATCACAGACTTGGTCACCCAGACAGTTCTCTTATATACGTATAGTTGGACTATAAGGAGAACACTTGTACCATTTGTGAACCACATATGGAGAAAATATTGTCAGCTGTAACATACAAGGACGTTACTAGCTGCTGTGAGAAAAGCAAAGAAGCATCTAAGTGCTTTTATACAAGTCATACAGTTCCACAGGAGCGTTTAATAACATTGATTTTTTTTATTTTTGAAATATTTTTTTGTTTTATATGTGGAGTTATAATACGGCAGGTGTCTTTATGGCATGATCTTTGTTGAGCCTTCAAACATCTACCATAAAACGTGGCACAAGTGCTGAGTTAGATGAATGTTCATGTCTGTTTACCTGCGGTTCTGATGCAGATTTTCTGCACAGAATTCCGCAACGTGTGCATGTAGCCGAACAGTCCATGAAGGGACCGTGTGGAGTTGTTCAGATAGCACTAGTTTTTCTCAGGTGCTCAGAATAGGATCCCAACCCAGTTGAAGAAATAGAAAGAATTGTGTTCGGCACACTCTTAGAAAGGTAAAGTGAATTTTATTTTCGATTTTTAATTTTTTATTTTTATTTTACATTTTTTTTAATTTTTAATTTTTTGTAATTTAGTATAATGTAAAGATACCATAAAAAAATACAGGATGTATAATATTTAACATTGAAATACATTGCAAAGAGTTCGTACAAAACAGAGATATGTACAACATTGGGTAATATAAAAAAGGAAGGAACAGTGTCTAGCATCATGTGACATTACTACTATAGCACCACCCTTGTCTGCTGGTTTGGTTAAATCTTTATCGCTCGTAAGAGGGAGGAGGGCCTGTCTATCAATGTTACTCAGATTGGTCTGACACTGTTGCTTCCTTTTTTATATTACCCAATGTTGAACATATCTCTGTTTTCTACGAACTCTTTGCAATGTATTTCAATGTTAAATATTATATATCCTGTATTTGTTTATGGTATCTTTACATTATACTAAATTACATGTATAGGTTTCTCTAGTGCCCGATGAAGGTCTAACGACCGAAACGTTGCACATGTAGCCACTGGCATTTAGATAAAAAATTGAAATAAAATTCAGTTTACCTTTCTAAGGGTATGTGCACACGCTAGCTGTCATTTACGGCTGAAATGACAGCCTGTTTTCAGAAGAAAACAGCTGCGTCGTTTCAGCTGTAAAAGCAGCTCCTCGTAATATACGAGGCGTCTGTGACGCTCGTATATCTTGAGCTGCTCTTCATTGAGTTCAATGAAGAACTTCTCAAATTACGTTGCAAAGAAGTGCCCTGCAATTCTTTGCCGAGGCAGGCAATTTACGCGTCGTCGTTTGACATCTGTCAAACGACGACGCGTAAGTGACAGGTCGTCTGCACAATACGTCGGCAAACCCATTCAAATGAATGGGCAGATGTTTGCCGACGTATTGTAGCCCTATTTTCAGCCGTAAAACGATGCATAATACGCCTCGTTTACGCCTGAAAATAGGTTGTGTGAACCCAGCCTTAGAGTGTGCCGAATACAATTCTTTCTAATCCATGAAGGGAAATAGCTGGATTTGGTCTGTCAAAAGCTTAGACTTATCCAGTTTCTTGTTCTGTGTCAGGTGTCATAACTCAATGGGGGCCTCCTGCTCTCTGTTTGAAAGTACATGTTCCTGTCATCTGTGGTTAACTGCAGAAGGAACCATGTGGTTAGGACTACAGAAACTAACTATACCTAACCACACTATTGGATGTACCCAGTTTTATTTTTAATTGAGTATCTTGAGAGAGAAATATATGATTGAATATGATCAATGTTTTGGTTACAGTCTATACATAATGTTCTTGTGGTGTCTCATCTAGGATTTACCTCCAGCAGTTTATGAAGTTCTTGGACTTAAGGACACTACTTTGCATCCAGCTTTTGACTCAGCTGAAGATTGTGTGATCAGAAAACAATACCAAAATTCATCATCTCCGAATAGCTCAGTGCCTGCACTTCCTCAAAACGGGACAAGAAGTAACTCAAGCTTGAAACGTCTGCCAAACAGTGTTCATACACCAACGTCTGCCTGATGAAGCTGCTCTTGTTGAGGGGCTCACAGACAAAGACACTTGATTTAATATGTGATGTTAAATCAGCTGTTAATTTTGGGGATTTTGGGAAAACTCAGATATTTTGTCTTTGCATTAAAGCTTTTAAGAAAAAAATCGAACATAATTATTTGTAATTATTTTTGTAATTAACTCTGAACCAAAATAGCCTGTCATTATCATTCCACAATATTTCACTTGGAAATATTTTTTCAGCTGGCTGATATGTCATCTTATGGCTTGAGAGTGGGAATGAATATACGAATTCAGAAAAATCCATTCTATATGGAATAACAATTCTTTAATTTTTTTTGTCATCTATATATTTGTATACAATTACTCATACTTCATTGTGTATATTGGCAGAATGGAGAACTGCAAGCATTTACTGTGTAGTTAGTTATTTTTATGCCACTAAGGGGCCTATTTTGTTTTCTTTATTCTAATTTACAGCCGTAAAAACATAAGTGATCAGCATTCACATGTTGATAATTATACTGAAAAAGACAAATAGCAAAATTGGCCGTATACTATTACAAAGAAAGGGCATTCAGCTATTTATACACGGGCAGAGCAAATATTAAGAAGGTCCATCATTCACAAAAATATCAAATGCTATAAGTTCGTTGTTTGCCTAATTTAAAGCAATACTCCATGCGAAAAATATACAGTGAAACCTCTTTGAGATGATCACTCAAATTCGCAGTGAAATCATCTAAAGGGTTGTCCTCTGAAGAAGATGGCCAATATAGCCGATATAAGCGAATCGAAAATCCACCATAGAAACATTTGGAGTAGATTTAAGGTGGTGTCTCAAAGACGTGGTATTTTAGAGAGTTTGTATAATGTGTCATTCCTATTGCAGGACCTGAGGGGACATTGCCTAACACAGGGTTTCAAGGAACACCAAAGAGAATCTGTGTGTCCTACATCCCCTCTCAGGCCCTATAATAGGCATCAGTGTATATCAGGGGTAGGCAACCTTTTTTGTATGTCATGACGATTAAAAAAATAAATGGTGAAGTACTCAGTGTGCCATGCAAACATGAAAGACCTATAAGACAAACTTTGTAAAGATGGTGCATCTGTTGTGTGTACGAGGTTACTGAACACCAGCCGGGGGTGGGATGCACCTAGGAGAGACGACGGGCACTGAACACAAGTTTGGGGGCGCTGCATTAAGGAGAGAGAGCGACTACAGAACACCAGCTCGGGGGTACTGCACATAAGAGAGACCATGGCTCCTGAACAGCAGCTCAGGGGGTGCACATAGGAGAGATAGCTGCCAACTTTTGCTAACTTTTTTCTTTTACAAAGCGGTTACTGAACTCTGTCCTTGCGGCGCTGACCACCAGGAGAAAGCAGTGTTGCATTGTGTGCTTGCCAAGTGTTCAGCAGCGACAAACTGCTCTCTACTGTTGATGGCACCACCAAGCGCATAACGAAGCTCTGCTCGCTCTCCCTGTGTTCAGCGCTGCCAAACACACAATGGCGCTAGACACTGGGAGAGAGAAGTGCTCCAGCAAACCATGCCCCACGTGCTGGCTGTGGCACCGGTGCCATAGTTTGCGGACCCCTGGTCTATATGCTTTTCCTGGATTTTTCCTTTAATTCAGTGTACAAAAATTCATTTTCACACTTGGTTCTCCATTCTAGAGGTGGAGTTGGTCATTGCCACTGGGAACCTATTGACTCTAACAGGTGTCATACAGCAAGGATCCTTGTACTAAATATAGTATGTTATAATGCAGACGCTATGAGAAGATTGTACACTACCGCAGCAAGGGACTGGCTGGAACTAAGGCTCTATCTCCGCAACGGGGGCACGGAATATTAATTTTAATGTTGCAGGTTTAAGTAAATACGTTCGGTTTGATTTTAAACTTTAAGGAAGGAAACCATTTAATCCAGGTTTTCATAATCTCGTCTATGGTCATATCCATTGAGAGTTCTTGAATTATTCGCATAACCCCATATATTACATTTGTGTGTGTGTATATAATATTTATAAAATTGTGCCGCAGATATAGGTTTCTTAACAAATATGATCATTTAAAACTTGATCCTAAACTTTTGAATGATGCTTCTTTTCAGGTGACTGCGGAGCATTTTGTACTAAGCCAATTTTGTCGTAGTTGATACCAATTCTCAATTTATTATTGCTTATCCTTTCCACATTCAATTATTCACTAAAGGTAATCCGGTTTGATTGGAGGCTTCCTAGTGTGGTGACTACAACTGATTTATAGTCTTTTCAGTAAATCATGCCTTTTGTCCAGGTCAGCCTCCAGATGCATTGCCATTCTGCATGTATATTAGTTATGGGGAACACATAACTAAATCAATGTATTCATTGTATAGTGAAAACTGTAAATATCAAATCTCAAGTGTAATTATTTCAACTGTAACTTTTACAAGCAGTTTGGTACTTTGCAATAAAGTTTTCTTGAAAGTGTTTACAGCAAGGAATTTGATGGTATTTATTTCCATATACTAGATGCTCATTCTTAATTTTGTGCTTATTTTGTGGGCTGTATAAAATCAACTTGATTATTGGGATGGAACTTTTACTAAGAAAGATCTGTGGAAAGTTTTAGGGAGCCCATGGAACACACAATTCTAGTAACTTATTAGGCACCTCTTTTCCCCCTATTCCTGGCTATTACGCTGTCCAGAAACACCGCACTCACTGAAAAATGATGAGGCTTATAAATTGTTTGGGGCTGCAGAGAGTTTGTGAGGGGGAGGGTGCTGCTAACTTGCACACATATACACAAGTGTTATCTGCGAAGGCCTCAATCAGACTGGCATAATACAGCCACATTTTCGCATCCGTCCTGACCACGGGTGTAATGACCTTAACAATCCGCATCATAGATCATGGTTCTCATGTCTCATAGAGGAAAAAATTATTGATCACCGTTTTGATGCTGGGAGAACATGGATAGCTCACCCAAGCCACCGATCAGAACCCTAGTACTGTGTGCTGGGGGAAAGGGTGCAATGCTCCTGAGTGTGGGAGAACATCAAAACAGCTAGTCCCTTTCTCTTCTCGAGCTAAGCTGAGAAAAACTGACAATTAGAGAGAGAGCCTGTAGAGGGGAAAAATACTTGATAACGATGACATTCTGGTCCGGAAAACTACTCCAGTATACACACATGATGTTGTTATTTTTTGTATAAAATTAATTTAGGCCCCATGCACACGACCGTAGAAACGCCCATAATCACGGGCCGTAATTACGGCCTGTAATTACGGGCCCATAGACTTCTATTGGCCACGGGTACCTCCCCGTATGCTTATGGGAAGGTGCCCGTGCTGTTGAAAAATATAGAACATGTCCTATTTCAGGCCGTAATTACAGCACGGGCAGGCTCATAGAAGTCTATGGGGCTCCCGTAATTACGGGTGACTACGTGTGTGCACCCGTAATTACGAGAGCGTTGCTAGGCGACGTCCGTGTATAGTCACTGTGCAGGGTGCTGAAAGAGTTAAACGATCGGCAGTAACTCTTTCAGCACCAGGGACAGTGACTGCCGATCACAATATAGATAAAGCTGTAAAAAAAAAAAAAGACGTTCAGACTTACCCAGAACTCCCTGCTTCTTCCGCCAGTCCGGCCTCCTGGGATGACGTTACAGGCCAATCACTGGCTGCAGCAGTCACATGGACTGCGCGTCATCCAGGGAGTTTGGACTGGCTGTCAAGAGAGGGACGCGTCACCAAGACAACGGCCGGGTAAGTATGAATTTCTTTTACTTTTATTACGGAAAGGGCTGTCCATTCTCTCTATCCTGCACTGATAGAGAGAAGGGCTGCCGATTACTGCAGTGTAATTTTGCAGAGAAAACGTGCCCGTAAATACTGGTGCAATACGGGTCGAATACGTGTGACCAAGGACCCGTATTTACGGGTGGACAAAAATACGGTCGTGTGCATGAGGCCTTAGCATTTAGTCATTATTCTAATAATGCCACACAAAGTGCAATAAGCAAGATATAGTTAGCATCAGTAGTATAACTATTTTTCTCTGAATAATAATAATTTCATCCATCATTAGTAATAAAAATCCTTACTGGCAGGCTAAGATAATAAAATTAGTAGAGATTGTGCCTGGACCATTGTATAGTGACAATCCAAAAATTGTCTTAGCTCTGTGTATAACGCTGTTGTCACTGAATCTCCTCCTGGCTTCCTTACATATTCTTTAGATGATAGTAACCCCTTTGAGGTACGGTTATGTCATAGCCAGGAAGAAGTAGTATGGAGCGGTCTCAGATGGCTCCTTACTCACGGATGCCTTCTTGCCTTCTACGATTATGGTGATAACAAATTTTGTGTTTTTTTAATTTTTTTTACTACTTTTACAAAGAAAAAACGAATTGTTAACCCCTTCCCGACAGTTGACGGATCCATACGCCATAGTCGGGTAGGGGAAGTATGGAGCGGGCTCAATGAGTGAACCCACTCCATACGATGCCGGTGTCGGATGTTTGTTACAGCCGACACTTCAGAGTAAAGAGCGGCATCGCGCTCGAGCGCGATCCCGCTAGTTTAACTCGTTAAATATTGCAGTCAATAGCGGAGGGGGGGCGATGGTTGCTATGGCTGCCTGGGCCCCAGGTACGCCATCTTTGTTCACCTATTAAGCCCTGCCACCAGCAGGGCTTAATAGATGCCTGTCAGAATCACGCTATACTGCAATACATTAATATTGCAGTATATCGTGCAAGCGATCTAACGATCGCTGGTTGAAGTCCCCTAGGGGGACTAATAAAAAAGAAAAGAAAAGTAAAAATGAGTTAGTTTTTTCTTTTATGTAAAAAAATTAGAAGTTAAAAAGAAAAAACATTTTCCCCCTAGAGCATAGTAAAAAAATAAATAAATAAACATAATTGGTATCGCCGCGTCCGTAAAGGTCTGAACTATTACAATATATCATTATTTAACACGCACGGTGAACGCCGTATAAAGAAGAATTGTAAACGCCAGAATCTCTATTTTTAGTCACCTAATCTCCCACAAAAAATGAAATAAAAAGTGATCATACCGCCGCATGTACCAAAATGGTATTATTACTACAGCTTATCCCGCAAAAAATAAGCCCTCATACCACTTAATCGACGGAAAAATAAAAAAAGTTGAGGCTCTCGGAATTTGGCGACACAAAATAAATTTTCTTTTTCACACTTAGGTTTTTACTTGTAAAAGGAGTAAAATATAGAAAAAACTATATATATATATATATATATATATTTTTTTTTTTTAAACTCGTTTTATTAAAAGTAACTGTCAGAGTCAATCCATCACATACATCAGGAGAACATTATACATTCAATAGTGCATATGTCAGAAGATGCAATATATACAAAGGGGTTACTCGCAGGTATCCATCATAATAACCTGTGGTTCGCAGACCACACACACATAATACAGGATTCTCAATGCATTCCACCCCGACTTTTATTACATTACATCATGAGAATAGGAATACTCCCACATTTCAATATTCTATCACCCCGCCCCAATCCTCTTGTACATCATACCCTGGAGCGCCTGGACATGTCATCCTCCCTAGTCTTTTACCCTCTCCCACCCCCAGCTTGCGCCAGAGCAGCTGTCAGCCCTTGGACTGTACAATGAGTAAGGCTCGATGAGCACCACCCATCCCAGATCAGATCAAATTTAGCTGGCTTTCCCCGGTGTTTATACACTATTTTCTCAAATGGAAGCATGTCATTGACCATTTTGCGCCATTGCGCTACTGTCGGGGTCCTATCCGCCATCCATCTCATGGCCACCGCCTTTCTTGCCATAAACAGTGTTTCTCTGAGAAAGATCTTCTCATATACTGACCATTGCTCCTCATTTAGCAGTCCCAATAAACACACCTCCGGCCTGCAAGTTATCGTCCTCCCCATCACTGCCGTTAATAATGCAACCACCTCCTCCCAAAAACGAAGAATCCGGTGACAACCCCACATTAGGTGTATAAAGTCTGCCCTCATCTCTCCACACCTATGACATTGTGAGGACTCCAATCTTCCCATACGATGTAACTTTACGGGCGTTAAATAACATTGGTGGATGATGAACAGTTGCACAAGTTTATTATTTGCAGCTGGTGAAACCAGCAGATGGGAGCCCTGTGCCTCCCTCCATTCCTCTGCTGTGAGTTGTGGGATTAATGCACGCCACCTATCCTCCACTTCCAGGGGCTCCATTTGCATTTTAGCCTCCATTAGATAAGAATAAATTTGGGAGATAGCACCCCTTGTAAACGGCGTGCACAGCCTCACCACCAAGTCACAGCTAGAATATGTCACGGAGTTCAATGGGAATTGTGCTACTAGAGCATGATGAAGCTGTATGCAATATAATTCATCCCCTGGCGGTATATTGAATGCTGCCCGAATCTCGCTCACCGTCATCACCGACCCTTCTTCCGTTAGCAGTTGTGATACAGTAACTATCTCTCTAGATGACAAGTAACGTTTCCCCACCAACCCATGCAAATGAGAAAAGCTCGGGTTATCCCACAGCGGACTCTCCGCCACCACCCCCACACATCCCAGTACATCTTTAGCCTGTTGCCAGACTCGTCTCGCCAGCTTATGTAAGGGTAAGAGGGAGCGGTGTCTAAAATCATGCGGCTCCAGTATCGGCCATAGAGTTTTTAAGCCCAGTACTCGGGCTAGATGATTCTCAGCATTAGTCTTTAGGGGGGGGGGGAGACCCAAGAAATCAAGTACCTTAGCTGCCCCGCCAAATAATATAGAAAAACATCCGGTAACGCAGCCCCAGCCTCATCTTTAGGTCTTTGTAGAATCGACAACTTGAGTTTAGATCTCCCCCCCCCCCCACACAAACAGCGCGAACAACGAGTTTATTATTTTAAAGAACCTTTTAGGCACCAACACATCCATGTGCTCCAACACATACAAGAACTTTGGCATTACTATCATTTTTAATAGATTGACACGTCCTGCTACTGACAAAGGCAGGCCCTTCCACACCTGTATTTTGTCCCTTAGATACGTGACCAAGGGCGCTACATTTAACCCATACGATCTAGTGCTATCCCTAGCAATATTAATCCCCAGGTACTTGAACTCTGATCTTACCGGCAGTCCGCTAAACTGGGTGCCCCATCCACAATTATCTTGTCTCAACGGCATCAGATACGATTTAGACCAATTAATTAGTAACCCTGAGTATCTTCCAAAATCGTTAATAAGGGAAATAGCTCTGGGGAGGGTGGCATTGGGGTTCGCCATAAACAACGCCATGTCGTCCGCATATAATCCTATCCGGTCCTCTCTGTCTCCTATTCTAATTCCCATATATGCAGGATCCTTCCTAATTTTAAGAGCCAGTGGTTCAATGGCTAAAGCGAAGAGAAGTGGCGAAAGAGGGCACCCCTGCCTCGTGCCCCTATGGAGGCCAAAGGAAGGGGACAGGGCCCCATTCACCAACACCTGCGCTCGTGGAGATTTATATAACAAGGAAACCCAATTGATAAATCTCTCCCCAAACCCAAATCTTCGCAGTACTGCCAGCAGATAAGGCCATTCTACCGAGTCAAATGCCTTTGCCGCGTCCAAAGATGCCACTGCCCAGTCCTGCTGCTCCTCCCATCCGATCTGTGTCACCACCTGTACCCGCCTAATATTTTCTGAGGTGGACTTGCCAGGTATAAAGCCACATTGGTCTGAATGGATGATCTCTTTTATTACTCTGCAGAGCCTACTAGCTAACATCTTAGTCAAGATTTTGTAATCCACTGTCAGCAATGAGATCGGTCTATATGAACCACATTCTTCTGGTTTTTTGTCTGGCTTCAGCAACACAATTATGGTGGCTTCACACATGGATTCCGGAAGAGCGGAATTCCGATAGCTGTGTTCAAACAGGGCCAGCAATTGGGGGGCCAGCAGCTCTCCATATTGTAAATATACCTCCAGAGGAATACCATCCGGCCCTGAAGCCTTCCCCTTAGCCAATGACGCCATTCCCTCCAAAACCTCATCTAGCGTAAATGGAGCCTCAAGCGATGCCACCCCCTCCGCTGTCAACGAAGGAAACGATATTCCATCCAAGTAGCTCTCCATCTCCTCCATCCTATAATCAACTTTTGATGCATACAGCTGATCATAAAACTGTGTAAATTGCTCGAGAATCTCTCCCGGGGAGGTGTAGATCTCATCTCCAGGCCCCGCTATGCCCATCACCGGGGGGGATCTAGAGCTGTTCCGTACCATTTGTGCCAGTATTTTACCCGATTGGTTGCCCAGTTCAAAATGGGATTGTTTGCTAAAGAATAAGCTACGCGATGTCTTATCCCTCAGGATCTGCAAATACTGTCTACCCAAATCCAGCCATGCATTCCGGTTAACTGGTGTGGGATCCTGAACAAATGCCCCTTCCGCCTGTGAACATTGATATGCTATGTCCTCCTCCTGCAGGGCGGATGCTCGTTTTACATAGGATATGGAGGATCGGAGACACCCCCTTAAATAGGCCTTGAGGGTATCCCACACCAGTGACCGATTTTCCATCTGAGCATGCGCTTCTATAAAAATTGATAACTGATCCGGTATGCGATCGTTCTGTTGGATGAGCTGAAGCCAAAACGGATGTATTTTACCCATCCCCCTTCTGCCTACCTGTGGCCTTTTTAATGTCAATAATATTGGGCTATGATCCGAGATCCCCCTCGGTAAATGATCCACTGATTCTATCTCCTGGAAAACCGCATGTGATCCAAATATATAATCAATTCTGGACAGCGCGTTGTACTGCAAGGTGTGACATGTAAATTCTCTGATCCCTTCATGTGTCACCCTCCACAAATCTATCCATCCCATTTCCTTTACCAACATGCTCAACTGAGTGGGACTACCAGGGCCTCTACTCCCATTCCCCGGCAGTCTATCCATACCTGGGTCCATAACCAAGTTGAGATCCCCCATCATGATCACTCGAACCCCGGGGTATGCTGCCACAAATCGGACGGCTTCCTGAATTACTGCCAATGAGGCTGGTGGAGGATTATACACCCCCATGATCACATATGGGCAATCATCTAGAACCGCGTGTAAAAAAATGTACCGCCCCTCCGGGTCTACACTAGATTGTAGCAATTTCCAACGAAGCTCTGCGTGTACTAAAATGGCCACCCCTCTGGAGTACGAAGTGTGCGAAGCATGTCCCACCCACTGTACCCAGGGCTTATTCAGAATCGACACAGTGTCCGGTGTCATGTGTGTTTCTTGTAGACACGTTATATGTGGACGCTGTCCCCGCACAGTAGCAAATATCATATGCCTCTTTTCAGGAGACCCCATTCCCCGGACATTCCAGGACATTAACCGTAATCCTGCCATTTCATACTGTTAACACACATTGGAGCACCACTGCCCTGAAACCTATCCCCCAGCCCCTGAGTAACAATTATCCCATTCCCATATGCATTGCCCTCCATGACTCGTAGGTATGCAATATCTAAGCCGTGTTCTGCTGTAATGTGAATTGACTCAATATCCTTCATAACAACTTCAAAAACCAACATTGCTCAACAGGAGCTAACCTTTGTAGCCTATACTCTAGGGGGTAGTTTCTACGGCTAGCGTGCTTCTGCCGTAAATACACTGTCTGTATAAGTGTAGTACACCCCCGAGCCAGCATCCCCAGGCCCTTTTAAAGACATTTTAATACCTGACGTATAATATCGGTCCCCCATACCTTCAATTTAGAACATATAAGGATGTTGCTATGGGCCTTAAACTGCCCACCTTATAACATGGGCCTCATGCCCCCCATAACAAGTTGCAGATAATACGGTACATCATCACATCATTATCTTAGAAGGATACTTTAAGCTGGAACGTCCGTGCTATAAGCAATATGGGGTATCCATGAGTTCCATATGTCAGATATAACTTCCATCCTGCATAACCACAGCTCTCATCTTCGGGGAGATTGCCTATGCTTTCTTGTAATCCATTCTTCCGCCTCAGTTGGATTCGTAAAGAATATGGCTCTGTCTCCATCCACAACCCGCAATCTAGCCGGATATGCCATCGAATAAGGAATCTGCAGGTCCCGTAGTCGGCGCTTGATAGGGACATAAGACGCCCTTTGTCTCTGCAAATCAGGAGAAAAATCCGGATATATGGACACAGAAGCATTCCCAAATCGAATCCCTCCGGCTTTCCGAGCTTCCAGCAGAACCGTATCCCGATCTTTGCAGTTCAGCATCCGAGCAAGCAGAGGTCTTGGGGGAGCACCCGGAGGCGGTAATCGTGCTGGAACCCTGTGCGCCCTTTCTACCGCATACGCCAACGAGAATGGCGCATCTGGGAAAGTCTCCTTCAGCCATTTCTCCACAAACTCTCCCGATCTCTGCCCCTCTGCCCTCTCTGGCAGCCCCACAATGCGGAGATTATTACGGCGCAATCTATTTTCCAGATCGTCGGCTTTCTGGCGCCACAAATCCACTTTACGGTGCAGGTCTTGTATAGCCGCAGGCATATTAGCAGTGAGATCTTCCAAGGCCGAAATCCTGCCCTCCGTCTCCGTCACTCTTTCCCGCACATTCTGCAGGTCTTGCCTCAATAGGCCCACGTCCACTCTCACCTCATCTATCTTGGCCGTGAGTGTCGTACGTGTCTCAAGGATGGCTGTCAGCAGCTTATCCGATGCCTCCTGCAACGTGAGTCCCGCATCCTGTTCCGGGGGAGCTAATGTGGATGTCCCTGCCATTGCCGCGGCCTGCCCAGCAGAGCACCCGCCAGCGCCATCTTGGATCACCACGCGGGCATAGGATTTCAGTTTTTCCGCCGCATCCATCGCTTTAGGCGGGCTCATCTTTTTTTTGGGAGATGTCCTTCCCTTCCGACGTAGCTGGTAAGGAATTTTGGCAACTTTCACGGATTACAGTACCGTCAGGAGGATATAATGCAGGATGCCGGCCCGGAGCTATCGCCACACACGTCCTCTCACATCAGTAGCTGGCCACGCCCCCTCTATATATATATTTGGTATCACCGTAATCATATTGACCTGCAGAATAAAGTTAACATGTTGTTTTAATTGCACAGTGAATTCCGTAAAAACGGCGCGCAAAAAACCATGGAGGAATCGCTGTTTTTTTTTCATTTTTCTACCCCACAAATAATTTTTTTTCCCGTTTCCTAGTACATTATACGGCACAAATAAATGGTGCTACGAAAATCTACAACTCGTCCCGCAAAAATCAAGCCCCCATAGTACTATATCGACGTAAAAATAAAGAAGTTATGGCTGTTGGAATGTGGGGAGGAAAAAACGAAAATGAAAATCTGAAAAAGGGCTGCGGCGGGAAGGGGTTAAAAAACAAATTTGTTTTGTGCCGCCATATTGTGAGAGCCATAACGTTCTTATTTTTCTATTGTGGTGTGAGCGCTTGTTATTTGCAGGAGGAGCTTACAGGTACCATTTTGAGGTGCATGCAACTTTTTTTTTTCAAACTCAGACATGATAAATCAGTATATATTCCTACAAGTCGTGAGCATTTATAGCTTTGCAGATCTATGATAGTATTGTCAGTAGGAAACATTCCAAGATATGTTGATACTGATACATATGTAGCTTGAACAAAAATAAATCTGTTTTTTGTTTATAATTTAACAGTACATTCAAACACATGTACAAGAATGGTGTTAGTGAAAAACGCGTAATCTCTTCCTAGATTATTGTGTATTAGAACTCAGTAACAGGTTATCTCTAGGTGGTGTTCGAATATCATGTTCTAGTTGTATGAAGTTATTAAGGAAGTATTAAACTTAAAATGAAAACAATCTAAACCTGGTGCAGCTATCTTTCTCTAAGTTTTTGGTTATTTCATGTATAAGTGATTCACTTAGGCCTCATTTACACGAGCGTAATATACGCGCGTGCTTTTCACGCGTGTCGTACGCACCTATATTACTCTATGGGGCAGTGCAGACGATGCGTGAATTTTGCGCAGCGCGAGTGCGTTGCGTAAAACTCACGACATGTTCTAAAATTCTGAGTTTTTCGCGCATCACGCACCCATTGAAGTAGATGGGTGCGTGAAAACCACGAAGGTCGCACGGAAGCACTTCAAACAGCTGTCAAACTGAATGTAAAAAGAAAAGCACCACGTGCTTTTCTGTTTACAAACATCCGAACGGAGTGTCTTACACATGAGCGAACCGACCTTTACCGGGTTCGGCCGAACTCATTTTGACCGAACCCGGCAGGAGACAGTCACTGTGCAGGGTGCTGAAAGAGTTAAACTGTTTCAGCACCCTGTACAGTGACTTCCGATCCCAATATACGTGAACGTGTAAAAAAAAAAAAAAAGTTCTGACTTACCGATAACTCCCGGCTTCTTCCTCCAGTCTGACCTCCCGGGATGACAATTCAGTCCAAGTGACAGCTGCAGCCAATCACAAGCCAAGCACAGGCTGCAGCGGTCACATGGACTGCCGCGTCATCCAGGGAGGTGGGGCCCGATGTCAAGAGAGGCGCGTCACCAAGGCAACGACCGGGAAGTTCTCGGTAAGTACGAACCTCCTTTTTTTTTCAACAGGTTACTCGATATGGTGATCGGAATGCACTGTCGAGGGTGCTGAAAGAGTTACTGCCGATCAGTTAACTCTTTCAGCACCATGGACAGTGACTGACGTCGACTAGCCTCATCTCTATGATGGCGGCTGCGCGAAAATCACGCAGCCGCGCATCATACACGGATGACACGCGGAGCTGTCAAGTGCAAAACGCACACGCTCGTGTAAATGAGGCATTAATCAAACAGAAGTCTCTAAGCGATGTTTACGAGGACCAACCTGTCCATTGGGCATCGCATTTTGGAAGTCTGTTTTCGAGAACACTGACTATTCTCTCAAATTGATGTATCTCTTTAATTTTGTTCTGTCTCCTCAAAAATTGAATAGTTCTGGATTCCAGCTTATTGCTACTGTCCATTTTGCTGCAAACAGAATATGTGAAATTTCATTTTCTGCTTTGTTTAGGTATATCCGGGATGTCTGCGTTCAGTAACGCCGACCAGGGAGATAACTTGACTTGTAAATTTAATTTAGAGTTAACTAGGCGTTCTATTGTTTTCCAGTGAGCCTGTACCACTGGACAGGACCATCATATGTGGGTCATAGTTCCCCTCTCTCCACAGTTTCTAAAACAAGTATCTGGACTACCCGGGAACAATTTGACTATTCTATCAGGAGTAAGATACCATCTTGTGAAGATTTTATACGAGGTTTCCTTGATGTTGTTTGATAGGGAGACTGTAGCCATTCTATCATATATCTGTTGCCATGAGGTCGAATCAGGTAAAGTTCCTAGTTCTCTTTCCCAAGCTATCATATATGTAGGAGGACCATTGTATGTTGCGCTTCTAATGTGTGAGTACAGAACTGAAATCAGCCCCTTTTCCCTAGGTGAGCCTCGACAAATAGCTTTATAAGTTAAACTGGAGTCATGTGGTAGAAAGGCAGATCCAGAAAGAAGGTGGTGAATTTGTAGGTATCTATAATGCTCCCGCAGAGGGATTTGAAGGTCCCGACGTAGGGTCTCAAAAGGGAGGGGTTTACCATCTTTGCATAATTTAAAGAATTGAGACCTGATGAAGTCCACTACTTAAAGTCCTGGTGGGAAATCAGAATTATGTAATAAAGGTTGTAAAGAAGATGGATATGATATAAGTTCAAATTTATCCCGACATAGTAGCCAGAGTGTTAGGGAGTGTTTGATAGTTCTATTGTCTATGTCAGGAGTGTGGGATTTTAAGTCTGGAGACCACATCAGTGCCTGAAGTGAAGATGGAGATGTGGTAAGAGATTCAAACAGGATCCATTTTACAGTGTTGGGATTACAGTTCCATACAGCGATTTGTAAGATTTGAGAAGCATAGTAATATAATTTCAGGTCTGGGAGGCTAAGTCCACCTCTAGAGGTGGAGCGATGCAAAGCGGATTTACTGACTCTTGAACCACGATTCGCCCATATAAATTTGTTTATTACCCGTTGTATATGTGAGATGTCATAAAGAGGAACCTTAACAGGAAGGGCCCTAAATAGATAGATAGAGCAGCTTGGGTAGAATTGTCATTCTAACTGCAATGAGCCTGCCCATCCATGATATGCGTTATCTGGACAATTCCTCTAATAGTTTCCTGATAGAAGCAAATTTTTGTGGGTAGTTACTAAGGTATGAATTATTTGGGTCTCTAGCCAGAGCGATTCCTAAATATGTTAAGTGGGAATGTTTCCATTGAAATCCAATATTAAGTTTTATCAATTCCACCTGACCCGGCAACATATTAACTTGCATAGCCGTTGAATTAAGCGGATTTACCACCAATCCCGAGTATACATTACATCATATATCTCTACCCGTCACTTCAGGTCATAGGCGGTGGTCCTGGTCTTGGCGAGGCTGGACCTGCCGGAGGGGTCATCTGTAGTTGTCGGCGCCATGCAGATGTCCAGATGGGTTCTAACGGGAGGCGTTGACGAGGTCGGTCTGCTGTTGCCGAAATGGGAGTCCCTTCTCTGAGACCTAATCAGATGAGCAGTCTCCATCCCATGTCTAGTGCTGAGCTATTATGTGGTGAGCCCTTGTAGATGAAGGTTAGTCTGAATGGGAAACCCCACTTGTATCTGATCCCAGCCACTCTTAGGATGTCCGTAAGAGGTTTTAGTTGTCGTAGTTTTTCCAAGATAACGAGATACATCCGCAAAAATCTGTAGCGGTTCTTGTTTTAAGGAGGGCGGAGTTTTGTCACGAGCTGCTTTACTTCTTCCTTAACTGTAAAGTAATGAAGACGAAGAGTGATGTCTCTAGGTCTTTCTCCAACTGCAGATCTAGGACGAAGTGCCCGGTGTATACGGTCCATCCGGAATTGAGTCATCGGATAATTTGGTAATAAGTAAGAAAAAGTTGTATGGCATATTCTGTGAGGTCCTCTATCATTTCAGAAACTCCTCTTAAGCGCAGGTTATTCCTTCTAGATCTGTTTTCTAAGTCTTCCAGATGTAGATGTATCGATTCTTGAGAAGACTTCAAAAGATCTATTTCTGTTTTGAGATCTCCGTGTGCTTTTAGCAATTCATCATGTTTTGTCTCTAAGAGATCTTTGCGGGAGCCAATTGAGGTTATTTCCATTGTAAGGCTATGTTCACACGGAGTATTTTGGGGGAGGAATATCTGCCTCAAAATTCCGTTTGGAACTTTGAGGCAGATATTCCTCTCCCTGCACGCCGATTTTCGCGGCAATTATCGCACCGTTTTTCGCCCGCGGCCATTGAGCGCCGCGGGCATAAAACAGCGAGAAATACGCTTTCTCCTGCCTCCCATTGAAGTCAATGGGAGGTCGGAGGCGGAAGCGCCCGAAGATAGGGCATGTCGCTTCTTTTTCCCGCGAGGCAGTTTTACTGCTCGCGGGAAAAAGACGCCGACGCCTCCCATTGAAATCAATGGGAGGCGTTCTCGGGCCGTCTCTGCCGAGTTTTGCAACGCGGTTTCCGCGTCAAAAAACTCGGCAAAATACCCCGTGTGAACATAGCCTAAGATAATGCGTCACTCTTTGTAATTCTTTATGAAAGGAAACATTCAATTTCTGATATAATGCATCCATACATGTTGTTAAGTCTTCTTTAGTAAAATGATCTTCCCTGACCGTATCAGGGGCTATTGAGGGTGAGGTTCTTTTTGGAGTTCTTTGCGGTAAAGGTTCTGGATGTTCAACTAGTGACGCCTGTGATGCCGACATTTCTGAATCCGTGTCTTGAAGCAGGGAAGGCAGAGAATTTCTGTGAAATATAGCCGGGATGGATGACTGGATTGAGGACGCTTTAGGAGTCTTGCCCAGCCTTGGCATTGGGTCGAATTCAAGGGACCTTGTAGTCAGTTAGTTGTTATGTAGTTTATTTAGGTCTGTGGTAGAGAGTTATGTGGTGTGTCAGATCATATAGAAGGATTAAGGCATTATATAGAGCATATTAGTTGTAGAAGGTCAACACTGTTGTTTTTGCATTATTGTTATAAGATTTGTCAGATTAACAGTGTATGGAACCCTTTCTCTGTGTTCCAACAGTGATCCCAGCCGAGGGTGAGTCTGCGGCCGACCCCACTCCTAACTAAACCCAGGCCCCAGCCTCCCAATGCGGTGTTAGGCCGCAAATGTAAAAATGTCTGGAGAGAGTCAATAATAGTCTCTAAATTGAGGAGACCGCTCGTTTTTGTCCAGGGGAGCAAGATTAGAAGGTGGGGAAGGGTATATGAGCCCACCTATTAGTAGATGCATGTGGTAGCTGATAATGAAGGAAGCAAGCAGGCTTGAATACCTCTATTGTAGGGTGGCTAAGATGGCGTTTTTGTCCCTGAGCACACTGTTGAGGCTAAAATATGAGGCCCTATTGGGCAAGAACTGGTGCTTGGTACTTGAGGTATGTCTTTCTGGAGGTCCGTGTGGATCTCTGTGATTTTCTGAGCCCCTGGTTGAATTCCGGGCGGATCACCCTGACTTCCCTGAAGTGATGAGAATTCCGGGCGGATGACAATTGAGACCGCAGCTTCAGGCCGGGAGGTAGGCCGCAAATATAAAAATGCACCAGAAGTGACGATTTTGATGTCCAAATGTTCAGCCGGGTACGCTGAGTATGGAACTGGTCTCAGATTTTGAATTGTGGTAAGATACCAGGATAGATGGCTCTGGGTAGAGATAAAGTGCCAGGAGCTCCCTCCAAGTGCATCCGACCATGTTCGCCGCTAGCCACGCCATGTGCATTTTAATCACTATTTATAAAATTTTTTATGGGAGACGAAGTGACTAAAAAACACCAATTCTGTTATTTTATTTACATTTTTTTTGGTAGGCATTCACTGCGGATTAAATTATGTTATATTGTAATAGGTCAGACTTTTACCAAACGTGGCAATACCAATTGTTAAATTTTTTTTTAAATTTTTTGGGGAAAAATGGGAAAATGTTTTTTTCTTTAATTATTCCTCCTCGTGGGAGATATTGCGATCGTTGGATCGCTTGCACAATACACTTTAATACTTATGTATTGTAGTATATTGTTTTTTTTTACCAGCTCCTAGTAAGCCCTGCCTCTGGGGGCTCATAAAACGTCTCATAGGAGCACAAAAATGGCAGACCTGGGGGCATTTATTAAGCAGCCATGACCACCTGTGGCACCATGCGTCACTGGGTGCCGATGGGCTATTGGAAGGGGTCATCCCCTCTTTCTAACAGCTTAGATGCCATGGTCGCTATTTACTACAGCATTTAAGTGAAACACCCGGGATCGGAGCTTTCTCCGATCCTGGTCGTTGCAGTGAGGTGTTGGCTGTAACTTCACCTTGAGCCTTCTCCATACTTCCTTTCTTTCGGCTATCTAAGAACATGTAAGGAAGCCAGGAGAAGCTTCAGTGACGACAGCGGGATACACAGGGCTAAGACAATTTTTGGATTGTCACTATACAATGGTCCAGGCACAATCTCTACTAATTTTATTATCTTAGCCTGCCAGTAAGGATTTTTATTACTAATGATGGATGAAATTATTATTATTCAGAGAAAAATAGTTATACTACTGATGCTAACTATATCTTGCTTATTGCACTTTGTGTGGCATTATTAGAATAATGTGGCATTATTAGAATAATGACTAAATGCTAAGGCCCCATGCACACGACCGTATTTTTGTCCAACCGTAAATACTGGCGTAAATACGGGTCCTTGGTCACACGTATTCGACCCGTATTGCACCAGTATTTACGGACCCGTACCCGTAAATACAGGTTCGGTGTCACCCGTATTCCACCCGTATTTACGGGCACGTTTTCTCTGCAAATTTACACTGCAGTAATCGGCAGCCCTTCTCTCTATCAGTGCAGGATAGAGAGAAGGGACAGCCCTTTCCGTAATAAAAGTGAAAGAAATTCATACTTACCCGGCCGTTGTCTTGGTGACGCGTCCCTCTCTTGACATCCAGTCCGACCTCCCTGCATGATGCGCAGTCCATGTGACCGCTGCAGCCAGTGATTGGCCTGTAACGTCATCCCAGGAGGCCGGACTGGCGGAAGAAGCAGTGAGTTCTGGGTAAGTATGAACGTCTTTTTTTACTATGCAATGTCATAGTAACAATCCAAAAAATGTTATCCCACTCCAGGCACGTTCTCTACTAATTTTAGCCCTGGGTATCACGCTCCAGGCACGTTCTCTACTAATTTTATTATCTTAGCCTGCCAGTTAAGATTTTACAGACGTAATTCGGGCGTTTTACGCCTCAAATTACGTCCGAAAATACGGCTCCAAAGCGCCGGCAAACATCTGCCCATTGAAATCAATGGGGTTACGATGTTCTGTGCACACTGGCTTTTTTTTTACGCGCTACTGTCAAAAGACGGCGCGTAAAAAGACGCCCGCATCAAAGAAGTGCATGTCACTTCTTGAGACGTAATTGGAGCCGTTTTTCATTGACGCCATTGAAAAACAGCTCCAATTACGTCCGTAATTGACGCCGCGAAAAACGCGCGTACGAGCAATTGCGTCTAAAATTCAGGAGCTGTTTTCGCCTGAAAACAGCTCCATAATTTCAGGCGTATTGGACGCTGCCGTGTGAACATACCCTTACTCTGCGTAAGTGAGGTTTATGGTAGGATTGTTGTTTATAAAACCTCCCAGCGTACACTCACACGCCTAGGGTGTGTTCAAATTGAGGGTTGATGATGGGAGTTCTTCTGTGAAGCTGTTTACGACATGCTTAAACCAATGGTAGTAAATTAATCCGGTGCAGCTCCTGAAGTTCCACCCGCTTTTTCCAATGCAGTCGGGCATGTAAAAAAAAGTGGTGCAGAGATGTCATAAATATGGGGGTCATCATGAAAACCATATTTTTCAATAAAACTTCCATAATACACTACCGGTGAAAAGTGTAAAAAAAAACACCTCAGCAAATATCATAAAAAGGTTCAAAAGTAGGTTAAAAACATAAAAATAAGATGAATTTTTAGCCTCAAACGAAACCATAGTCTGAATTTCTGTTTTTAACCAAAGGGCTTTTTTTTTCAGGGAAGACATCAAGGACAGATGCTCTGCAGCACAGAAAGAAAATTATGGTTTGAAATTGGATGCTACAGTTGTCTCAACTTTTGGAGATTACTTTCAAACTCTGGTTCTATATAACCAGTGTGGGAACAGACTTTATTACAACCAGGATTTGGACAGTTTTGCTCTTCAGAACAGAGCACATTGCTATCATAATAGCAAGAAAAAGGCAATTAACAAAAGAAGACAGACAATTATAAATTGCCAAGAAAGCCAAGGTGACAGCCAGTACAGTTTCCTATACCATCAAAAGGCAGTTGGAAACTCTGAAAGAAAGAGGTCTGGCAGGCCAATACCACTATAAGATAAGATAACACGTTTTTGAGAGTCATTAGTTTGCGTGATCGGCGCCTCACAGCACAAAATCTTCAAGCCCAGCTTGAAGCGTGATGGTGTGGGGCTCTTTTGCTGGATCCAGAGTTGACAACTGGCACACAGGATAAAATGGGCTACCACAGCTTTTTGATGCACCATGCAATACCCTCTGGTGTATGCCTACTTGGTCAGGAGTTCATATTACAGCAAGACGATGATCCAAAATATACCTCTGTTATGTCAGAACTACCTAAGGCCTCATGCACGCGAACTTATTTTTTTCCTCCCATAAATACGAGTACTTTGTCACACGTATTCGACCCGTATTCCACCAGTATTTACGGACCAGTGCCCGTAAATACGGGCCCGTTGTCACCAGTATTCCACCTGTATTTACGGACCCATTTTCTCTGCAAAATTGCATTGCACTAATCGGCAGCCCATTCTCTGTATCAGTGGTGGATAGAGAGAAGGGGCAGCCATTTCAGGCAGAGTTTCCGCAGCGGAACTCAGCGATTGTACGTAAAAGAAGTTTATACGTACCCCGGCCGTTGTCTTGGTGACGTGTCCCTCTTTTGACATCCAGTCCGACCTCCCTGGATGACGCGGCAGTCCATGTGACCACTGCAGCCCGTGATTGGCCTGTGAATGGCTGCAGCGTTCACATGGGATGAAACCTCATCCCGGGAGGCCGGACTGGAGGAAGAAGCAGGTAAGTTAACTTTTAATACTATTAACTCCAGTGGTAGTCACTGTCCTGGGTGCTGAAAGAGTTACTGCCGATCAGTTAACTCTTCAGCACCCTGGACAGTGACTATCCCCTGACATCGCCTAGCAACACTCCCGTAATTACGGTTGCACACGTAGCCACTCGTAATTACGGGAGCCCCATAGACTTCTATGGGCCTGCCCGTGCCGTAATTACGGCCTGAAATAGAACATGTTCCATACCCGTGGCCAATAGAACTCTATGGGCTCGTAATTACGGCCGTTTTTACATTTGTGTGCATGAGGCCTAAGGGTATGTTCACACGCAGTGTTTTCAGGCGTTTTTCGGGGCGTAAATTCCCTTGAAAAACGCCTGGAAAAAACTGATTGATTTCAATGGGAAAAAAAAAGTTTGCTGCTTTAGGGCCAGTTCACACTGAGTTTTTTGATGCGGAAAGCTGCGTCGGAAAACGCGCCAAAAAACGGCCGAAAATGCCTCCCATTGATTTCAATGGGAGGCGGAGGCGTTTTTTTCTCACAAGCGGAAAAACCTGGCTCGCGGAAAAAAGAAGGGACATGCCCTTTCTTCGGCCGTTTACGCCTCTGACCTCCCATTGACATCAATGGGAGGCAGAGAAAGCGTATTTCGCAGCGTTTTATGCCCGCGGCGCTCAATGGTCGTGGGTGAAAAACGCCACAAAAAACACCATAAAAATCGGCGTGCAGGCAGAGGAAAATCTGCCTCAAAATTCCAAACTGAATTTTGAGGCAGATTTTCCTCCTGCAAAAAACTCAGTGTGAACCCAGCCTAAAAATGGCTGAAAATCAGAGGCTGTTTTCCCTTGAAAACAGCTCCGTATTTTTCAGCCGTTTTTACTTGAGCGTGTAAACATACCCTAAGACAAGAAGAAGCCGGTAAGCTTTAAAGAATGAAATGGCCAGACGTAACCCCTTCCCGCAAATGGGCGTTACTGTACGACCTTTTAAGCGGGTCGTTCCCGCAAATGGGGTAGAGTAACTGCCTGAGGATGAAGCGGGCACAGAAGCTGTGCGTGCTTCATCTTCAGCGGGTGTCTGCTGTAATACACAGCTGACATCCCGCTGCAATGGTGGCGATCACAGTTCTCTCCGATTGCCGCCGTTTAACCCCTTTGCGCCATTTCACGTACAGTTACGTGATGGGAGATGGCCTTTTCGCGCATCTCCACGTAACTGTACGTGATGGAGATGAAGCTGGCTCAGGAGCTGAGCCAGCGACATCACCGCCGGGTGACAGCTGTATGTTACAGCTGGCACCCTGAGGTATCGGCCAGGACCGGAGCTAGCCGCCGATCCGACCGATTAACCCCTCACATGCTGCGTTCAATAGAGATCGCAGCATGTGAGGAGTTTATAGCCACCGGCGCCCCAGCAACGTGATCGCTGGGTTGCCGGTGGCTGCAAAGGCGATCGGAGGGCTAATGCTTACCTCCCGATCAGCCTGTAACGGAATCCTCCTATGCCCCGTCGTCGGCGGGGCCCAGGAGGCTTCCGGTACCATCGGCAAGATGGCGCCGGCTCAGCTTCCGGCTCAGAAGCTGAGCCGGCGTCATCAGCAGTGGGTGTCCGCTGTATGTTACAGCGGACACCCCGATCTATCGGCAGGAACCGGAGCTAGCTCCGATTCCTGGCATTAACCCCTTCAATGCAGCGATTCAATGCAATCGCTGCATCAAAGTGGTTTGTATGCAATTGGCAGCCTTGCCATGCGATGGCAAGGCTGGCGACTGCTACTATGGCAACAGGATGCCTAACAATGGCTTCCTATCTGCCATTACGTTAGCCGATTAGGCCCCGCCCGGAGGCGGAGCCTGATCGGCTTGCTGTCAGTGAACAACTGACAGTTCTAATACATTGCACTACATAGGTAGTGCAATGTATTAGAACATCAAACAAACAGTTGGACCTTCAAGTCCCCTAGTGGGACCAAAGAAAAGTGTAAAAAAAAGTGTAAAAAAAGTAAAAATAAAAGTTGTAAAACATACAATAAAAGTTTCAAATAATAACACAAAACACAATCGCCCTTTTTCCTTTATCAAGTCATTTTATTATTGAAAAAAATAATAAAGCCATACATATTTGGTATCGCTGCGACCGTAACGACCTGAACTATAAAAATATTATGTTATTTATTCCGCACAGTGAACGCCGTAAAAAAACAAAACTAAAAAATACTGACATAATTGCTATTTTTTGGTCACTTTGTCTTCCAAAAATTTTAATAAAAAGTGATCAAAAAGTCGCATGTACCTAAAAATGGTACCTATAAAAACTATAACTCGTCTCGCTAAAAACAAGCCCTCATAGAGCACCGTCGACGAAAAATTAAAACCGTTATGGTTCTCACAACTTGGCGACAGAAAAAATCCATTCGCTTTACAAAAGTTATTTTATTGTGCAAAAAGTTGTAAAACATAAAAAGTGCTATAAATTAGGTATCACCGGAATCGGACTGACCTGCAGAATAAAAGTAACATGTAATTTATAATGCGTGGTGAACGCTGTATAAAAAAAACTAAAAAAATATGCCAGAATTGCTGTTTTTTGGTCACCTTGCCTCCCAAAAAAAAAAGGATAACAGGTGATCAAAATGTCGCATGTACCCCAAAATGGTACCAATAAAAACTACATCCCGTCCCGCAACAAACCAGCCGTCATACCACTACGTCTATGAAAAAATAAAATTAGTCAAGGCACCAATAAATCAGGAAAGAAAAATATGTAGTTGTGCCGGCTCGAGGGGAACATTTCTTCTGTTTCAAGTGGCGAATTATCAAGGCCCCTAAAATTAGGGAACCAGGAAGGGGTGGGCCCAAACATATCTGCTGGAAGTGAGGGCGCCCGTATTATACTTGGACAACACTTTCCCAGCAAAATTCCCCAAACTTCAAAGGTGCCGAGTGTGGACCAAAAGGGGAATAAGTAAAGACCATTTATTAGTGCGACACCGGCCTGTGCAGAAAGGATTGTGTCACAGCATAACACACATCTATGGATTATTTTATTGTTTTTTTTTACCCCACTATACCACCTGACTATGCCCCTTATATACTCCGCCCGCCTTACATGTGCCCCGACATTATAAACGGAAACACCAGTAAGACTCAAAACAAAACTACTACAAGCAAAATCCACGCTCCAAAAGCCAAATGGCGCTACCTCCCTTCTGAGCCCTACAGTGTGCCCAAACAGCAGTTTACTTCCACATATATGGCATCGCCATACCCGGGAGAACCCTTTTAACAATTTTTGGGGTGTGTGTCTCCAGTGGCACAAGCTGGGCGCCACATATTGGCATATCTATTGAAAAACCATTTTCACTCTGCAATATCGAGTGCACACCAATTTCTGCCAATCACCTGTGGGGTTAATATGCTCACTACAGCCCTAGGTGAATACCTTGAGGGGCGTAGTTTCCAAAATGGGGTCACTTCTGGGGGGTTTCCACTGTTTTGGTCCCACAGGGACTTTGCAAATGCGACATAGCGCCCAGAAACCAATCCAGCAAAATCTGTACTCCAAAAGCCAAATGGCGCTCCTTCCCTTCTGAGCCCTACTCTGTGCCCAAACAGCAGTTTATGACCACATATGTGGTATTGCCGTACACAGGAGAAGTTGCTTTACAAGTGTTGGGGTGCTTTTTTTCATTTATTTGTTGAGAATATGAAACATTTTCAGCTAAAACTACGTCTTATTGAAGAAAAAGGATTTTTTTTATTTTCACTGCCCAATTCTAATAAAATCTATGAAACACCTGTGGGGTCAAAATGCTCACTACACCCCTAGATGAATTCCTCAAGGGGTGTAGTTTCGTGAATCGAGTCACTTTTGGGGAGTTTCCACTGTACTGGTACCTTAGGAGCTTTGCAAAAGTGACATGGTGTCAAGAAACCAATCCAGCAAAATCTGTGCTCCAAAAGCCAAATGGCACTCCTTCTCTTCTGATCCTTGCCGTATGCCCAAACAGCCGTTTATGACCACAAATTGGGTATTGCCGTACTCCAGAGAAGTTGCTTTACAAATGTTGGGGTTATTTTATTCCTTTATTTGTTGAGAAAATGAAAAATTTTGAGCTAAAGCTACGTCTTATTGGAAAAAAATGTTTTTTTTTTATCTTCACTGCCCAATTCTAATAAAATCTATGAAACCCCTGTGGGTTCAAAATGCTCACTACACCCCTAGATGGATTCTTCAAGGGGTGTAGTTTCCTAAATGGAGTCACTTTTTTGGTGTTTTCACTGTTTTGGTCCCTTAGGGGCTTTGCAAATGTGACGTGGTCTCCGCAAACCATTCCTGCTAAATTTGATCTCCAAAAGACAAATGGCACTCTTTCCCTTCTAAGCTCCGCCGTGTGTCCAAACAGCCGTTTATGACCACATGCGGGGTATTGTTTTACTCGGGAGAAATTGCTTTACAAAAGTAGTGGTGCATTTTCTCCTTTTAGTCCTTGTGGAAATTAGAAAAAATTAGCTAAACCTACATTTTCTTTGAAAGAATGTAGATTTTCATTTTCACGGCCTACTTCCAATAATTTCTGCAATAAACCTGCGGGGTCAAAATGCTAACTATACCCCTAGATAATTTCCTCAAGGGGTGTAGTTTCCAAAATGGGGTCACTTTTGGGGGATTTCCACTGTTTTGGCGCCGCAAGAGCCTTTCAGACCCGACATGGTGCCTAAAATATTTTCTAATAAAAAGGAGGCCCCAAAATCCTCTAGGTGCTCCTTTGTTTCTGAGGCCGGTGCTTCAGTCAATAAGTGCACTAGGGCCACATGTGGGGTATTTCTAAAAACTGCAGAATCTGGGCAATAGATATTGAGTTGCATTTCTCTGGTAAAACTTTCTGTGTTACAAAAAAAATAGATGAAAAATGAATTTCTGCAAAAAAAAAAAGAAATTTGAACATTTCACATCTACTTTGCCTTAATTCCTGTGAAACATCTAAAGGGTTAATAAACTTTTTAAATGCTGTTTTGAATACTTTGAGGGGTGAAGTTTTTAAAATGGGGTGACTTATCGAGGGTTTCTAATATATAAGGCCTTAAAATCCACTTCACAACTGAACTGGGCCCTGTAAAAATAGCCTTTTGACATTTTCTTGAAAATGTGAGAAATTGCTGCTAAAGTTCTAAGCCTTGTGAGGTCATAGAAAAATAAAAGGATGTTCAAAAAACGATGCCAATCTAAAGTAGACATATGGGTGATGTTAATTAGCAACAATTTTGTGTGGTATTACTATCTGTCTTACAAGCCGATACATATAAATTTAGAAAAATGCTAATTTTTGCAATTTTTCGCTAAATTTTGATGTTTTTCACAATTAAATACTTAATGTATCGAGCAAATTTTGCCAGTAACATAAAGTCCAATGTGTCACGAGAAAACAATCTCAGAATCGCTTGGATAGGTAAAAGCATTCCGGAGTTATTACCACATAAAGTGACACATGTCAGATTTGAAAAAATAGGCTGTGTCCTTAAGGCCAAAACAGGCTCAGTCCTTAAGGGGTTAACCCCTCAAATGCCGCTGTCAATAGCGACAGCGGCATTTAAGTGATTGACAGAGAGGGTGTCCCTCTGTACCCCGTTGGCCCCCGCAAAAAATCACGGGGTGCTGATGGTTGCAATGGTACCCAGGAAGCCTAGCAACGGCTCCCTGGTTGCCAGGTACAGGAGCCTATTAGCTCCTGCCCGAGGCAGGACGTAATAGGCTCAACTGTTAGTTGTAAAATGACAGTTACAATACACTGCACTACATAAGTACATACATAAGTAGTGCAGTGTATTGTACAGGGGATCAGAAGATCAGATCTTCCAGTCCCCTAGTATGTGTAGAATAAAAAGTGAAAAAAAAAGTTTTCAATAAATAAATAAAAGTTTTACGTAATAAAAATAATAATCGCCTTGTTTCCCTGATCAAGCTCTTTATAATTAGAAAAAAACACAAAAAACTAGACATAATAGGTATCGCCGCATTCGTATCGGCCTGACCTATAAAAACATCATATTATTTATCCCGCACGGTGAACACCGTAAAAAAAATACAATAAAAAAAACAATGGCAGAATTTCCTTTTTTGGTCACGTCGTTGCCAAAAAAATTCAATAAAAAGTGATCAAAAAGTCGCACATACCCAAACATGGTACAAATAAAAACTACAGTTTGTCACGAAAAAAACAAGCCCTAACACAGCTCCGTCAACAAAAAAAAATAAAAAAGTTATGGCTCTCAGGATATGGTGACCCTAAAACATTTTATTTACAAAAAAGTGTTTTTATTGTGTAAAAGTAGTAAAATATATAAAAACTATATAAATTTGGTATTACCGTAATCGCATCGAACCGCAGAATAAAGTAAACATGTTGTTTATACTGCAGAAAGAACGTCGTTAAAAATTTATAAAAAAAACAGTGAGAGAATTTCTGTTTTTTTGGTCTCCTCCCCTCCCAAAAAATTGAATAAAAACTGATCAAATTATCACATGTACCCCAAAATGATACTAATAAAAACTACAGCTCGTCCCATGAAAATCAAGCACTCGCACAGCTCGTCAACGGAAAAATAAAAAGTCATGACTCTTGGAATGCAATAATGCAAAACGACGGCCCAGACGAATTTATATGTGCAGCAGTTCTTCACCTAAAACCCCACGTCATCATTTGCAGCCCCCACTGGTAGACCCTGTAAATGCAGCGGAAACTATGACATTTTGGGGTCTTATGCTACATATGGGGCTAGTGAAGAAGTCAAAGATTAGACAATGCTGGAGTGCGGATATTTTGTACAATACCACGGGCACCCTTTAGAAGTGCGACTCCTGCACCCAAAAATCTGGCCTGTGCATAAAGGATTGGTTGAAAGCGTATGTCACTATCCATGGATAATTAATTTTATTATTCATTCACCCCATTATTACATCATCCTATTATGACCTGTTGCACTCCGCCCAGCTTACATATACCCTGATATACTCCGCCCAGCTTACATATGCCCCATATTATAAACTGAAACACCAGTAAAACACTAAACAAAACTACTACCAAGCAAAATCTGCCCTCCAAAAGCCAAATAGCGGTCCTTCTGGGCCTGGCAGTGTGCCCAAACAGCAGTTTATGACCGCATATGAGGTATTACTGTACTCTGGAGAACCGCTTAACGATTTATGGGGTGTGTGTCTCCAGCGGTACAAGCAGGGCACAACACATTGGGCACTGAAATAGCATATCTGTGGAAAATTTTCAATCTGCAACATCCACTGTGTACTAATTTCTTCAAAACCTTTGGGGTCAAAATGCTCACTACACTTCTAGATGAATTCCTTGAGGGGTGTAGTTTCCCAAATGGGGTCACTTCTCGGGGGTTTTCACTGTACTGGTACCTCAGCACAATGCAACATGGCGCCAAAAACAAATTTTGTAAAATCTCCACACCAAAACGAAATTGTGCTTTTTCCCTTTAGACCCTTGCCGTGTGTCCAAATAGCAGTTTACAACCACATATGGGGTACTTCCCTACTCAGGAGAAATTGTGTAACACATTTTGGGGTGCCTTTTCTCCTGTATTCCTTGTGGAAATGAAAAATTATGAGCTAAATCTACAGGTTATTGAAAAAAATATATTTTTTCATTTTCACCACCCATTTCTAATAAAATCTATAAAACACCTGAGGGATCAAAATGCTCACTACACCTCTAATTTAATTCTTTGAGGGGTATAGTCTCCAAAAGGGGACCACACCTGGGGAATTTCTACTGTACTGGTACTTCAGGGACTCTGCAAATGCGACATGGCCCCCAGAAACCAATTCAGCAAAATCTGAGCTGCAAAATCCAAATGGTGCTCCTTCCCTTCTGAGCCCTGCTGTGAGTCCAAACAGCAGATTATTACCACATATGGGGTATTGCCGTAATCAGGAGAAATTGCTTTACAAATGTTGTGTGCTTTTTCTCCTTTATTCCTTAAAAAAAATTGAAAATTCTATGTTTTTTCAGAAAAAAAAGTATATTTTCATCTTCACAGACTAATTCCAATAAATTCAGCAAAAAACCTGTTCGGTCAAAATGCTAACTATACGGCTGGGTTCACACGAGCATGTTACGTCCGTAATGGACGGAACGTATTTCGACCGCAAGTCCCGGACCAAACACACTGCAGATAGCTGGGCTCCTAGCATCATAGTTATGTACGACGCTAGGAGTCCCTGCCTCGCTGCGGGACAACTGTCCGTACTGTAATCATGTTTTCAGTATGGGACAGTAGTTCCACGGAGAGGCAGGGACTCCTAGCATCGTACATAACTATGATGCTAGGAGCCCGGCTCCCTGCAGTGTGTTCGGTTCGGGACTTGCGACCGAAATACTTTTAGTTCAATACGGACGTAACATGCTCGTGTGAATCCAGCCTACCACTACAAAAATTCCTTGAGGGGTATAGTTTCCAAAATGGGGTCACTTTTGGGGGGTTTCCACTGTTTAGGCCCCTCCAGGGCATTGCAAACGCGACACGGCACCGAAAACCATTCCAGTAAAATCAGCGCTCCAAAATCCAAATGGCGCTCCTTCCCTTCTGAGCACTGCCGTGGGTCCAAACAGCAGCTTATTACCACATATGCGGTATTTCCGTAATCGGGAGAAATTGCTTTACCAATGTTGGGGTGCTTTTTCTCCTTTATTCCTTGCACAAATTTGAACATTCTAAGTTTTTCCAGAAAAAAAAGAAGATTTTTATTTTCAGACTAATTCGAATAAATTTAGCAAAAAACCTGTGGGGTCAAAATGCTAACTATACCCCTAGATAAATTCCCTGAGGGGTGTAGTTTCAAAAATTGGGTAATTTTTGGGGGTTTCCACTGTTTTGGCACCACAAGACCTTTTCAAACCTGACATGGTGCCTAAAATATATTCTAGAAAAAGGAGGCCCCAAAATCCACTAGGGCCTCCTTTGCTTCTGAGGCCTGTGCTTAGGTCCATTAGCACACTAGGGCCACATGTTGGATATTTCTAAAAACTGCACAATCTGGGCAATAAATATTGAGATTCTGTGTTACAGAAAAAAATGTATTACAGATGAATTTTGTAAAAAAAAATGAAATTTGAAAATATCACTTCTACTTTCCTTAAATTCCTGTAAAATGCCTAAAGGATTGAAACACTTTCTGAATGCTGTTTTGAATACTTTGAGGGGTGCCGGTTTCAAAATGGGGTGTTTTATGGGGGTTTCTAATATATAGGCCCTCAAAACCATTTCAGAACTGAACTCGTCCCTGAAAAAAATATCCCTTTGAAAGTTTCTTAAAAATGTGAGAAAGTTCTAAGCCTTGTAACGTCCTAGAAAAATAAAAGGATGTTAAAAAAAACGAAGCAAACATAAAGTAGACATATGGGAAATGTTCATTAGTAAATATTTTATGTGATATTTCTATCTGTTTTACAATTAATTGAGAAAAATCATAATTTCTTCAAAGCTTCTCTAAATTTTGGTGTTTTTCACAAATGAGCAATAAATTTATCGGCCAATTTTTTTCACTAACATAAAGTACAATATGTCACGAGAAAACAATCTCATAATCGATTGGATAGGTAAAAGCATTCCAGAGTTATTACCACATAAAGTCACACATGTCAGATTTGAAAAAATGGGTCTGGTCCATAAGGCCAAAATGAGCTTGGTCCTGAAGGGGTTAAACCCCATTGAGCTTGTTTGGGATGAAATGGACAGTACGGTGAAAGCACAGCAACCTACAAGTGCAGCACATTTGTGGGAACTTCTGCAACAATGCCTGGAAGAAATATCTGAACAATATCTGAATGTAATTGTAGAAAGAATGCCTCGATTGTGTAAAGCTGTTATATCAACTAGAGGTGGCTACTTTGAAGAGTCAAAAATCTAGAATTAATTTGTTGAAACGAAGTTAATCCATTATTTTTATTAATCTTAACCTCTTCCTGACCAGGAGCTTTACCCCCCTGCCTGAGGCACATTTTCAAGTTTTATCCATGTGCCAATTTAAAAGCAAATCATTGTTCTATAACTCTTCCCACCTACATATATTTGGTCTTGTTTTTCTCAGAACATATTAGGCTTCCATATTGTATCAAAAATAAGTGATACATTTTACTTTTTAACCCCTTCAGGACTGAGCCTGTTTTAGCCTTCAGGACGAAGCAGATTTTTCAAATCTGACATGTGTCACTTTATGTGGTAATAACTCCGGAATGCTTTTACCTATCCAAGCGATTCTGAGATTGTTTTCTCGTGACATATTGTACTTTATGTTAGTGAAAAAATTTGGTTGATAAATTCAATATTTATTTGTAAAAAACACCAAGATTTGGAGAAAATTTGCAAAAATTAGCATTTTTCTCAATTTAAATGTATCTGCTTGTAAAACAGATAGTAATACCACACAAAATAGTTACTAGTTAACATCACCCATATGTCTACTTTATGTTTGCATCGTTTTTTGAACATTCTTTTATTTTTCTAGGACGTTACAAGACTTAGAACTTTAGCAGCGATTTCTCATATTTTCAAGAAAATTTCAAAAGGCGATTTTTACAAGGACCAATTCAGTTCTGAAGTGGCTTTGAGGGCCTTATATATTAGAAAGTCCCCATAAATCACCCCATTTTGAAAACTGCACCCCTCAAAGTATTCAAAACTGCATTCAGAAAGTGTATTAACCCATTAGGCGTTTCACAGGAATGAAAGCAAAGTAGAGGTGAAAGTTACAATTGTCATTTTTTTTTTACAAAATTCATTTGTAATAAATTTTTTTCTATACCACAGGAGGTTTTACCCGAGAAATGTAACTTATTATTTATTGCCCAGATTCTGCAGTTTTTAGAAATACCCCACATGTGGCCCTAGTGCGGTCATGGACTGAAACACCGGCCTCAGAAGCAAAGGAGCACCTAGTGGATTTTGGGGCCTCCTTTTTTTTAGCATATATTTTAGGTACCATGTCAGGTTTGAAGAGGTCTTGTGGGGCCAAAACAATAAAGACCCCCAAAAGTGACCTCATTTTGGAAACTACACCCCTCAGGGAATTTATCTAGGGGTATAATTAGCATTTTGAACCCACAGTTTTTTTGCTAAATTTATTTGAATTAGTTTGTGAAGGTGAAAATCTACTTTTTTTCTAAAAAAACATAGAAATTTGTAATTTTTTCAAGGAATAAAAGAGAAAAAACACCCCAACATATGTAAAGCAATTTCTCCTGATTATAGCAATACCCCATATGTGGTAATAAACTGCTGTTTGGACCCACAGCAGGACTCAGAAGGGAAGGAGCACCATTTGGATTTTGAAATTCTGATTTTGCTGGAATAGTTTTCAGTGCCATGTCGCGTTTGAATTGCACTGGAGGGAACAAAATAGTGGAATCCCCCGGAAAGTGACCCCATTTTGGAAACTACACTCATCAAGGAATTTTTCTAGGGGTAAAGTTAGCATTTTGACCCCACGGTTGTTTTGCTGAATTCAATGGAATTATTCTGTAAAGGTAAAAATCAACTTTTTTTCTGAAAAAAGGTAGCCATTTTTTATTTTTACAAGGAATAAAGGCGAAAAAGCACCCCAACATTTGTAAAACCATTTCTCCCGATTACGTAAATACGCCATATGTGGTAATAAAGTGCTGTTTGGACCCACAGCGGGGCTTAGAAGGCAAGGAGCGCTATTTGGCTTTTGGAGCTCAACTTTAGCTGAAATGGTTTTTGGGTGCCATGTCGCATTTGCAAAGCCCCTGAGAGGCCAAAACAGTGGAAACCCCCCAAAAGTGGAAATTACACCACTTAAAGAATCTATCTAGGGATATAGTGGGCATTTAGACCCCACAAGTCTTTTGCAGGATTTATTAGAATTGGGCCATGAAAATGAATATCAACATTTCTTCCACTAAAATGTTGCATTTTTTTCAATTTTACAAAGGATAAAGGGTGTAAAAGCTGCCCAACATTTGTAAAGCAATTTCTCCCGAGTACGGCAATACCCCACGTGTGGTCATAAATGGTTTTTCATTTGAAAGTAATTAACCCTTTCTGGACTGATCAATTTTTTTCTTTTCGTTTTTCGTTTTTTCCTCCCCGCGTTCCAAGAGCCACAACTTTTTTATTTTTCAGTCAATAGAGCGGTATGAGGGCTTATTTATTGAGGCACAAGCTGTCGTTTTTATTGGTACCATTTTTTGGTACATACAACTTTTTGAGCACTTTTTATTACATTTTTAGCTAGAGCCAAGGTGACCAAAAAACAGTGATTTTGCCGTTTTAAATTCTTTATTTTTCACGTTCCATACATCACCCCCCACACTATGACATGCTATGCGTGGTGCGCGAAGGGGTTAATGCGCAGCGCATGGTGCGGAGTGAAAATTAGAATTTTCCACTCATATGCCATTTTAGTGCACTACATGTTATGCCCAGTTTGTGCCACTGAAGACAAATACCTCATAAAATATTAACCGGGTTCTCCCGGGTATGGCGATGCCATATCTGTGGACGTACACTGGTGTTTGGGCACGCTGCAGGGCTCAGAAGGGAGGGACGCCATTTGGCTTTTGGGGCGCAGATGTAGCTTGGTAGTTGTTCTGTTTGGGGTTTTACTGGTGTTTCAGCTTGTAATGTGGGGGCATATGTTATCTGTGCGGGGTACATCAGGGTACATGTTATCTGTGCGGAGTACATCAGGGTATATGTTATCTGTGCGGGGTACATCAGGGTATAACAAGAGGGTATAATAATGCAGTAAATAAATAATAATACGCAGATATGTGGCCGGTGTCGAACTGATAAATGGCGCCCGATCTTATCTGCTTTTGGAACACTCTGCACATTTTGCATCGCCATATTCTGGGAGCCAGAACTTTTTTATTTTTTCTTCACCGGAGCTGTGTGAGGGTTTATTCTTTGCGGGACAATCTGTAGGTTTTCATTGGTACCATTTTTTTTATCACGTTTTATTCCATTTTTTGGCAAGCAAGGTGACCAAAAACCATCAATTCTGACAATGTTTTTTATTCGTTTTTTTATGGCCTTCACCCTGGGCTATAAATGACCATTATACTTTATTCTGCGGGTCGATACGATTACAGCGATACCAGATGTATATAATTTTGTTATGTTTTGCAGCGTTTGTGCAATAAAATCACTTATTTATAAAATAAATAAATTTTTGTGTCACCCTATTCTGAGAGCGATAAAGTTTTTATTTTTCAGTCAAAAAAGCGCTGTAAGGGCTTGTTTTTTGCGGGACGGGATGTAGTTTGTATTGGTACCATTTTGGTGTACGTGCGACTTTTTGATCACTTTTTATTGTATATTTTGGGAGGGTTGGTAACCAAAAAATTGTGATTCGGGCACTGTTTTTTGTTTATTTTTTTTGTGGTGTTCACCGTGCGGGAAAAATAATATTACAGTTTTATAGTTGGGGTCGTTACGAACGCGGCGATACCAAATATGTGTACTTTTTTTAACGTGTTAATTTTTTTCCTATAATAAAAGACTTATTATAGGAAAAAAAGCATTCTTTGTTTATGTCACTTAGAACTTTTATTTTTACACTTTTTAAAAACATTTTTATTATCTTTTTTTTACTTTTTTTACTTGTCCCACTAGGGGACACTTAGACTTGCAGCTCTGATCGCTGCTGGAACACATTACACTACACACGTAGTGTAATGTGTTCTAACTGTCATTGTGACGTAACAGTCACACTGACAGGAAGCATCGGAGGACTGGCCTCTGGTTGCCATGATAAGGATCGCCAGCCCCCGCAAATACATGTGGGGGGCTGCCGATCCGCTGTAAACCTCTTCGATGTGGTGATCGCAATCGACCACCGCATCGAAGGGGTTAATTGCCGATTTCAGCGGCGACAGGCCGCTGATCGGCAACGGGGAGAGCAGGGCTGACACCCTGCACAGTTAATCGCCACTGCGGTGTAGCGCCGCGCGGCGGTTAACTGTTAAAGAGCGGACGTAACTGTACGCCCAGGTGCGCGAAGTTCCTGCTCACCTGGACGTACAGTTACGTCCAGGTGCGGGAAGGGGTTAAACAAAAAATCTGAAGAAAAATGGGGAAAAAAAAAATAATATGTCATTTTTGGTGATGTTTTTTGACATCTGGTGCATGACGTTGGGTAAACACACCTGAATTCATATTTGGCAACGTCTGCCGACTTCAGCGATGCCATATGTGTGTGCATTTCTTACACGCTGGACCAGAGGTGTAGCTAGGGGTTTAGCACAGGGAGGATAAAACACATCTGAGTTGGCCCCCCACACAGTATAATGACCCCTTAGTGGCCCCACATAGTATATTGCCTCTGTAGCTGCCCCAACAAGATAATGCCCCTATGTTTGCCCACACACAATAATGCTCCCATAGCTGACCCCCACATTGTATAATGACCCCATAGCTGCCCCATGCAGGATAGTGCCCCCGGTCCGGCGCTGAAACGCATTACCTAGTAGCGCTTTTTGACTTCTGTTTTATATATAAAGCGTTGTGCCTGGATACTGCACAACTTTCCCAGGTAAGGATATTTCCTACACCTGGTTTACCCATTCACCTTTGTTTTTGGATTCTGCACCATGAGGCGCTTCTCTTTTTGATTTATTTCAGATATCAAGCTTATCTATATGTCTGTCTTTCTGTGTCTGTCTATCTGTCTGTCTGTCTATCTATCTCATATATTGATATATAATATAGTCGAGAGGGAAGGTGTTGTGATCATTTTGACAGGTTGTCACAATGATCATATGCCCAGAGATCACGCTGATTTGTCTCTGGGCAGAGCTCCATGATGTCAGCTGTCTAGAGACAGCTAACATCACGGAGCTAAATGATGCTACAGAGCGACAAACATTGTATATCTGCAGGTAAGTTCTGGAACGTCCCTGCACAGTTGATTGCGGACCGCCTGGACGATTATAGTCAATTGAAGGTATGCAACTGGTTAACTTGTTTATTTCTTCTATGCTTTCATTTCAAAGTACATTTGGGACATTAAACTTGTGTAAATATCAATAAAATATGGAAAAATTGAGGTGTTCTAAAACTTTTGACAGGTAGTGTATGTTTACAAATATTTAAAGTAGACTAAAGGCTTATAAATCCAGAAATACAACACATGACCGTTAACCCCTCTGATTGGCTGCAGCAATTACATGCTATGTGCATGTAAACAATCACGCTGGATCGCCGGGGGGAAAGGATAGGTAAGTAGTGCTTATTTTGCTTATTTTTCTCACTTCCAGCCATTATTAATAGTACCCCAATATTTTCACATGGCTGTTTTCAGAACAATAAAGTTCTATGGGTATAATAACACGGCCATTTTTTTTTTTTTACCGCCTGTGAAAACTGGCATTCAAAAAATAGGACATGTCCTATTTTTGGCCGTTTTGACGGCCCCATGGCTCCCATAGAAGTCAATGGATCCGTTTTTACCAGCCGTTTTTTATGAATCAATCCTTGTAACGGCCGGTAAAAACTGATCCTGGACGAGGATTCCCCGTTCATAGCGCTACTTTGAGCACAGAGCCCGGGGAAGCCCTTGACATTACTATCCACATATGGACAGTGATGTCGGGCTTTCAACTGTGGAGTCTCCGGCCAGAGCATCACGAGATCTCTAGTCGGGGACTCCTGTCTCCCTCTGACCCCCATTGTAGATAGCGGCACCCCCCCTGTAGATGGCACTCCCCCCCTCCAGATAGCGCCGCTGTAGCTCCTTGAATGGGCGGAATCTCCGGCCAACGCTCTGGCCAGGGAATTCCGCTACTGAAGAAGTCCCTGGCGTTACTGTCCATATATGGACAGTGACGTCAGTGGCTACCTCTGGAATCCCCTGCCAGAGCGGAATCCCCGGCCGACGCTCTGGCCAGGGGATTCCGCTACTGGAGAAGCCCCAGCGTTACTGTCCATATATGGACAGTGATGTCAGTGGCTACCTCTGGAATCTCCTGCCAGAGTGGAATTCCCCGCCAGAGAGTGGTATCCCTGGCCTGCACTCTGGCCAGGGGATTTCACTACTGGAGACATCAAGGGCTCCCTCTAGGAGTGAAATCCCCGGTCAGAGGGATTCTGCTCCTACAGGGAGCTACAGTGCCACTATCTACAGGGGTGCCGCTATCTACAGGGGGTGCTATCTACATGGGGGCTGCAATCTACAGGGGGGGTCATTTACAGGGAGGGGTGCTTTCTACAATGAGGGTGCTATCTACAGTGGGGGGTGGTGCTATCTATAGGGGTGTGGCGCTATCTACATGGGCACTGTGGCACTATATGGGGGTGTGACTATCTACAGGGGACACTGTTGTGCTATCTACATTGGCACTGTGGCACTATGAGGGCACTGGCACTTTATATGCGGGCACTATGTCACTTTATATGTGGGCACTGTGGCACTATCTGCAGTGGGCACTGTGGCCCTATGTGGGCACTATCTACATGGTCATTGCAGCACTATCTAAATGGGCACAGTGGTGTTTTCAGGGGGTTTGGACAATAAAACCAACAAATTAGATCCCTCAGTTTTTTTTAACGGCCATGAACAACGAATGGCAAACAGATGACAAACGGCCATGAAAAACGGACAGACGGACTGGAAATGGATGAAAATTTGGAGACACACTGATGCAAAATGGCCATGAAAAACTGACAGTTGATCAGTTTTTAATGGCCACTGTTTTTCACTGTTATGTGAATGTAGCCTTAGCATTTTGTGGTTACTATTTGGTGTTTTCATTAAATTCCCATATTCCTGGATCTGTATTTTTGTTGAATTTACATTCATCATAGTATAACATTTTTATAATATTTTTCCACAAGCCACTACTTTCCATAATTTTTTTTATGGATGTGTAAAGTGTGTCCTTGTGTTGAATAAACAGAAAACAATTGTGACCCTGGGCAGTCAGCAGGTACAATATATATGGACAATAGGAGGAATGCCTGCAGGCAAACAGAACCCTTTTTCCTGACTACCCAAATATTAATAGAAAATAAACTAGCAGATTTTATTAGGCTACGTATAGCAAATAACAGACCACATATATGTCAGTTTAAAATTATCACTGTCATGAGCCGAAGTGAAAGTGAAAGTAGCCAGCTAGAGGAGCTCGGCAAGGCATTCAAACGGCCAAAGTGAATACTGACTGATAACACCAAGTCAGTTGCAAGGCAATAAGCCACACTTCAGTGAGTCAGGCAATGAATTCGGCTAGGACAGGTATTAAAAACAATTAGAGCCCCCCCTGACATGTTTCGCTAACTAGTAGCGTCCTCAGGGGTACACGGGGCTAATGAATGCTTGTGTTGAATAAAGCTTAGACTCCCTTCACATACGTCCGATGATCTAGTTTTGTTTCCCTCCAGCATTTTTATACCAAACTGATGCCAGAACTGATCCCATGCTTTCCTATGGAAGCAGTTTTTGGATCCGATGCACCAGATGGGGTGCCGGACATGCATGCATGATGTGTTTTTCTGTCTGGCTATGTCAGGATATAGATGCCGGACCGCTGCACAAAGCTCGCAAATTTGTTATCAGATATGGTCGGCACAGGAATAAAACACGACTGATATATGTGAGCTCAGCCTTACAATGTTTTCATGACAATCTGTTTATGATTTATTTATGGGATATGTAGGTTGTATATTGCATAGGGAGACATCTGGACTAGTAGCGCATGCTTATCTAAAACATTGTGTAGTTGCAAATGTATTTTCATTTGGCACTGTAACGTCTATGGCCGGGGGTCGTTGTTCAGACTTACCCCTTGACGGCCCCGGACATGGACATCCCTCTTCACGGCGTCAGCTCCCTCCAGGGAGACGCCGGCACTCACTTCCGGGTCCTCAGACTGATTCCCGCAGGGCGCCCGCGCGTGCACGGCCTTAAAGGGCCGGTACGCGTCCAGCTGTCACCCATCAATTATTAGCCCAAATGGCTGCCGGACTATAAAAAGGAGCTCTGCCCACTGATTCTTGCCTGAGCGTTTGTAACGACGGGGGTAGGGAAACGAACAAGTGAGCCCTAATCTACCCGCCACTCTGTCCCTGCCTACTTGCAACGACCCGCCCTAGGCGACGGGGTACAACTGGGCGGCGGTCCCTACGCTCAGTAAGTGCACGAGACAAACATACAAGGGAATACAAAGCAAAGGGAAAGTGGCAGTTGCCCATGGAAACACCGTGAGCAACCAGAGTGGTGAACGAGCCGAGTCAAACCAGGAGAGCACGAGGTACCAAACACAGAGCAGGAGAGTAGTCAGTAAGCCAGGGTCAGTATGGAGCAGAATGAAATAGTAAGGAGCTGTAGCTGGGCCAGGAAACCACACGAAAACAATCACAAGCAAAGGAGGAACAGGAAAGACAGGTATAAATAGACAGAGGGCGGGAGCTAACTCCGTCTGGCCAGGCTGCGATAGGTTCTCCCACTCCTAAGCCTGCCATCCTGAGTGGTGGAAGATGGAGTCAGTCTCACAGACGTAGATTCAGGTGCAGACTGATTACCTATGGGAGTTAACCCCGAAGCTGTGCCTGGCAGATCCTTTACAGCGTTGTTGTATACCTAAGTTTGTCTTGCAAATGTTCTCCCAGTGTTTTCCAGTTCCCAGTGTTACCCGTTCCTGCTGCAAGTCGAGTCTTCCGCTGCATCCACGATGCTACCTGCTGAGAAAGTCAAGTCGTGCCTTCCGCTGCACCCACGGTGCCACCTGCTGTGAAAGTCAGGTCCTGCTTCCTCTACTGTCTACATTGCCTCAGGTACCCGTTCCGAACTATAGACATTGTTTTGTACCTTGTTTACCGGCTACTACCCCGCTATGCGGTACGGCCCAGTGGGTCCACACCCCGCGTCGTGACAGTACGCTCAGGCCATGGACTCCGCTGGCCAAGTCAAGAGCCTGTCATCCTCCCAAGCCATGCAGGCAGACCTGCAGGATCTGCAAGCACGACAGGATCAACTCTTTGTGGCAGTGGACTCCATGGCATAGCAGCTAGGTGCGGTAGTTACTTCCGTCACCACTCCTATTCAAGCTCCTCCGATCGACCCTCCTGCTACACCTCCTGGCAGTCCCTGTTCAGACCCTCGGTTCTCGCTGCCATTGCCACCTCGGTTCCATGGAGACGCAAGTTCGTGCAGGGGGTTTCTGAATCAATGCCAAATCCACTTCACTCTGCACGCCAGAGCATTTCTTTCGGACGGAGCCAGGATCGCCTTCATTGTATCTCTACTCGCTGGCAAGGCCCTGGCATGGGCGAATCCAATCTGGGAACGACAGGGACCCGAGACCCGAGACTTCCAGGGGTTCGTGCGGTTGTTCCGTTGCATATTTGAGGAGCCTAGACGAGCCTCGTCGGCAGCCACTGCTATCTTGAACCTGCGTCAGGAGGACGCCTCAGTGGGCGAATACACCATCCAGTTCCTGGAACAATGAGGCCTTGGTAGCGTCCTTCTGGCATGGTCTATCGCCTGAGATCAAGGACGAACTGGCTGCTCTCCCAGCTGCCCTGGATGACCTGATTCTACTGGCTACCCGTGTGGACATAAGGCTCAGAGAGAGATCTCAAGAGATTCTACAGGAGAAACGGCTTCCTAGACTGGCGCCCAACTTTTAGGAACCCCTCTTGCCTTGTTCTTCTGCTGCGCCCAAGGTTCCGATGCAGGTGGATCGGCTTAAACTGTCCATTCAAGAAACACAGCGCAGGCGCACCTCTGGACTCTGTTTGTATTGCGGCCTCGCTGGCCATGTCGTGCGTCTGTGTCCCCAGAGGCCTAAGAAACCCCAACGCCTGGGATTGGTTGGAGAGACAACCCTGGGCGCTTCTGCACTTAAAAGAGAACTCTCGTCCAAACTGTTTATTCCTGTGATCATCGTCACTGGCGAGAGACCTCATCCAGTCTCTGCCTACCTGGACTCTGGCTCCGCAGCCAATTTCATCTGCCAAGACCTTGTGGAGCTTATTCAATTGCCTACTGTTTTGCTGCAGAGACCGTTGATCGTTGCCTCGGTAGATGGACTGCCTTTGCCTGACCCAGTATTGTCTGTGACCAAGCCATTCAGACTTCAAGTGGGAGCTCTTCATCCTGAGCTCATCTCCCTGTATGTCCTGTCCAAGGCCGTCAACCCCGTGCTGCTGGGTTTGCCTTGGCTCCGTCTTCACGCCCCAGTCCTGGATTGGAACTCCGGAGAGGTTCTCCAGTGGGGCCCCAAGTGTCTCAACCGCTGTCTGGGGCATGTCCATCCATCCCAGCCTTCTCCGCATCAGTCATTGGCAGGGCTGCCTCCTTGTTACTCTCAGTTTGCTGATGTGTTCAACAAAAGGGAGGCAGAGACATTGCCACCACATCGAGAATACGATTGTCCTATCGACTTGGTTCCTGACTCGTCCCCTCCTCGCGGTAGAGTATACCCTCTCTCCTTGCCAGAGACCCAGTCTATGTCGTGCCTACATTAAAGAGAATCCGGAGAGGGGCTTCATACAAAAGTCTTCATCCCCGGCCGGAGCCGGGTTTTTCTTTGTAAAAAAAAAGGATGGATCCCTTCGACCCTGCATTGACTACCGAGGCCTTAACCAGATCACGGTGAAGAACAGGTACCCTTTGCCGTTGATTTTGGAACTCTTTGATCGTATACAGGGGGGGAAAAATGTTTTCCAAGCTTGACCTGCGGGGGGCTTACAATCTAATCCGGATCCGTCAGGGTGACGAGTGGAAGACTGCATTTAACACACGTGATGGATGCTACGAATATTTGGTCATGCCCTTCCGCCTGTGTAACGCTCCCGCAATATTTCAAGAATTTGTGAATGACATTTTTCGTGATCGCCTCTATGTCTGTGTTGTGGTGTATCTCGATGATATCTTGATTTTTTTCCCAGATCTTGTGACTCATCAGGGCCATGTCCGCCAGGTGTTGCTTCAATTAAGGGAGAATCATCTTTACGCCAAGTTGGAGAAGTGCGTGTTCCAAGAGAAGTCTCTACCCTTCTTGGGCTATATCATCTCTGATCAGGGTCTCAAGATGGACCCTGAAAAGGTCAAGGCTGTCCTGGAATTCGCCAACTTCTACAGACTGTTCATTCTCAACTTCTCTTCTTTGACAGCGCCCATCTCCACCCTCACTAAAAAGGGTATGAATGCCAAGGTATGGACTCCAGAGGCGGAAGTCGCATTTAAAACCTTAAAAAAGGCCTTCACGTCAGCCTCTATTCTTCATCACCCTGATGTGTCTCTACAGTTTTCATTGGAGGTGGACGCCTCCTCTGTTGGTGCTGGTACTATTGTCCAGAGAGGTTCGAAAGGCAAGACGGTGGTATGTGGTTACTACTTCAAGCTGTTTTCTTCCACAGAGCGCAACTACTCGATTGGAGATTGGGAGTTACTGGCCATCAAGCTGGCCCTACAGGAGTGGAGACACCTACTGGAAGACGCAGCTCATGCTATCCTGGTCTTCACGGACCACAAGAACTTGACCTACCTACAGACGGCTCAGCGGCTGAATCCTCGTCAAGCCAGGTGGTCATTGTTTTTTGCACGGTTCCGGTTCGAACTCCACTACCGACAAGAATGTGAGGGCTGATGCCTTGTCTAGGTGATTTGAGACAGAAGACACTGTGGAGTCCCCACAGAATATTATCGATCCTTCCTGCATCTACTCTGTTAACCCTCTGCAGGTTAGAGACATTCCTCCAGGAAAAGTTCCAAGCTGGCAGGTCACGCTGGTGCCCGTAAGACCCGAGACGTAATTGCCCATCAGTTCTGGTGGCCCACGCTGCCCAAAGACGTCGTGGACTTTGTCTCCTCATGTACGGTGTGTGGAACAAAGTTGCCCACTCCAGACCAGCCGGTCTGCTCCAACCACTGCCTGTGCCCGATGCCCCCTGGCAGCATATTGCTATGGACTTTGTCACTGATCTGCCTCTCTCTGCGGGATGCAGTGTGATCTGGGTGGTGGTGGATCGTTTTTCTAAAATGGCTCATTTTGTTCCTCTGACTGGCCTGCTTTCTGCTGCTCGACTGGCTGATCTCTTCATGCAACACATCTTCCGTCGGCACGGATTACCCCTGCATATTGTCTCGGATCAAGGGGTCCAGTTTGCCTCAAAGTTCTGGAGAGCACTCTGCAGCCTACTCGGTGTAAAGTTGGACTTCTCCTCAGCTTACCATCCTCAGTCCAATGGAAAAGTTGAAAGGGTTAACTAAACTATGGAGAACTATCTTCGGCACTTTGTCTCCAGACGACATGATGACTGGGTGCAGCTGCTCGCGTGGGCGGAGTTTTCTTATAATAACCATACCAGTGAGTCCACCACCTCCAGCCCGTTCTTCATAGTCTACGTCCAGCATCCTCGAATACCCCTGCCTGGCACTACTATGTCCCAGGTGCCTGCAGTCGACTCTACCTTCAGGAACTTTCTGCAGATATGGAAGCAGACACGATCTTCTATTCTGCTGGCGGTGGACCGCATGAAGAGAAAGGCAGACATTAGAAGACGAGAACCTCCCCAGTTTTTTACAGGTACAAAAGTCTGGCTGTCTTCCAGGAATATCCGGCTGAGGGTGCCATCTTACAAGTTTGCTCCCAGGTTCCTTGGATCAATCCTGTGTCATACAAACTTCGACTGCCTCCTACCCTCAAGATCCCTAACTCCTTCCACGTCTCCTTGATAAAACCCGTGGTCCTGAACCGCTACTCCAGGACTCCTAGTTCCGCAGTGTCTCCTGGCGGTTCATCTGGAAGTTTCGAAGTGAGGGAGATCCTGGCCACCAAGAAAGTAGGAGGAAGGACGTTTTATTTGGTGGATTGGAGGGGATTTGGTCCAGGGGAGAGGTCTTGGGAGCCAGAGGAGAACATCGATGCTCCTGTCCTCGTGAAGGAATTTCAAGAGGAGGGGGCGTAAGAGGGGGGATACTGTAATGTCTATGGCCGGGGGTCGTCGTTCAGACTTACCAATTGACGGCCCCGGCCATGAACATCTTTCTTCACGGCGTCGGCTCCCTCCACGGAGATGCCGGCACTCACTTCCGGGTCCTCGGACTGATACCCGCAGGGCACGCGTGCCCGGCCTTAAAGGGCCAGTACGCGTCCAGCTGTCACCCATCAATTATTAGCCCAAATGGCTGCTGGGCTATAAAAAGGGGCTTTGCCCACTGGTTCCTTGTCTGAGCATTGTTGTATACCTAAGCTTGTTTTGCAAATGGTCTCCCAGTGTTTTCCAGTTCCCAGTGTTACCCGTTCCTGCTGCCTATACCCTGTATCCCGTGCTATCGTATCTCCAGTGAAAGTCAAGTCGTGCCTTCCGCTGCACCCACGGTGCCACCTGCTGTGAAAGTCAAGTCCTTCTTTCGCTACTGTCTACATTGCCTCAGGTACCCGTTCCGAACTATAGACATTGTTTTGTACCTTGTTGGCCGGCTGCTACCCCGCTACGCGGTACAGCCCCAGTGGGTCCACGCCCCACGTCGTGACAGGCAACAACATTTTTTTTTAAAGTAGCAGTTCTAGGAATGAAGGAAATCCGTTTATAGAAAACTGCGTGTAGTTTTCCCTGGTATATAATTCCCCCACAAAAGTAAATAAGAGAAGAAACCACCAAGAAGACACCAAAATGGCACATTTCATTATGTGAAAAAAATATTTAAGATCATGTTCACTGCAAAGTACTATGTGGCTACCTCAACAACTACTCCGGAGGTCAGAATGCCGCCTTTAAGAGTTTCTGGACACGAACTGAATTATGACAGAATATAAGAAGTAATAAGTTCTGTGTGATTTAACAATTTGTCTAATAATACATTTCCAAGCAATGGTTTTTATCTTCCCCAATTACAAGCCAGACTGATGTAATGCTCAAATTTTGCCGAGCTCTGATATACCAAAGTCTAATATCCAGTTAGTGAGGCAAGCAAAGGAAATCTTAATGAAAAAGCAGTGAATCCTCCCTCCATGTCAATGTTATCATTCATCTTTTAATATCTTGGGATATTTAGTCACCAAGCATAGATAAAGACCTGTCCTCTCTTACACATCTCATTTCCGGGACTTCAGGATATTAGTTTAGAACATGCTGATAGTCTGCAGTACACTGGATGAAGGTCATAGCTTAGGTCTGCATTTTGAGTATAATATTACCATCATCATGGCGACTTTTGTGTCTGCATTAGTAAATATATTGCATATAGAAACACGGTTGTTATTATTATCTCCAAATTCATTTTGCTTGCTGGGATTCAATAAAAACTAATTTCTCACCATTGACGTCACTAAACAACTCATTGTGGTCTGCATAGAAAATGTGGGTAAGATTCTGATTCTGAACAATATAGGCTGCCCATGTGCCTGAGGTTAGAATCTGACCTGACAATGCATGTTGGAAACATGCAAACTATACATATTTATACATATTTATAGGGGTATATAGACATTATAGAGGGGTATCCTTTGCTCAGGACCTTCCTCTATGTGCCAGTATGATTGGCCTCTCTGTAAGAGTGTCTGTCAGCTCTGATGGTCCCAGCATTACATGAACCGTAGGGGAAATGTATACCTAAACATGGCTTCAAGGGGTGAGCGAAGATGTACCCGCTGTGATCAGTTGATCGTCACCACGCTTCATTTTAAAAAGGGGTTAACTTTATAAGACAACTTGTTTAAGTAGCCATTGCTTATCCTTGAGGATACCAGGGGATCCCCAAGTGGACTGACACAATAATCAGCCACAATGGTCCAGCAGAAGACAATCCTTTTTGGATTTGACTTTGGAGCCCATCGCTTGCTACTAGGGTCTATTTCTTATGGGATGATTCAGTAATACTTGTTAGATCTTATTCATATGTCCTGTTTGTACAATGATAACAACAAAGATTACAATGCAACTAAAAGTGGGCCAGCACATGTTCTGTATAGATGGAGGGGGCGCTCAGGATCATCTGCTGTGGTAGGACCAAGGAAGCCCAGTCTGACACTGTGGTTATACCTGTGGTGTATCTGGCATTCAAACAGGCAGATAGGTGTAGGTATCTGGCAGTCTGCACTCCTAAAATAAGTTTAGTTTCCATTGTGATCAAGTGATGTGATATGTGCGCAAAATGCAATGAACACACCGTGTCCATGCAAACAATCTGAATTTTCACGGCACTATGCCATAAGCCTGGCACAGGTGTCCTGTGCCGGCTAAAGCGGGTGATGGACTATCTAAAGACAGCCGGTCTCTTGCTCTACGGTAACTCCGATAACATCCGTTTCCCCCTTAGATGCCGGAGTCAATAGCGATTGCGGCATGTAAGTGGTTTCAGAGGGAGGGGGCTTGATCGTGCGGTGCCACGTGACGCGATCATGGGGTGCCGATGGTTACCATGCTAGCTGGGGGCTTACAAAGGCCCCCAGGTCTGTCCTCAGTGTATGGCTGTTAGGCCCAGCCATAGGTAGAGTCAATAAAATGCCTGTCAGTTTTACAGTGACAGGCATAATACAGAATACAGAAGTATTGCAGTGTATTATAAAAGCAATCAAACTATCGCATGGTGAAGTCCCATGGTGGGACTGAAAAAAAGTAAAAAATCACTTCCCCATATGGTGTTTTGTCATAAAGTGCCTACTTAAGTACAATTTTGTGTCAGATGTTGGCCAAATAACACTTCTATACAGTTGCCTAAATAATAATGATATACAGTGCACCCTCCTCCACTATACACTGGAAAATCTTATACTGTGCACTGCCTAAGAAGCAGTGCCACGCAAACGAAATGCCAAGTAAATACCACCATACAGTGCTCAAATAATACCTAAATACAGTCACCAAATAACAGCTCCATGTGTAATTTAATAACAGTGCTATGCAATGCACAGGTCGCATGAATGGTGGCCCCCATACCATACCTGCCATAGGTGCTGAAAATTCCAAAGACATAGATATATTACTATGCTTTAAAGGGGTCGTATGAGATTAGTAAAAAAGTTTTTTCCCCCCTCAGAAACAGTGCCACTCTGGTATTGAAGTTAGATCCCATTCACTTGAATAACTTACAATACCAGAAACAGTCCATTGACAAGGGTGGCGCTGTTTCTGAAAAAAACCAGACTTTTTTCCCCCTAATTTCATACAACGCTTTTAATCTTTATGTAATGCTTTATTTATGCTGTAAGACTCCAAAGTATTTCATTTGGTATTGCACAGTATTTTAGCTTAAATCAATAATGTGTCCACTAAAGATGTAAATGTACTGTTTTTGTATATACAATATTATAGGACAATGGAATATCATGCACTTTATTTCCAAACAGCAACAATCTTTATTTTTTATTTGTGTACTATGTAAAACCGCAAACATTGCACCCAGAATAAACGCTATGCTGCAGCAAGGGTTAATCTATAGGAGACTGCATGCAGTGACCTAGTCTCTTCCAGGCCAGGACCCTTCATATTCTTTCAGAAAGCACAGTCTTCATATTAGGACGTACAGCCACAGAGGCTTGCCAGCATGCGGCATATATTGTTCTGGAAGATAGCTGAGCTCTTTATTAATATAATAAGAAGGAGGTATTCATGTCAAAATGCTTGGGGATGAAAGACAACAATGGCTGCAATCTTGTGCGTGGATCAATCAGCTGATTTGCTGAGGTTCTCCTATAAATATAAAGAGCAGGTTACAGCTGAAGAAGTCTACAACACAAATAGGAGAAGCGAAGTCTGACCACAGCGCCCTCTGCTGCCCACTCGGACTATCTACAAGGCAACATGCAACCTGCAATGATGATGTTCTCCTCCAAATATTGGGCTAGGAGGGGAATGTCCCTGGATTCTGCTATGTCCCCTGATTTCTTAAGCAACTCAGCAGTAAGTACAAAATAACTTATTTTAATGTGTTATTTTATAGCTAAAGTTCCATTCAGCTGAATCTACCAATAAATAGTACATGACTTAGAACTTTGTCCAATCTGAAATGACTACTTATTTCTTAGTTTTAAACCTGAGTATGTCCTGTCCACTCACCAAGATATTTATCAACAGCAATATCCCATTAGCTCTAATAGGAGCACAAAGCTCCAGTCATTTTGCAGGGGAACAAAAGTACTGCAAAACTTTGATGAATGACTCTTCCCTTTGCCACCACTTGTAGTTTCAGAGATGTATTACTGTGTTCACTTGGGTCTGCTGGGTGCGGAGTCTACACATTCATCTTGATAATGAATAGCCCAGCACAACATGCCCTTCCATGAATGAAGACTGCTGTTATTTCAGCCAATAAAACATATTCTCCTCCAACAGTTTGTATTAGGACAGGTGATTTACCAGAAGTCTGGAAATATCACATTCTGCATTAATGTCAAATTCCATGACTTTGATTACTTTTATTGACAGAAAATGCGATTCACGTAGAATCATTTTCATTCTTTTATTGATGGCGTCATTTGCATTAGTTTTCCACTATCTATCGATCTGTCTGTCTAGACATGATTCATTTTAGTCATTCTGAAAATATGTAAATCCAGGAAGATATCCGCATATATCAGTATAGGTGTTATTTATTGCCGTTTAGACACTAAAGGGACATATCTGGGAGTTTCCGCACACGGATTTGGATTAATACAATCCCTGGTACACGTAATGATCATACTATTAAGTCTAGGTTCACACCACATTTGGGCTTTATGTTTTGGACTTTCATTAGCCATGGCATACACTTGCCCAGTATATGTTCGAATAACTTTGCCTCAACATAACTGTATGCAAAAAAAGTACAGGAGTTCATGTCAGATGTATGCAGTTGTATTCATATACAGTTATACACAATCGCATATCTTCAGTGGAGGGTTTTAAATGTTCCTGCCAAACGTAGAGCTCCAACATTGTGTAAGCCTAGCCTAACAGCGATCAGATCCATTGGGTAATTGTGCCCGCTTTACCCTTTTACATACGGTTTATTTATTAGATGTTTTTTATATAGCAGCATATTCCACAGCACATCATCTGTCCCTATCACACTCCACCTCAGTAGTTCTCATATTTACCTATCTCTCCAGGGCAGAATACATAGAAAATCAATTAAACTATTGGTATGTTTCTGGATTGTGGGAGAACCTGGGCTACCCTGATGAAGCCCACAGAAACCAAGGGAGAACATACAAACTCCATGCAGATGTTGCTCCAGTGCTGCAAGACAGCAGTGCTAAGCAATAAACTATCATTTCATCCCCCTCCCGTATCAAACAAGTTCACTGCAACTATAGGTAAAACTGCTATATCTGTAGCCAAGGATAGCCTAACTAAATAAAACTTGATAACGCAGATGGAAATGTGACGTCTGAATTCTGCCGAGCCGTTAAAAGATCTTCACCCTGAAAATATTTGTAATGTGGCAGCAAGAAGAAATAGATGAGATGTGCAGGAATTTATTGTATCACGAAGGACAGGCTGTATTAATAGCTGTGCACTGACATTTAGTTGAAAGTTCAATGATCATCTCTGGAGTCGATTAATCATTGGAAGCAAATTTCTAATGAACATTTAAAGGAAAGCTTTTCCTGATCATTGCTATTCAATCATTATGAGGCTGGTAAACCACTCTGCATGGGAAAACCAACCTTTGTTATAATGTTGTGGCGTTTTACATGAGCGATTTTTACACAAATATTTGGGCATCTTGGCACATTTTGTAACTTTTTGCTGAGACCTGTTTTCAGATGACGTTAAAACATTGTGTCTTCTGCATATAATATAAATGAAGTATATCCAGTTCATAGAAATGGCTTATACTGGGGTATGAATGTTTATAGGACTTAGGGCACATTCACACGTGGCGGAATTGCTGTTGAATTCCGCTGCGGACAGTCCGCAGTGGAATTCTGCAGCAGCCGTTTTTACATTTGTTTCTATACATTTTTTAGGAAAGTTAGTTCAGACGTTGCAGAAAATAACTGTGCGGAAATTAGGCTGCGGTGCAGAATTTTCCCTTCGCAGCATGCTCATGACGTTGCGGAGAAGAAGCGGAATTTCTCTGCAGATTTCAGCCTTTGCAATGCAAAAACTGAAATCTGTGGCAAGTCCTCTGTGATATCTGCAACGTCTGAATTACCTGTCAAATATGCAAATGTTGCTGCAGATTCGTTGCGTAATTATCTGCACCAACGTTTGCAGCGGAAAAATGTCACCACGTCTGAACATGCCCTTAATGGTAATTATCAGTGTCAGTTTTATAGTGTGTCATTATTGAAACAATGCGTAGAAATGACATTGATCATTTGGCGTAAACTACATTTATGAGTGGTGTAATGTGAAATGACATTATACAAGATGTATGATAACACAATAGGGGCTGAATTAAGTTGATGTTTAGCGGAGAAACAAGCAATTTGAAGCATGCACATCTAGGGCTCATGACCCCTTTTACTGCTCGTATGAGCCTATCCATAGAAAGTCTCATTGTTCTAAATTACAGGAATCCATATTAGTCCTTGTAAAAATAAAAAGGACTCATATAGGATTGGCATGTCATTTAGTATGATTGTTCTGCTTCAATAAATGAAGAATAGAAAATGTTCTGAGGGATTTGACACATGAAATAATTTGACAAAATGTTAATTCTGCCGCATTGATTTTCTATTACAGAGGTGCACCAACTTTTTTGACCTGACGGCCACATTATCAAACTGTCCTACTAAAAGAGTCCATGATAAAGATTTGTCAGTATTGACTCTATGAAACAACACAGTCTGGGCTACAGGCTATTTCATTTTACCTACACTGATATATTGTACAAAATATCTTTATAGCGGCCAGAGCTAAATTTTTCCTAACGCAGAGTTGCAAATCCCTTGCATAGATGTAGAGTTAAACAATAGAGTTCTATGTTCCTGCAACCACCACTAGGGGCAGCCTAGGCGTTTAATGAGTACTACATTGAACTCAATAATAAATGTGTTTGCACTATGCTTGAAAGACCCCCTTACCATGACGGCTACCACAATGTTATAATTTGATTTTGGCTATGCATGGTCTTTGGAGCTCTGGATAACAAAAACAGAGCTATGATCGCTATAAATTCGTAATAAAAAAAATTAGCCCAGAATTTTTTACCTATTTAGATTAAAAAAAAAAAATAAATTAAAATAGTGTTCAAGGACAGACATTTGCTTTAAGCCTTGACCATGAGCAGGGAGAAGTTATTTATCAATATATGCGCATTTATAGTACTTGGCGCAGTATTCTTGATCTAAAAATGTCATGCTGCACTGGTTATAGTTACACAGTTTCTGTTTGACTTAAAAGATTAGTGGCAATGGATTCTTATATTCTGTTTTACTTTGTTTAATAGATAAAGAGAAGCACTTTGTGGATTATATAGAATGAGGAATATAACTAGAAATGTTTATATTGGAGTTCTGCTTTAGAAAGATAACAGCTTTGAACGGGAATGCAATATTTTCAACTGGAACACCTTTCTGGACTTGAACCTTAAAGTGAAGTTAGCACATGTATAATCTAGTATCTTTGCAGTATATTTTGTAATGAATCTTCATTTAAATGTTTTCTATTGCTACCTGGAAACTGTCAACAAGCAGGTCATCTGCTGACAAATCATAGCTATGAAAACAGTATTTTTATTCCAACTATGACTTTGGGAATAGCCAGGGCAGCCTTACACATTAACAAATGATCCAAATTAACACATGAATATATTATAGATAAATGCAAACTGAAAAGTAAAAGAAAATAGCAAAAAAAAAAGGGAAATTAAATAAATCACAGATGTTATATTTTACATTTGAGCACTATATATCAGATGTTAATTAAAGGTGAAGCATCACAGTGCAACATGTAGAAATGAAAAATGGTTGGCATTGCCTTAGCTTGCAATGTCACAGACTCTGTGCTTCAGCTGGCTGGGACCTGTAGTTCGACAGCCTTTGTCTGGTGGTGCTCAGTGCTTGTTGAAGTTAGTTTCAGCAAATGACAACATGTAGAAAAGAAGACGGCACGGCACTCACCATTTGCAAAAGGTTTCTCTTTATTCCAAGATTGAGGAAGGCAACACGGGATTCAAAAGACAACAGAGCCACATCACAGTATATACAGTATCCTTTTGTATGCTTAGGTCTACCCTCTGCCCTGCAGTTTACATTTTCCCTGCCAGATAGATGGGAGACAGAGATATAATTCCCATACTTCATCTACAAGTTTCTTCAGGGTGCAAAGCATGTAGGAAATTGTATTTTAGGGTCAAATGTCTGAAAGCTCAGCTTCCACATATCAAGAGTTTGAGGTCATATACATATACAGTATAAGTCTGTTGACACAATCATGGCCAAAATATATTAGATTGAAGTTTTAGATGGGTATGTCAACCGATACCCTCCCAGGAAACGTATTCAGATCCAAATCATAGGTTTTATTGATATATCGGAGAGAAGTAAGAGACACAGACACACTGCTTTGTATACCCAAAAATACTCCTCAGAGTTTATTGACCAAAGCAATTACAATAATATCTTTCAAAAAGGGTGTAGACTTGATTTCAACCAATCATTTACAATGTGACAATGACTCTGGTTCAGCCAATAGCATACATTGAGAAGAGGTTCGTCCCGACCCAATCACAGGCATAAAAGACTTTTTAAATGTAAAACTATAATTCCCATGAAACTCTACATCATCCCAACTGATAGTCAACACCTGCCATTGTTCTCAGGCCAGAATACAATCCTATCTGCATAACTTGCTCTTTCTCATAAAGGACCTCTCTCATAAAACTGCAATTCCCAAGGTCAATACATATTTCTTGTAACAGACTAAGATAAGAAACAGAGAGACACATAGCTGAGAAACAGACGAGGTCAGCATATATTGTCTTAAAGCAACAGATGACTTCTTAATCACTAAATGGATTCTTTAGAATACAAGATGGATGCACGATATACAAGATGGAGTTTACGCAAAATGGAATCACTTAAACACATTTTAATCACTTTTTCACATTTCCCACCTTTTGTTTATTTAAGGACATTTTGTATTCAAGCCAGGTACTTAAAGAGAACCTTTAACCCATACATGTGCAGCTGAGTGCAGCATGTAATGGGCAGGGCTGCACAAACCCTGGAACACTTTACATTTTTTTCTATCCTCCTCCGTTATTTAGATATTGGTGCCGTTATATTTGGCGCCCGATATTTAAATAACCCCCTGAACTGTCAATGGGGCGTGTAATGGCAAGGGGGCATGTAACATGGCTGTGACACTGTCCAATCAGCTACGGACAGTATCACAGCAAGAGCTGGAGAGAAGAGAGCGTGCGCACGCTTTCACTCCTCAGCTCTCGGCAGACAAGGACAAGACTGATCTCTCACGAGAGATCACACAGTCTTGTACTTGTCTGCCGAACTGACAAGGGGGCGTGTCACTGCTGTGGACAGTGCAAGAGCTGGAGAGAGGAGAGCGCACATGTGCGCGCACGCTCTCACTCTTCAGTTCTCGGCAGACAAGTACAAGACTGATCTCTTGCGAGAGATCACAGTCTTGTGCTTGTCTGCCGAACTGGCAAGTGGGTGTGTCACTGCTACGGACAGTGTAATAGCTGGAGAGAGGAGAGCGCACATGCGTGCGCACCCTCTCACTCTTCAGCTCTCGGCACGGTCTTGTACTTGTCTGCCGAACTGGCAAGGGGGCGTGCAATGGCAAGGGGTTATGTCACTGCTGCGGACAGTGCAGGACCTGGAGAGAGGAGGGTGCGCATGCGCGCGCACGCTCTCACTGTTCAGCTCTCGGCAGACAAGGACAAGACTGTGATCTATTGCGAGAGATCACAGTCTTGTCCTTGTCTGTCGAACTGGCAAGGGGGCGTGTCACTGTTATGGACAGTGTAAGAGCTGGAGAGCGCGCATGCGTGCTCTCCTCTCTCCAGCTTTTGCACTGTCTGCAGCAGTGACACGCCCCATTGCCAGTTCGGCAGACAAGTACAAGACTGTGATTTCTCGCAAGAGATCAGTCTTGTCCTTGTCTGCCGAGAAATGAAGAGTGAGAGAGTGCGTGCACACACGCTCTCCTCTCTCCAGCTCTTGCTGTAATACTGTCTGTAGCTGATTGGACAGTGTCACAGCCATGTTACACGCCCACTTGGCATTACACGCCCCATTGACAGTTCAATATTTAAATATGGGGCGCCAAATATAACGGCACCGATATCTAAATAATGGAGGAGGGTAGAAAAAAAATGTAAAGTGTCCCAGGGTTTGTGCAGCCCTGCCCATTACATACTGCACTCCGCTGCACATGTATGGGCAGGTGAAGGGTTCTCTTTAAAGGAGGGCTTATTCGCCTTGAGGACTTACCTAAACTTTTCAGCTCATCCATTCCTTCCCATACTCGTTTCACTCATGTGGTACGCCCAATATGAGGCGCAGAAGCAAATATATGCAATACATAATAAAACATGTAGCTACTTACCTGCAAACGCCTATGCTGCTGCAAAATCAACTGTAGCCTCTGGTGCCGATGTGTCCTCGCTCGTCCGACACGATGCAGGACCTGGGGCAGGAAGTGAGTGACATCACAGCGTGATCTCTCGAGAACACGCTGTGTCTGTGCACTAACAGAAGCTGGGAGTTGTGTAGAGAAGTGGATGATACTTCTATACACAACGCCCAGCTAGTAAAAGAAGTAAAAACGCCCCGATGTAACGAACACAATACACGCCCAGTTGTACTTTTACTGTAAACACGCCCAGTTGTACTTTAGAAAGCCTCATTTACATAAATATAAAAATGGTCATAACTTGGCCAAAAATGCTCGTTTTTAAAAAAACAAAACGTTACTCTTATCTCCATTGCAGCGCCGATCTGCTGCAATAGGAGATAGGGGTTGCAAAATCTGGTGACAGAGCCTCTTTGCAGGACACTCTGGAGCAACCCATTATCCATCCCCCAATACCCTCAAAACAGTTAGAGGGGTTTAGCCATGACAACCAATCTGGCTACTCCAGGCTCCAATCATCTCTGGAATGTGCTTTCCTGTACACTTCCTTTATTTTCTCAGCTTAACCTATCTCATACTTGACCCGTGTATACTAGTTATCTACTAATATTAATTGTCTAGCAAATGCAGAAGTTACATTCCAAGCATCAAACACATAATCTGTAACATTGGAAAATATTTCAGTTAATTTCTCTATATTATGCGCATTCTTTACTGCTAAGCCTACTAATGTTAGTGATAATCCAAACTTGTCCTGCCACGGCACACGTATTGGTCATAATAATTGTGTTGCACTATCACTTACTGTCCTAATGGGACTTTTACCACTGTGGATATAACAGGTCGTGGGAAGCATCCTTCTCAAACCTAAAGATACTCAGGTAACATAACCTCAGGGCACTCATTACTGCCATGTACTAAACACCTTTAATTGTAAATCACAGTACCTTGGCATATTTACATTCATTATAATTATAAACCTCAAACAATATAAACAATAGGGCCTCAACTAATAAAATAATGCTATCACCAATCTCATGCTAACACCAATCTCAGTATTTCCCCCCCAGGTTTGGGTCTCATTAGTGCATTGACAACTGGTTCACTCAGGTCTTTGGCCTTTACTCACCTTAATTGCTGATGTCAGCAGGACTTGGTTTGGTCCTTCCCATCTGTCAGTTGCCGTAGCTTGTTAGTATACATCACCAGGCTGTACACAGCAATTTATACTGTTAGCCTGGGATGAGTTCCCTCATAGGTGGGTTAGTGGAGTTTTATTATGACTGCCACAATCCCTCCGCATCTAAGTCCTTTTCCTCTGCCATGTTGCTTGTCTGCACGGCTGCTTAGAATTGTGACACTGCCTTAAGTTCATGACAAGCACATTGTATTGGCTCAGGCTGCGCCTGCTGCATCTGAGTGGGGGATCATTTTGATAAATCTTTGATTCAACTTTGTTGGCACTTGCTGGGGACCCAACCTTTGTTAATTTCAAAATAAATGCTCATCTCGTGATAACATCAACATCTACATACTCTATACAAATTGTTCAATAAAAGTGACAAGCCCTTAAACTGAATCAAACAAACACCTTTATATAAAAAAAAATTCTCTGTCCCACTGGACTGGGTATCTAGAAAATGTGCAGTTACTGCGTACATTTTATTTTGCACTTGTATTATAACACTTTTCATTAAGATTTGTACCTTGATCTTAGCTGATTACCCGTGGCAGCTCCTATCCACAGAAATATTCACAGATACCATATACTTTATCTGAAAACCATTCTTTTTTTTTTCCTTTTTCTTTACCTACTCAGAGAAAATGAACACCCTTATACACATATGAATATCTCAGGAAGCTAAAAACAACTTGTATTAGGGCCTGTTCACATCACCGTTGCCCTTCCGTTGAGGGGTTCCGTCTGATGTTTCCATCGGGTTAACCCCTCAATGGAAAGGCAAACGGAAACCTAAGCTTCTGTTTCCCTCACCATTGATATATATGGTGATGGAAACCTAGCTAATGGTTTCCGTCTGTCACCGTTGTGACAGGGTTTCATTGTTCCTGATGGAACCAATAGCGCAGTCGACTGCGCTAGTGGTTTCGTCAAGAACAGTGGAACCCTGTCAAAATTGTGACAGATGGAAACCTAGCTAATGGTGCGTTCAATGGTGAGGGAAATGGAAGCTGAGGTTTCCATTTGCCTTTCCGCTGAGGGGTTTACCCGACGGAAACCTCAGACGGAACCCCTCAGCGGAAAGCAGCAGTGATGTGAACACAGCCTTACCTGGGAAGGTCCCTCAAGGTCTCTCACTGGGAGGCGGGTGTGCTGATAAGTTTGGTACCAGTCTGCCTGGGAATCTTCTGTATGCAAATCAAACAGCTCTAACAGAATTTACCAGCAACAGCTGTAAAACCTGGGGCATACCAATTTGATTTTACCAAATTGATCTTTGCAGTCTTGGAGGCATGTGTAAGGCCACACACCCTCAATACAACTGCCATCAAGAGTGCCTTGGATGCTACTGATTTATTTTCCTTATCCGTCCACATTTCATTAGAATCTGGTTTTCACGCCTTCTACTCCCAGTTGGACACTTCCTGTGGAGAACAATCTTTTTCCGCATAAACATTAATTGATCTAAATCAGGTAATTCAATTGAAGAAAAACATTAGCAATGACATCTTTAAGTTAAACATTCACATTGAGCACTATACTACAGGTGATACGTGCAAACATATTTTGTATTCTTTTTATATATACATCACAGAATTTTCTTATCAAACAGCTGGTTCAATCCTCAGCATTTCCACTTAGTTAAGTTAGTTATAATTTACACAGTTATAACACGCTGCTACCCCTCTGACACATGCCTCCAATAGTCCAATTCTAAGGCATGCTGATCCAGAACTTTACATGAAACTCAACCTTAGTATTTCAAGGGGTTATCTGAGGCCCAAAAATTGCAAAAATGTTATTGCATTAATATTTTTATGTATAAAGTCACTAATATACGTTAATTTAAAATTTGGTACTAAATCGTGCAGTTCAAACCCGGTGAATTGTTCCCGGAAGTCATGTAGCTTTTCTAATATTGATGACGCACCGACACGGCCCCACATGACCAAGAGTTTGCTTCCTGTACTGTTCGTGTCGGCGTGTTATCAATGGCATGACCACAAGGGGCTGTCACATTGCCTATTGCTGGAGTCCCCGTGAAGAGGATCAGCTAGCGCTTTGCTTGGGACTCCAGCACTACTCCCGACATTTGGTCAGTTACTTCAGGGGGGTTTCCTATCGCTGGAGTCCCTGAGCAGAGCATCAGCTGAGACAGAGACACTGCTTTGTATACCCAAAAATACTCTTCAGAGTTTATTGACCAAGGCAATTACAATAATATTTTTCAAAAAGGGTGTAGACTTGATTTCAACCAATCATTTACAATGTGACAATGACTCTGGTTCAGTCAATAGCACACTATGAGAAGATGTTCGTCCTGACCCAATCACAGGCATAAAAGGCTTTTTAAATGTAAAACTATAATTCCCATGAAACTCTACATCGTCCCAACTGACGTCCCAACACCTGCCGTTGTTCTCAGGCCAGAATACAATCCTATCTTTATAACTTGCTCTTTCTCATGAAGGAACTCTCTCATAGAACTGCAATCCCCAAGGTCAATACATATTTCTTGTAACAGACTTAGATAAGAAACAGAGAGACACATAGCTGAGAAACAGACGAGGTCAGCATTAATATATTGTCTTAAAGCAACAGATGACTTCCTAATCACTAAATGGATTATTTAGGATATGTTAAAGGGGGGTGTATAATGGTGGATTTCACTGGTTAGGGTCACCCACTATTACTACCTCCTTTATAATCAGAGTCACTAAGGTTATGCCTAGTTCCCCTACCTTTTCCTTATACTAACGTCGATTTAATTGGTTTTGCTGCTACTCAAAGGAACAAGACCGTATAGTAAATAAAGGTAATATTTATTAACATACAGTAATCACTCATATATAAAATACAGTAACTAATCACAGTACAGTATAAACACGATATCACATACCTAATTATACTGCCACCCACTTACCTAAACATACATAGAAGTTACGTTACAACACAATACACATAAGTTACTTGTAATTCTCACATGCTCACTATCTCTGTCCTACTCCCTCCTAATATAACTGTCCCTGTACACTAAGTGTTAATACGGAATAAGGAGGAACAAGGGGAATGGGTTTCTGTGTACCTGGGGATGTGCAGGTCAAGGGTCACTGCAGGGTAGGGCAGCAAGGGTAAACAGGGACTGCAAGGGCTCACAGGGACTGCAAGGGTTCACAGGGACTGCAAGGGTTCAGCAAGGGGTTAACTCAGGGACTGCAAGGTGTAGTAAGGGTTAACTCAGGGCAGCAATGGGTTAACTTCAGGGACTGCAAGGGTTAACTCAGGGCAGCAAGGGTAAACAGGGACTCAGGCGCACCAAGGGTTACTCAGGGAAGCAAGGGTTAACATAGGGACAGTACTCAGGGAGAGCAAGGGTTAACAGCAGGAGGAAACAGGGAGAGAGAGGGTTAAGTCGTTGGTCGAGCAGAAGCAGGAGAGCAGCAGGAGCCGTAGCAGGAGACAGCGTTGGAGGAGAGGCGGGACAGGAGAGGTGAGCCGGTCCGTGGTGGTGTGGGAGGCAGGCAGGTCCCAGCTGCTCCTCGTTGGTGGAGTGGTCAGTTAATTTCCTGCTAGCCCCGGCTAGCTTCAGCTGCTGAGCGTACCGACGCAGGGCTATTTAACCCTGACGGTACGCTCGCATCGGGGGATGAGTGGCGCTAATTGTCCTGCTTTGTTTACAACCGTATTCATGACCAGGGCTGTGTTTCTACAGCCCTGGCTCATGAGACATTATATGTACTATATATACACATACACATTATTTATATATATTTATATATATATATATATATATATATACACATACACAAATAGGGACACTTCCCTTTACAGGATACAATATGTATGCAAGATATACAAGATGGAGTTTATACGAAATGGAATCTCTTAAATACATTTTAATCACTTTGAGAAAAAATATGAACCACAAGCTTTTTCTATTAGATCTCTGAACAGAACTCGAGATTTTGCTGGTGTAGTTGCTGCCTAACAAGGACAGCCTAGCAGGTATTATATCAACTAGATTGTGTAGGACCCCCAATTAGGGCATATAGATGTGATTGAGGGGGTACTTCTCTAAAACACAGAGCAAAGACCAATGAAATGTGTACTGTCTAGTGTCTACTTTCTACAGGAGAAAGTATGACCCCCTGTCAACCTCCCTCCGCAATCGTAGACAATCTTTGGTTTCCACATCATTGAAAGACCCTTGCAATGAATTAGGGTTGTCCAAGCCCGATAGTACTTTTTAAAGGCCTTTCCTACTGGTTGATCAGTTGGGATCTGACTGCTGGGACCCCCACCGATATTCGGAATGAAGTTGCTGCAGGTCTAGTTAAGTTTTTCCCTGCACAGCTGTACTCCCAACCACATGCTGTGCAGGAAAGAAGTCGAAGTGGATCGACGGGAATCCCAGAGGTCGGTTCCCTCCTGACCATAATGTTATATGCCATAATAATGTGATATGCTGTAATATTGTATGATGAGAATGCCCCCTTAAAAAGTAAAATGTTTAAAATGTCCCTTTAATGTTGCCTTACAACCAGTTGACGACGATAATATTCTAATGACTGACAGGTCATCATGAAGTAATTTAAAAACTGAAGCATTATGAAGATTAGAAATATATAAAATTTTTATTAAATATGTGCTTGTCATTGTTCAATCAGCTTATTATTATTGTTATTATTATTTTTTTCAGCGTGACAAATTGAATGCTGTGAAAATTGATGAGAACAAATGTAGCAAAACTGAACCAGCTGCTGAAATAGAAAAAACAGCAGTTGTCCTCACTTTGAAAAATGAAGTTGGAGGCTTACTACAAACTTTAAAAATCTTTAAGGTATGTTTTCATTTATTGCATGTCAAAAAAAGAAAGAAACAAAACAATTTTCAGCTCATTGCTCACCATAAGCACTTATTACTAGAGGGAAATGATAGCCATTTTATCACATTTTAGTACAGGAGGCAGGAACATAGAGGGCTCATTTACACAGCCATAGTCTTGCTCTGCGTTGAGACCCTTATACATTACACCTACAGGAGCTTTTATAATATCCCATTCTAAATCCATAGATGTTAATATGGAGTTGGTCCCCACTTTGCAGCTAAAACAGCTTCCACTCTTCTGGTAACACCAAACTCAACCATGGCTTTATAGAACTTGCCTTGTGAACTGCAGCACAGTCATGCTAGAACAGTAAAGAGCTTTCCCCAAACTGTTCCCACAAAGCTGGAAGCATATAATTGTACAAAATATCTTGGTATGCTGAAGCATTAGGATTTCCCTTGACTAGAATTTAGGGGCCTACGCCAACCCCTGAAAAACTAGCCTATAGCTTTATCCCTCCTCCACCAAACCTTACAGTTGACACAATGCAGTCAGGCAGGTAACATTCTCCTGCCATTTGCTAAACCCAGACTCATCCATCAGACTGTCAGATAGGGAAGCGTGATTTATTTTAAGATTTCTGAATTTCGCTCTGGCATGCTGGATATCAGCTTCTGGGCCAAATCATAAATGATGGCAACCCATTCTTGTCTAATCAATGTTTGGAGTTTATCACAATTTCTGTGTTTTTGTTTGTCCACCGGCTTTTTGAGGATTGACCCCAGGTTCTTAAAGTGATTAAGATCTGGGGAATTTCCTGGCCATGAAACCAAAATTTCAATGTGTCGTTCACCGAGCCAATTAGTTATCACTTTTGCCTTGTGACATGATGCTCCATCATGCTGGAAAAAGCATTGTTCACCACCTAATTGCTCCTGGATCATTGGGAGAAGTTGCTCTTGGAGGATGTTTAGATACCATTCTTTATTCATGGAAGTGTTCTTAGGCAAAAATGTAAGTGAGCCCACTCCCTTGGATGAAAATCAACCCCACACATGAATGGTTTTAGGATGCTTTACTGTTGCATGACACAGGACTCAAGGTAGCGCTCACCTTTTCTTCTCCGGATAATCATTCTTCTAGATTCCCCAAACAGTCTGAAGAGGGCTTCAGCAGAGAAAATAACTTTACTCCAGTCCTCTGCAATCCAATCCCTGTACTGCCTGCAGAATATCAGTCTGTCCTTGAAGTTTTTCTTGGAGAGAAATGACTTGTTTGCTGCCCTTCTTGACACCAGACCAGCCTCCAAAAGCCTTTGCCTCACTGTGTGTGCAGATGCACTGACACCTGCCTGCTGCCATACCTGAAAAAACTCTGCACTGGTGTTGAACCGATCCCATAGCTGAATCCTCTTTATTAGACGGTCCTAGCACTTGCTGGACTTTCTTGGGCGCACTGAATCCTTCTTCACAGCAATTTAACCTATCTCCTTGAAGTTCTTGATGATCCGATAAATGGTTGATTTATGGGCAATCTTACAAGCAGCAATGTCATTGCCTGTAAAGCCCTTTTGATGCAAAGCAATGATAAGTGCACGTGTTCCCTTGGAGGTAACCATGGTTAACAGAAGAATACAACGATTTTATGCACCATCCCTCTTTTAACTGGTTGCCGACACAGGACGAGTATGCTCGTCCTGAGCGGCGAGCACTTCGCGCATTAGGACGAGCATACTCGTCCTGTGTGACAGCCGTCTCTGCGCGTCTGTGCGCGCGATCGAGAGAGGGGCAACGACTGTAATACACAGCCACGGCCCCGCTCTGACAGCAGAGAGAAGAGAAACATCTTCTCTCCGCCGTTAACCCTTTGAACGCCGTGATGACAGCTGATCGCGGCGTTCAAAGAGGGGGGACTGCACATTGATCGCGTCACAGAAAATAACTGTGACGCGATCAAAGACCACAACTCATATGGCCAGACAGCCCAGGGTCCATTGAAGGACCCCAGGGCTGTCTGAACATATTTCCTGTTGTTAGGGCATACTGAGGTATGCCCTAACAACTGCCTGTGTACAATCAGTACACAGGCTAATGTACTGGCATATAGATCTATGCCAGTACATTACAGTTACAAAATCAAAATGATAAATCCGTTTATGGGATTAAAAAAAAAAGTTAAATGAATGTAAAAAAAATTTAATGATAAATAAATAAATAAAAAGTAAAAAAAATACACAGACACACAATTTTTATAATAAATAAACTTTTAAAATATAAGTTCCAAAACATGAAATAATATAGACATATTTGGTATCGCCATGACCGTAACAACCTGTACAACAAATGTATAATATTATTGGTGTATGGTGTAAAAAAAATAAATATTAAAACTGGAGCGGAACTGCTTTTTTTCTGCATTTTCGCCAAAATGTATAGAAATTAAACGATAATGTATTTGTACCAAAAAATGGTACCTACATAAAGTACAACTCGTCCCGCAAAAAACAAAGTCTCATACAACTAAGTCGTACAAAAAATAAAAGAGTTATGAGCTTCGGGATGCAAAGAGGGGAAATGTAAAAAAATTGCTCTGTCCTCAAGGCCAAAATTGGCCGTGTCCTTAAGGGGTTAAAGCAACCACTCTGCTCAATAATTCAATCAGCATGACAGAGATATCAGATGCCTTGTCCTCATTAACACTTTCTCCTGAGCTTGCGAGAATATCACTGAAATTATATAGCAGGTAATTTTGTGGCAGGGCTGAAATGCAGTGGAAATAATTTTTTTGTGATTAAAGAGGCTCTGTCACCACATTTGTAAGTGCCCTACCTCTTACATAATGAGATAGGCCCTGAAATGTAGATTACATCAGTGTTTTTTTATTGAGAAAAACAATCTATTTTCACCAAATTATAAGCGATTTTAGCTTTATGCTAATGAATTTCTTAATGCCCAACTGGGCGTGTTTTTACTTTTGACCAAGTGGGCGTTGTGGAGAGAAGTGTATGACGCTGGCCAATCAGCGTCATACACGTCTCTCCATTCATTTACTCTTCACATAGTGATCCTGTGTTGTTCGCTATGTGCAGTCACATACACCCACATTAACGTTACTGAAGTGTCTTGACAGTGAATAGATATCTCCTCCAGCCAGGACGGGATGTCTATTCACAATCCCGACACTTCTGTAACGTTTGTGTGGGACTTACAGCACAGCACAGCACATCGAGATCACGTTGTGCTGTCATTTACAGCGTGATCTCGCGCGATTACACTTGCTGTGCTGTAAGTCCCGCACAAACATTACCGAAGTGTCGGGATTGTGAATAGACATCCCGTCCTAGCTGGAGGTGATGTCTATTCACTGTCAAGACACTTCAGTAACGTTAATGTGGGTGTATGTGACTGCACATAGTGAACAACGCAGGATCACTATGTGCTGATTACATGAATGGAGAGAGGTGTATGACGCTGATTGGTCAGCGTCATACACTTCTCTCCAGAATGCCCACTTGGTCAAAAGTAAAAACACGCCCAGTTGGGCATTAAGAAAGTCATTAGCATAAAGCTAAAATCGCAAATTGCCACTATAAAAACTGAAGCAGCAAACCTTGTGAAAAACAAAATTTGTGTCAGTCTAAAAAAACTTTTGGCCAGGACTGATATACACCTGTGGTAATGGGACTCAATGAAACACTTGAATTCAATGACTAAGAGGAGTGTCCCGATACTTTTGTCCATACAGTGTATATTTTCTGCCAAAAGATTGAAATTCCCTAGAATAAACAAGAAAATCTTTGACAGATCACTGTATTTTTTCTGCTTCCCAAAAAGTGGTAGGGTCTCTGAAAGGGTAAGGGGGCAGCGGTTGGTGGGACGCAAAAGGTGGCAGGGGCTCTATGGGGCGCTCTGTCTTGGGGGAGATAAAAAATGGCACAGGCTCTGTTGGGCAAGTAGGCCACACCATAGCAGGGGCTCTGTTGTGTTGAGGGTTGGGCAAGGGGGTCTTTGGGGAAAAGGAGCAAGGCAGGGGGGAGACACAAAATAGCAGAGGCTCTATGTCAGAGGAAGGGGGCAGGTGGGAGACAGTAGGTGGCAGAGGCTCTGTTAAGGGAATAAGGGGCAGGGGGGAAGGCAAAAGGTGACAGAACCAGAAACAGCTTGCCCAGCCTCGGCTCTCTGTGTTGGGGTCAGCAGCTGTGACAGTGAGAGAACACAAACAGGCAGTAGCATCAGGCGCCTTATGACAGTTTACCAATATATGCAACAGTCTCACACAGATACAGTCATCTCTCACTGAAAACTGCTGCTGCTCCTGATCACGGCTGGCTTCAGACTAAAGATTAATGAACTCAGAACTCCTACCGCTGCATTGTAATGAATGTCGTGTCGCTGGGCACTGTATACAGTCCATGTTTACTCAGGGCCCTTTTGGTTTTATCAATACAATATTTGCAGATTCCCCCAGAATGTCCAGGAGACACTTGAAATAAAGGTAGACCCCCCCCCCCTGGAATCCCTGAAGAGCAGGAAAATCTTCTGGGTGCCCCACGTTCTCTTTAAAGTATACTCACCTCTCCTATTCCTACAGTGCTTTTCACTCCTGGATGCCGCCACAGACAACATCCTGATGCTGGCTCCAGAGTCAGAACTTTGTCTGCGCTGACGCCACGGAGTGAAAAGCACTGTAGGAACGTGGAGAGGTGAGTATCTGCACGTCTGGTCTGGGGTCTGTATTACTATAGGGGGTCTGTATGTATTAGGTGATCTGGAGTCTATATTTATTTAAGGGGGTCTGAATTTTTTTAGGTAGCCTGTATTAGTTGAGGTAGTCTGGTCTGGGGTTTGTAATAATTTTGGGGTGTCATGAAGGGGGCCATATGTATTTGTGATTCAATTGGCATAGGTTAGGGACATGTCCTATATAAATGAGCGGGCATAAGGTAAAACAATTTTGTGCTACGCGTGCCCCATTATATGACGCTTTTCCGAATCCCCCTGATGTCCAGCTCAAAAGTTGGCAATTATAGTTTTATTTTTGTGGACAAAACGGGCCCTATGATGTTATGAGGCCTGTTCTTTTCACCAAATTGAAATTATATAGCCCTACAGCCGTCAATGCTAGAGGAGCCATCTTACTCTCCTTGCATGGGGCGATCTCCTGTCTGTGTCCTCTCTTGATCATAAATGCTGCATGTTTTATTTGGAAAACATGAGCGCTCAAACTAAAAACGACTATTTCCGACACTGTAAAAAATCTCCTATTGTATGGTTTTATTTGTGTTGTAGTCTGTATTAAGAAACTTATCATCGAGTCAGACCCCTTTATATTAGGGAATCTAAGAGATTGCCTAGTAACACTAGACTGGGGGCAGCAATTGTGAAAACCAAACATGTGTGTCACTCTGACACCCCTAGTGGCACTACCAAAGGGGCATTGATGATGTACTTATGGGAAGAGATCTTGTCCTAGTGAATTCCCCCCTAAGAAATGGGCAGTACAGTTCAACATACCCACAGCCATGCCATGGTATTACTGTGACAGTAAAATATAATTTGAGAAAATAAAGTTTAATAATCCAAATCTGTATTTGTATTTAACTGTATAGAACTACAGAAAAATAAGTTCTAACCTGCTCAGAACACAGCCTGATTTTCTAATACGTTCCAGTAGTCCTGTTGCCTGAGGCTTGTCATTTAGAAGATTGATAGCCCTGCACTTTTCCAGTACAGCAGGTGTATGGATGAATATCGCCCGAACTGTTAGCGGAGCTACATTTGTACCTGTCTGATTAAACAGATCTCCTCAGTATGACCCTTCTCCTCGGTATCTTTGATTCACGAAGCCCAATTACATCTTAATGTGAACTTTATGGTTGTGACTAACATTTGGGTTAATTAATTAAAGCCAATGCAGAAATTTATGAACATCTTGTAAAGTGAACACATATTTAAGGTCTTTCCAAGCAGAAAAGTCTCAAAAGAATTCTAGAAATATTTATATGTTATACTTGGAAAGTGTCATATACAGTGGATATAAAAAGCCTACAAATCCCTGTTAAAATGCCAGGTTTTTGTCATGTGAAAAAATTAGTACAGAACTTTTTCAACCCTTAATGTGACCCCTAATCTGTACAATTCCCTTGAAAAACAAACTGAAATCATTTAGAGGGGAAAAATAAAAATAACAAAACTACAATAATGTGGTTGCATAAGTGTCAACACCCTCTTATAATTGGGGATGCGGTTGTGTTAAGAATTAGCCAATCACATTTAAACTCAAGTTAAATAGTAGTCAGTACACAGCTGCCATTATTAAAGTTATTCTGAATAACCCTATAAAAAGTTCAGTTCTATTAGGATATTCCTGACATTTTCTTTGTTGCATGTGACAGCAAAAGCCATGGTCTGTAAAGAGCTTACAACACATCAAAGGGATCTGATTATTGAAAGGCATCAGTCAGGAGAAGGGTACCAAAAATTTCTAAGTCATTAGATATACCATGGAACACAGTGAAGACGGTCATCAAGAAGTGGATTACATTTGGCACAACAGTGACATTACCAAGGACTGGACGTCCCCCAAAATTTTGATGAAAAGACAAGACGAAAATTGGTCCGGGAGGCTACCAAGAGGCCTACAGCAACATTAAAGGAGCTGCAGGACTTTCTGGCAGGTACTGGTTGTGTAGTGTATGTGACAACAATCTCCGGTATTCTTCATATGTCTGGCGGGTGGGGTAGGGTGGCAAGACGGAAGCCTTTTCTAACAAAGAAAACATCTATGCCAGGCTATTTTTTGCAAAGACCTACATCAAGTCTGCCAAAAGCATGTGGGAAAATGTGTTATGGTCTGATGTGAACTTTTTGGCCATAATTCCAAAAGGCATGTTTGGCGCAAAGCCAACACTGCACCTCACCAATAAAACACCATACCCACAGTGAAGCATGGTGGAGGCAGCATTATGCTTTGGGGCTGTTTTTCTGTAGCTGGATCTGGGGCTTTAGTCAAGATGGAGGGAATTATGAACAGTTCCAAATATCAGTCAATATTGGCACAAAGCCTGCAGGCCTCTGCTAAAAAGCTGAAGATGAAGAGGAATTTCACCTTTCAGCATGACAACGACCAAAAGCATACCTCCAAAATCAATAAAAGAACGGCTTCACCAGCAGAAGATCAACGTTTTGGATTGGCCCAGCCAGAGCTCAAACCTGAATCCCATTGAAAATCTGTGGGGTGACCTGAAGAGGGCTGTACACAGGAGATGCCCTCGCAATTTGACAGATTTGAAGCGCTTTTGCAAGGAAAAGTGGGCAATAATTGCCAAGTCAAGATGTGCCATGCTGATAGACTTCTACCCAAAAAGACTGAATGCTGTCACAAAGTCAAAGGGTAATTCAACAAAGTATTAATTTAAGGGTGTGCATATTTATGCAACCACATTATTTTTATTTTTCCACCATAAAATATTTCAGTTTGTTTTGTAATGGAATTATACAGATTATAGGTGACATTAAAGGTGGGAAAAAAATGATTTTGTAATATGACAAAAACCTGGCTTTTTAACAGGGGTGTGTAGACTGCAGGGTATTATAACAACCATCCAACAATTGGATCTGCAAGTCCCTAGTGGGACTTAAAAAAAAGTTGAAAAAGTTACAAAAAATGTACAAAAGTAAAAAAGTTAAATGTCAAAATAATAAAATAAAAAATTGCCCTTTTTCCCTCATAAAGTCCTTTTTGTTATTAGAAAAAATAAAAATAAACTATGCATAATTGGTATCGCCGCGTCCGTAAGGGCCTGAACTATAAAAATATAATGTAATATATCCCGCACGGTGACTACCATAAAAAAAATAATAAAAAAACTTTACCAGAATCGCTTTTTTTAGTCACTTCAGCTCCCAAACAATTGAATGAATAGGGATCAATAATTTGCATGTACCCAAAAATGGTACCAATAAAAACTACAGTTTGTTCCGCAAAAAAACAAGCCCTCACACAACTTTTTTTAATGGAAAAAAAAAAGTTGTGGCTCTTAGAATATTGCGACACAAAAATGAAATAATTTTTTTAAATCCGTGATTTTATTGTGCAAACACCGTAAAACATAAAAAAAACTATATACATATGGTATCGGCATAATCGCATTGACCCGCAGAATAAATTAAATATGTCATTTATAAGGCACGGTGAACGCCGTAAATAAAAAGAATAAAAAACAATAGAAGTTTTCACGGCCTAATTATACTAAATTTTGCAAAAAACCTATGGGATCAAAGTGCTCACTATACCCCTAGATAAATTCTCTTTAGGGCTGTAGTTTCCCAAATGGGGACACTTCTGGGGGGTGTCCACTGTTTTGGTCTCTCAGGGGCTTTGCAAATGCGACATGACACCCGAAAACCAATCCAGCAAACTTGAGCTCCAAAAGCCAGATAGCGCTCCTTCGTGTCTGAGCCCTGCCGTGTGTCCAAACAGCCATTTATTACCATATGTGCGGTATTGCCGTAATCAGGAGAAATTGCTTTACAAATCTTGGGGTGCTTTTTCTTATTTATTTCTTGAAAAATTGATAATGTCTAAGTTTTATTGGAAATTTTTTTTTAAATAAAAAGATTTTTATTTTTACGGACTAATTCCACTAAATTCAGCAAAAAACCTGTGGGGTTAAAATCCTCAATATACCCCTAGATAAGTTCCTTGAGGGTGTAGTTTGCCAAATGGTGTCTTTTTGGGGGTGTTTACACTGTTTTGGCCCCACAAGACATTTTCAAACCTGACATGGTGCCTAAAATATATTCTAATAAAAAGGAGGCCCCAAAATCCTCTGTGTGCTCCTTTGTTTCTGAGGCAGGTGCTTCAGTCTATTAGCATGCTAGGGCCACATGTGGGATATTTCTAAAAACTGCAGAATCTGGGCAATAAAACTTTGAGGGGTGCAGTTTTTAAAATTGAATGACTTATGGGGGTTTCTAATATATAAGGCCCTCAAAGCCACTTCAGAACTGAACTGGTACCTATAAAAATAGTTTTTTGAAATTTTCTTGAATATGTGAGAAATTGCTGCTAAAGTTCTAAGCCTTGTAACGTCCTAGAAAAAAAAGGATGTTAAAAAAATGATGCAAACATAAAGTAGACATATGGGGGATGTAAATTAGTAACTATTTTGTGTGGTATTGCTATCTGTTTTACAAGCAGATACATTTAAATTTAGAAAAATGGTAATTTTTGCAAATTTTCTCTAAAGTTTGGTGTTTTTTCACAAACAAATACTGAATTTATTGATCAAATTTTTCCACTAACATAAAGTACAATATGTCACGAGAAAAGGCATTCCCAAGTTATTACCACATAATTCGGCTGCGTCCACAAGGCCAACACAGGCTCAGTCCTGAAGGGGTTACGTATTATTTACTTAAAACCAGAAAACACTTTCAACTAAAGTGTGAATACAATACAGTTATGAATAATACTAGAATCAACTATTATCACCTATCCACCGGATAGGTGATAATTATCTGATCCCTGAAGGCCCCACTGCTTGGACCCCCACCAATGTACCAATCACAAGAACTAGGGTCCCGAATTCCCGTTCTTCCCCACTGTTCAACCACAGTGAGGAGGATATTTAATAGAGCGGGGGTCAAGCATGCGCACTCCCTCTCCATTTAAAGTTTATGGGAATGACTAAAACAGCAGAGTACAAGCTCAACTGTTTCCGTCATTCCCATAGATATTGAATGAAGCAGCAGGCACATGCTCGACCGCCACCCCATACAAGTTCTTTCTTACTGTGGGGCTTAAAGTGAGGAGGAACAGGAGATTCTGAACCCCCATTTTCACGCCCCCAGCGATCAGACAATCATGACCTATCCTGTGGATAGGTGATTATTGTCGTTTCTGGTACCACTCCATTAAGTGTACAACTTTAGTATACCTGTCTTGTTATTCCCTAGTCATATCTACATGCTGTTATTTTTCTAGAATGTCTATTAGTTTCTGGGTCAGATATTACTCTATTCAATGAATGGAAAAAGAAACAGTAAATTTCTTGTTGTAATTCTGTTTCTGAGTTCGTCACAACACAAGTCTATTAACCAATATGGCAGTGTATAATACAAAATATATCTCTTGCTTTAGGTATAGCATGCAGCTAGATCTATACTTCTATGGAGTCAAGACCGATAAAATACCAACATATAGGATGCAATGGAAGATAGTGCTAGAGAGTATCAACAAATAAACTGTGAGACAACATTGCTAGCCGTAATAGATGCACTATATATTGAATCCTACGTAGTAACCAAGATATACTTGGTGCGTCGATCAGAAATTGACAGAAAACCAACCCAAGAAAATATGATCGACTAAAGCACAAATGTAGAGAAAAATACAAATAATTCTTTATTGGAATAAAAACATGAGACAAATAAAAATGGAAATAGGGGATGAGTCACACAGTAAAAAAGGGACGTCTGATCAGTCAAACATGCCAGGTATGGATATTGTGTCCACGTATTATGTTATAGCAATAGAAGTAAATACATGTAATCACATAAGGAACCGTGTCTAGTAAACAACAGCACGGATTCAATCAAGGTGCATCAAATGACAACAGCACAAATAGCAGAGAGGTAAAAAACAGGTGCCGATAGCTGTGGTGATTACCAAGTACGTATATACCATCAATAATAATCACAAGTAGTTACCAAGGTAATATGCACCAAATAGTCCCAGAGTGTGCTTGAGATCAGAAGATGACCAGCAATGATGAGCATAATGGAGTTATGTTTGCTACACAGGACAGAAAAGATAACACTACATACCAGTGGACATGATGGAAGCAAGGATGAAACGTCCTAACCCGACGCGCGTTTCGGCGATTGCCTTTGTCCGGGGTTAGGGTCAAACTACTTGTGCCCGCCTATATATAGTGTAGAGCCATGTCCATGTGTGTAATTAGATGATGTAAGAAGAGGTATCATGGACCGGATGTGGAGAGTCGGCGTCTGATGCGGGATACCAAGATGGCGCTGCCCCACTTCCTGTACCACGTCATCAGAGAGGATGTGAGGCGGCGAGGACTGACCGCGCCCCCCACATCCTGCTCCAATCATAGACAGCGGACGGAAGAGGTCAGTGCCACTCCCCCCCCCGAGGGAAGTCTGTAGTTAACAGAGTGTCCATATCATCAGCGCACTGCCACAGATCGCATGTATGCCAGGAGAGGATTAAACAAGACAGCTGTTTTAGCTGAATAATACAGCTGGAGTATATGTTACAAGCAATGCAATAAAATATCTAGATGTGCCGATGCAAACATAAATAAATCAATCACAAAGGTGAAGGATAGTGAGTGAAAGTGTGGATGGAGTGGAGTGAAATATGGTGTGGTGAAGTGAATGAATAACGCATAAGGGGAATGAATAAAATGAATAAAAAAAGGTTTGTGCCTGGATGTTACTAAGTAAATGGACCAATTAGTGAAAAAATGAAAAGTGTACGACGGTGCCAAAAAGAAATGAAGGGACCGATAATGTGACAACACAAAATGTGAATACGAGGTCAACAGACTGACAGTTTTTGACTGTGATGCAACCTGTACTAAATGCACATGACACAATAGTGTGTAAGGAAATTAAATTTATACGCATATGAACATATCGTACAATACACCATAAGCATACTATATTTAGAGGAAACAGGTCGTCAGTCACATAAAGAGACCATGCTAAAATCTATGCATATAATACATATGCGACGTGAAACATGTGAAAGAAAAACAAGTGCCGAGATAGGAAACACTGTTCAGCGTTGTAATTCTATGTGGATGGGCAGGTGAGTGTAAAAAAGTGAAACACAGTATGTGTATAAAATTAGTATTAAAATCACATAACAATAAAATGCATATAAAAATGCAAAAAAAAAAAAACATGAAAAAAATTTCTCGTTCTTATTTCCTCGTTGTCCTCTATTTGGAACTTTGACTGTGGTCCAATCGGTAGCCTCCTCTGGTGGACACTGTGAATGATACCATGGCTCTGTATATATAAATGGACAAAAAGAGGGTAGTTAGTGCTAAAAAGTGACACAGAAAATGAGGAGAGGGTAAAAACCAAGACCCATGACAGGAGTCAATGGCTACAAAAATGGAGCGAAGCTCAAAGATTCATTTAATCCATGTGGAAACATTGTCCCAAGAGTCCAGATCCAGCGGGTCTCGCATTGTGCAAGCTTTTGTTTTATGGCCCCACCTCTCATGCCACATATTATATGGTCAATTCCCCTCACCTTTAATTTTGAGGGGTCGCAGGAGTGATGTATTTTAAAATGCCGAGCCACAGGTTTCAAATTCTCCAAATTCTCTGCCCCTGATGCCCGCTTAATGTCGGCCATATGTTCTCGTACACGGACCTTTAGCTCCCTGGAAGTGAGACCGACATAAATTTTTGGACAAGGACAAACTGCATAGTACACGACAGCTTTGGTGGTACATGTGATAGAATGAGTTATATTGAAGGTCTTACTTCCTGAGGCATTAGTGAAGGTGTTTGTTTTTTCTACATTGGGGCACGCGACACATTGTCCACAAGGCTTACAACCCCATTTTGGACCCTTGGTCCCAAATGGGTATTTTGATTTTGTTTGATCATAATGACTTTTGACTAGATGATCTTTTAGATTTTTGGATCGTCTAGCTGTAACACTAGGATATTTCGTGATGAACCTATCCAAAGTGGGATCAGATAGTAAGATCGGCCAGTACCTCTTTAGGATTTCTCTCATCTGTTGCCATCGTGAGTGATATCCAGTGATGAATCTCACCTGGTGGAGTTTATCTGTCTTTTGCTTAGGAAACAACAGGTCATCCCTGGGTGTGCGCTTTGCCCTTTGGTAGGCTTTTTTAATGGATCTCCTGCTATAACCCCGTTCCAAAAACCGGTCTTTCAGATCATCTGCCTGTCTTTCGAATAATGGATCAGAGGAGCATATTCTCCTTATTCGCAAAAATTGCCCGATGGGAACCGCTTGGATGGTCTGCGGGGGATGAGATGAAGAAGAATGTAGTAATGCATTCACAGAAGTTTCCTTGCGAAAAACATCGCTGTGAAGGAAACCCTGTTCATCAGTGAAAATTTTGACATCCAGGAAATCCAGACAACTGGGATGTGCTTTATAAGTAAATTTTAAATTTACATCGTTTGTATTCAACCCAATCATAAATGAATCAAGATCCACATGTGTGCCCTTCCAGATGACCAGAATGTCATCAATGTAACGGGTCCAGAGAAGGACCCGTGCCATTGAGTCACTCCCGTCATCTGAAAAGAGATCTCTCTCCCACAGCCCCAGGAATAGGTTCGCGTACGATGGTGCACATGCTGCCCCCATGGCTGTTCCCTGGAGCTGTAAGTAGAAACAACCGTTGAATACAAAAAAGTTGTGTGTTAGGACAAACTCAAGCATCTGAATGATGAATGAGCAGAGTGATTTGTCCAATTCTGACATAGATAGAAAATATTTGACTGCCCTTATCCCGTCTTCATGCTTAATGCATGTGTACAGGGATTCCACATCAATGGTCACAAGGAGCATATCATTGTCAATGCTGACACCGCTGATCTTCTGCAGCAAATCAGCCGTATCACGAATGTATGATGGTAAGTTAATTACAAGGTTTTTGAGATGAAAGTCAATGAATTTACAGATCCCCTCCGTGAGACTGCCCCTACCTGAGATAATGGGCCTTCCTGGTGGGATCTTTTCATTTTTGTGGATCTTGGGTAATAGATACAGGGTTGGTACGGTTGGTTCATCCATTGAAAGTGCCGTGTATAGTTCTTTAGAGATGGTGTTGTCTTCTACTGCCTGCAGAAGTCTGGCCTGTAACTCTGATCTAAAGGACAGCAGGGGGTTAAAAGTTAGTTTCTTGTAACATTGTTTATTCCTCAACTGTCGATTCACCTCTGCCTCATACATGACACACGGCCAGACCACCACATTTCCCCCCTTATCCGCCGCCTTAAATACCACATCGTTGATTTTTTGTAATTGTTTGAGGCTACTTCTCTCTGAGGGAGTTAGGTTATCATTTTTAATGTGCCTTGGAATGTTCCAAAATTCCTGGGTCACTGTTTTAATAAACAGATCAACAGCGGGGCATAAGCTAAGGGCGGGGAACTTCTTGGATTTGGTACGGATGCACACTGGGATATTACCTGTAACATCGTCAATCTTGTGCTCATCCAATAGATGCTCTAAAGCTTTAAGTGCCTGTTGTTCCTCTAAAGTTGGAAAATGTTCGCTGTCCACTGGTTTGTCAAACCATTTTTTAAAGATGAGTGAACGGCCGAAGATGTGTAGGTCTTTCACTGCAGAGAATATGTCAAAACCAGCACTTGGTGAAAACGTCAAGCCTTTGGTTATTAGTTCTAGATCGATATTAGAAAATACGTGTGTTGACAGATTAATTACCTTCAAACTGCTGCTCTGATCCCGTACATCTGGCCGTTTTCTATTGGCCACTTGTCTTTGTGCCAATTTTCTTTTAGGGCGAGTATTGAAGTTGGGTCTATGGGACATGTGATCTGTTTCACTCTGGGAGGACACAGAGGAAATTGAGGGAGTACGGCTACGGCCTCCTGGAGCATGATTTCTTCTCCACCTATATACCTTATTATTTTGGAAGTCTCCGATGTCTCTAGAGAATTTCTTAGATTTAGTGTCTTGAATGTCTTTTTCCCATTCAACAAATTTGGCATCAAGATTATGTTTAAACTTGACCATACTATCTCTGGACATGAGTGGAAAAAATTGAGCCTGGACATTTTCTATTTCTTCATCCATCGACAATATCATTTTCTGGTTGAGGTCAACCAGAAGCTCCATGAATTTCCTCGAGCTCTGGTTGCACACCTCTTCCCATTTGGACGTGAACTCTTCCTCAATAATGGGGAAGGAAGGGAAGATTTGAATTCTCAAGCCCCTTGGGACAAGGTTTCTCTGGATGTAATTTTCCAGGAAGGTTTTATTCCACCACACTTTCATGCGGCGGTGTAACAGATTTGTGTATTTACTCTGAAGCTCGCTGACATTTCTGCAAACATTAAAACCAAATACTGGGGACTCATCCTTGAAAACCTGTTCCATCTGGGATCGCCAGGCACATTCCCTGGCTTTATAATCCATGGGGCCCGTGGTATTGAGCTCTGTGAGAACACAGAAAAAATTAAGTACAAGACCGATAAAATACCAACATATAGGATGCAATGGAAGATAGTGCTAGAGAGTATCAACAAATAAACTGTGAGACAACATTGCTAGCCGTAATAGATGCACTATATATTGAATCCTACGTAGTAACCAAGATATACTTGGTGCGTCGATCAGAAATTGACAGAAAACCAACCCAAGAAAATATGATCGACTAAAGCACAAATGTAGAGAAAAATACAAATAATTCTTTATTGGAATAAAAACATGAGACAAATAAAAATGGAAATAGGGGATGAGTCACACAGTAAAAAAGGGACGTCTGATCAGTCAAACATGCCAGGTATGGATATTGTGTCCACGTATTATGTTATAGCAATAGAAGTAAATACATGTAATCACATAAGGAACCGTGTCTAGTAAACAACAGCACGGATTCAATCAAGGTGCATCAAATGACAACAGCACAAATAGCAGAGAGGTAAAAAACAGGTGCCGATAGCTGTGGTGATTACCAAGTACGTATATACCATCAATAATAATCACAAGTAGTTACCAAGGTAATATGCACCAAATAGTGCCAGAGTGTGCTTGAGATCAGAAGATGACCAGCAATGATGAGCATAATGGAGTTATGTTTGCTACACAGGACAGAAAAGATAACACTACATACCAGTGGACATGATGGAAGCAAGGATGAAACGTCCTAACCCGACGCGCGTTTCGGCGATTGCCTTCGTCCGGGGTTAGGGTCAAACTACTTGTGCCCGCCTATATATAGTGTAGAGCCATGTCCATGTGTGTAATTCGATGATGTAAGAAGAGGTATCATGGACCGGATGTGGAGAGTCGGCGTCTGATGCGGGGTACCAAGATGGCGCTGCCCCACTTCCTGTACCACGTCATCAGAGAGGATGTGAGGCGGCGAGGACTGACCGCGCCCCCCACATCCTGCTCCAATCATAGACAGCGGACGGAAGAGGTCAGTGCCACTCCCCCCCCACGAGGGAAGTCTGTAGTTAACAGAGTGTCCATATCATCAGCGCACTGCCACAGATCGCATGTATGCCAAGAGAGGATTAAACAAGACAGCTGTTTTAGCTGAATAATACAGCCGGAGTATATGTTACAAGCAATGCAATAAAATATCTAGATGTGCCGATGCAAACATAAATAAATCAATCACAAAGGTGAAGGATAGTGAGTGAAAGTGTGGATGGAGTGGAGTGAAATATGGTGTGGTGAAGTGAATGAATAACGCATAAGGGGAATGAATAAAATGAATAAAAAAAGGTTTGTGCCTGGATGTTACTAAGTAAATGGACCAATTAGTGAAAAAATGAAAAGTGTACGACGGTGCCAAAAAGAAATGAAGGGACCGATAATGTGACAACACAAAATGTGAATACGAGGTCAACAGACTGACAGTTTTTGACTGTGATGCAACCTGTACTAAATGCACATGACACAATAGTGTGTAAGGAAATTAAATTTATACGCATATGAACATATCGTACAATACACCATAAGCATACTATATTTAGAGGAAACAGGTCGTCAGTCACATAAAGAGACCATGCTAAAATCTATGCATATAATACATATGCGACGTGAAACATGTGAAAGAAAAACAAGTGCCGAGATAGGAAACACTGTTCAGCGTTGTAATTCTATGTGGATGGGCAGGTGAGTGTAAAAAAGTGAAACACAGTATGTGTATAAAATTAGTATTAAAATCACATAACAATAAAATGCATATAAAAATGCAAAAAAAAAAAACATGAAAAAAATTTCTCGTTCTTATTTCCTCGTTGTCCTCTATTTGGAACTTTGACTGTGGTCCAATCGGTAGCCTCCTCTGGTGGACACTGTGAATGATACCATGGCTCTGTATATATAAATGGACAAAAAGAGGGTAGTTAGTGCTAAAAAGTGACACAGAAAATGAGGAGAGGGTAAAAACCAAGACCCATGACAGGAGTCAATGGCTACAAAAATGGAGCGAAGCTCAAAGATTCATTTAATCCATGTGGAAACATTGTCCCAAGAGTCCAGATCCAGCGGGTCTCGCATTGTGCAAGCTTTTGTTTTATGGCCCCACCTCTCATGCCACATATTATATGGTCAATTCCCCTCACCTTTAATTTTGAGGGGTCGCAGGAGTGATGTATTTTAAAATGCCGAGCCACAGGTTTCAAATTCTCCAAATTCTCTGCCCCTGATGCCCGCTTAATGTCGGCCCTATGTTCTCGTACACGGACCTTTAGCTCCCTGGAAGTGAGACCGACATAAATTTTTGGACAAGGACAAACTGCATAGTACACGACAGCTTTGGTGATACATGTGATAGAATGAGTTATATTGAAGGTCTTACTTCCTGAGGCATTAGTGAAGGTGTTTGTTTTTTCTACATTGGGGCACGCGACACATTGTCCACAAGGCTTACAACCCCATTTTGGACCCTTGGTCCCAAATGGGTATTTTGATTTTGTTTGATCATAATGACTTTTGACTTGATGATCTTTTAGATTTTTGGATCGTCTAGCTGTAACACTAGGATATTTCGTGATGAACCTATCCAAAGTGGGATCAGATAGTAAGATCGGCCAGTACCTCTTTAGGATTTCTCTCATCTGTTGCCATCGTGAGTGATATCCAGTGATGAATCTCACCTGGTGGAGTTTATCTGTCTTTTGCTTAGGAAACAACAGGTCATCCCTGGGTGTGCGCTTTGCCCTTTGGTAGGCTTTTTTAATGGATCTCCTGCTATAACCCCGTTCCAAAAACCGGTCTTTGAGATCATCTGCCTGTCTTTCGAATAATGGATCAGAGGAGCATATTCTCCTTATTCGCAAAAATTGCCCGATGGGAACCGCTTGGATGGTCTGCGGGGGATGAGATGAAGAAGAATGTCCTCGCCGCCTCACATCCTCTCTGATGACGTGGTACAGGAAGTGGGGCAGCGCCATCTTGGTACCCCGCATCAGACGCCGACTCTCCACATCCGGTCCATGATACCTCTTCTTACATCATCTAATTACACACATGGACATGGCTCTACACTATATATAGGCGGGCACAAGTAGTTTGACCCTAACCCCGGACGAAGGCAATCGCCGAAACGCGCGTCGGGTTAGGACGTTTCATCCTTGCTTCCATCATGTCCACTGGTATGTAGTGTTATCTTTTCTGTCCTGTGTAGCAAACATAACTCCATTATGCTCATCATTGCTGGTCATCTTCTGATCTCAAGCACACTCTGGCACTATTTGGTGCATATTACCTTGGTAACTACTTGTTATTATTATTGATGGTATATACGTACTTGGTAATCACCACAGCTATCGGCACCTGTTTTTTACCTCTCTGCTATTTGTGCTGTTGTCATTTGATGCACCTTGATTGAATCCGTGCTGTTGTTTACTAGACACGGTTCCTTATGTGATTACATGTATTTACTTCTATTGCTATAACATAATACGTGGACACAATATCCATACCTGGCATGTTTGACTGATCAGACGTCCCTTTTTTACTGTGTGACTCATCCCCTATTTCCATTTTTATTTGTCTCATGTTTTTATTCCAATAAAGAATTATTTGTATTTTTCTCTAAATTTGTGCTTTAGTCGATCATATTTTCTTGGGTTGGTTTACTTCTATGGAGTCAGTAGATTTCATCCTATACAAACATTAAAGTTTTACGATTTCAGTGTTCATCATCACTTTTATTTGTATTCTGAGGGAAATTCCATTTAAAATATAGCAACAGGGGGTCATTATTTGTTCTCTCATATGTAGTGTCTTTTATGTTTGTTTCCTCAGGAAAAATACGTGAACATTATTCATATAGAATCAAGAAAGCCCAAAAATGGCAGCTCTGAGGCAGAGGTCTATACAGAATTTGATTGCACTAAGAAAAAAGCCCAGGAATTAATTCATCTGCTAAAGCTTCAACCAAATGTCATCTCCTTGAATCCCGCAGAAAGAAAATGGCGAGAAGATGAAGGCAAGAACTGTTTCTGTAACAACACGTATAAATCATGAGGTTTTTAAGGATTTATGTTTACCGAGATTATTGTTGATAATTTTATTTACAAATAGTAAAGTGTTGTACTATTTCATTAATTAGTAGACGTAGGATAATTTGCAGTTAAATTCGTTTCCCCCTCTTAAGCATTTATGGCGTATACACAGTTCATGCCATAAATGTCTGACAGGACGGGTACTAACTCTGGGACCTCCACGTCTCTTGACAAAACGGGTCCCACAACCCATTTTGCTAATGCATTGGCTAGAATGTTGAGGTGGTTGTGCCCTGAGATCGCACTCTCCATTGAAGCTACAGAAATAGCCATGCGGTGCTTGCTTGGCTATTCCCAACTCCCAGAGACTTCAATGGAGAGAACCACGCCTAAGTGCAGCGACATTTTTTTTACAACAAGCTGCCATTTTCCCAATGAGTTGGGGTCATAGAAGGCGGATTGCCACCTATCAAGTATTTATAGTGTATACTGTGGATGTAAGGTATCTTCCTCTGACATTGAGAGGCTGCAGGGCAAATAAAGTATAAGTGCATAAATTAGAATTTGGCCATATCATAGCTGTGTTCCCAGATCATGACACCAGGCCTCATGAGTTATTTACTTTCTTTCCTATTATTTTTTTAAAGCTAATTTTAAGCGCTTATTCAGACAAGCGTGATTGAAACAACGCACAGCACACAGCCCCATTGATTTCAATGGGGCTATTCACACATGCGTTGTTTTTCACGCAGCGTGTGTTCGTTGCATGAAACTCACTGCATGTCCTATATTGGTGCATCTTCACACACCTAGTTGCCCATCGAAGTCTATGGGTGCGTGAAAACCACGGACAGCACACGGACGCACATCCGTGTGTTATCCGTGTTTCACTCATAAATTACATTGAAAAAAAAAGAAGTACTTGCAAGTGCGTGAAAAACATATGCCACATGCAAAGCACACTGATGCAAAAACGCAACGCACACAGAGATTTACACGCGTAAATCTGTCACTCTCGTGTGAATGTAGCCTAAAGCTGGTATCACAAATAAAACCATTCATAGGGTTGACCTTGAAGGGCCTCCTTTTTATTGCACTTATCATTCATTTCTTAACGCAATATGATGTATAGTCGGGCTCCCGCTGTAACAGCCGGGATCATTGAAGTCTCTGATCCCTGCTATGTAACCGCTTGGATTCTTTGGTTAATAACCTGTGGTATCTAAGGTGTTTGACAGAGGGATGGGGCTCACTCCATCGGCCCATAGCGATGCGATCGCTGTGCCGATGGGTTACCATGGCAGCCACTATGGATGTATACAACGCTGTGCCTGGTAAGCTGTGAAGAGGCCGCCGTGTTTGTCGATGCGCCCACTTCAGTCAACTGATCAGCAGGGCGTGCCACGAGTCGAACCCCCACCGATCTGATATTGATGACCTATCCTTGGGATAGGCCATCAATATAAAATTCCCTGAGAACCCCTTCAATGATTCGTAGAATTTAAGTTAAATTATTATTTATACCACATGGTGTAAAAAACCTAAATGATGGTGGATTTGCTGTTTTTTCTCATTTCCCCTCCTAATTTTTTTTTTAAATTTGCGAATAGTTAAAAATTGTACTACTAAAAACTACAACTCCTTCTGCAAAAAACAAGCCCTCATATGGCTTCGTCGACAAAAAATAAAGTTATGGCTCTTGGTATGTGGAGGCCCAAAAAATGACTTTTTTCCGTAATACATGATTTTACTGTACAAAAGTACTAAACAAAAGTACTAAAATTACGTAAAAAAAAAAAAAAGATTACCGTACTCGTAGAATAAATTTAACATGTTAATTCTCCGCACAATAAGGAGCAAAAAAAAAACATTATTTTTTTTTTACAAAAGCTAGTCAATTAATTATTTGTAGACCAACACAGAAAATACAATTTGTCACACAAAAAACAAGCCATCGTACAGCTACTTTGATGGAAGAATAAAAAGTTATGGCTGTCGGAATGTAAGTTAATTATGTTGTGTGTGTTGAATATCTTTGACAATAGTGTGTTTTGCGGTCTAGTGGTAAAAGGGCATCCTTTTGACTTCTTTTTTTTTTAAATTATTTTCTGAGTTGCAATTCCAATAAAGTCTCAACTCTCTGAAGTATTAATTCATTGCGGAATCCTACAGACTCAAATATTTTTGCAGGGACTATGTATGCTAGACCACACCTTAATACCTTTGAGACTAAGGAGATGTTGGGGGTCACGCATTATAGTTAAGAAGGGCTGTAGACACATAACATGTACCACCAGTACTTCTGCCTTTTGCATTTTACAAGGGAGGAGCAATGGTTCTCAGCTCTGGAGTTTGGGTCATATATACGTTTTAAAAAAAAAAGAATGGGCGAGGAGGAAGAGGGGAAATACGTGAGCAATTTGTTTGTGCTGGAGCCCTTCTTTTATTATTAAATTTAATACTCTATTCTTTCTTTCCAGTAGAACTTGATGGAGTCCCCTGGTTTCCAAGAAAGATCTCAGAACTTGATAAATGTTCCCACAGAGTGCTAATGTATGGTTCTGAATTGGATGCTGATCACCCTGTAAGTATGATATATCTGGTACATGACGATAGATGATATATATATATATATATATATATATATATAAATAATGAAGAGGCAGCACTCCAAGGAAATTGGTGAAAAAAGGTGGTGTGTTTATTCACCCCAGGCAGGCAACGTTCCGATCCGTCTCTATGGGATCTTTGTCAAGCCTTGACAAAGATCCCATAGAGACGGATCAAAACGTTGCCTGCCTGGGGTGAATAAACACACCACTTTTTTTCACCAATTTCCTTGGAGTGCTGCCTCTTCATTTTTTTGGATTTCATTAACAAGGTGCCTTTTTGTGATGTGGACTGAATACATTATACCCTTTTTGCTTATTGGAGTGCTGCAAGATCTCTTTTTCAAAATTGTATTTAGTCCAAAGGATTGGGACTACTTGCTGGGCACCCAGACATATTTTCCCTAGGGTGAGTGCTGCTGCTTTTCTCTTTTGTCTATATATATATATATATATATATATATATATATATATATAAACTTTGAAGGCACGTATGTTATAGGCTTTAGGGGCACATTCAGCGCTAAATGAATTGCATTCTTGTGAACATTTTAACGGAAATT